>NC_138515.1:18059045-19259045 GCF_964252035.2 Podarcis erhardii | reverse complement strand
AAAGCATACTCAATTAACACACGAGATGTAACTGGCTGTGTTCTTAGATAAATAAGGTATACTATTCATAGTATCAAAGATCATTCTTGTTGTAATAAGGATGCATAAAGCAGATTTGAATGTACTTTAAACTCTTGTGGGTCCAATGAATTGCGTTCATCCTTGTCTAGACTCTGTGTAAGGATTTTGTGGAACTGTAACAACATTTCATGTGGATTTTTTGGACTCTACGAACAGACAGATGGAATAGACACCATTACACGGATGGACCTTATGCATGAACTGACTAAAGAATGATCTGATCCACTGGGTTTTCTGTTTTGTTCGTTTGTTGAACTTTATGTGTTAATTCCGTTGAAATTTATAATTTGATACTATTAATAGTATACCTTAATTATCTAAGAACACAGCCGGTTACGTCTTGTGTGTTTATTGACATTCTTTATACATTCTTTATACAGCAACATCTATCACATTGCTTAACTAAGAGCACAGATGGCAAATACCCAAACAGTACAGATTGTCTGTGCTCTGAGCCCAGTATCCCAGGCCCAAAGATAAGGGTACCCCCAAAGCAAGCCAATTAGTATACATCAAAGCAAGTTGAATATAAACATATATGAGCTCAGCGCTTTAGCAGCTACTGTCAGGGACTGGTCTGAGGAGGGATGGTAGAGACTGCCCCCTCCTCCTGCACTTCCCAGTGAAGAGGCAGACAGTATAGCTTTACAACAGTGGTTTGCAGAGGGTCACAGTTCAGAGGCTGCAGAGGGGAGAAGCTGGGAAATATTGGGAGAGGAGGAGGAAGCAAAAGCAGCACCAGGGGAGAGACAGCTGACAGACTCTGTGTCTTTAGAAAGCATTCCAGACCCGCCCCCATCTCCCAGCACCTGGTGGGCATGGAAAGTAGAACAGAAAACTCAGAGGCAGAAAGCACAGATCAGCCAATGTAGGGATGACGTATAATATGAAAAAATAGGAGGGGTGGGGCTTTACCTGGAGCAACACCATTACTACAGTGGAGAGGCACTTTTCAAAGCCTCTCTCTGTGAATATTGAATAAAGGACTTGGTAAGAACTCTTCTTGTTTATCTAATTCTTGGCTGCCCACCATGGGAGGGATCGGATTCCCTGAAGCCCAACATCTACCAATTAATTGGGTCATCTTGAGTACCAAGATGGCATTGGCCAAGCTTCCAGAACAGTTCACCTTTGGTTCAACACAACTGGCAACCTCAAGACTTATTTATTGCAATTTGCTCTGTGTGGTTGTGCCTGGTTCAAAACCTCCAGCTGGTGCAAAACTCCAAAATTGCTTAAGGTTCCAGGTCCAGGTTGGGTTGACTTCAGATTGTCTGGACAGGACTGCTCTTCTCGGCCTTTTGGCTAAGATCAGGTGTGGACAGGACTGCTCTGAAGTTGTCTTTTTCTGGAGGTGTGTGTAAAGGTAAAGGTAAAGGTAAAGGTAAAGGTAAAGGTAAAGGTAAAGGTACCCCTGCCCATACGGGCCAGTCTTGACAGACTCTAGGGTTGTGCGCTCATCTCACTCTAGAGGCCAGGAGCCAGCGCTGTCTGCAGACACTTCCGGGTCACGTGGCCAGCGTGACGAAGCCGCTCTGGCGAACCGGCACCAGAGCAGCACACGGAAACGCCGTTTACCTTCCTGCTATACAGTGGTACCTATTTATCTACTTGCAGTTAAGGGTGCTTTCGAACTGCTAGGTGGGCAGGAGCTGGGACCGAACGATGGGAGCTCACCCCGCTGCGGGGATTCGAACCGCCGACCATGCGATCGGCAAGTCCTAGGCGCTGAGGTTTTACCCACAGTGCCACCTGCGTCCCTGGAGGTGTGTGTATAAGGCTTTAAACGCCAACAGCCAAACCTTGGAGTTGGCTCAGCCAAAGAAGCAAGTGGTTTAGAGCTTTCAACACCCAGTGTAATATTTGTAAAACTGGTGACTCGCTGTCCATTTGTTGTGACTTTCAAACCAGTTTCAAGGCTAACCCCACATAAATCACATTACAGTAGCCTAATCACGAGTCAATTTTTTTCCAGAGTAAGGACCACTGTGACAAGGCTATCTCTGTCCAGGACCCATCAAAGTTGGTAGTGGGTGCTCTGAACAAAGAAGCCGTATTAGCTTCTAGTGACAGTGATGGATGGAGTGCCCCCAAACAAAACACATACTCCTTCAAAGGGGGTCCAGTTCCTTCTAGATCTCATACACATCCTGATTCCCAGATCTGAGAATCTCTCATTCATAAGGTCTCAATCTTGTCAGGATTCAGTCACAGTTTATTAGCCCTCATCCAGGCAACACTGCTGCATCTAGGCACTGATTTAGGACATGCACATCCTTTCCTGATTCAGATATTGCAGAGAAATAGAGCTGGGTATCATCAACATACTGGTGATAAAGGTAAAGGGACCCCTGACCATTAGGTCCTGTCGTGACCGACTCTGGGGTTGCGACGCTCATCTCGCTTTATTGGCCGAGGGAGCTGGCGTACGGCTTCTGGGTCATGTGGCCAGCATGACTAAGCCGCTTCTGGCGAACCAGAGCAGCACACGGAAACGCCGTTTACCTTCCCGCAGGAGTGGTACTTATTTATCTACTTGCACTTTGACATGCTTTCAAACTGCTAGGTGGGCAGGAGCAGGGACCGAGCAACGGGAGCTCACCCCATCGCGGGGATTCGAACCGCCGACCTTCTGATCGGCAAGTCCTAGGCTCTGTGGTTTAACCCACAGTGCCACCTAACCCCAGCTCTCCTAATTCCTGTTCCTGACAGTGCTGGATTTAGGACAGTTCCAGGCAATTCCTCCATGCTGGACATTGAGCCAAAGGGGCACAAAATTGAGAAAATTCATAGCTGAGAAGATCCATTTGGGGGGAAACAAATTTTGGCCTCGCACCAGGCGTCGTGTTACAAAAGATTACTGAAGTCTGCCCCAGTATAGGTGCTAAATAGCAATGGGGACAAAATTCTAAACATCCCAGTTCCACTGCTAGGGGATAAGGCACAGTTACTGAGTACACTCTGTGGAATTGAACTCATAAGTAGGAGTGAAACCGCTATACAACAGAACCCCCTAACTCACAGATTGTACAGAAGGATGCAGCATAAAAATCCACAGAGAAATCCAGAAAAATCAACAGGTTCATGCTTCCTCTGTCCCTCTCCTGAAGAAGGTCAGCCAAAGCCAATTCCTATCCCAAAAGTGTCCTTGAATCCATACTAGAATGGGTCAAGATATTCAGTTTCAGAGCAAAACAAGCCAGCAAACCTCAACAGACTATTAAATAATTAGCACACACCATCTAGGAGCAAAACACGGAAGACTGACATTTTCTAAAGACACCTCTTTCCCCTCCCTCTTTTTTGATTAATGGCACTAATTGCTTTTCAACCATATGTGGTAGTTACAGCAGTCTGGGTATTTATAGAATGCCAAGAATGGATATAAAGAATGCATGCTAAAACAAATAACATTAATATGGCTTATTAAAGTTGACATTAGCATGGTTTCACTGGATTTGTAGGTTCGGATTGTATAACTAAGTCTATGATGTTAAATCCCGCTAAAGCTATGTTTGGCTGCAGGACTCGATAGACTCACTTGCTATACTATTTATGTGCTTAGATGAATTGTAAAAAAGATCTCTTGCTGTTAAAAGAAATGGAAAATAGATCCAACAGTCCCACTTTTAACTCTACTAAGCTGTTCACATTTGGCAGGCATCAGTACAGTTTTGCCTATATGCATAACTCCCTTGGGCTTATTTTGATTTAAGCTATGTGCTTAAATTTCAGTTTCCCCTTATAAAGAATCTGAATAAAATCTCTATTTATTATATTATAGCAGATTCATGGGGAGAACTTGGTAAACATGTCCAGCCTGCGGAAAACAAAGGAATTATTATTTACTCTGAACTTTCCCCATAAATCCTGCTGGGTTTCCACCCTTCAAAGATTTTTTTTTTAAAAAAACTGTCTTTCAATGCTTTTGTGTGAATCAGCATAACAGTACGAAAATGTGCAAACATGAAATTAGCCCTAATGTCAAAATTGCATTGAACAGCTGGGTGATTGTGGCAGATTATGTGCTAACAGCATCAACAGCATGAACCATATTAGCCAATTAAACTGAATTATGAGTACTAGTTTTCTAATGAGGGCTGTTGTCCAGTAGGAACTGATCTATGACCTCATTAGACTCTGAGTGGGCTTGGAACTGTAGATTTTCAGTCCTTAAGAAGCCTCTCAATTGGAATGTCTAACTATGCATATTAAGAACTCTAATCACGAGCAAATGGCGTTTGATTAGTGCTCATGCATGAAAGGAGGCAGGAGGCTGTTTCTCAGCAGAAAAGTTGTAATTATTATCCCTCAGATAATTCACAAAAATACATCAGGATGATGAAAGTGTAGAGATCCGCTCTTAAAGCAGCAGTTCCAGTTATACGCTATATACAAGAGATGGACAGATCGGTCTTTTTAACATGAGTCCTGTCTGGTGATATCAGAGACCCATCATTTTCTCCCAGTGGCCAAGCAGATTTATTATTTGTGCTATTTTTTTAATGTTTTGAATCATAAATCTGTTTCATCCCATTCCTGCATCAATTGTAGTAGTAGTTGTTATTGCACAAACAGGTGTTTAGAAATATATTTTTAAAGTCTATTTTATCTCCAACAACACACTTCAAAACATCTCCAAATTCACATTTTTTAACGACACATCCCTCCCTGGTCAAGAACTGTGTTGCAACATTCAGGAAAGTATAAAATCTGATTGGATGACCACATTCTGATCTTTGCATTAATCCGGGAATTAGAGATTAGGTCAGTCAATTAGGTCATCCACCTGTCAATCATCTGACATCACAATGAAATTAAACCATGTGCATGCAATGCTGTGCATGGCACATTGCAGCCTCACCCATCAGCTGATTGTCAGGGTTTGAAGAGAGTTCTGCACAATGCTTTGAAGCCCCATCAATCAGCAGGTTGTGTTTATCTCTTAATACTGTCTGACTGTACAAAACATTTGTAGAAAGTGTCTTTGTGTGCAGTCAGACTTTTTTTTGTCCCAGAAACCTCATGAAAAGCATCACTGAGGAAACAAGAGTGCTCCCAAACACTGATTCTTGAGTAATTACCTGAAGCAAAGAAAGGATTTGTTTCCATTCACAAATTCTCATAGTTGAGTCTCTCTTTTTGATAATAAAAAATGAAGTGTCAGTGTGCATTTGCAGGATTTTCCAAAGGCGGCTCTGTGTGAGTGCATAAATAGCCAAAATTATGCTTTTTTCACTGCTGAAATTAATGAGCCTTGCGCATTAACAAGATTATTCCAGCATGCAGGCATGCGCGCACACACACACTCTTTTTGTGTTTTAAAAAGTGACAATCAAAGCGGAAAATACATTCCTACAGTAAATAGAGGAGTTCAATTTGAAGATCCAGCAAAAGAATCTTGATCCTTCTCTATATACTGTATGTAGATCTGTTCTTAAAGTGTCTCTAAGATGAGACCAGGGGAAATTGCTCTATGTGATGGGAAAGAGAACTGAAAGACAAAGAACCTGTTGCGGGACAAATTTGACATATATTAGAATTGGATCAGTAGAGGCTAGTCCATTAGGTAAATGAGGCACTGCCCTCAGCCAGCCCCCATCTGCCTGTCATCTTAGTTTTAAGCAGCCAGTCACTGAATCTGGTACAAACTACTGCTAGTCTCCTACCTTCCACCCTACCAGCCACAGGTGCCATATGGGGAGGCTGACGCCCCCCCCCCAAATTTTCAAGATGGAGGCTGCCCTCCCAAAATTCACAGTGGCTATGTGTGCACACCGTGGGACATGCTCACCTTAATCACACAATCCGTGTGGCAGGCTGCTGCGGGGTATTTACATGATATGTCAGCACATCATGCGATGTGTGCAACTGACGTCATTTGTGTATGTCGTGTGGTGCCAGCCCCCTCATTTTCAGGGGCAAGGCAGCACGCTTGCTACCAGTCATAATGACATCAGCCTCCACAGAATTCGATTCTGCTGAATTTCAACAAAGTGGCGTCAGATGGGGTTTACTGGAAGCACAGGATGAGTGATGGGTGGAAGAAGATGTTTTTCCTGTCACAATTCCTTCTCTCTCGTCACAGGCAGTGACTGGATGAAAGTGGTTTGAATCCTTAAATATCCTTCCCCAATCCTTGCTAAAAAATGGAGGCTTGGTATTCTTAAACCAGCATAAGAACGCTGTGGTCACTGCTTAGTGGCACTCTGTCTGTCTTCACATTTTTATTAATTTAATAGAATCATAATAGCTCAACAACAGTACTGGAAGATCATCATTAAATGGATTTAATGAGAGTTATTAAACTGTCTACTGGCCATAAGTTCTCTCTTCTCACTTGACCATCTATCTGGAGAGGACCAATTGGCAATCTGTTGTACATATGCTGACTGATTTACACAACATTCAGATACGCTCCTGCTAGCCCTGTGATATTGTTGTTTGAGTCAATGGCAACATTTGGTCTTGAATATTTTATTTCCTGACTGTTGCCAGTTTCCAAATGTTTAGAAGAGGGCTGACAAAATATTTGTTTTGGCTCTTTAAGTTTCAAAACTTAAGCTTGCTTATTTATCAGGTGGTGGAAATACGGTTCAATTCATTTCACTCATCTGTGATACCGCTGTCATCTTGTTAACATTTGTGGAGAAAGCAGTCACTTGTGTTTCTGCCTGTTCTTGAATGCTGGCCACTGATTGCAGGACCAGTCATCGGACTTTCCATACCCCAACCCATATAACAAGAGACGAATAAGACTAGGTTTTGGGTCAAAACAGGCCACAACTTTATTGAATACAGATGAAAGAGGTTTGGCTTGGGCATGGGGCAATCTAAATACTTCTGGACCACCTGCCAGAACTGATGCGTGGTCAATCCAGGCCACTCCCCCTGGATCCCTTTAATGGGATACTCTTGGGCCAATGCTTTTATAAAGCCCAGCATATTATTTTCGCCTTCTTTTTTTACATTCACCAATTCTGTAACTCGCAGTCTTAGCTGTCTCCTGCACTAGGAAGCTGGTCTTTGCCTGTTCCTTTTTCTTTAGCAAAAGTCGTGAGCAGTTCAGAGCAGTAGTTTACCTTCCCATCTTCTTTTTATACAGACAAGTGTGTTTTATTGCCGTTTAAGTTGCCTTTACTTGCGAGTACCATGCTTTTGCTTTTTTTTTTTTTTTTTAAGGCTAGATTTTGGGTTGTTAGGGTCTCTAAGTCCCTCTGCTATAAAATTCTGAAATATCTACCTACCTGTCTTTATGCACAAACTGAGGACCTTGGTAGCTTTTATATTGGGGGAGAGCAATGTTTGCAAAAAGCCTCTGGTGTCAATGAGAAAGTATTAAATTCAGAGCTGCTGCTGGCTGCTTGTCCCTTAGTAGGGTAAAGTAATGGTTTCAGCCTGGAGCAGAGCTGTGCACAACTGAACATATGGTCTGAAAGCTGCCAGAAAACAGCCAAGCTCCAGAGAAGTCCGCCTGCCAAAAACACTCCTTTGTTGAATGCCCTTATCATGCTCTGGCTCAGCTCTGGTCTCTTCCGAATCATGAGAAGGAGGGTGGGGAACACAGCTACCTGCTAGGGCACTCAGTTCTCTGGGGCTCTGAGTCTTTTCCACTGGCAGGTTTCTTGGCAACGACCCGTGGTTTTGTAATAGATGTGAGAAAGGAAGCTCAGCAATAAACAGAAGGAACTTAGTCCTGAGCAAACAGGTTTAGGTTGCAATGCAGATGTGTAAGGGGATTCCGAATACTTCCAAAATATTATATATGCATAAATTCTTATATATTTGGTAGGTTTGAGAAATTGGCTGGTTGACTTTCCTAAAGGAATGGAAGAAGTTTTTGATATATTTGGAAAGCAATTATAATCAATTGACATCGCTTGTAGGGCTGAAAGAAGTTTTGTAAGGAGTAATTTATAAATTATTGTGAAAAGAATTGAGAATAGATGTATTGGAAATTTGAGTTTATAGCAATAATTATAGTAACAAAATGCATAATTAGAAAGACTTTAGAAAACCATCCGTCAAGGTTGAAGGAAGTCGTAGGCTGTGATAGCCAAAAACTTCAAAAGGATGTTTAAAAGGATGTTATGATGGAAAATATGTGTAAAAACTAATAAAAAATATTTTTAAAAAAGAGAGAGAAATTGGCTGGTTGGTCCTACTCAGGGGTAGGGATGCAGGAGAAATTGGATCAAGTTCACATTGAAAACCAAATTCATACTCTCCCATCTTTCTCCGATGAAAATAGGGACATCACATTCCATCATCATCATTTTATTATTTATACCCTGCCCTCCTGACTGGGTTGCCACACCCACTCTGGCCAGCTTTCCAACATTTATAAAAACAAAATAGAACATTTAATAACTTCCCTATACAGGGCTGCCTTCAGATGTCTTCTAAAAGTTATCTCCCTGGCATGGGGTCACATAATTTCATACCCTCCAACATTTCTCCAATGAAAATAAGGTTGTCCAAAGAAACGGAGGACATTGTGGGATCAAATCAAAAAACCAGGACGCTTCTTTAAATCCGGGACTGTCCCTGGAAAATAGGGACACTTGGAGGGTCTGCAGAATTCTGGACTTGGTGGGCTTTTGTTCTGCTCCAGTACGGCTCTTCCCATATTCTTACTCAAGGCTATGTCCATGTGTGGACCTGTAAAAGGACTTCAAGCTCCTTCCTGTAATATTCTGAATGGCCTTCCCCAATTACCCCAATATCAGTTTCTCTTCCTACACTGGGATGTGGGGTTACTGATTTCCTCTCATTATGTTTTGATTTCATTTTCATAATGTCTTCTATTTCACCATTACAGATCATAAATTTTAAAAAATGAGTTTTATGTGTAATGTAACCTTTAGACACCTGTGATGGATGAGTTGATTGACATATCATCATAAAATCACCACAAAATAACGGATTTGTTGCAAGAGCAGTTGAGTGGTAGCCAAAGTATCAAATCATTTAATGAATGATCATGATGCTGTGCGTTTGGGAGGGGGGGGTGTCATTACGTTATCAGCTTTACCACCTCAAAACACAGAAGACTTGTAAAGGATTGATCTGTTTGTGTGGTACTTTGCTCTGAGCTAGCCGAAAAAACTCAAGTATCAATAATGGAGTGACCTTGTCACTTATGATGAACTACCTACTGAGGCAACCAGGGCATATGGAGAATCTGCAGCTGCTCTGAAAAGAACACAAGGCCATTCAAGAAACAGTGAAGACATTGCAGAAATTAGGAAAGTAAAGTGAAGTGTGTGGGGAGGGATGGGAACCTGTTGATCGGTTTCCATCATTTTGCTTTCGAGTTGTTGCCTTATAGTAGATTCTTGCTACACTGTCCAGCTGATTCCAGGGAAACCAATAAATGGTGTTGAATCTCTGCCCCATTGTCCTATCACTGCCTGTATGAGGAGCTGCATAGAATGAATACATACTTTACTCTCCACCACAGAATGATCGTTGTTGTTGTTGTCGTCGTCATCGTCATGTATATGCCACCCATCTGACTGGGTTGCCCCAACCACTCTGGGTGGCTTCCAAAAATTAAAAAAAAAAAAGCATAGAAAAACATCAATCCTTAAAAACTTCCCTATGCAGAGCTGCCTTTAGAGGTCTTCTAAAAGTCAGTTGTTTATGTCCTTGACACCTGATGGGAGAGCATACCAGAAGGCAGACATGACTACTGAGAAGGCCCTCTGCCTGGTTCCCTGTAATCTCACTTCTTGCAATGAGGGAAGCACCAGAAGGTCCTCGGAGCTGGACCTCACTGTCCAGGCTGAATGATGAAGATGGAGATGCTCCTTCAGGTATACAGGACCAAAGCCGTTTAGATGCTTAGCATCTTTGTTTCCTTCTGGGGGGACAGACAGTTTCTTGGCATGTAGCCTGCATTATGTCACCTGAAATGAATCTGTGGCTTATACATTTATTTTCAAATTTAATTCTAGCGGTTAAAAATAACCCTTTGAGCTTGCCTTGGCATAAACAGTTCTTTGTGTGAACAGGACTGGAGTCTCTTTTCTTCTGTGACCTCCGGCTGACAAAAGAAATCAATATTCCCAACACCTCTTCAAAATTACAGAAGAACAGGAACTTTCTTAATAAGCACAATCAAGAAAGCAGGGCATGGATGAAAATGGATGACCAATGTTGGTGGAACAGAAATGCTTGTTAATTAGGATGTCATTGTTTTGCATCATGGTTTTGGAACTGAGTGCATATCCAGAGTTTGCCTTGCTCTGCACTTGCTTTGACCAAGATCATAGACACATGGAAAGGAGATCCTTTTGATTCTGGTTTCTCGATATGAAATTGATGATTAGCTTCTACAATTTTTTTAAATAATAATAATAATAATAAAATAAAAAAAAATCAAGGCACTAAAGCAACAGCTATTAAATACAACAAGCATCCAGCTATAAACCAGTTCAAAATCATTATAGTATCAGCAAGACCAATAAAATCACTACATAAAAAGTGTAGAAATAATAATAAAAAACCAAGAAGCCCACCATTAGAAAAATCTAAATATACTTAAAAATCTGGCTGAAAACCCTTTTAGAAAGAAAGAAAGAGGAAGGAAGGAAGGAAGGAAGGAAGGAAGGAAGGAAGGAAGGAAGGAAAAAGAAGAGGAGGATGCCCTCAGGTTGTCTGTAACAATCTTTCCCAGCCTGGTACCTTCTCACTGCTTTGGACTACAACTCCCACCCAGTAGCTGCCTGCTGTACATTCCCTTCTGTCCCGCCGGGCACGCAAGGCTTGGGGCGGCAGCCTGCAGGAGGGCTGTGTGGGGCAGGGAGGGGAGAGGCTGAGATGGGACTCTGGCCGGCCCCGCACACCGCCGAGCGCCCGCGCCATGGCTCGCAACTTCGAGCTCCCCTTTGACTCCCTGGGACACTTCGGCAGGTAACAGGCTGGAGCGCGGAGAGGGAGGCAGCAGCGGCAGAGGAGGAGTGGGGTTGGAGAGTTGGAGGCACTGTGGGTCTCCAGTCTGGCCCTCCGCTCCCTGGGCAGGGGCGAGGGTGGGGGTGGTGAGGCGCGAGAGAAGCGGAGAGCTTTTTTGAATCGGGCGCCCGCCAGGGGTACGGGAGGGAGACACGTGTCCACCGCGGGGGAGCGAAGGTTGGCCGCTTCCAGTGAAGGCTTGTTGCTAGTTTTGACTCTCGCCCTCCCTCCAAAAAGCGGGAAGCAGAGCGCGCTTCTCTTCTCCCGCTCCCGGCTTATCCTCGCACAACAACCTCGCGAAGTAGGCTAGGCTGAGAGATGGTGGCTGTCCCCAAGGTCACCCAGTGAGCTTCAGGGATGAATGGGGATTTGAACCCCAGTGTCTTCCCAGCTCCATTCACTACAGCACGTTAATGCAGCGTTTGGGGGCTTAGAGGCTAATAAAAGCCCCTGTTTTAAAATACCGGTGAAGGAACCCTTAAGGGAGTATATGTACTATATATGAGGTGAGAGATCTTTTGGCCAAACGACTAAAAAGAGGAAGTTCCCTAAATTACGGAAATTTCCCCCTTTATCCCAGAGGTCTGGTAGTGGTTATTTTGCACATGCTCCAAAAAAACTCTTCCTGTCATTTATGTGGCATGAGCTCTGTGGGTAGGGTCCAAGTGAGCCATCCATGGGGATGGAATATGCTGTTTGAAGGGGGTTGTGGAGGTTTTCCTCTTGCCCTGTGTGTGCAAAACACATTGGGAGCTGCTCATAGCAGGGGGGTGTGTAAGGAGGGGCTTGGCAAACCTGTGTCCTGGGGTTCTTTGAGTATGCTCTCACCTCTAAGAACTTATCTCTACGCTTAGGCAGGAAGAACCAGCTGCACAAATATAAGATGGGGGGACACCTGCCAGCTGCTAGCATCTGTCTGTCTCAAGAGACAATGAAGTGCACCTCTGGGGGTGAAGTCAAACCACTGGAGAATCACAGGGCCCACAGTGACTGCACAGATTGGTAACTGCTACCTTCCACATTGTTTTGGCTGTTTTAGCAGCACCAAAGTAAACTCACTGGGGCGCAAGCCTGGGCAGTGTTTATGGAGGTCCTGGGCTGCCCAGATGACAAGTTCTCACTCTCTGCCTCGCTGATGTGGTCCAAAGGAAAGCAGAGCAAAACATTTGGCACCAGCTTGGCTGCAGGAGGAGTACAAGGCACAATCCAATCATCTTAGGGACACTACGGAGGACGCCCTGTGCTTTGGGCAGGTGTCTGCAAGCCTCGCGCGCCCGGCAGGAGGTCCCGCCGGGAGCGCAAGTCTTGGGGTGCCAGCCTGCAGCCCGAAGCACGGGGTGCCCTCCGGAGCACGCCCCATGCAGCCTGTTCTGGGGACTGGTGTCGGGAGAAGCTTGGGCTTCCCCCACGCCAGCCCCGTGCCTGGGGGGAAAATATTTTTTTTCTTTATTTCCCCCCCAAAAAACCTAGGTGCGTCCTATGGGGTGATGCGTCCTATGGGGCGAAAAATACAGTACTTTTGAATATCATACAACTGGAGGTTTGTTTGTTTTTATGGAACACTTCATCATCAGGAGTAACATAATAGTACAGTAAAGAAAAATGTGGAGGTCTACATTCAGATTTTTAACTTGGCTATACCAATTGTCATGACATATTTTGTTGGGATCCGCCCAGAGTGGTTGGGTCAAACCCAGCAGATGGGCAGGATACGAATACTAAAAGGATTGTTATGATGGAAGCCTGACACACAGAAGGTTACCACATTGCTTTATAGCAAGGCAATTTCCAGCTATCCCCATTTATACTGAATTATGAAATTCGGCCTGTCCTCTTTTACAATGGTTTGGCTTAATCTTTGAAGAATGACTTCTGAACCTATATAGCTGACTAGTAGAGATTTTCTAGATTTGTTATTTCCCCTGTATTCAGTGTATTTTAGCGTGAATTTATATAAATCTTTGCAAATATCATAGTATTTCCAGTTAGACCTAAGTTTTCACTTTGGCTTTAATTAATGGTGGTGTTTACAGATACTAATTATATTTAGGATACAAGATAGGTTCTTTCTCTCCATTGTTGAAGCTCTGTACCTTGGCCCTTCAGACACCCTGCCAGAGTAATGAGACTGCAGCTTTCATTTACTTCTTGGAGAGACCTTTCCTTAGACATGAATGATCTAATTTACCTAAACTTAAGATAATAGGTATATTTGAAATCTAGGGTGGGGGGGCCTTACCTAGAGAGGGTGTATTGCTCTAAGTCTACTACAGTCATTCTTGCCTACTACTGGTCCATCTGAAAATATTACTCTTGAACTAACAGCTCCAACAATTCCATTTTAAATTGTATGAAAATCAAAAGTAGGCCATTTCAGAATTATTTCAAGTCATCTGAAGGATGCAATCTCCTTAAATATGTAATGCACACATTTAACATCAGCAAAAGGACAATAATATTCACCATTTGACAGTCCTGTATTGTTCAATGACCTGCATAGGTTTTGCTGACTTTTTCATGTTGACAAGAACATGTAGCTAACATAGGCGCCACCTGCTAGGTGCCGTGGGGGCTTCAGCCCCACCACAGTGAAATATTTCTGGTGGCCGAACCCCTACAAAGTAGAAGGACATTGACATTCAAATGGTGTGTGTGCACTGCATCATGCGGTCAATTATGCAGGACTGCGCTCACCTGGACACCACAATATTTTATTCATGTTGACACCCCTGGTAGCTAAAGACATGCATGAACATGTTGCTGATCCTATGCATGCTTACTTGACAGAAACTTACAATGAATTCAGTGAGGCTTAACTTCTGGGTTATAGGTTTGCATTATAAGATAACCGATAGTGGTAGAGCGGAGAAATATGACCTTTGTATGAGATCAGACCATAATATAATAAATGAAGTTCACACATATGAAGAACTCTTCTTCTCTTTCTTCATTTCCTGCCACTGGATTCCAAGTTGGGAAGAAATATTTTTAAAAATTATTATTATTAACATCACAAACTATTCCTGATGTACAATAAAAACATAATATTCAATATGGTGAGCAACAGGTAACACCTTACAGCACACTAAGACATTCTGCAAAATTAAAACACCTGGGGAAATAGAAATGACTTAAGCAGGCACACACACAAATTGCTATGCAGGCACCAGGTGCACCACCAGCCCTCAGAAAAAGCCCTCTCTTGGTGCTCTTCCCAAAAGGAAGGCCTTTGCGGAAGATGGTCCATTTGCTTTTTGGAGCAGATTGCCTCCAAGCACATGCGTCACTCAAGGCTTTCAGTTTAAAGGCAGACAAGGATGATTCAACCCTGACCTCCTGCCCTGAGGGTAATGTCATGGTTTGGGGAAAAGCGTGTTCTCCTTCATGGAGAGCACGTGTTGCGGTGGGGGCCGCCAGGACACTCCAAAGTTGGGGGGTGGGCTAATTGATCGTTGGCCACTGATGCAATTGGGGCTTCCCTTGTTGTTGGGAAGAAGTTAATGTTGCCATTTATTGACTGACAGCCAGAAATAGTAAAACTCCTTGCACGAGGCTAGGGCTTCCTCTTTTCGCCCGTGCATTGGATTGCCCGTCCCTCCCTCCCTAGAATAGGGTTGTTCGCTTTGACCTTGCTATGCCTGTCATGGGGTCGTCTGCTTTGGAGCGGGGACCTGGTAGGAATTTTGTCCATCTGGCTGATTGGCTGGGGCCATTTGGTTTTTGCCTACTGCATAGCAAATCGTCACAACTTGTAAGGTTCGTGGTTAGGCATTGGTTTATGGTTTAGTTGGTTGAGGGGCATGGATTGGCTGTGCCTGCCCCTCTAATGCTGCTGCTGCAAGGGACTCCGTTAAAGGAATTGGGAGCTAACTATTGCTTGTCCACTCTGTCAAGGGGGCTCGGGCCATAGCAATGAGCTCCTGGTTGCATTTGGGGTGAGGGCAGGTTCCCTGCTCTGCATAACCCCCAAGTGTATTCCCCCATTCTGACTTTCGCATAGTGCGGAATGTCAGTCTGTCCCCCATGGTGGGGGCAGATAGTCGCAACCAATGCCTACGCAACCACTCACAAATTTGTATTTTAATAAAGTTGTGGCCAAAATTATGCCAAAAATCTTAAACAAAAATTTCTGTGTGATGTGTGAGTTATTGGGGTGGACCTGGGGACCTCGACACACAAATAGCCTTGCAGACCAACTGGGATCTCCTGATGGACCAAGACTGGCTTGCAGGCCAGAGGTTTCCTGCTCTTGTTTCAACCCACAAAGTTCTCAAGTTTATTTGTACAATCCTTCTACATTGTGATGGGATAATGAGCTGCTTGTGCGTAAAAGCTTGATCCCTCTGGGGTTTGGCTGGTCATCCAAACCGATGCACTAACGGAGCCCCCAAAGCATGACTCCGTCAGTCGCTGGTAGAATCTGACAGTGGGCGTCTACGGAATCTACGCCAACATAAAAGCTGTTTGACAGACATGCGCTTTCGTGACTCTCTGCGTGACAGTTTCCGGCGAAGGGTGGGCGTTCCCAACGGGGGTCCCGTTACCTCTCCACTACTCTCACTGGAAGCATCCCAGAGCCTCCCCTCCGCTGTGACTCCTGCACTCCCCCTGCTGGTTCCCTCTTCTGCTGCAGATTCTCTCCTATTCTCCTGGAGCCTGTCCACCACCTGTCTCTCCGATGGCAGTTCCCTGACATCCACCTCCCCCCCAGGGCCCCCTTCACCCCCTCCCGCCTCCTCTCCCACTGGCGGTGAGGGCAGAAAGCCCCTGAAGGAACTCTCCTCGTCGTCCGAGGATTCTAACACTTCCAGCCACGGCGTACCGTCTCTCTCCCCGTCTTCCTCTTCTTCGTCGGAGTCGGCTTCTTCACCCACCCCTGACTCTGGGAACCCTTCAAACTCCCCTTCCTCATCGGTGGTCCCAAAGTGTTCCCTTCTAAATCGAGCCACGGGTTGCGGTTTTCTAGGGAAACGCTGATGAAATGTTTCTATTAAAACCTCGTCATTGACTACCTCTGCTGGTACCCAAGTGTTTTCCGACTCTGCTTCCCCCTCCCATTCTACCAGATATTCCACCTGATTCCCCTTCCACCTGGAATCAATGATTCCTGCCACGTTCATGTCGCGCTCTCTCTCTTCTATCACGGGCGTTTGGGTGGCCTCTCTCTCACGCTCCCCCCACTCACGTCCCTCTCGGTACGGCGACAGTAATGACCTGTGAAATACTGGGTGTAATTTCATGTGACTGGGCAGCCTGAGTTTGAATGCCACTGGGTTGACCTGCTGTGTGACCTCAAAGGGTCCCAATCTTTTGGGCCTCAATTTCTTACTCCCGCCCTTGAACGGTAGCCCTTGGGTGGACAACCACACCCAGTCCCCCACCCTTATAGTTTCACCCTCCCTCCTATTTCTGTCTGCTTGCTTCTTATATTCTTCCTTGGCTTTCTCTAAGTTAAGTTGAAGCTGACGGTGGATCGCCTCCATCTCTTCAAAAAAATATTCCGCCGCCGGCACGCTCCACCTCTCCCCTCCCTCTCCTGGGAATGCCCGGGGGTGACACCCATAATTTGCCAGGAAGGGACTCATCCCTGTGGACACGTTCTCCGCGTTGTTGTAGGCAAATTCTGCTAGAGGTAACTTATCCACCCAATCATTTTCTCTGTCTTTTACATAACACCTCAGGTATTGTTGTAAAACCCCATTTGCCCTTTCCGCTTGCCCATTGGTTTCTGGGTGCCGGGCAGTTGAGAAATTGAGTTCTACGTGCAGTAAGCTCATAAGTTTCCTCCAGAACCTGGAAGTAAATTGTTTCCCTCTGTCGCTTAAAACCCTCAAGGGGGCGCCATGCAACTTAAAAATATGTTCTACAAACAACTTGGCGGTTTCCTCCGCTGTGACTGCATGTGAACAGGCTATAAAATGACACATCTTGGTTAATTGATCTACCACCACCATGACAGCTGTTTTGCCTTTGGATTTTGGAAGGTCCGTCATAAAATCTATGGATACTGCCTCCCATGGCCTTTCGGGCGTGGGTAAGGGTTGTAATAGCCCCGCTGGCGCCACCCTCTCTCCTTTCGCTCGCTGGCACCTGTCGCAACCCCTGACATATTCCCGTACGTCCTCCCTCACCTTGGGCCACCAAAACTCCCTGGTAACCAACCACATGGTTTTGTGCTGTCCAAAATGTCCCGCTGTGGGGCTGTCATGCAACTGCTTGAGTACTCTGCCCCTCAGTTCCCCGTCGGGTATGTACAGTGCCCCTTTGTAATACAACGCCCCGTTCTTTTCTTCGAACCCCCCTGTGTTCTCCTCTGTCCTCCGGAGCTCTCTGAGTTTCTCTTGGGCATATTCATCGTTCTCTGTACCCTCTATCAGTTCGGTGTGTCGTGCCACCCTCATTATCATTGGTACAGTCTGTTGGCTCACTTCTCCTCCCAACAGCTCCCTCCCATCAATCGTGGTAACCTGCAAAGGCTTACTCAATGGGATAGTCTGTATCTGGTGTGCAGCTGCAAACTCTTTGCTCATGAAATTACATGAGCTACCTGAATCCAATAGCGCCTTTATCTTCAGTGGGTGTCCGTTTGCCAGTTCCAGCAACACCTCTATCACAAGCGCTGGTCTTGGAGGTTCCGGCGTGGGCACATTCATTACTCCCTGGCCTGGCTGCTGTGCCCTGATGTTGGCAACCAGGCGTTGGCTTTTACTTGCTCCGTGATTTCTTCTTCCTCCTTCCCCCCAACAGTTCCCGCCATCCCTTGCCATTCCTTCCTTTGCGGACAGACTCTGGCAAAGTGACCTGGCTGTTGGCAGAGATAGCATCTCTTGCCGCTCTTTCCCTCCTTCTTCCGCCCTTCACTGGTGTTTGAAACTGCGCGCGCGCGCGCTGTTCCAAGTTCCATCGGCTCTGCTGGCGGGAAAGGCTGCTCCGGAATCTCTGGAATGCGGAAGTCCTTCCAACATTCCCCCTTTCCTTCCCGCTTTTCCATAGCTCTAGCTTCCTGGCGTGCCCCAATGGACAGCGCTGATTTAGTCAGCTGATCCATAGACTCCGCCCTAGGCGCCCGGGAAAGTTCATCTTTCACTGCCGGAGAGAGACCTTCTTCAAACAGCATTTGAATAGGTTCACCAGCAAGGTCCCACCCAAGTCTATGAATCAGCATGGTGAACTCAGTCCAGTACTCACGTACAGATCGGCTCCCCTGTTTACACGCCATTAACTGTCTGCGCACCACTCCCTGCTCGATCTCGCTGGAAAACATCAAGTCCATGGCGCGGAAAAACTTCATTGTGTCCTTTAAGATTTCATTATTGGCTGCCATCAGGGGCCGAACCCAGTCCCTCGCCCCTCCCTCTAGATGGCCAATCACGTACGCCACTCTAGAGGTCTCGTCGGGGAAGTCATCAAACAGCAGATTGAGAGCATATTGCATCTCTGTCCTAAAGGCTTGATAGTTCCGGGGATCCCCCCCAAATTTCTGCACCAGTCCAGGCACCCGTCTGGCAAGTGGGGTGGTCTTCCCCTTATCTGCATCTTGAGCCCTCCTCTCCTCGAGCCTCGCCGTTTGCAGTGCCAGCTGGACCTCCAACGCCCTGTACCTTTGTTCCAGGCTTGGATCTGCCCCGGCTCCTGCTCCCCCGGTTCCGGCTGGTTCACTCATGATGCCTTCTGCTTGCACAAGCTGCTTTCAAAGACTGTCAGATTGCTGTGATGGGATAATGAGCTGCTTGTGCGTAAAAGCTTGATCCCTCTGGGGTTTGGCTGGTCATCCAAACCGATGCACTAACGGAGCCCCCAAAGCATGACTCCGTCAGTCGCTGGTAGAATCTGACAGTGGGTGTCTACGGAATCTACGCCAACATAAAAGCTGTTTGACAGACATGCGCTTTCGTGACTCTCTGCGTGACAGTTTCCGGAGAAGGGTGGGCGTTCCCAACGGGGGTCCCGTTACCTCTCCACTACTCTCACTGGAAGCATCCCAGAGCCTCCCCTCCGCTGTGACTCCTGCACTCCCCCTGCTGGTTCCCTCTTCTACTGCAGATTCTCTCCTATTCTCCTGGAGCCTGTCCACCACCTGTCTCTCCGATGGCAGTTCCCTGACATACATGTATATGGAGTGCAGTTTGCAGGTACTCCCGTGGTTCCAGGCATGCACAACTATGCAGTACTTTAGGTCAGGGAACAGGCATAATGATGACATGCACTATGGCTTTGCTTCAAGAAAAGGAAAGGATGTTGGGAACTGCGTTCCTGCTGACGTAGAAGAAAGAAGAAAGAAGAAAGAAGAAAGAAGGAAAGGGCTAGTTTTCCCCAGCTCCAAATTTGAACCCCTTCATGCTCTCTGTAATTATATTAATGGAAACATGATGTAAGCTGGGAAACAGAATGGGGTGTGTGTATGTGTGTTCATTGTTTTCAATGAACACTTAAATATGCACCATCCCAGTTGGTGTGTCTAAAGATATGGCAAGCCCAAGGGAATAAGGATGGGATCTCTCCTTACTATCTGAGAATTAAAAAGGTAACGGTACCCCTGACCGTTAGGTCCAGTCGCAGATGACTCTGCGGTTGCGGCACTCATCTCACTCTATAGGCTGAGGGAGCTGGCCATTTGTCTGCAGACAGCTTCGTGGTCATGTGGCCAGCATGACTAAGCCTCTTCTAGAAAACCAGAGCAGCACATGGAAACACTATTTACCTTCCTGCCAGATTTATCTACTTGTACTTTGATGTGCTTTCAAACTGCTAGGTGGGCAGAATCTGGGACCAAACAATGGGAGCTCACTCACCCTGTCGCGGGGATTCGAACCACCAACCTTCTGATCGGCAAGCCCTAGGCTCTGTGGTTTAGACCACAGCGCCACCTGCGTCCCATATCTGGGACTTGGGATGCCATAAATTATACTGCATCAGAATAGCAAGGACTGAATCTATTGAAAGTGTGTTGAGGGTATTCTGTTTCTCAGTCGCACTCCAAATTTCAAGAGGCCAGCACAATGCTTACAAAAATAAATGGGGAAAAATATTGCAAAACAAACATATCAGTTAGTGAATGAGTAAGCTATTCATCATTTTCCTTTGGATAATGCTTATGAATGATGCTTCCATTCACTGAAATCCCAGGGTATTCTCTTGGTTGCTTAACAGTGCTGCTAAATCTGGAAAACAAATATGATAAAGCACAATTCAAGTTACTGTAATGCATGAGTGTATGACTTAAGAGAAGTTTGGTTATGATACATTAACCTTTTTATAATTCCCCGAGGTGATTTATAATAATTCATCTGTGCAGATGTTCTGTTTTGCATTTGCATTTTTTGTGACTCACTTTGCCTAGCCCCATTACTAAAGAGGAGCAGTTTTACAAGTCTTGGGTTGTTGTTTTTTTGCAAGTATTTCTTTTTAAGCCTAGTATTCATGCCTCCCCTCCTCCCACTGTTTTGAAATGCACCTGGACCTCGTCCAGTTGCACCACACAATCTTTCCTGATGCATCTTGGCATTAATTAATTCTGATGTCTTATAGAAAGATTAACAGCCCTTTTCTGAATATATTATCTATATTATCGACAATTTTTTTTTCCAAGAGCTTGAGGTTTATGATGCTAATTGGGTGTACATTCCACCTTCCAATGTGAAAGTGCTGAAACATTTTATAGAATATAAATAAGAATATAAAACGAGCATCTCAAACTTCCTTTGCAACCAGAATTGTAGACTGCAGCTACCTTCTTCTTAACAGCAAATTCGATTGCAGCTATGTCAGAGAACATTTCCCAAATTAAGGATTAGACAGCTAGAGGATGTGAATTCTGAGGGTGGAATTCGACTTGGCTGTTGTTCTGTCAGCACAAACATTCCTGCTCGGAAGAGATAGAGTTATCTCCTATCTCCTCCCCCTGCATGCTGTTCTGGGGGATCTCCCGACCTTCCTGAGCAGATGGTGTGGGATTGTGTGTGGGGAAGAGAGGCAGGAAAGTCTCGTTGTGCTAGTGGGACTCATTATACCCCCTTCCATGAGCACAACAACATAGTTGAATCTGGCCTTACAGTAGCAAAATTACCACTAAATCAGGGATGCAGGGACCTGTGCCCTTTCAGATATGCTGGACTGCAACTTACCCCTGATCATTACCCATGTTGGCTGGGGCAACATCTGAAAGGCCACTGGATCCCCCATCGATGAACCAAAAAATAGGGATGGATGGAATAGTTGGCATAAAATGTTGCTAACCAAGTAGGGGAGGCGGTGGCAGTTCATAGGCAAGTAGAGGCAGTGGCATCCTTCCAGCAGTGGCAGTGCTCTGTGTGCCCCTGCAGAACCACTGCTGCCAACCCAGAGCTTGGCTGTCAAGGGGCTGTCAGGAATGCAGGTTCATTCACAGGTCAGGAAGAGGATTTGAGACGTGAAGTGCAATCAGCTTTTATTCACAAAAGTAAAACCACAGTAGAGTTCATCTAGGCCAGGGATGGCCAAACTTGGCCCTCCAGCTGTTTTGGGACCATCATCCCTAGCTAACAGGACCAGTGGTCAGGGATGATGGGAACTGTAGTCCCAAAACAGCTGGAGGGCCAAGTTTGGCCATCACTAATCTAGGCTGACCTGCCCTAGTTGAAGACATTGCTGGGACTGGAGTCTGGCCCCTCCTTCCCTCTCTAGCCCTTCCCCCCTGGACTCTTCCCAAGCAGACATAAACTGTGGCGAGAGGGAGGCGCCACCCTGTGGGCTTGCCTGGCCCATTGCTCAACAATATCCAAGGCTCTTCATGATCTGGGTGTCATTGGAAGAGGAGAGGCACTATCTAGCTGCTGAGAAACTGAATAGTACACAGCTCCTTTCTGTCAGAGTCTGTGCTCACACTGAGACCCTCAGTGCCCAGCCCTGTCCTTGAATGACTTTCTTCTTCTGATTCCCCGTCACCCGCTTCTGTCACCTTCCAGCTTGTTCCTTCTGCAGTCTGGTGCTCCGTGGACCACCACCACTGACTTGGGTCTAAATCTTCTTTTCGGTGTCATCCTGGGGTTGGGGGTGGTTCCTGGGCTGCCATCTCCCATCGCTCTTCGTTATCCAGCCAGTCCCTGACATCTGTTCAACCTCACCATCACTGCCCTGCTCCATCCCTATTCCAAAGTGTGTATCACCACCATTTCCAGGAAGGACAGCTCTGCCTCTGTACCCCTTTGATGCTGGCGCTGGGTGAGTCAGTACCAATTGTTGCTTCTCATTGTATACCTGCATTATTCTTGGGCCCTCTTCTAGGCCTGTTGGGCATGGCAGTTGATTTTTGGTTGTTAGCCTTTCAGATTGCTCTGAAATGAGGCATGCAGATTTACCTGATTGAAGTAACAGTTCAAGGCACCAATGTTTCCCTAAAGAAGTAGTATTCCCCTACACATTTCCTATGAGGCAGCTATATTTGACATCTCTCTCTCTCTCTCTCTCTCTCTCTCTCTCTCTGTGTGTGTGTGTGTGTGTTTCCCAGGTAAAAGGTTGCAAATTCTCCCAACACAATTTGTTTATTCTATACTCCCATTCAGCTTTCCAACAGGAACTTCTCCCATCAATGTCACCTGAGTGGTTCAGGAGGAAAAGGCTGAGAGACAGACGGAGAGAGTTGTGGGACATCAGATAAGATTTATCCAAGTAACCTTTTCTGAAACACAAGGAGAACTTCCTCCCCAATACCTGCTCATCATGCAAAGGATGAAAACCGAGGTGAAAAGAATGAGGAGGGGGGGAAATGAGCTGATCCATAAATCAGCTTGGTTTCTCTCTAGTCATTCTTTTACAAGTCTGTGTAGTTGGCTCCTTGGGTGATAATGGCATTGAACAGAAGATATGAGTTCATTTCTAATAGCGCCTGTTTCTAAGAGGCCTTCTGAGCTGACAGATACCCTGACAGATTGCTTAAACTGATATGCACAAAATGGACAGGTTTGACAGGGAAGCGTACACATAGAAGTCCATAATATTATGCATTAAAAGAACCTGTTTGGAGTTGATGATATAAGGTACATCCTCTTTCACCCCAACCACCTTGCCTTTCCGTCTTTTCTTTCTCTGCCTCCACACAGTGCAAGAACGTGCTGCTTCAAATGTAAAGACAGTAATAAAGTCATGTCTCATCCGTATGAATAATTATCACTTCTCCTGCATTGCCAGCATCTCCTAGCAATGGATCTACAATGAAATCTGTGAGTGTCGCCATGAGATTATTGATTCAAAAAAACTGGGTGTTTAGTTCAAAGCTTAACAATAATGTATTCTCTTAAGGTCTATCAAACAATGGATTAGTCAAAGATAGTCTTCATTTGTTAGTTTGTTGCCATAATCCAACTCTAATTGCATGAATCTAGAAGGTCTGGATAGAGATCTACACGTCAGATGCATCCTTCAAGTTCAATGATAACTGGAAGAGTGTTGTGGAATAGAATAGAATTTATTGAATTTGTCAGCGGGCCATTTCAAGAGAAAACCAAAACAATTAAAACATGTCAATAATATACACAACACAGACAAAATTTACCGTATTTTTCACTCTATAAGACGCACCAGACCACAAGACGCACCTAGTTTTTGAAGGAGGAAAACAAAAAAAAAAAATATTCTGAATCTCAGAAGCCAGAACAGCAAGAGGGATTGCTGCACAGTGAAAGCAGCAATCCCTCTTGCTGTTCTGGCTTCTGGGATAGCTGTGCAGCCTGCATTCACTCCATAAGATGCACACACATTTCCCCTTACTTTTTAGGAGGGAAAAAGTGAGTCTTTAGAGCAAAAAATATGGTATGTATTTATGAAAACTTAACTAAAAGCAGGAGACAGCATCATGGTGTGTATCCAATTATAGGTCTACCTTGCTGGTTTGGGGACTGGGCCCTACCATGCCTCAAGGCGAATAGACTTGCTTCAGATTCCCCTTGAAGCAGGATTGATGAGTGCACAAACCGGTGTCCAACTAGTATAGCAATACTTATTTAAGACTTGTTCCAAGTGGAGGGAGAGGCTCTGCTTCAGTCAGCAAAATTTATTGGGCTAGCAACTGGGCACCTGCTTTTAATTTATTTATTAATTATAATGAAGTTTTAAGTACACTAGTATGCATGCATGTACACTACTGCCTGGATCAGTTTGTTCCTGAGTTTAAATGTGGTCCTGTAGCTGTGTAAGTTACTGTATTTGCTCAGTCAGTCGCGTTGGTGGTTCCCCATGGCTTGGATGCATGGCTTGTAACTTCCAGGAGTTGGATGTTCCAGAAGTTGGACCCATTTCCTGTTGACCTGATGTGTGGGATATTAAAAGGGCAGTTAAACCAATGATTCATTGTTTGCTAGATAGGCACATGATAGGAGCTACAGTTTTGCTGTATGTTTGCTAGAGAGAACTCTGAGAACCACTCCCGCTGTGCTCTGACATAGAGAGGGCATACATATATATTCTCCTTACCTGCATGAGCACATCGTTTTTTTGCCTCTCTTTCCTCTTACTTCTTCATTTCATCACCAACCCAGAAATGTAAAAACAACTGCTATAGCTCAGACGCCATCTTAAACTAGATTTAAGCATGTCTTTGTAACTGAATTACCATTTTAAGCCTGCCTGAACAAAGCTGCTGTTATCTGTTACTCTTCGACAGAAACTCTGAGTGAGAAAATTTTGTTTTTACCTTTTACAACACTGTTGGTGTGATTGTTGTTTTAAGGGGGAGGGAAAATACCAGGAGAATACCATCTGCCTTAAAGCATCCTGGGTTACTTAAACAAAGGCGAAAACTAGCCTAACTAAGCTTCCTTTTAAGCTGCAAAGGAAGGACTCTCTACTGAACTCACAAACGTGAGAAAGGAAGAATAATATCTAATAAATATATCCTAGCATCTATTCACATCCCTACATGATGAATACCTGTTACTGCAGTATACATTTAAAGGACGGTTTCTGATTTTCTGGTTAATTTTAACTGATGTTGTCTCTGTACTGTGTCTTACGGAATCTTTTTGTACAGTGGAGATGCATTGTACACTCTTGGTACCAACAAGAAAAACTGCTCCAGAGCTGGACGCCTGGCACTTCAGATCTTGCAAAAGCAGCAGGAAACCTGTTTGTTGTTCTTGTGTGACACAGCTCACAATGATCAGTAATCCCTCCCTCCCGCCTCGTCCCCCTGGAGAGGCTCTTTGTGTGTGAGAGTGGTGGGCGAGGGTAATTGCCTTGTACTTCCACAACACTGGATCCAACCCAGTATGTAGAAGACAAAACAGAATGAGATAGTTGGAAACAAAAAACTTAGACCTGGGAGCCACTGTGAAGCAGAAAAAAACCTAGAGTGTATGAAGTCAGAGGTTTTTTGTGTGTTTGTGTGTTTTAGTAGAATCCACTTCGTTTTGGAGTGCACTTAATAACCATATACAACACTGTCTTGGTTTCCTGACCATTTGTATCTCAGCTCACTCCATTTCATAAAAATCATACACTGAGGGAAGATGAACATGGAGATGGCAGTTCTCAAAATTGCTATAGATGCTTTGAAAACGTCCATTTAAAGCTAAAAGCAAAACAGAATAATAATAATAAAAAGAAATCCTCAAAGTTATATTTATTTCTCTTTCCGCAACCGCTTTATGCATTTAGGCAGTTGGAGAAAGATAACTCTTTTCAACAATTTCATAGTTATTCTTACAACATGTCTTTCCATCAAATTCACCCATTTTCTCAATGAAAACTTGCTTTGTATTCCTGCGATTGCTACAAAAATAACAGAAGAGTGCTTTATTTCTGTTCAGGAATACTCTTTGCATTTTAGAGGCACTTGACTAATGTTCAAGTGTGTGATTTTTTCCCCTGAGAACTTTACCCTGGCACATTTTGCTTCCGATGGCTGCAAAAAGACATCATGTCCACATTCAAGAGTGTCAACATTGTAACACGCTACTGTTTCTCTCCCACATGGCATTGCCTCTTTGACCACTGCCCCATAGTGTGTTCTTTGACTACTTCATGATTCCATTCCTTTCGGTGAATGCTCTTAGACAAACCTTAGACAAATCGTATCCTCCCCCCAGAGAGCACGCATTGTGGTGAGATAATCAAGACTGACCTCACTGCTCTTGTGGGTGGGAGCGATTGGATAGCCACAACAACCCGATTGGTGGTCACTCAGTTGCTGGGGTAAATGTGGCCAATGGGATCGTTTTCATGCATTAACCGAGGGACCCATATATACTGCTTTGTGTTGCGTTGAGCTTCCTCTTTTTCGCCTCGTGCATCAGATCACCCACCCACCCTCCCTATATTTAGGGTTCATTATGACCTTGTTATGCCATCATGGGATGTCTGCTTTTGGGGCAGGGACCTGGTAGGAATTTTCCCACTTGGCTGATTGGCTGGTGCCACTTGGGTTTCGCCTGCCATGTAGCAAATCGTCACAGCTTTGTAAGCTTTGGAGGTTAGGCATTGGTTCAGTGGTGGTGGAGGGGATGTGGATAGGCTGTGCCTGCCCCTCCAATGCTAGAGTACTCCGTTAAAGGAATCCAGGGGCTCGCCTTGCTTTTGTCCGATGCCCTTCCAGGGATTAGGGCCACGCCAGAGCCCCTGGGAGCATTTGGGGTGAGCTTGAGTCTGAGCCTGGTCCAATGCTCCCCCGGGATGTTTTCCCTTACTGACGTCTGCTAAGGTCAGGTGCAGCTAGTTGGGAACCAATGCCTAAGCAAACCACTCACAATCTGTAATCAATAAAGTTGTGGCCAAAATTATGCCAATAACCTTAAACTAAATTCCATGTCAGTTGTGTCTTTATTTGTTGAGGGAGGTCTTGGGATCTTAAAAGGAGAAGAATGATTTCTGCAGATCTGACAGAAGAAGAACTTATGTTCTCCGACGAGCATTATTCATTTAATTCATCCTCCAACCCATGGGGAGCAATATGAAGGGTGATGAAGGCACAGCCTCCACTTGCACATTGAGCAAACTCACCTGAAGCTCATGCAGGGTAACAGTTTGTACTGAGAATGTGAATGAAGGGTGATGGAAACCCTCTTGACTCCAAGACCAGTGCAAAACTCATGACCCACAGAAATGGCACAGAAGCAAAATTCATAAGATCTGTGGGGATATTGCACCAAACTAGATGGAAAAGAGGGGGGCGAGGTATGAAAGGCAAATGCCTCAAAGCTATTCTACTCCTTGACTCAATAGATTTTATCTGTTTCCAAGGAAGCATGACCATATTGTTCAATGTGGTTAATGCAACATTTCTGCATCATTGGTGCTAACAAGTTTAGCATTATGAAGTGATTAAGGGAGATTGAGCTGAATTATCCCTTCCTAACTCAATGGAATTTTGTGTGCCTCGATAAATATTTTGTGAAGATCTTGATTTTGTCTGTTGATTTTCAAGTAAGTTTTAGATAATAAATTGCCCTGCTTGGCTCCGATTTATGGGTCTCTCACTCACTCTAACTCTAAAAAATTGGATTTAGAGATCACTTTGCAGTCTTGGATCTTAATTAAAGCATTTAATTGATTTATAGACGGTAGCTGAGAGTTCAGAACAGCCATTTGTAAATATCTTGTAAATTCTCTGTAGCATTTATGGATTTCTTATGTTAACATAACAACATTGATTTATAAGAACTGCAGTTCTGCAGTACGTTTAAAAACGAGGCACTTCTAAACACTTGCTTTGCCTCACGAAAATAAAATTAAATAATAAAAAGACATAGCTTTTTTTACAGGCATTTGTGATTGGTTTGCACAGAAGATCACTGATGACACAATGGGGGATAACTTGAGGCAACATGCTATTGGATATTCTGCTGTGTTTTTGTTGCTTTTGTTCTTGTTTTAGTTTTAAATCAACTGCTGTTTTGGTGCTGAGGTCCAAAAATGATTAGGACCAAAGAACTGAGGGAAGATAATTCAATCTTTTTTCCCTTTAAAAGCTGCCAAAGCTGCCATTTGGCTCAAAGGGGAAAACACACAGGTTCTGCTTTCCGTGGTTCTAAATGAACAGGAAACTCCCCCTCCTGAGGTTGCTATTCAGTGTTTAAGCTTTATCGGGAGAGCCAATCACATATTTTCTGTGTAGTTTGGTCTGGAGTTAGCATTTGGGGTCATAAAATATATATGTTAAGAGGAACATAAACCGAGTGGTAAATGTAGATAAAAGTTTGTTGGGGATTATGCATAATGACCAGCACTTTTCTGTCTTTTAAAAAAATGTTTAGAGTTACTCTCATTTTGCCTCAAGAAAATCACCATTTTATAGCTCAAATTGGCAAAAATAAATACAGTAAATGGACAGAAGTACAAAGATTCGCAAAATGTTTAGGGGTATGCATCCCCCTGTGTCCCCCTAGAAAAAAACCACTGATAATGACCATGATTCAGTCATGCTCATTCCCCAAGGCCTGTTGGGGATTATGTAAATTGGCACAGAAATGTGCAGAAAAGCGGCTATTTTAAAAAAACACATTTTTAGTATATATATATCCCTGCCCCCTGAGAGAAGTGAAACCTAACAAAGAGCTGCACTTTGATCCACAGAGATCACTTTGGCTTGGAATCCACAAAGGTTTAATTCCTTAAGCATCCGTAGTATCCAGCTATATTTTACAGCTTAAAAGGTGGGGATGGGGGTCAGAAGAGAGAACTCAGCTTTGAGTCATGCTTTTCTGCTAAGTAGCTTAAAAGTAAAAGCCTAACGAGGCTCCTTTTCTGGTCTGTTGGTAACCTTACAGAGGGAGCCCCCACTTCTTTTCCACTATACTGTATTGTCATGCACCCTGGGGGGGGGGGGAGTGTGGTGAGAGACCCCTTTCTCCCCCCCCCCCCCGTTCTGTAGCTCATAAGCAAGAAATACAGCTCTCTCTCCCACTTTCCTCTGCAGTACTGCCACTTAGAAGAGCCAAGACTATATATAATTCCCAAGGAAGAACCGAGCACCAGTAGCATTACAAAATGAACTCTAAGCCATTAATTATTTCAAACATTTCAGAAATACCCAACCACTAACACACACACACAAAATGCAGTACAAGGTGCTGAGAGAAATTATGATAATATCTACCACAAAGCAGCACAATTTGCTTTAGGCAATAGTCAAATGTTCCCTGCATTGGAAACTTTGAATATTTTTTCTTTATTTTTCTTTTGGTCTTAATAAAATGAGTGATCATCTGTATGTATTGGTTATTGCTCAAGACAGGATATGTATGCTTTCCTCACAAGTATTTTAAATGCTCCTCATTTATCACAAAGTATATGGTTATGAGCAGGCTGCAAGGCCGATCCATAATTGCTCTCTTTTAGTGCTGTGTTGAAAATTTATCTGTCATTCGCCATTGTATTCAAAAATTATCCAAGTGAAAGAATAAAAGGCTGAAATTCTCATGGGTATGGTGCATAATTTTTTTGCGGTGTTTATCTTGGCCAAGGGGTTGTTTTGTGTGAGTGTCCTTTCATTCTATAAATCAGTTCTCCAGTAGCCTGCATTTTGCAGCTTGCAAAGATGTCTGTGCTTCCTGAAAGCTCCATGACATCATCCTTGTTGTTGTTGTTTAGTTGTTTAGTCGTGTCCGACTCTTCGTGACTCCATGGACCAGAGCACGCCAGGCACTTCTTTCTTCCACTGCCTCCCGCAGTTTGGTCAAACTCATGCTGGTAGCTTCGAGAACACAATCCAACCATCTCGTCCTCTGTCGTCCCCTTCTCCTTGTGCCCTCCATCTTTCCCAGCATCAGGGTCTTTTCCAGGGAGTCTTCTCTTCTCATGAGGTGGCCAAAGTATTGGCGCCTCAGCTTCAGGATCTGTCCTTCCAGTGAGCACTCAGGGCTGATTTCCTCAGGACATCAGGACATCATCCTTGCTCAGGCATTATTCCTGAGCAGGAAATAACAATCCATGTTGGAGGCACAGGGCTACTGTCCATCTAAACACATAAATACACGCACAGCGACCAGTGTCACAGTGCTTTAATTCAGATGCCACCAGACCAAATTCTGCCTTCCCATGATCACACACCCTCCAAGTGTCCCTATTTTCCAAGGACAGTTCTGGAATTATGAAAGCTGTCCCAGCTCCTGATTTCATCCCAGAATCTCCCAATTTCCCCTGCCAAAGCTGCCGCTGAGCTCAGGGAGGAGAATGAGACAGCTCTTGTCCTTGAGTGGTGGTGGCAGCAGCAGTGGCAGATGCGAGGAAGCATCCCATGGCCTCTCCAACCACCTCCCAGGGGCAGCTTGTAGCAGCTGCTAGAGAGCAGGCAAGGAAGAGGAGAATCTGCCACTCTACAGCTGATGTCCAGCTTTGTGTGATACATGAACTCTGGAGGCAGGCAGAGGGCAGGGCTGCACTGGATGGGAAGAAAAGGGGAGTAAAGCAGAGCTCAAAGAATCTTTATTTATTTATTTATTTAAAAAAATGATGCTTCGTGCATCTGTGTCTACTCTTGCCCCTTTCTAAAATTTATTTTAGAGCCCTAAACGGCCTTGGCCGAGTATACCTGAAGGAGCGTCTCTACCCCATCGTTCAACCCAGACACTGAAATCCAGCTCTAAGGGCCTTTTGGCGGTTCCCTCCCTGCAAGAAGTGAGGTTGCAGGGAACCAGACAGAGGGCCTTCTCAGTGGTGGCGCCCGCCCTGTGGAACGCCCTCCCATCAGATGTCAAGGAAATAAATAACTATCTGACTTTTAGAAGACATCTGAAGGCAGCCCTGTTTAGGGAAGTTTTTAATGTTTGATGTTTTATCATGTTTTTAATATTCTGTTGGGAGCAGCCCAGAGTGATTGGGGAAACCCAGCCAGATAGGCGGGGTATGAATAAATCATTTTCATTTTCATTTATTGGTGTGTGCTTTTCTTTTTGTAAATCTTATTTTAATAAAATAAAATCAGAATTACATTGGTACCTCAGGTTGCAAACACCTCGGGTTACAAATACTTTGGGTTACAGACTTTGCTAACACGGAAGTAGTACCTTGGGTTAAGAACTTTGCCTCAGGATGAGAACAGAAATCGCACGGCGGCAGTGGTGCAGTGGCAGTGGGAGGCCCCATTAGCTAAAGTGGTACCTCAGGTTAAGAACGGTTTCAGGTTAAGAATGAACTTCTGGAACAATTAAGTTCATAACCTGAGGTACCACTGTACAGGGTTTTCTCAGATAGTGGTGTGTGTGCTGTGTCCCTTTGGTGTAGTGATGGTCACACTTGCCGTTCTTCTGATAGGAAATGCTCTGTGAGGGGGGTCACAAAAATAGGGTGGGTCAGACAGGGTAAATTGGTGGGGGATGTGATAAATGTCCCTTTTTTCATCTGAGGATTGTTGGAGGGTATGTAATCAGCACCCACATTATTTTGGCAATCTACAGAAGCTCTGAACATGTTGTTCATTAGGAACATGTGCCCTTCCAGCGCAAGTGTCAGCCAGCTGATGTGGTGAATAGGGGTGATCACTGTAATCAGCATCACTGTTTATTATATTTTGGAATCGTGGGCTCAACACTGAGTGAGTACACTGCTTGTTTCAATTAGCACTGTGTTTCAGGTGATAAAAAGGATCTGATTAAGGCTTCTCATCCATGATGGCTGAACTTCCACATGACACATGACTGAAGTCGTCAAATGGTGAAGATGCATGTGTGAATTCACCCTTAGTCATATCATCACATATATTTTTTCTTCAATGGAACTATGCAGCGGCACTAGTGGCTTCCTCTAAAGAACACTGCAGGCTTTGTGAACCGAGAACCAATGGATTTTTATACACTGTGCTAAAGCAAAATTTATGCCATTAAAAGATTAAAGCAGTGACTCTTAAAAATGCAGAGTCTTCAGAATATGCATTTGGGGAATTTCTTTTTACAGTTAACCAACTATATTTCCTACCCGCAGGAGACAAAATTTATTTTCTTGATGATGCTAGTGACAGCGTAATAAAAGAGACTACTAAAAGTGTGATCTACATAGGCTGTAAAGATAGTATTCCAGCAGCACAATGAACAATATTTTGTTGCATTATGTGGTGCACTGTGTTCAATTCTCAATGCCACACTTCAAGGAGGGTGTAGACAAATTGTTTAGAGTGGAGTAATTGTTCAAAGGAGGGCAACAAAGATGAATGATGGGCTCCCTGCTACGGATGGAAAGATCAGCTGAAGTCTGTCCCGTGGCATTTTTATTGCCTTTTGATCCTTGGTCTAGCTTCCCCCATTTTGGCTCGATTTTTTTTTTTTTTAATTAATGAATGTAAAGTTCACTTTACCTTATCCCTTTGTGCCGCAGTGTGAGAAGGACAGGAAGCTTCTCACACATTTGATCTTGCCACAACAGCAGTGGTGTGTTGCCACACAGACATACATTCCGTAATCTGAGAGGTGGTATTTTAAATATTTAAATTAGATTTTTCCATAATATTTTGACAAAGGGTCATGCTTCGGGGAATCAGCTTCCTCCCCCGTGGCAGGAAATAAGCAGATCAAATAAAAGGAAATTCTTACCAGTTAGTTTCTTTAATAAACACAGTAAGAGACAAAGGAAAGTGTCTCCCTAGAATGGCAGTGCTCCCAATTAAGGCTTACCCCTCATCCCTATTAATCTACGTCAGCCCTATGTCTTGTAATCTGTGTTTGTACCCTCTGTGCTTTCTGTTCTAACACTCTCTGAGCTCTCTGTGTCTTTGGAGAAGGAGAGTGAATGCTGTCCAGAGACTGAGAATCTGTTAACCCTCTCTTGTCTGGTGTTTCTTCTGTTAGCTGTTCCCCATCCAGTATTTCCCAACTTCTGCCTTCTGAACTATGCCCCGCTGCAAACCACTCTTCCAAATCTAAACTGTCCTCCTGCTTCTGGGAAGATTCAGGGTCAGGGCGAGGGGGCAGCTCCCACCATTCCTCCTCAGCACAGTCCCTGACACATAGATACAATCCAATATTTTTCACAAAAATATGTATTTTGACTCCCCCCCCACTCCTTTTGCAATTTCTTATATTTTTAAATTTATAACGCTGCATCTCCTTCATTACTCCAATTAATAATTACTCCCTAGTTAGCTTTTAACATTGATTTTAATTGTTTGGTTTAAGTTAATCTTGCTAATGAACTTATATGGGTACAATAATATTTCAGATAACCCACAAATTTTCCCCAGTCTTTTAAAAAGCTTCCCCCCCCCCTCTTGGTTCATTATTGCTCCTGTAAAGCTTTGCCATTTCAGCATAATCCATTAATTTAGTCCGTCACTCCTCCTTGGTTGGTACAGAATCTTCTTTCCATTTCTGAGTGTCCTGGCTGAGGTTGTAGGATACATAAGCAGTTTTTTGTTTTCGTTTTTCAGTATCTCTGTACCAATTATCCCTGGGGGGGGGGAGCTTCTTTTTTTTAAAGTAAAAGTCATTTTAAACATTTTCTTCAATTCATTATAAATCATTTCCCATAAAGCTTTTACCCTCTTACAAGACCACCACATACATTCACCAAATACATTCTTTCTCCTTACATTTCCAGCACATGTTTGATTTTTATTTATACATTTTTGCTAACTTACTAGGTGTCAAATACCATCTACAATCATTTTCAAATAGTTATCTTTCAATGTATAACATGCTGTGTATTTCAAATCTACATTCCAGAATTTCCCCCACACAGCCATTTCCAGATTATATCCTGTATCTCTTGCCCAGTGTATCATCATAAATTTCACCTGTTCGTCTTTTGTATCTCGTTCCAATAATAATTTATACATTTTGGAAATTACTTTGACATTATTTTCCAATAGGTCTCTTTCAAATTTTGAGGCTTGATTTGAAAAACCATACTTTTTATCCATTTTATAAAATTCATTAAGCTGATGGTATTGTAACCAAACAGTTACTTGTTGGTTTAACTCTTCAAATCTCTTTAATTTATACTCAAAATATTTTCATGTTAGTAAGTCCCTATATTTTGCCCGCTCACCTCTCATATCCTTCCCCCCCACCAAAAGTCTTTCTTTCTAGCAAGTTTTTTATATTATCCCAGACCATATATTGATTCTGTCTTATGATATGATTTGTAGAACCTTCGTGCGCTCTAACTATCCCATACCATAAATAAGCATGTCAAACGAACTTATTATCAGGTCCTTCGAGGTCCAATTCTTCAATGTCCTGATAGGTTTTTGTGTGCCTCCCAGACCCTACGCCCCCAGTGATGCCAGTTTCACCAACCCTCTGTTTGGGAATGCTAGAGCTATGGTAATCTTGCACCAGCTGGTTGGATTCTATAACTTTCCATTCTGTTTACTAACTAAAAGCAATCTAGGACAAAAGATTGTGCACATCTGCTATTGCTGTTTAACCTGAGCTGATTGTCTGGGTGGTCTTTTAGTTAATTTATTGTCTGTGGGACCAAAACCCCAGCGGAAAACATATTAGCTGATGCTGCAGTATTTGAGATAAAAGGAAGAGGGAGGGGGGCACCAAACTGCCTTATCATACACAACACAATTGAAAAGTATTGTACAGAGAGGACTAAGTAAAGAAATAAATAAACCAAACCATGAAAACAGATTAGTCAGGATTATTCCTGCTACAAACCTTAATTAAATGTACCATTATTCTATGACCCATTTTTCCCCCATGTACTTTCATTCATAGTTAGCACCTTAAAAATATACATGTGGTAAGGAACTATTAGACAAGATATCTGCAAACCTGCCTGTCAGCTGTCAGCGAAGTGCGAGGCAATCATTGTGTTCTGTGTTGGCTATGGCAGAGCTGATGAAATAAATAGAATATGTAATACGATGTCTCTTTCATGTATAAAAGTATCAGCTCAGAGGTTATGCTTCATTAGCTTCAAATGTAGCATGCATAATAAAGGACGAAGACTCCACATTCCTTTGAATCATCGTAAGGAAGCTTATCAGTCCCTCTTTCAAGTGACACTTTATTAAATCAGGGGAATAATGGAAAATATGCCTGCAAAAACTGCAAAGGAATTTGGCACTGTGGTGCATGCAGACCATCCAAATGTCCCTATTTTCCAGGGACAGTCCCAGATTTACAGAAGCTGCCCTGATTTTTGATCCCAGAATGTCCTGCTTTTCCTTAGGACATCCCTATTTTCACCAGAGAAATCTTGGAGGGTATGGTAGGATGCCCCTATTTTCATTCGTAAAATGTTGGAGGGTATGGAGTTATGCGACTGTTGAGCCAAGGAGATAAGTAACTATACAACCTTTAGAAAACATCTGAAGCAGCCCTGTATAGTTTTATTATGCTTTTATAAATGCTGGAAGTCTCCCAGAGTGGCTGGGGCAACCCAGTCAGATGGCCGGGGTAGAAATATAAAAATTATTATTGTTGTTATTATGGAATAGGGCATCCCTATTTTCATCAGAAAAAAGTTGAAGGGTATGGTGCAGGGATACAAAATACAGATGACAGTATTTAAGAAGGCAGTGGGAACAGGAGATGTGTGAAGAGGAGAACACCTTGCAAGCAGCTCACCTTTTTAATGCTTTTGTGAACTTAACTGAATGCATAAGCACATTAAAAACTGCATTGGTGTGAAATGTAATGATTCTGTGCCCAAACCTTGTAACAAGGTTTCAAGTCAATGGGGGAAAGATGATAGAAAGAAAGTGTAAGGTAAAAGGTAGAGTTTTGGACCACCATAATGAATTCCAACTGGGTCCACATCTGTCACATGCTACAATGCACCTGGCATTGTTCCAAAACTGATTGCAGGTATGAAAAGCCCTGACTGCCCTTCACTGAGCCATCTGCAACACTGTCTGTACCACTGTCTGCATTATGTTGTGACCAGACCCAGGAATAAATAGAAATCCTAGTGCTGATGGGAAGCATTATTTGAATACCACCCTCAAAAACTTATGTAGGTGCATTTAAAGAGTCTCCTCCTTTAAATTCCTGGGAGTTTACCTTAGTGAGGACCTCACTTGGAAAATCAACATAACTCAGGCGGTCAGATAGGCCCAACAGAGACTCCGTTTCCTCAGGGTCTTGTAAAAGAATAAATGTTAAACAACAATTGATGAACTTGAAATGAACCAGTTCGAAAAGACAAGATAAACTAGAACTACATACACTCCAATATTATAGGGGCATTTCTCATTCCCCCAACTGACCCTCCTTGAAGCTCCTTTTTGTTGCCCCCCTTGCAGAGCATTTCCTATCAGTGCCACCACCACCACACCAATGGGACACACACCCTCCACCATTTTGAGAAACCCCTTAATCCTGATTTGATCCTTTGATTGATTTACAAAAAGGAAAATACACACCAATAATTAATTTTTCACAAGGGTGTGTGTGTGTGTGTGTCAAGACTTCTTGATCTCTGCTCCACTCCCCCTTTTTTCTTGCCCAGGGTGGCCCTGCCCTCTGTCTGCACCTCAGAGCCAGTGGCAGCAGCCCCTCTTTCTCCTTGCTTATTCTCCAGCAGCAGCTAGGAGCTACCCAAGGGAGGAGACCAGCAGTGGTGGCCATGGAGAGGCCATGGAAAGACAATGGGATGCTCCTCCTGGTGTATATTTTGCTTTAGGAGGCTTAGTTTGGTCAGAATTGAGTATACACTTTTAGAGTTAACACAAAATACATCATTTTTTGCAAATGAGCCACCAAAGATGCTAGAGGGCTATGAAAATGGTGTCCTGGGCTTTTTAGCTCATCTTCCCATCTGAAACCCAAGGAGTGCATTGTTTGCCAGATGTGATTCCCCCCCCCCCAGCTTTCCTACCCCACTACATTATTTGTTTAGATGTTTTGAAAGATGTTTAGAAATTGAGGTAATTTTAATCTGACTTAGTATTTTAACTTCTGTATATTTTATAGTGTGGTTTTGATTTTTTCTCGATTTTATTGTTTCATCATTTTGTAAACTGCTTTGAGGTTGTTGTTGTTATTTTTTTTACATTCAAGTAGTGTATAAATTTCATGAAACAAATTATGCACCCTCATGCATGGATCTTTTTCTCTTTTTTCCACACACCCGGTGGCGTAGCGTGGGTTGTCAGCACCCGGGGCAAGGCAAGTAATTTGCGCCCCCTCACCCGTGGATTTGCGCCCCCTAACCCGTGGATTTGTGCCCCCAATCCATGGATTTGCGCCCCCAACCCTAACCCTCAGATGTTGCGCCTGGTGCGGCCGCCCCCCCTGCACCCCCCACGCTACGCCACTGCCCTCCCCCTTTTAATGAGAAAGCCACATTTCTTCCCCTGACCTACAGACCTGTTGGTAGATGTAGTTAGCAGCTCTTAACTCTATTAGGAGACAAGGGAGAAAAACATCTTGACTACATCAAATTTCACTTGAGTCCAAAATCTGATCACTTTGGCTCATTCAGGTGAAACTTCTTATAGTGCCTACTGGCAGCATAGCTTTTGTTTTTTTTTAAAAAAATGCAATTTAAGTGTTAAAAGAAATGTTTCCAGATGGTCTACATATTTTATCCTACTCCCACCAACCCTTCATAAACAGATGGTTGGGAAAAACATCTAGCCAGAGGTGGCAGTAACTAAATTATAAGAACTGTGAAGGTGCCAGCAAGTGATTCATGTTAGCAGACTAACAGCTCTCCTTTGGGGGAAATTGTACTTTGAACCTTTTTTTTCCAGGATGTCACACATCCCAAAATGCTGTTTTTTTTCTGACCTCATTATGGGTAGGTATTGTGGAATACTTGACATGGGATTCAGGCCATTAAATATATGATAGGAAATCACTCAAGTCTCTTAAAAGGGGGAGGGGGAAAACGTATGTTTCTCCTTGCACAACGTCCTGAATGTTCCCTAAAGGTCAGATGGTACAATTTTCATATTTATATCTGTTGATGCAATCTCATCACAACCCATAGGACCATAGACTTTGATTTAGGCAACTGTCTTTTGTTCTCTGTCATTTTCCAATGGATATCACGTGAGATCCACACAAAACAAGCTTGAATCCATCACATGACGTCCACCTCTGAGGGTCTTCTGGCAGTTTCCTCATTGTGAGAAGTGAAGTTACAGGGAACCAGGCAGAGGAGCCTTCTCGGTAGTGGCACTCACCCTGTGGAATGCCCTCCACACAGATGTCAAGGAGATAAGTAACTATACAACTTTTAGAAGATATCTGAAGGCAGCCCTGTATAGGGAAGTTTATAATGGTTTTGGGGCTTGTTTTTTTGCTGTGCTTAATGTTTTTAATTTGTTGCAAGCCACCCAGAGTGACTTGGGCAACCCAGTCAGATAAGCAGGATATACAGTAAATAAGAAAATGAGGATGAGGATGATATCCATTAATGATCATTGGCTTATGGTCCATTCTTAAGAACCAGTGAGTAGAACATTGGAGTTGTCTGCTATTTGGGTTATGTTAGGGCTTTGGGTGGTAGTACCTGAATCTAGACCTGCAATGGTCAGCTGCTCCTCCTCCTGCCATGGAAGGGAAGGAGGGTTGAAGCAACCTCCTGCTGATTCCAGTTCTAAGAGGAGGCAGAGGAGGATCTGCTACCCATGGAACTACATGGCTGCCGTGTTTGGCTTCGCCCCCAGCTGCTCCTGATGTCCTGACATCACAAGCGTGACATTGGCCCCCACAATCGCCCTTGCAAGCTGGCACCTCTGCACCAGGCCAATTGGCTCCAGTCTGGTAGTTATGCCTTCCTTATAGCAATTGTTACAACTCTAGCAGTTTAGGTATTTGGTAAACCTTAGTCATAGATGGAAGAGTGGTTTTAGCTCTGCCTGCCCCTCCAAAGGACAGGGAATCCTGTTAGGTGTTCCAGGACGAGTGGCTCGTTAGGAAAACATTCTTTAAGAAACAGATGAAAGTTCCTGGAAGCTTAAAAGAGGGTTCCAGAATTTTCCTTAGTGTGTAGGAATGGCACTCTAAGCTTGATTGGGGTCAGCTGGAGGTGCAAATAAACGGAGGAAGTTGCAGGCTACAATTTCCATACGAGGAAAGCACACACACACTCACTCACACTCACTGTCAGCATGCACGCTGACAACAAGTTTGGAAGTAAGACAATGTGTGCTGCTGATACTGTGAGTTTTGCTGTGTCAGGATTTTTACTTACTGGACCGAGATTACTGTATACCATGCTGGAGAGATTGAGAAGGAATGTAAATATCTTGTATATAATAGTAACAGAAATGCTTGTGCAACCAGTCAAGCAATAAAGAAGCTCTTGACTGAAGAATTTGAGTATGACTTCTGTTCTTGTCCTCTGCCTCTGCGGGAAATTCTGCTACCCCCTGCGGGGGTCCCCCTACTTGATGTAAGTCATAGGACATCCCCCCTGCCAAGTTGACTCTAATTCACTTCTGGCAGGTGGGTCGGAAGACAAGGGTTATGCCCACTGCCTATGACAAACCTCTTACATCTGCAGTCAATAAAGTTGTGGCCTTATGTGACCCAATTTAAACTGTGTTGTGTCTATTCTTCATATTCAGTTATGGCACGGAGCCTGGGCATGCAATAGACCTCAAGGAAAGAGCTGTGTCATGTTATTTGCAATGTGATATTTTATATGGAATTGTTAAGAATAAGGAGGCTATAAATATAGGCATTATGTAGCCACCTCTACATATGTTTTGAAATGAAATAATTTTGCAAAACATTGCAGAGAATCTTTGAGTTTTCAGGAGATCTGTCTCCATTGGATTTTAGTACTAACCAGTTCCTGCCACCCGCAGGCTTCCACCAGCTCCCTTTCCATGTGCTTCTTAGCTACACAGGTGAGGAAGCCCTTCAAGTTCCTAACAAATGGTTTTTTCAGCAGCCTGAAGCATGTAGCAGCAGTTTGTAAGTGCTCACCCTTCACGATTCCTTTTGAGCTGCTTGACAGGAGTAGAAAGAGGAAGTTTGGGACTTGCGGTAAAGTGTATGCAAGAATTCTAGGCAAGTGAACAATAAATAACTGTAGAAAGGGGCATCTGCTGGCTGACAGTGGTTAGAGGCCTTAGGCCTCAATTGCCTTTTAGACTGTATTAAGTTCCATTAGTAAGTAGCTGTGTTCATCTGTCGTAAGCCTGAAGAGGCCTCTGTACTGCAGCAGAAGAAAAGAAATATATTCTACCAAAGGGCAGGTCGTGGAAGCACACAGACAATTTTGAAGGCAGACTCTACCATTTGGTAGGGACAGCCACCTCAGGCAATTGTTTTCAGTGTCATGTTATTACTTAGTTATTTAATTTATTTTTGGTGCATTTTATTGCCAGGGCAGTAAAAAGGGTATGCATGTGTTTGATTTTCTGCTTTGGGTGTAGGATACCTTGGCTGGTCTTTGGTGCTAAGCATTTGACTTGAGGGTGGAGGGGGGACGGACGTGGGTGGTTCTGTGATCTAAACCACTGAGCCTCTTGGGCTTGCCGATAAAAAGGATGCCAGTTCGAATCCCTGTAATGGGGTGAGCTCCCGTTGCTCCATCCCAGCTCCTGCCAACCTAGCAGTTCGAAAGCATACCAGTGCAAGTAGATAAATGGCTACTGCTGTGGCGGGAAGGAAAATGGTGTTTCTGTGTGCTCTGGCTTCTATCACAGTGTTGTGTTGCTCTAGAAGAGGTTTAGTCATGCTGGCCACATGACCCAGAAAGCTGTCTATGGACAAACGCTGGCTCCCTCAGCCTGAAAAGTGAGATGAGCGTCGTAACCCCATCGTCACCTTTGACTGGACTTAACTATCCAGGGGTCCTTTACCTTTACCTTTTACCTGAGGGTGGAGGGGTGCAGAAGGCACCCTTTGCTGCTCCATCCCAGCAAGGATGAGGGTGTTTATTTCACCATATTATTTCAGCCTAAATTTTCGCTGCCTTAGCATACCCTCCAACATTTCTGCGATGAAAATAGGGACATCCTGAGGAAAAGCAGGAAATTCCAGGATCAAATCAGAAAACAGAGCAGCTTCTGTAAATCTGGGACTGTCCCTGGAAAATAGGGACACTTGGAGGGTCTGCCTTGGGCTTTAGTTTGCACACCAAGCTCAAAATGTTCCCTGAAACTTAGAATATTAGTGCAATGATAAAAGAAGAAGAAGAAGAAGAAGAAGAGGAGGAGGAGGAGGAGTTTGGATTTGATATCCCGCTTTATCAATACCCGAAGGAGTCTCAAAGTGTCTCACAATCTCCTTTCCCTTCCTCACCCACAACAAACACTCTGTGAGGTGAGTGAGGCTGAGAGACTTCAGAGAAGTGTCACTAGCCCAAGGTCACCCAGCAGCTGCATGTGGAGGAGCGGAGACATGAACCCGGTTCACCAGATTACGAGTCCATTGTTCTTAACCAATACACCACACTGGTCCATATATACATGAGGTATCTCTATTTTCTTTTTAGGTTTTTTTTTTTTTTTTTTAAGGAACATCAAAAGTGAGTTACTATACCATGGGATTGGCTAGTTTGTAAGAATTGTTCTGCACTTTCTGCTTCTCTCTCCGTCTGAACTGAGGTAGCTAGTTATTGTTTAACCTTTTACAGGATGAGCATCACTGTGCTATTGTCAAGCCACCGGGAGTACTCTGCAAGTCTTTTTAAATGTTGAAGGAAAAAGAAGTGGCAAACACCGGCAAACCTAGCATTAGCTGACTAATGTCTGAACTCCTCACCACCACCTCTTTTTTCAGGGCTGTTCTTTTCAGCTCTGAAATGCATACTAGAAAAAAAGAATGTCAGTTCTCCAGCATTGGGATTCTCAGATCAGGAAAACGATCCTGCATCTGATGGGGAAAGGGAACTTTCCTGGGAGTAAATGCTGCTGCCGAGGTATTTGGAGCAGAGAAGTTTTAAACATTTTCCCATACTTGTCAGAATTGTTAATCCACAAATTATACATATATTATACCAGGGATGGTATAATAAGCCCCTCACTGAAAGTTTTTTGTGCCCCCCCCCCCCCAAGACACATACATACATGCATAATTCTATTTGCATGCCACCTTTCCGCAGTCCAAACTATGCTCAAGGCAGCTTACAACATGAAAAAAATACATAACTACAATGTAGCCATAAACAATAAATAAAACATTTAAAAATACACAACCAAATTGAACAATTCCCACATAAATCACAAGATCTGAAATAAAGACATACACAAAAAAAAACAGCCACAAACCATCCAGTCCAAGAGTCTTTTCAGCAGCCTCAGCTTTTGCAGCTGGAGTCAGTCAAGGCCCCACAACTTCTAGGCCAGGTAGAAAAAGGCTTACAAGGCACGTAGCAGGTCTTCCAAGAACCAAGATGAATGGTGGCAGCAGTAGCCTTTTAATTTTTGCAAATGTTATTGCTGTTTCCTGTGTCTCCCTCCTCCCTGTCATTCTCCTATGTTCCTCCTGTTTTTTCAGAGATCCCAGAGTGCCGTAAATCCCTCCAGAAGCTATCTCCTAACTAGGGGCAGATCTACTATGAAACTAAGGAATCTTAAGCTTCAGAGTCCCTGATCCTGGAGGGTCCCCAGAAGCGGCTTTGGACCTCATTGCTTGAAATTTTTGGGTCTAATAGACCCAATTTGACTCTAACCATTCTTTGTTGCATATATTTCAACAATCCCAAAATTTGAGAGTCGGTAGCACAGATGTTGTAAAGGTGTGGGATCTGTCCTGGGACAACCCCACTGAAGAGGATAACAGTGGTAACCCAATCCCTCATTGCTGGTTGCAAAGGGGCACCCATGCTTCTGAGCCCCCAAAATGTAGATCTGTCATTGCTCCTGACTCAGCAGCACTTGCGAAGCTTCCTTCAGTAAGTTTCCTGTAGTCTGCAGTAGTTTTAGCTCTTGCCAGGATCAGTCAGAGGAGCGCATATATTTCTGTCAGAGCCAAGGAAAGGAAAACATAAAAAGCCACAGGTTTCAGCTCTCAGGGTTAGCAGTCCTTGACTATACTTTGACAGTGGTGAGAAGGGGGATACATATCTGTATAATCACATGAGAAATTTCAAGGATAGTAAAGGAGCGTGTGAGTGTTAATGACATGCACCTCCACTAGGGAAGGAAACATTCAGTTTTAATGCAAAACTAGCTGTTTTGCACTTCCCGGAACAGTATGCAAATGAAACACATCTTATCCTTTGAAATTCACACTTCTCTGAATTTTGTGGTGCAGGCCTCCAATTAAGCAAGGCGCACCAAAATGTGTTCATTTGGAGCAAGTGTGCATTAAAATGCACATAGTACTAAAAAGTAGCATGCACCATATTAGGGGAGATGTCTTGCAAAAATGTGTATATTAGGAAATGCGTGCATTAGAATGCTGGCAAAAATTTGGAGGTGATTAGAAAAAAAAGAGACACTGAAATGGACAGATTCAACCACAAAGCAAATATACCGACGGGGCTGGCACTCAGTAACTGGTACAAGTTAAATTGTAACAAGTATGTATGGAGGGGAAATCAGAGGCTGGCAAATTTGGAAGCAACCCTAATTTTAAACCACAAACAGGCATCTTGAACCCCATGATGAGGAAAAGAGGCTTTGGCGACAATTTCCAAGAGATATTGGCAGGCAGGGAAGTATTACTCACCTCCCTGCTGCAAATTGCTTTTTCCTGAAGCTACTTTGTAGAGAAGTAGTGGCTATCAGGGTTTTATTACTTGTGCTGATGCGTACTATGTAACCTCAGAATACATTCTAATTCTGAGCATGTACTTAAAATGTTTTTTAGTTTACGGCAGAAGCTGAGTTTCCTTAGCTGCCCGCATTACTCCTGTTGCTTCCTTACATACTTGTTAAGATTTTTGATAGTGGGCTTTATAAAGATACTTTGTCACAGTACAGATGGAATATGAAGGAAGATGGATGGCAGAATTGGTTACTTCCAATCTGTTCTGTTCCTATGTCACAGCAAATCCAGTAAATGTGCATCCATACCAGGCTCCATATTACAGTATATGGGAGTTACCCATTTCTCTGCACTGCTAAGAGTCATGGAAGAAATGACTTGTGAGCTCATTTTATGAGCTGTGGGTCTAATTGAGAGCATTTGCATCCTACTCACTGCATGAATATTTCTGGAAGGTTAAAGCCTTGACACATTCGCACCACCAGCAACACTTCCTATGTAACTGGAGGTTTTGCAAATATCTTAACAAGGGCTTTGGGGGATATTAAATCGGAAGGTGGAAAAGGATAGCAATTAATACATTCTGATTACTTATTTATTGCTATTTATACCCTACAGATAGTGCAGAAGGGACTGACGCATCAGAAGAAATGCCAGGACATTCATTTGAAAGTTTGAAATAGCCTTGTTCATGTAAATCATCGACTTGAACCAGAGGCCACCCTGTCACTGGCTGGAACAGGAAGTCAGGGAGGAAATATTCTCAAGTTCTCTGGCAGCTCTGCAAATTTCTAACAGTTTCTGAAATCTTTATAACACGTTCTGTCTGCTTTTCATAAATATTTTCCATGTCACTTGGGTATTGACTGACAGGCTGACACAAATACAAATAAAGATGTGTTCAATTTTGCTGAATTGCTTTTTAAATCCACGCACACATATCCCCCACTCAAGGTATGTTCTGCTTCCTTCCTCCTTATCCTTACTGACAACACCATGAGCCTTCTTCTCCTGAGACAGATTGGGCAGGATAGAACAGGGCCTTTCCCCCCTTCCCAATGTCAACATTTGTGATTTAATTGGGATCTCTCTATAGTTTATTATAGATTTGGAAAGGATTGTAGACTGTCTTCAGACCCCATCTGTGTTATTTATTAAAAGCAGTATCATACCATTTAAAATAGTCATGGCTTTCCCCAGAGTATTCTGGGAAGTGTAGTTTGGCTGTTGTTGATGATGATTATAATGATAATGATTCCATTTATATACTGCCTTTATCAAAAGATCCCAGGGTGGTGTACAACATTAAGAATACATGTTACAGAGCATAATGATAAAAGCATTAAAAAGCATAATAATACAATAATCATAATAACAGTCCCCCTGCACAGTTTTAACAGGCCATAGATTATTTACTAGCCATAGGCCTGGGGAAATAGGAATGTTTTTGCCTGGTGCCTAAAGACATGTAGTGATGGCTCCAGGTGAGCCTCTCTAGGAACAGCTTTCCACAATCAGGGAGCCATCACAGAAAAGGCCCATTCTCATGTTGCCACCCTCTGAACCTCTAAGGGAGGAGGACAAAGAGAAGGGTCAAGTGCAGGGGCCAGGCTGGTTCAAATGAGGAGAGGTATTGAGGTCCTAAGCCTGAGCATGTTGAATTGGGCTCAGAACTATTCAGCAGCTGGGCCAGGATGGGCATTATATGCTCAAACCATCTGGCTATTTAATTTTGCACCATCTGAAGTTTCTGAACCATCTTCAGAGGCAGCCCCATATATGACACGTTGTAGTAATCCTACCTAGTGGTTACCAGAGCATAGGCCACAAAAATTAGGCTGCCCCTGTCCAGAGAGGGATGCTGCTGGGTCACCAGCCAAAGCTGACAGAAGGCACTCTGCATCACTGAGGCCACCTTGGCCTCAAGTGACAGTAATGGACCCAGGAACACCACCAAGCTACATATCTGCTCTGTAAGAAGGAGCATAACCCCCTCAAGAGCAGGCAGTCTCCCATCCATCCAGTCTAGAGAAATACCCACAAACAGTGCCTCTGTCTTATCTGGATTGAGCTTCAGCCTTTTGGCTCTCACCCAGTTCATTACCGAGGCAAGACATTGGTCCACCCCATCTACTCTCATGCCTGCAGATGTAAATGAAATATAGAGCTGTGTGGTTTTGGTTTTTGTTTTTTCTGATAAATTTATTTATTTAGTTTTTCAGATTAAAATGATACAATTACATATCCAACATACATCATAAAAACAAGATTCTAGAGAATCTCCTGGACTTTCCTCCTCCCCTTTGTGGGTCCTATTGTTAATCATTTCCTCCTGCATCTTTTATGATAATCCAAATATTTTATATCTCCATTGTATCCAAAATTCACCATTAAACTACAAGTGTTATTCCAATCCTGCTACTAATTTTAGCTATTCACAATGGTTTTTAAAATAAATTGTAAATTTCTCCCATTCCTTATTAAAATGTTGGTCTTCCTGATCTCTGATTCTTCCGGTCATTTTAGCCATTTTGGCATAATCCACCAACTTAATTTGCCTTTCTTTTCTGGTAGGGACTTTATCTTTATCTATCTGGAATAGAACTGTGTGTCATCATCACACTACTGAAAGCACACTAGGAAACTCTGGGTGACAGCACTCAGTGGTTTCGGATGGATATTAAACAACATGGGGATAGAATTGAGCCCTGAAACATGGAGCCCTCACTGAAGGTCTGCATGGTGCTGAAAAGCACTCCCAAAGCATCACTCATTCAAGATCCATCCAAGAAGGACCAGAACCACTACAAAGCAGGGCCACCCACCCCTAACTTGGACTGCCTCTCCAGGAGGATACAGTGGCTGATGGTATCAAAATGCCCAGTCTCTCTCCTGACAGAGCTCATCATATAATGCAACCAAGGTAGTTTCTGTGGCAAATCCAGGCTGAAACCCCGATTGAAATGAATCTGGAAAATCAGTCTCCTCCAAGAGTACCTGCATCTGAGAGTTGTTAGGAGACCCCTATTCCACTCCACACACACACAAAGCTACAGTTCTCAGAATTTCCTAGGCAGATAGATGGATTGTCAAACCAATCTGAGAACTATAGAGGCTGTCATGCCACGATGAAGTGGCCGGTGCCTCTTCTACATCCCATAAAGCAGGGAAGGATAAGCACAGATCAGCCGGGTGACTGGAGTCAGGCTGCAATTGCCCACCACTGATTGACAAGCAGGGAAAATGTCATTTGAATGGCAAGAGCCCACATTGACTTTTGTCTGCTTTCAGCTACTCTGCTGTTCATATTGCAAATCTTGTTAGTTAACAAGTCTGCTGTTTTTCATGCCCCATTTGTAGATACATATCTCGTCTTCATTACAAATTTTAGGGTGGGAAATAAACTGCACCCTTTCTGCATGCATTTATGAACAATAGTCTTTCTGTAAAAGGAATGGGAAATCAAAGACTATTTGTGTGACTGATCACATGTGCTCTTGTTGAGTATGCAGTACACAGAATTAAGCAGCTAGCAATAAAAAAGAAGAAGACCTTGTACAGTGTGCATTTTCCAAATAACAAACAGACTAATTGACTATCTAAAAGTGTTCCTTTATGCTACATAATAAGGACCTTTCCTTTGGCAGGAAGTTTAATTAAGTCTAGTTAATATATGGAAGCTGAACTTCAAACAATGCTCATAAACTACTCTTATTTTTAATTCCCCCCCTCCCTCAAATTTTAGGCAAGAAAAATGAATTTAGTTTAGCTGACAGCTTGATAGAGGCACAACTGAGATGTAATAGATTTAAAGTGAGGCTAAGTATCTAAATGGGGATATCAAAAAGGAGTGTAAAAAATAGATGCTAATTAAACAGAGGTTGTTTTTTTTTATGTTGCCTTCTGTCTGACCTGTTTTCAAGTCTTTCATCTTCAGCATCGTCAACACATATTGAAAAAATCTGATTAACATCTGAAGAAGTAGGGTTCCTGAAAGCAGGTTTGCTCCCCCCATCTCATTTTAGGAAATGCTTTTTAATCAAAGGCTAGTGCCCAATCTCCAAGACAGCTAATTAAAGCAAAGGAGGGTGAAACCTGAATGCATTAATGTTGCAAATGTTGCAGATTTCTATGGAAGTTAACATACAAGGTTGCAGTTTGTGAGCAAGACAATGGCCGCTTCCTGCCTTTCCATCTTTGTCTCCCCATCCCCCTCAGCTGCTGCGGAGGCTCATGGTGTGGTGATCGCACAGGGTTCCCAGATGTTTCACTGTCTATTGATCCCTGTGCCACCACTTTATTTCTCACTGCCACCACCCAGGCCCTACCTGGTAAAATACTGAGTCCAGTCAGGGTTAAATTGAACATAAACTTCTGTTTATTTATTGCAGTTTAACAAGCGTGTGGTTTCATAAACGGTATCAGTCAATTACAATCTTGGGGTGCCTATCCAGACCTATAAGTTCCGCTTCCTGCTCTCACTCACTAAACCACCTTTCTGATATTTACTTGTCTTCCTAGCTCCTAACTGTTCCTGACTCAGCTTATTTCGCTAAACTAACTCAACCTACCCACAGGAACCCTGACCATTAGGTCCAGTCATGACTGACTCTGGGGTTGTGGCGCTCATCTCGCTTTATTGGCCAAGAGAGCCAGCATACAGCTTCCAGGTCATGTGGCCGGCATGACTAAGCCACTTCTGGCAAACCAGAGCAGCACACGGAAACACCGTTTACCTTCCCGCTGGAGCCGTTCCTATTTATCTACTTGCACTTTGACGTGCTTTTGAACTGCTAGGTTGGCAGGAGCAGGGACCGAGCAACGGGAGCTCACCCCGTCACGGGGATTCGAACCGCCAACCTTCTGATTGGCAAGCCCTAGGCTCTGTGGTTTAACCCACAGCACCACCCGCGTCTCTATCCCAATTCACTCCCACTCCAATCAACCACCCAACTCCCAATGAACTCCCTTTTCACCCCTCCCAGAGCTGGTTTTATAGTCCCTCTGACTCCACCCCCTGGGTTCTGATTGGGTAACCTGTTAAACTATTTCACCTCCAGGACTCTCATATGTTAACGTCACACATGGGTCCCCACTAAAACCCATCCATTCAAACTGGCTAATCTGCTGTGTCCGCAGGGGATGCGGTAGGGCATGGGGAGTGGACCGGAGGGAGACAGGCTTCCTTTGGGTCCGCCTGCCATCTACATAGCCTGGTTGACCCCCAAGTGCAGCACCCAGTTGGCCTTGAGCATCACCCACCCTTTCCCCCCCTCCATGAATTGTCTTTTACTGTTCTAACCATTTCCTTTTCAGCTAGGTGGGCTTTGCTGTCGTCTGTTGCCAGTTGCCGTATTCAGGGCCAGAGAGGAATTTCCCCTGCGCTGCAGTTTTCGCCTTCCCCATAGCACTAGTCACAGTTTAGGCCTTGGGTGGAACCCTACAGTCTTTCATCCAATTAGGATGTGGTGAAGTGGTGACTCACCCTCCCCCAATTTCCTTGCAGGGGACAATAATAGGGTACCCCATTAAAGGGGTCTGGAGGGAAGTCTCTGTCTAAGGGCCAGTTGCTTAGGCTAGCGGACCATAGAGCTTCCCTCAGCATTTTGGGACTATCCACGTAAACCTGCTTTTTGCGATGAACCCACACCCAAATAGACCTTGTCATGCCTCAGTTTCCTCAGTGGGATGCATGTCCAAGGCCTCCTGCATTTGAAATCAATAACATTGTGACCATTTCAAATCCCAGACTGTTGTGTCCATTCAATAGTCGGGTGTACCGGGGTTGGGGGTTCTGAGGCAGGGCACGCAGCACCTAAACAAACTTTGGACACTTGTTTAATTTCAAAATGTATTTTAATATATATATATTATATTCCACCTTTACCCCATCAAGGAGCTTCATTTCAGGCACCACTACAAGATCGAGATCATTTTAATTTCAGCAATGTGATGGCACTCACCTTGCCTTTATGTATAGATCTGGGTATCTCACAGTGATGTTTTCTCTGCAAAAAGGAGTCAGCTTAACATATAAACTCTCAGAACAGCAGAGGAGAAAGACTGGACCACAGGTGTACTGATGTGGGGTATGAGTGGACTAAGAGCTCGAGTGGGAAGTCCCTAGTTCAAATCATGCCTCCAGACATTAATTCTTTAGACAGCCTCAGGTGAGGCATTGTGACCTCAGAGTCAAACATGACACAAATCTACATTACAGAGATAATTAAACTGACCTGCTCTGTGAGGCTGTTGTTAAGTGCAACTGAGATATGTACGATTATGTAACTCTTTGAACACACAAAACATATTGTATACAGAGTGTTAATAGCAAAATGTCACAATTATGGCTTTGCCAAACCTTCAATATCTCCCCCCCCCCCGTTTTGTTTTGTAAATGAGTACTATTTATCATTTCTTCTTCTTTTTATTTCTTATCTGCGCACTTGCAATTTCGTACTTTTCATACAAAAGACCTTCAAATATAAAAGATCTTCAAACGGGCTTTACTTAAATGAATGAAGGAAAGCTGCATCTGAAAAAGGCGAACAGGGAGTGGCGGAGGAAGAGGAGTGAGGGGGGGAGCGCACTGCCCCTGGCAGCGCAATCCCAGTGGGGTGCCATCACGGCTGCCCCCCCACCTGTACTGGGTGCCCCGCCCCTGTGGGTAGCTCACCACACCCCCGGGATGCGCACCAGCCCTGCCCCCGCCTGCTCTCCGCCCCCCGGTGATGAAGTATGCTCCGCCCCTGTGAACAGGAAGTAGAATTTCATTTCCTCCTAATGGATGGAGCAGAGTTCAAAGGTGGCAAGCACTCTTTTTGTTTTGTTTTTGGAAAGGCTGTGGCATCATCATTTTTGAAGACACAATCCCATCTCAGCAGGGCTTCTGGGAAAATCTAAGGACGGTTGTTGTTTTTCCTCAGCTGGAGGACAGATGAAACAAAGTATGCCTAGGTGAACTATGGAACTACCTGCCACATGACGCAGTGATGGCCACCAAACCTAGATGTCTATAAAAGAGGATTAGACAAATTCATGGACGAAAAGCCTATTGAAGGCTACTAGCTCTGATGGCTATGATCTGCTTTCACAGCTGGGAGGTAGAAATGCTGAAAACCACAGGAGGGGAGAGGGTTCTTGTGCCCAAATCCTGCTTCTGGGTTTCCCACAGACATCTGGTTAGTCACAGTGAGAACAGGATCCTGGACTAGAGCGGACACTGACTTGAACCAGCAAGCAGTTCTTAGTTTCTCGGTAGTATTGTAAAATAACCCTTTACTTTCCCCCGATGAATAATTGGCATTCGTTCATTTATCTGGGCACTCAGCAATTTTATTGTGATGGTGGTGGCTAAACCTCTTTCCTGACCCCAATGATCCTCAGTGACTCTTCCAGCTGTTGAGAATCAAGCTTGCAATCAGCTCCCTCTCACCAGCCAATTAGATCTCCACTTTCTGGGGCCCCTGGATAAGGATCAAAAGTTAGGAGAATATGTCAATAAGAAATTGACTTTTTGAGCGAAAGAGAAAATGAACTTGCAACATTGGGGTTGGAAGATTGAAAAAAATACTGGTTTATAGACGATAGAATGGTTGGAATGAATATTATATGCAGCTGCATGACAGAAAGCTGGAAGTCCTTTAATTCTTTTCTATCTTTCTGCAGTTTCCCCCCCTTTCTTTCCCCTTTCTCTTCCTTTCTCTTTGCTTTTTTCTTCCTTCTGGTTTTCTTTCTTTTCTTTTTTTTAGACTAAGTAGCTTTTTTATCTTAGTATATTATAAAATGACACTTCTTTGCAATGGGTATGTATTTTTTGTGTATCTATGAATAAGTATCAATAAATAAGTTGATTTAAAAATAAAAAGTCAGGAGAATATGAATTTACTTTACTCACTTTTATTTGACCACTGCTGTAGTATAATTGTACCTCAAAAGGTCATATTTTGTGTACCACCAGATATGTATGCAGGCACACACAGCATATTTGTTGTGAGGAAAGAAACATTCTACGTTTTTAATCTCCCCCCTTTTCAAATCCCTTTGCATTTGTCCAGGAGTCAGCAAACATTTTCAGCAGGGGGCCAGTCTACTGTCCTTCAGAGCTTGTGGGGGGCCAGACTATATTTTGGGGGAAATGATGCAAGAGCACCATGAGCCCCGGTAGCTGCTTACCTGTGTCTTGCGAGCGGCAGGGGCTGGTGGCGACGGCGGGGGGGGGGGGCAATGAGTGGTGCGCGAAAAGGCTCCATAAAGGGGCTGCTTAAAATGGTGGCCGCTCAAGCGCTACTGCTGCTGGCATCAACAAAGCCCAGCCCCCTTCCTCCTTGGGGCAGGGCAGGGAGAAGCCAGGAGGAGGGAGGGAGGGGGCAGCGGCGGCAGCACCGCCATGTGAGGGAGAGGGAGAGAGAAAGAACCCGCACGCTGGCATTCCATGCAGCAATTCCCGGACTGTCCGTGGGCCGGATCCAGAAGGCAGTTGGGCCTGATCCAGCCCACGGGCCTTCGTTTGCCTACCCATGCATTTGTCCATATCTTGCCTGCCTCTTTCCAATCCCCAGCAAACGCTTGCCTTAAGTATTCTTTTCGCAGTTATCTCCCCTCCTTTATTCCCCTCTAATTTTGTGTCATGTGCAGTTCCATTATGTGGGGAGCATGAATTTCTTTCAGCAATAGATCTTTTTTATATTGTCTCCATTTGCCTTCAAGAAAACAGAGCCATTTGTTTTCAGGCTTTTTAGTCCAGGGCACTGAATTTTCTTTTATTCACTTTCTTTTCCACAATGTACAAAAGCACTTGAAGATCGTCAAAACCTGTAACAACAAGGATGCTCCCCGCCATCACCATTTACTGCAGCGTTATTAGAAAGAATATCAGTGTTAGTCTAGATTATGGGTCCCCAATAGCTCACAGTTCTGTGTATATTTAAAAAACACCCCACAAACATCCAGAGAATAGCACAACTATCAATCTCTATGTGATTGTGTAGCAGCAGTGCGGATGTTGTATCCCTTTTGATATCTTCTAAAGTGCTCTTATGGAGCCATTCATATTTACTGCATTCCATTTTGTGCTGAATGTTCTTATGGTGATTGTAAAATGGTCTATACATAGTTACTTACTTGTTTGTTACAGCAAATATGGAGGTCCTTTTTATCCGTACACATGATGTTCTTTGCAGAACAGTCCTGTGTGTTCTTCCAAATATTATCGGGTATTTCAGATTCTTTAATTAAGACTGACATCCTTTAGCCACCCGTTTGCATTCATACAACTATGGTCTGTGACCAAGTCCCATTTGGAGTTTGGCCCTCAAATGTCCTTCTCAGGTGACTTAACTAAACTAAGCTGGATTTGCCCCAGATAAGCTAGTAAAATGTGAAGGAAATATGGTATAGATATATTGTTATTATTATAATTCAGGCATGCCAACTCTAGGGAGCGGAGGTGTCATCCTATGTACAGTATATCTAAAACCAACCATCTATCCATTATAGCATACCAGCCATCAAAGATTCACAATGAACTTAAATTTAGTTACATTTCACTGACTTAAAGCCCATTTGGACACAAGGAAGTAATACTGAAATGTAATTCTAACATTTTGGAGAGATGGGGACAGGAGAACGCTGTTCCTTTTCACAAACACCAGAAATTTAAGGCATGGCTGAAAACCAGTTTAGCGATTTACTGATTGATTACGTTTATGTGTAGCTTTATACAAGACAAAAGTGTAGAAGTGATGTAACACAGCACAAAAAACCCAAAACAGTTAAAATTCAGATTTTATGCCACTTCATTGTTGAAACCTGAAGCCGGTTTTCAAAACAAGAATAAAACAAAATACAGCGAACCAAATCCTGGAGTGCTCCTCTAACAATATAGTGGTACCTCGGGTTAAGAACTTAATTCGTTCTGGAGGTCCATTCTTAACCTGAAACTGAAGCACCACTTTAGCTAATGGGGCTTCCCGCTGCGATTTCTGTTCTCACCCTGAAGCAAAGTTCTTAACCCGAGGTACTATTTCTGGGTTAGTGGGATCTGTAACCTGAAGCGTATGCAACCTGAAGCATCTGTAACCTGAAGCTTCTGTAACCTGAGGTACCACTGTACTGCAAAAAGTACAAATACTACCACCACCCCATTAAAATATGAGTGCCACAGGAGAAGTTTCCCTACTGCAAGTTATAGGGAACCAGGCAGAGGGACTTCTCAGAAGTGGCACCCCCCCAGGGGAATGCCCTCCGATCAGATGTCAAGGAGATAAGTAACTATAAAACTTTTAGAGGACATCTGAAGGAAGCCTGTATAGGGAAGTTTTAATGCTTAATTTTATTATGCTTTTATATATGTTGGAAGCCGCCTAAAATGGCTGGGGTAGTACAAATAATAAAAATATTATTATGATGGCATATATATATATGTGCTTTTTTTTCTTCCATAAGTGATCAGTGTCTTTCTTTTCTTCAGTTCTCTGGTGAGCAGTCACTTTAGTTCATCTCCCACCCTGAACCCATGTAATCCTGGTTCCCATAGCTTTATTTTAATTAGACACAGCCTCTCTGAGTTTTGTCAGCTCCAGTGTGTTCACAGCTGCTCTGCCACTTCCTTCAGGCTTGAGATCATCAACTCCATTCGTGAGGTAAGTGTGAAGAAGTTCTTTTTAGCTGATGGGAGGTGGTGGGAACAAGCACCTCACTATAATTTTACCTGTGCCTACTACAAAGTTTTGCCTCAAAGTTCACAGGAATATCAGAAAGGAACACCAGGCTAAAGTGGCCATCTGGGTCTTGTGTAACAGGTTAAATTTAGCCAAGAAGGCTGTGTGGACATTTTAGCCATACATAAACAATAGCACTAGGTATTCTGCTTTTTAAGATTTTGGCAATCAGAAATAATGTTCCAAAGGTTTTTCAATGTCAATTTGGAGAGTCAATGTGTCTTCTCTCTGCTTCTGCTTGGCACTGCTTTTTTGCTCCTTTCCCCTTCTTTCTGGACTATTCAAATGGATGATCCCAACCAACTGGCAAACATATAGAGAACTAGATGGTGACATGACATATCGCCAATTAGATTTTGCTATGTGGCTGTCTCAATGAGAGGGAGGAAAATGGTCCTTCCATTTGGCACTTGGGCGATTCTAGCCAATCAGGGATGGTGCTGTTAATAGGAAGTCACTGTATTGCATAGCCAATCATGATAAGCTGTATCATGATGTGGTATCTTTCTGAGGGACATTCTAGGAAGAAAGAAAAACACAAACAAACGTGGGAGCTTCCCCCAAAATGTGAAAGATGCAAGGCAGTTTCACCTGTTTTCATTCCTGAGCCTTCACTCTGAACGTTTATTCAAAATAACAGCTGGCCCTACAACTAGGAAGCATAGGGGCACGATGGCAGCTCCCTGTCTGTATCCTTTAGTTAGAGGACAGGGCTGTTTAATTGTTAAAGTGCAATATTTAAACTGCTCACTGCCATGCCCAATGTTGATTCCTTGCCCACAAGCGGCTCTGAGGGACAAAACAATCTGAAGTCTAGATTGCTGCCATTATTAACCAGCATTTATTATTATTATTATTATTATTATTGACAATGGCTATTGCTTGGTAATTCTTTTTTTCATCATGGAGCTCTTTGAAAACATTGATATGAAGGATGCTGTTTTATATTAAAATTCTATTATTTTCCCTTCAAGCAGGGAAGGCAAAATGTATTATTAATTGCACAATTACTTCTGCACACGAAGTACTGGTAAAAAGAAATCTAAGTGTCATGTGAAGTGTTCTTTTTAAATATATATATAAATTATACAGATTATCCATATATATATATATATATATATATATATATATATATATATATATATATATATTACAGATTCTTGATTTTCAACAATTTCTTTCCAAACCCATGAAAGTAGTTCATTTTATATTAACACAGAATTAAGGCATTCCACATGGGCAACAAATTACTTACATAATCGACTACTTAGCTTACCTATAAAATTTATTTCAGAGCAATTTACTCTGTTTACATTTTTCCTCTTTTTCCCCTTTCATGAAAGCAAGAGAAATTGAAGATCAAGGCCTGACTCTTCCACTCTCTTGATGTAATAGCAGGGACACAGGGGAGCATAGCAAATACTCTGGCTTAGGTCTAGGATATGTTTAGTTCCAGCCCTTTACAAAGGCAATATGCCACTGAGGAAGGACTCAGTCAGAGGCTTTCTGAGTACCCATCGGCAATTCAATTTATCTCTCTGCATCAGTTCCCCCTGAAGGACAGTACTACTTCTCTCTGCTCTGTGGTACTGTCAGGAAGATTAATTCATTAACTTTTTTTTTTAAGTATTTGGGCTACTGGGAAGTAAGTCAATCAGTCAACAATGTGGTCAAGCTGTTTTGAATAAGTGTGTGAGAGAGCGCCCACTTTGGTCCAAGCAGGAGAAATAGTAATGGAAGAAATGTATCCAGCAAAACCTTTAATGACACACTCTGGAATCAGCTACACTACTGGAAAAAAACAGAGCTTTGAATGTGTTACAAACATGCAACACCAGATGGTGCTAGAGAGCAAAAAAAATTCTTTGCGGTTTTCCATAGCGTGTTTTCCCTCCCCCTTTTCGTTATAATGATTTAATTTCTTACTTATTTATGGCGTTCCCCCCGCCTCCTGTGTGTAGATCCACACCCTGAAGATGTGCAAATACTGGCTGACCTTAACTGGGCAAGTAACAAGTAAAGCTGCAACAGTCCACCAGCTGCAACCCCTCTAGGACAGAAGTGACTGGTAACTAATGTGTACAAAAAGTTGTATACCAGGGTAAAGTGATTTTAAGAGTACGTGTATTAGCAAAAATAGCACACAGCATCTGGTATATTGAGGAAAGCTGCTTTACAAATTGCATATTAGAAGGAACTTGCACCAAAATGCTGGTGGATTTCCATGAGTTCTTTAACAAAAACAATAACAACATGGCAAGCTGATGTGAGAATGTGGCCAACTGAGCTAAAGATTGTTAAAAACGAGAAACTGAAATAAACCAAAATTGATGGAATTCATCCATTTCTAGTGCAGACTGATCCCAATACACTGGGTCATAGGAGCCAACGCCTAGAACAGGGATAGGCAACCTAAGGCCAGGGGGCCAAATGCGGCCCAATCACTTTCTCAATCTGTCCCACGGACGGTCCGGGAATCAACGTGTTTTTACATGAGTAGAATGTGCCCTTTTATTTAAAATGCATCTCTGGGTTATTTGTAGGTCCTGGCTGGCGTTTTTACATGAGTAGAATGTGTGCTTTTATTTAAAATGCATCTCTGGGTTATTTGTGGGGCATAGGAATTTGTTCTTTTTTTCTCCCCCCCCCCCCAAAAAAAAATATAGTCCAGCCCACCACATGGTCTGAGGGATGGTGGACTGGCCCACAGCTGAAAAAGGTTGCTGACCCCTTGCGAAGAAGAAGAAGAAGAAGAAGAAGAAGAAGAAGAAGAAGAAGAAGAAGAAGAAGAAGAAGAAGAAGAAGGAGAAGGAGAAGAAGAAGATTTGATATCCCACTTTATCACTACCCTAAGGAGTCTCAAAGCAGCTAACAATCTCCTTTACCTTCCTCCCCCACAACAAACACTCTGTGAGGTGAGTGAGGCTGAGAGACTTCAGAGAAGTGTGACTGGCCCAAGGTCACCCAGCAGCTGCGTGTGGAGGAGTGGGGAAGCAAACCTGGTTCACCAGATTATGAGTCCACCTCTCTTGACCACTACACCATGGGGCTGGAGGGGTCTTCACTCTCCCAATAAAATATTGGAGGGTGCCTACCCCCCTAAAGTGGATGGGAATTGCCATTCAAGTGGTGTGCATGTGTTGTGTCATGTGATCGATTATATTCCCCCCCCCCCAATATTTTATTCAAGTTGACATCCATGCATTGGATATTATGTTTTGCACTGCTCCTATGTATGATGTGTGTGTCTTCTTTCATATACTCAGCTACCTGCATTTTTGGACTTTCCTTGATAGGATGGCTATGGGTAGTATTATGACAAACTTCTATGCTATAGAATCATGATAACTCTTGCAATGGTCTCCTACAAGCTGGTTCCTCAATGGCTCAAAAGGTTCTAAGATGCTGTGGAGGCCACCCTCATCCAACCTTCCTCCTCTTCCATCTTCTCCATATTGGTCTTCAAGTGTGCAAGAGCTTGAACATGGTGCGCCATCACTCTGCAGTGCCCCCCTCTTCTGCTGATCTCAAATGCTTGCAGACCTGAGAACCGTAGGAGTGCAGCAGCAAATTCATTTTAAATCGCAGACCTGTGGGTGATTCACGTTGCGAGGCTACATTTGCGATAGGGGAGGGGTTCCCCTCCCCACACACATTGTCATCATAACGGAATGTTCTGCCAACAAGATGCAGGTGTAAACTGCATAAGCAAATGAAAGCAGGGTTGGGAAAGGATGCTCTAAAAGTTCTATCTATAGAACTTATTCTTCCCCGAGGTGCCTTTGTGCATCTGGTATATGTTTCTGAGAAGCTTTTGCTCTTCTTCTTTCATGGTTTGAACTTTATAGTTAAGGTGGAATAAAAAGGTATGCGATCGCTTTGGAGCTGATATACTAAAATGGCAAGATAACAAGCACTGTTGGGATATATTTAGGGATGAGACACACATTTATTTATTTCAATTTTTACATGCTGCTTTCCCATGGAAGAAAGAAAGAAAGAAAAAACTGTCTCCAAAGGAGCTTGCAAAAAAAATAATAATAAAAAAAAATCTGGTTTACAAAGCCTGACGAGGAGGACATAGGAATTGCCAACTGCAGCAGTGAGACATTTCCTTTCTGCTTAATGAAATCATTACTTTATCATTCACACATTTGTTCTTATTTAAACCTTTGCTCTTCTTTTGCATATTGTCAGAAGTGCTGGATGAGAAAGGAACTTGGGTTTTGTTGGACATCCGCTTTTAGAGTGGAAGCACAAAGAACAAAGTTTGCCGGATAGAAAGCCATTGTCCAATTAGTTTAGATGTCTGGAGAGCTGAGCATGAATGTGTTGCAGTTCCCATTTCATCATCTGCAGTTGTCAGGAAACATTGTGGAGAATTGGGGAGGGGGGGGGGAATCCAGGCAAAGGCTTGAAATATATCTAGACAAAACAGGGACTGAGGGGAAAAGTAATAAGATGAGTGTTGGGCAGAAGTTCTCCCCTTCACACACCTTTGCAGGTTTATTTCTGGCCTGGAAAGAGGGACCTTTATGTTAATATTTATGGGAGGGGCATATCCTATAAATGAAGAGGGGACACACAGCTTGCCATCTTCACAGGAAGCACCAGAGGTTTTTCAGACGTTTATTCTAATTTTTTTTAAGGGTCTGCTTCCTTGTGAAGCATACCCTCTAACACCCCCAGATTCCCAAGAGGCCTTCCCTTCAGTGCAGTGTTTCAACATATTACTGGAAGTTCAGATCTGAGCATCCCTCTAACACATTTCTTAGGTCTATGCCTCCTACTCCCCCTTCCATTATGGCGTCACTTCCTGTTCTTATGAAAACAAGATGTGGATCACTTGAATGCCCCTAAGAAAGTTTTTCATGGTTTCCCTGCTCCTCAGTCAGTTGGTCACCCCTGACAAAAGAGGTGGTTGGGGGGACAAAGAGGATGGGTCTGTCCACGAGGCCATAGCCACGGTTGCAAGGAGCTCCGATGGGTTGCAGGTGCTGAAGACCAGTCATTATGGTCACTTGGCTCTGGCCTTCTTCATTTCTTCCCTGGCTTCTGAGGAGGAGGTGCACTGCACTGACGTAGAATATGCCCTATTTCCATCTGAGGAATGCTGGTGGGTATGTTGAAGTGGCAGTGGGCCTGCAGTGAGCTGGTCATCTGTAGCAGCGATAGGAAGCTCAGGACTGGGCACAGGAGGAATGGGGGAGACGGCCTCCCCATCCTGACCCTTCCAGGGAGGAGGAACAGTACAGATTTGCAACAAGCAGTGGCGTAGCGTGGGGGGTGCCAGGGGTGCCGGCCGCACCGGGCGCAACTTGGGCAGGGGCGCACTCGCACTAGCAGCTCTCTGCCCCTACTAAAATCCACTGGTTAGGGAGCCCGCGCTCGCTCGGCTTGGCGAGGAGGTCGCAGAAGGGGGAGAGCAAAGCCTTCTGCCGCTGGCAAAAAAAGGAGAGGAAGCCGGGCGGGCGGGCGGGCTGGCTGGCTCGCGGGGGTCTGGCTGCGCCTGCTGCTGCCGTTGCCGCTGCTGCCGGGCTTTGACAGCTTGGCGAAGCGGAGGGAGAGGTAATTGCGTCTCTCTTTCCACTGGCCGCCTGGGTAGTGAGCCGAGCGGAGCAGGGAGTCTGGCGAGGGGGCGGGAAGAGACTTTCCCCCCTTTTTCCCACCTCGCCTGGTCAAAAAGGAGAGCGGAGTCTCCTCAGGGTGCCCTCAGGCAGGGCAGGGCAAGGCAAGCAGAGCGAGGAGGAGAGAGAGGGGAAGGGGGGGGAGCAGCCAGGAAACGACGCGGTGTGGAGGGGGAATCAATTAAGGAGAGAAGCCTCGCTGCTGCTGCTGCTTGGGAGAGTAAATTACTGTACTTGCCTTGCCCCGGGTTAGGGGGCGCAAATTATTTGCCTTGCCCCGGGTTGGGGGGCGCAAATTACTTGCCTTGCCCCGGGTGCTGATAACCCACGCTACGCCGCTGGCAACAAGGGTTTGTGGGAGGTCACAGCTGCACAGAGGCAGATGAGGGGGAAAGTTGGGAAATAATGGGAGAGGAGGAGGAAGAAGAAGCAGCAGAGTGGCGACAGCTGATGGACACGGTGTCTTTAGAAAGCATTCCAGACATTCCATCTCCCAGAACCCAGCAAACCTTGAAAGTAGGAGAGCAAAGAGCTCAAAGTCAGAGGGCATCTAGCAGCACCCATAGAACAAATGAAGAATTGGGAGGGGAGGGGAGATTCACTCAGGACAGCACCATTATCCAAGAGGATGGATTCTATAGCCTTCCTCTGTAAATATTAAAATAAAAATGGAAAGTAAGAAACGTTTCCTTGTCTTTATACTTTCCTGGGCAAGCATCCAGGAGTTGCTGACAGCATCCCTTCACTGTCTGGCCCCAGGGACACTCCACAGGGCCAGATTCAGGTTTGATGAGGCCCCAAGCTATGTCCAGCTGTCCTTTGTTAACAACAAATTGTCACTGTCTTTTTTGTGTTGAATATATGCTATATGGTAATTTGTGGACCTAATAGGTATCTAAATCCATTTTCACATAACAAATAGGAGCCTACACAACACAAAACACTGTTGCTGTATGTAGGTTTTATTTTATTTGTTTTTTATCTTATATTTTGGAAAGGTACATCCATTTTTTTTTCTTTAAATTTTGGGGGGAACCCCAAGAGAGTGGGGCCCTAAGCTATAGCATGTTTAGCTTATACGTAAATCTGGCACTGCACAGACCACACCACACCCTCTCTGTGGCCCATTCCTCACACCTTGAATGTTTCTACCTGACACAAATATCTTTTTGAACTGTACAGTGGTACCTCTGGTTAAGAACTTAATTCATTCTGGAGGTCTGTTCTTAATCTGAAACTGTTCTTAACCTGAGGTACCACTTTAGCTAATGGGGCCTCCCGCTGCCGCCGCGCCGCCACCGTGCAATTTCTATTCTCATCCTGAGGTAAAGTTAACCATAGGTACTACTTCCAGATTAGTGGAGTCTGTAACCCAAAGTGTTTGTAATCTGAGGTACCACTTTACTTGCCTATAGGAAGGATAATGAGGGGTGTGAGAGTGTATATACAAACTAGGTAAAATTTACATTTGTTGCTCCACCCACATTTCCCTCTGGCCCTGCCCACCACTGGCATGTGGTCCCAACCATTGATCTATAGCCTGTCCCCTAGAATAGGAAAGACATTCAATCCCCTAGACTGTCTGAATGGCAACTCTGCTCAGTTGTGATGTATCCTTCAAATTGTCTCATGTGTTACAAGCAAAGAGGTTTCTTGTTGGAGGCCAAAAATATGAACCTGAGTGCATTCATGCAATTAAAATTCACATCTCCCTTCTTGGTTGTTTCAGATAACCAATCCATTGAAAGGGTTTGACATGACCAGATCAGACTTTTAAAATGGTGCCACAGCACCAATCAAGAAAGTTGTTTGGTGCTTTCTGGCAATGGGGAAATGATGTCAAATCTGTCCACAAAAGTAGCTCTGCAGGGAAACTTTGGAAAATAAGATGAATGGTGCTGGCATGTGCAACAGGAGGGATCACGGGTTGCTGTCAAACAACAACTTAAGAGGTAGTTTTAGAGTTTTATGCTCTAGGTAGGCTCATCAGAATTTCAGCTGATGCATCACAGACTGTTAGGAGCAGTAATTCTGCAGAAACATGGTGATTGCTGGCAACCAGTGGCATATGTCTCTACGTCTGTGACTGATGCAGACAAAAGATATGCACAAACCCAGAGAGTTGTTGAGAGAATCTTGTTTGCTTGGGAGTACTTTCATCAATGTATCCATGGCCGGATTCGTGAAGGTGGAAACAGACAGTGCTGTTTGGCAACCCAGCGAATGGCTGCATGTGAAAAATTCAAAGATCAAACTGCAAAATAATGGTTTTGACTATCACCTCTAGACCAGGTAAATTTATGTTTACTGCAGGTGCCCTTTCCAAAGCTATAAACTCTACTTTGAAAGCAAAAACAAACAAACCCTGAGCTTGCAATTCAGGCTTATGTAGACTTACTTGTCAAACTACTCCCAGCAGCAGTCAAGGAAATGAAACACGTCAAAACAGAAAAGATGTCTAAGAAAAGGAAGTGGTCATTCCAGGAAGCTGGCAAACAAAGACATCTGTCAACTCCGTAGAACCATGCACTTCAATGTATGTCTACTCAAAAGTGGATGCCATTGATTTAACTGGGACTTACTCCCAGGTAAGTGTGCGTTGGATTGCAGCATAAATGTACAAAACAGATGTTTTGCAAATAAATTAAGTGTACATAGGCATTTGCAGGAGAGCATGCTGTCTTTTTAGCAGACACCCAGAAATATGCTGTCCATCTCAAAGCTTTAGTTTACCCAGAATCACAATGGCAGCCTCAAAAACGTTATTGAATGAGTAAACCTTGAAAACGTCCATTGGCCCAAAATACAAGGGCTTAGTTACTGGCCATGGGTCCATATATACCAAAAAGCCATTTTAAAACAGTTGCATTGTTTGTCAGTTTGCTTTGGGGCCCAACTCAAGCTTCACCCTCAATTACTGGAAATACCAACATCTTCCCTACATGTTAAGATTGGCAGAGAGGACCTTCTTTGTAGTTTCACAACCATCACAAAGTCCAGGGAATCATGACCCTGGAGATGGAAGGCATGGTGGAAAGACATTGTCTCCTCACAGGCAGGAGGAAATGTGAAGGATTATCTCCTTTGTTACAGAACTCCCACCCAGAGGAGGCAAAGGAAGTGACCACACACAAAGGGTCTTCTCTAGGAAGTTCAGGAACTCTGTGTACATGCCCTATGCTTGTCTAGTAAAACATGCATTTGTGATTTGGGCTGCAAGCCGCACAGTTACTACCGCAGCAAGCATTCCCCACCCAGAAGTCAAGCAGACCAATAGAAGTTTCAGCTTGAATGATCAACATTTATACACAAAGGCAGCACTGGTATGATACCAAGGAGCCTTAAAAAAAATTAAAGCAATATCTCAGCTATTTCAGTCAAAATCTTTCCTGCTTTCATCCATCTTTCTCTCTCTGCTCCTTTTTCTTTCTTTTTATTTCATCCCACAGTTACTAATCTGCTTTTTTCCAGCAAGGCGGGACATGCAATAAGGTACAACATGCAACTTAACAGAATTCAGATGAGGGGTTTCTCAACTTCTGTTCTATTTTGTCAATTCTTCTCACTCTAAAGAGTATCTCCAAAGTTCTTTTGAGACTGGCCTATACAATCAACATCTCTACACTGAAAATGGAGGTAAGCAAGTTAAAATGAAAATAAAGAACACGCCTTTCTAACGCTATGTTTAGGAGCTAAGTGAAATATCTTTGGGGGGAATCGTTTGCCTGAGATAAAAAAAATAAATTGCCAGATGCAGTCATTTTCTTGTGGTTCTTGCATTATACATGTTCCCTACTCCCACAAATACATTACATTTTATTATTGCAATATGCTTACTGTAATTATGAGTTTACAGTTTGGTAGTTTAAACTTTTTGACTTGAAAGTACTCTTTGACTTTCTTTTCAAAGTGCACTCCCCTCTTTTGAAAAATAAATAAATAATCACGTTTTACCTTCATCTTCATTTTATTACTTGATTCCCCGACAGTTCCAAGAATGAAACAGCAACAAGTTGTTGAGCAAGGTTTCTTTAAACAATATTTTTAGCACATGCTCTCATGGAATATTGGCTTATTATTATTATTATTATTATTATTAATCAGAACACATGTTACACCTGATCGGGGAATAATGGGATAAGGCATGCATTATTGGGTGAACTGGGGCCACAGTTTAATCTAACTTCAGAGCTCCAGAACCCTGAGAATCAAGTCTTGGGAATTAACACATCACCTTAAATGATGGATCTAGACACATCAAAAAATCATTTCAGGAAAATACATTGTAAACTTTGTAAACTTGTGGTAAGAATTCACCTCTACACCATCTTGTTCATTACCCAGGTAAGGAACCTTTTAAAAAACCACAGAACCAAGGAAACTATTTTTCAAGTGCAGCGTCTGGATTCAGGGACCCAGCGTTTATTATAGCTATTGCAGTAGGACAGAGCTCACTCAACTCAATGTGCCAGTTGAGAAGTTCTGCCCCGAGGCACTTCAGAACAATATAGAAGAGCAATATAGAACTATATAGTAGTTCAAACACAGCAAACAAAGAGACATAAAACATCTTCACATGTGTCAGGAAAGATTACAGGTCAGGAGAAGTAAAGCGCATATGGCTCTATACTGGTATCTTCGCCCCAAAATCACCTTGGCGTGGCCCTGATGTGCCCAGACCATTTGACCATTTTAGATCTCAGATGTCTGGCGTTACCCTGGCAACCTAGCCTTCAGTGAGGGAAGAGCATGAGAAAATCCTCTTCCTGGGTCTCAGATAGCTGATTTACACTCTGGTGCTAAAACATTCTGCCATTTGTATCACTTTCAGGGGTAGATAAGGAGAGATGGAATGTTGCATTGTTTGTCAGTTAGGAGGGGCAGACTCCCTCCTTCTGTTCTGTCATTTGTGACAGCCGCAACTTGACCTCTTTGGCACTTCCTGGCACTTTAAACCTGCCAGGCGAATTTTGCACCTGGCTATCAGCCGCTTGCGACCAAGTGAAGCTGCCCGGGTGCCAGGATGGCATCTGACGTCTCCACCATCTGGAGGTGTATGCCTGGGGATCCTTCGATCTTGTCTTTTCTCACACCCGCAACACATCCTGCAGAATTCTATCCGATATATTTCATCAGCACAACCTGAATGAATTCCAGGAACCAAAAAAAAGTTCTTATTGAAAAATACATCTTGCAAGCCGTCTGGCCCCAAACTGGCAACTAGGCATTCTGTTTTGGCAACTGTAACCCTGGTTTAAGCAGCCATTTGGTGCCTAGCTTATATATCTGAGTTTCTAACACTGACAGTTCCCTCAGCCTGGGTACCTCAACCTCTCAGGTTAGCTTCTGAGGGAGGCTGGGGGCACTTTACTGTTTGTGCTCATTAAGGAAGAAATGTAAGCAGCATCCCATTTATAGTTTTCCCTCCCCAGGTATGCAAATTGTAACTGTGAAAAAAGCTATTAGACAAAATAAATATAGGAACTTTGAAAGTCCCAGGAAGGGAGTGGGTGGAAGCAGCAGACTGAAAGCAGCACATGTTCAGTGAAAATGTAGTCTATGACTCTCTTTGATTTTCTGTTGAGAAGGCAGTTAAGGGGTAGCCCCCCATGAACTCTTTCTCATTGCTGTTGAAAATGACTCTACCTTTGGCCCCGGTCGGTAAACAAAGGAAGAATGAGTTCAGAGAAACCACCTCACTCCTGTACACTTTGGAATATTCTGTCCTGTAATCTTTTTTTTTTTTTTTTTTGGTTCACGGCACTCAATTTCAGGCCTAGAAGATTTTGCCTTTGAATTATTCTCATCCTGAAGAGGAAAGAGCATATACAGGACAGGAATGATTTGAACTGGGATTGAAAGGAGCTGAGTGTTGTTACAGCGGGACTTCTCGGCAAGGTCTGTTTCTAATCATTTATCTTCATTACTGTGATTGGGAGGACAGAAATGGCTAAACAAAGCTCCAAGTTGAGAGATGCACAGACAAACTGATGAAAACTCGGCACTGCCTCCTGCATGCCTAGTTGCAGAAAGCCCTCCCTAGGAAGGCCTACCTGGCACCTACTCTTAAAGGCTTTCATGCCAGGCAAAGACCTCCCCTGACATTTTAAACTATACTGTAGTTTTAGTATCATTAAGCTCTGTGGATTGTTTACCCCTCTCCTCTTTTTTAACTGATCTTTTTTAATATATAAACAATTTCAACATACCAACTACCCAAAAAAATTAATTATATTCATTATTTCCCCCCTTTCCCCCCACCCCTTCAAACCCTCCCACCCCAGAGACTTCCCTCAGCTCCTTTCTCTGATTTCTCAGCACATATTATTCTCTCTGTCTTATAAAATTGTACATCTATCATGTTATCAACCAATAAATTTGTGTATGTTTATTCAAACCCTGCCAAGGAGTCCAGTTCATTTTGTTGTCTTTTTAGATAGTTTGTAAAAAACTCCCATTCTTCCTTAAAGTCACAGTTGTCCTTGTCCCATAGTTTGTGTGTCAATTTTGCCAATTCTGCATAACTCATCAATTTTTCTTGCCACTGTTCTTTCGTTGGGATTTCCTCATTCTTCCATCTATTTTTTAATTGATCTGGCTCCGTAGATTGATTGATTGATTTTGTATACCCGTTGATCTCAGGGCAGTTCACAACATAAAATCACCATATATAAAAAACAGGAAATACATAACAAAGACAACACAATAACCCCCCCCCCTTCTACAACACATTTTTAAAGGGCATTGGATGTCAATCAGCCAAAGGCCTGGTTAAAAAAGAACGTTTTGCTTGGTACCAAAATGAAGGTGCCAGGCGAGCCCCCCTGGGGAGAGCATTCCACAAATGGGGAGCCCTTGTTGCAGAAAATTCACATTCTTGTGTTGCCACCCTCCAGACCTCTTGTGGTTATATTTCTTTGCTCTCTGTTTTGAATTTACAGGGGTTTTAAAAATTTGTTGTCCCATGTTTGTCGCTTTTTTCTGGCTTTTTATTGTAATGCAGTTATTGGTATGTTGTAGGCTGTTCAGAGAACTTTTGGTGTGTGTGTATGTGTGTACATGTAATGATCTCAGGCAGTCCAGCAAACCCCAATAAGAATTAATGACTCTCTGGCAGTTTTATGGTATGTCTATTTACATATTAATCCAGAGCTTGCTCTGAGCCTGATGCTCTTTGCTACGAGTTGGTCACTCTGAGTCTCCGCCCCATCACAACACATAGGGTGCCAAAGTCTAGTCCTTCCTCTTTTGTACTTCTGTTGCATCTTAATCCTTTCAGCTCTTCTGGTTTGGGGAGAAAGTGGGTGAACTCCGCCCCCTGCACTGTGCTATCAAACAACAATTTCACCAAACACTGTCTCCCTCCTGGTTTCATAGCAACCCCCTCAATGTCTTCTATCTCCTCCCCTCCCTCTGCCTGTGAGTTCTCCAAGTCTGGAAACTCTTGATAAAGGGGGGTTGAACTACCCCACTCCTGCTCGTTCTGTGGGTGTGATCTCTCACTTCCAGAGTCAGACTCTGGCTCTCTTTGTACTGACAATCCTTCATCTCCAGAGTCTGACTCTTTCAGGCATTCGATTCAGCCACGTCCTTGACAGTCCATGTACCAGAAGCTCCCACCCCTGCTTGCTCTGCTTGCCAACCCTGCCAACCACCCCTTTTCCCAAACCTGACCAACACCTGCTCCACGGCTGAACCCAAAATTCCACCCCTTCCCTCACAGCTTGCCAAAACAGCCCTTCCTTTGCAGCTTGTCAAATATTCAATGGACGAGGTGTGCACTTGAGGGTGCTCTGTTAAAATTGCATGCTGAAGTAGATAACAATGTTTTATGAGGCTGCTACTGTGATTCTGAGTAACCTAAAGCTGTGAGTTGGACTGCCTATTTCTGGAGATACGCTCCGAGATAACATGCTCTTTTTCTTTGGTGCTGAGTAAATAAAATATTTTGCATTGGTGTGAATTACATGTCATCTTTGTTGTGTACGTTGAATTAAGTTGTTCAGTCATTGAAAATATATCCTCCTCCACCTCACTGTTAAAATGTGATGGAGCTCAAGCACGAATAAAGAGCTGTGTGTGTGTGTTTATATTGTCACTGTGTAAATAATACAAAACCCACTATGTTTGCATGTTGCACAGATATTCTTCCAATAGATTTTCTCAAATGTAGCTGCAGTCCTGCAATGGAAACTATCACAGGGAATGTCATCTGATGTATTACAGCAAAACCAGTGAACTTTCTGATGTTCTGGGATTGTTAGCAAGATGCCTGAGTCAAATGGATAAGCAATTCCTTAAATATCCATTACATTCCTTGAGAATTTCGTCTAGAGATCCTTCTTGGCTTTTGTGAGAAATCATTAACTTTTGCAGTTTAGCTTTATTATTTTCTCTTTAATGGGATTAGTAAATAATCACATTAAAGATATTAGGGTGCCAAATAAAATAAAATAAACCCCTTCCCTAACCCCATTAGCATGATTGTTATTATTAGACTGATTCTTGTTACTCTAGACTCCATACAAATGATATTATTCTAAACTATCCATTTTCTTGGGTTTCTAGTCTGCTGGCAAATGACCACAAAGGCTGAAGCAAGCAAATAATGAGATTGTGTGGGATATATGTGACAACTGTTTGAGGGTTGATGTTGCTGTTGTTGTTGTTTAATCTTCCTATGTGTACAATGAGGCAAACAGGTTTGGCACAGGAAATACTGTTAGTATTTCCAGTGCAAAGTCTTTGCAATTACAATATACCGTATTTTTCGCCCCATAGGACGCACCGGCCCATAGGACGCACCAAGTTTTTTGTTTTTTTTTTGGGGGGGGAAATAAAGAAAAAAAAATATTTCCCCCCCCAGGCGCTTGTGGGGCCGGCAGCGGGGAGAAGCGCTCTTCTCCCCGCCGCCCGCCTGCAGATCAGGTCCGGGGACAAAGGGAGGAGGTGCTGCGCCTCCCAGCTGTCCCTGGAGCTTGCGGGGCAGGCAGCGGGGAGAAGCGTTCTTCTCCCCACCGCCCGCCTGCAGATCAGGTCCGGGGACAGAGGGAGGACACTCTGCGCCTCCCAGCTGTCCCCGGAGCTTGCGGGGCTGGCGGCCGGAGAAGCACACGTCTCCCCACCGTCAGCCTCCAAACCACATCGGGAGACAGCGGGATGGCGGCGTTCTGCCTCCCCGCTGTCCCCCGACCTTGCGGGACTGGCGCTGCGGCTCTCCTGAAAGCCTGGAGAGCGAGAGGGGTCGGTGCGCACCGACCCCTCTCGCTCTCCAGGCTTCAGCGAAAGCCTGCATTCGCCCCATAGGACGGATACGCATTTCCCTTTCATTTTTGGAGGGGAAAAAGTGCGTCCTAAAGGGCGAAAAATATGGTAATGATAGAGTCTATGGTGATATAATTGAAGGTGTGGCAAGAAATGAGAGTTAAGAGCTTAGAGCCACATGCTCTTTGCCACTAAACAACATGGAGGAAGCAGAAAGACACGTGTTAGGATTGAAGAAGAAATGGCCTGATAAAGTCCATTCAGAAGAGAAAATTGAGCTTCACTAGACAGGTCCTGCCCTTTTCAAAATCTCATTTTCAGACTTCCTCTGTTAGATCTGTGCTGGGGTAGGCGTCATGACATAGTATCTTGGGACCTTGCTTGGTCCTAACCTCCCAGCAGCCCTTTATGAAAGGAAAGGGGATGAGGCTAATGGGAGGTTATTCAAGAGTTGCTTTAGCCGTACTGCCCTTGTTGTAGTTTGACCTCTGTTTAGAGATGGGTGAATTCCTCAAAGCTTAGGCTGGATTGGGAACAGCATATCAAGGCTGCGTACACATTACTGACAGCAGGTTGTTCTTTTTTTTCTCAATTCAGATCAAAACTGGCTTGGGAGCAAACACATAAAAATGATAAGAAATGGCAGGATAGATATAGGGAAGATGTGGGACATGGCTAATGTGTGTACACACCACTTCCCAAAACAGGAGTGGGAACACACTGGATGCAGAGTAAGTGGGACGGTACAAGTGGCTGTTGCAGATCTTGGGGTCTCAAATTTCAGTGGTGTGACACCACAATTCAGCGCCCCTCCACCTCTCACGCTCCATTCCAAATCTTGGTTGTGGAGCCCCTGAAATCTGCCTTTGAAAGGGGAGTACCTTTGAAGGAGAAAAGGTGTTCTTCCCCCCAATTCTAAATGTATTCCAAACTGCTACATCAATGAGCTAATCCCATTGTCAGGAGTCTCAGTTTTCAATTTGATAACACAGCAAGTGCGGTTAATTAAAAATGAAGATTTATTGCAAAAACAGAGTTCTCTCTGCGGCTGTAACATTCCGCCAGTCTCATCAACTATGATGACCCTTCTGACTGCTTCCTGCGAGACCAGAAGCGACTGAACTCTTTTGTTTTGGTTCCTGTCTTGTAGCCCTCCCATTCGACAAGATCGTGGAGAGAGAGGGTCAGCTTCCACCTCTTCCCTACTCTCTGAGAGGCTTCCCTGAATTCTTTCCTGCGTGCTAAACTGCTTTTTTCTCTGTTCACAGCATTTTGCATTTCACAAGAGCATTGGCAGGGTTCTGGCTCACGCTCATTTATTTCCTTATCAATTGGCATTCCTAAGGGTGGGGGAGTTGGAACTAGGCTATGCTCAACCTGCCTGGCAGTTAACTCTCTCTGTTCCTGGCTGTTTCCTTCAGTTGGTTGCAAACTTTCCCTGGGGGCTGGCTCATTCATGACACCCATGATCTCCTTCCCCATGAGATTTTAACCTGGTGGCTGCTGCTTTCCCCCATCCCTTGCTATCAAGGAGGGAAGGTGATTTGTCTCCCCTTTTTTGGCCACCCTGGTGCTGGGAAGCAGAGAGATCCTGCTAGCGATGAGGACAGGAAGTGGGAATGGATGGATATGTGCCAACAATGCTCTGTCGCACACATGATATGGAACTACCCTGTGTTAATTCTGATAATTATTTACCTGGCACCACATTCTTCATGGAAATTTAAGGACATATAGATGGCTCCATTTCCTCAGCCAGGAACCTTCTGACCAGACCAGACCTTTGGATTAATTGTGCTTGGTGATTGGCCAAGTGTATATAATATTACAGCACCAGAAAGACACTAACAGCCCGACAATGGTTTGCGGACTTCATTTATTTTTGGATGGTCATTATGCCATAAATGTGAAGAAGCACATATAAACATGCAGAGAAACTTAGTTTTTTTTTATTTAAGATGCGGACAGTAGAGCAGTGATTCCGAAATTACAATATGGAAATAAGTTGCATACGTCCCTAGTTCCCTCTCCATTAAATCAGACAAATCTTATAATTGATTCATAGCTGCAATATTACAGTTCAGATTAAAAAGAAGGTGTTACAAAAGTTCCAGAAGACAAGCTAAATGTTGGGATTAATTAACCATGGAACATTATACAATGTTTAATCTTCGTATTGTTGTTAAGGCCAATTAGCTACACTATGTATGGAGCATTTCAGGTTATCACGCAGTAGGGGGCAGCATGATACATTCTTATCTACACAAGTAAGCTTATTAGTTGTATTAACAAGGTGAATTCAGTAATTAGAACAGGACATTGGTGGTAAGTAACAGCTCCTGCAAAAATGGCTATGTCTGCTATGAGTAACCTATCTCTGGGACTTGGTCTATTTTAGGGATATCTATGAAGTATCCAGGGATTTTGTTTTGGGTTTTTTAAAAAGAATCATAATGGTGAAGGCCAGCCATGATAACGAGAGACCTCATTTTTTCATCAGTTCTCAGAAATTAGTGCATCAGTAATGCCAATAGCAACTAGATTAATCCTGAGCTTTCCCAATATTTTGTGACAATTTTGTTAAGGCACTGGTGCACTGACAATTTACTATGTGTGCAGTCTATTCCAAGATTTTTACAATTCAGTTTTGTATCAAAAGTGCATGCACTCAGGTTTTGCATGATTAAGGATCAGATTTTTAAAAAAGGAATATATTGAAGTACTTGCTGGCAGCAAGGAAGATTTATCTCTGCAGAGGCCTACAAAGGGTCAAACGAACCTCTGATTATTCTGAGAGCCTCTTTTTTATGGCTGTGGCCACCAGATGTAGATCAATACAGCTGTTATGAAAGAGCATCCTGAATTAGCAAGACACTTGCAGTGTTCTGCATAATTGATTCTAAAGTTGATTTTTAAAGTGCACCAATCCTTTATCTGATGTTTAAAAAGCAAAACAGCAGCAACAAACAGAACCATAAAAGGGGAAGGATCGTAAGGGATGCTAAAGGATCCAGATGACCTCATATTTCTTAGTCATTCTAATAGACTGGATTGCCCTTGTTGGAGCCTTAAATTAAAGGACTCTGTAAGAAATTAAAGAACTCTATAAGAAATTGATTATTAATCTCCCTCAAAAAGCAGTCCAAATGAATGATGCGTATACTTTCTGATGTGGAGTGGATAGATTTTAAGGCTCTAACTCCTTGTGACGGAGCTGCGGTGGGGAGTCCTTAGTGTTTTCGTGAAACACAAAGGATTATACTGCTCAAGCACATTGCTAAACAGTCCCAACTGGATTAACAGGTATTACAGGTAATTAATGATCATGGAGTATTGAAATCAATGAGGCTTTTGAAAAGACATTATGAATCCCACCAGTGTGACTTCTTCAGTTTAACCACTTTGGCTGTAACAGTTTGCATTGAAGTAACAGAGCTCGCTGCTTCTGAAATATCCTGTATTCTGGGAAGTAGCAGAGAAGTGCTAATCATGCACTTTTAAATGCAGTATCCAACAAGAAGACAAAGCAATCTAGGATGCTTGATAAATTATGTATTTCCAAATTCCAATATATAATTACCTGATCTGTTACTCTTGGACTAATGTTCAGATCGAGCTTTGCTACTCCTCTGGTTCCATGTTTCTCTGAATATTGCAAAACAGTTCTCTGCAGTCAAAACATATCAAAAGTTGTATTTTTAAAAACAAGTATTTTGAGGAAAATAGACTACGAATCTGGGTGGAATTAAACATAACCGCCATTTCTCTAAGTTTCACATTTTACCAATTTGAAATTCAGTTTTCAAAATTTTGCAGTGATTTGCTGTTTCTAAAGCAAAAACACAAACCACGCAATCTTCGTGAAAATTCATCAACATTTTAGTGCAAATTTCTCCTAACCAGAACATTCTTATATGTAGTTTTGACAAATATACACAATTTTGAAAGCAATCTCCATTGGATGTGATGCATTTTTAAAGGTTATTTTTCACCAATACATTCATTTTTATGCACACTTCCCTGCTTTTCTTTGGTAAACGCTGCTGGAGAACTGCATCACAAAATTCAGATAGCTGCAATTCATTTCACATATTGCTTTGGAAAGTGCAAATTTGATGGTGTTATCTTTCAATGTGAACTAAATCAAATTTCTCCTCCCTTGCCCCAGGCCATACTCCTCACAGGTCTTTCTTCACAAACACATTTCTTTAGCCTGCCAGGAATGTGTCCTTGTAACATTTGCTGACCGGGATAGAGAGGGATTGTACAAAGTAGTATTGCCATATTTCAAAAAGTGAAAATCCGAAAACAAAAGGGGACAAAGTTGTTGAACTTTTCTTTGCTGGGGGGGGGGGGGGAGAGTTGTTGAGTTTTGCCCAAAGTTGCTGAGCTATTTTCAATGAAATTCGCCAAAATCTAGACTTACGACATGGGCTGCCGTATGTCTGGATTTTCCTGGACATTTCAGCGATTTCTGCCTGGACACTGTTTCTGACTTCTGTATTATGGCTATGTCCTGGAAATTCTGGACGCATGGCAACCCTAGTACAGAGGTACAATTAGTATTCAATTCCCCTCTTTTGCCTCTGATGTCACTTGTCACTGACGTGGCCCTCAGAAAGTCACTCAGAATATTATGTGATGAATGGGCTGGAAAATTTTCTCCATCCCTGGTACAGTTACAGACAAATCTGAATATAAGCTGAATCACCCAATTTATACTAGGCCTTAAATCCTTGGCAAAGCACCTGTAATCTCAAAGTCCTTTTATCCAATTCAATGTCTAGGCGGTGGTAAAAGGGAATACACTCAGTACTTACCCAGACCCTCTTCGTATCCCTTCACGTGCTGTTTGCTTTGCTAAATGTGGTTTGGGAACTAAAACACTAAATATTACCAAGCAGCCATGGCACTCGGTTTTATTTAAAGGTATCTACGTGTACCAGGAGCGGGGAAATGGAGCTTTTGTTTTCCTGTTAATTAACAGGCTTTAAACTGGGTCACTTTATGAGTTTGCATGATGTAGAATATGCATTTTCTCAAGGTTTTCACAGGGAAGGAGATGAGAAACTCAGCACTTTTGCTTTGAGCCTGCGTTCGTTTGAACCTGAACCTCAAAGCAAAAGGTGAGGGGGAATTACAAAGCCACCATGGTTGAAACTGAATAAAATATTTATACAAACCCTATGAAGCAAAGCGAAAACTCAAAAGTGAGCAGGATATTAGGCCCTTGAATATCTGCTTTGGCTCTTAAATTAGAGTCATTCCAGTGGCCTTTGCCCTCCTAAATGTTAGCGGTTGGAGCTCCATATAGTCCGCTGGATGGTTTCATTATCTGAATGTGAAAAGTTTGGCCATCTTCTGGTAGTTTCATCCTTGAACTCAATCTGCAGGTGCAAGCAGCTGTGATGGGATGGCCACTCCAGTAAGCAGGTCACTCATGGGCAAGAGCTTTTGATTTTATCAAATGGCTGTGCAAGGATTTGGAGTGGCTTGGTGGAAATTACTGAAACCATGTGATTGTCAGTTTGCATTTCTTAGTACAGAAAGTATTGATCTGATGTGTAGAGATCTTTCCTATTCTAATTAATTCAAGAAGCTTCTGGAAGCTTCTGGAAGTTTCTCTGTGTTAACAAGCAGAAGGTTCATGATGTTTGGATTGTTTCTTTAGAGAAGCTGGATACAGCTGGCTTAAACTGGTTCTCTTATCTCTTCTGTCAAAGGTCATGCTGACTATATAAGTAAGGCGAGAAGGAGCCTGGGTCTTACTTTCTTTTTCTATCTCTTTGTTCTGTTGTCGTGTTCTGTATGGTTAGTGTTAAGTTTAAGTCTTATTATAAGTCATTGTAAGCTTTATCGTAAGTGTTGCAACCAATGGCTCCAAGTTATAAGAAAGCAGATTCTGACTAAACATAAGGAAAAACTTTATGATGGGAACAGCTGTTCAACAGTGGAACAGCCTCCCTCAGGAGGTTGTGAGATCTCCTTCCTTGAAGGCTTTTAAGCAGAGTTTGGATTGCCGTCTGTCCTGGATGCTTTAGCTGAGATTCCTGCATTGCAGGGGGTAGGACTAGACAACACTTGGGCCCCTTCCAACTCTACAGTTCTATGATTCTATGAAGTTGCCCAATGCCCATCAACAGTTAGTAGCACACAGGATGCTGAGATGTATTTTATTCCTATTTAAATGTGGTCTAAACCACAGAGCCTAGGGCTTGCCGATCAGAAGGCTGGGCTTCCCCAGCCACTCTGGGCGGCTTCCAACAAAATATCAAAATGCAGTAATGCTTCAAACATTAAAAGCGACGGGGTGAGCTCCTGTTGCTCAGTCGCAGCTCCTGCCAACCTAGCAGTTTGAAAACATGTCAACGTGCAAGTAGATAAATAGGTACTGCTCCGGCGGGAAGGTAAACGGCGTTTCCATTCGCTGCTCTGGTTTGCCAGAAGTGGCTTAGTCATGACAGCCACTCCCTGTACGCCAGCTCCCTCAGCCGGTAAAGCGAGATGAGCACCGCATCCCCAGAGTCATCTGTGACTGGACCTAAAAGTCAGGAGTACCTTTACCTTTATGTCTAAATTCATATCAATACATATCACCTACCATATGCAAATTTTATGTAAACTGGTGCCCTCTTTCATCCTCTCTTTTTTAGCAATGCATAACTGGCCTCCCTGTGTGGTGCTGAACCCAGAATTAAGTGTTGGCAATTAATTGGAGCCCTGCACTATGATGGCAGCCCTGTAGGAATCCTACAATGCATCGTTTTCCACAGGCACACATAGTCACTTCAGTACCTTGCAGAGGCATTCTGGGAAACCAATGAAAGTAAGTTTGAGGTCAGCTAAATCAAGTACATGAAATTGGTTCTTCATTCTTAGTTCAGCAACCCCAGTTACCGAACCTTCGGCTCAGCCAAACCACACAGTTAGCTGAGGAGAGGTCAGCGTAAGCCATCAACATTTTTGAACACGGCATGTTGTTCTTACCTTTCCGAACAGATCTGTCATCCCAAGGGGCTCCAAGGCCTCAAGCAATCTTTTGAAATTAAAAGTGTCTATAGTGAGCAGTTTATTTCCCCACCAACACCTCCTCCTCCTCGCATTAGTAGCAGAGCAAGCTATTCCTCTCACGTATAGTTATCACTGCCAGTAGCCTTGTGCTCTCCAGGTTGTGTTTCTGTTTTAGGGGACCCAAAACGGTTGTTACGATTGCTGTATGTGTGTGGTGGGGTGGGGTGGGATAAATGTAGAATAAAGTCATTAATGAAAAAGAGTAATTTAGATAAATAGATTATTGCATAATGAAACAGATCAAGAAGAGTAGACATTATGCAGGCAAAATCCTATTAGTGCTTAGCATCAGTGTAGGCCAGAGCCTTCAATCTAATGAAGGAATTTAGCAGGCTTTTAACAGGTATCATGAGTCCTTAAGAGTTCATCATGCTAACCTTTGGTTTTTCTTCATTTCCCTTCACATTCTGTTTTTCTCAACCTGCCATTTTCCATTCAGCATGGGGTTTGGGGTTGACGGGTCTCCTAAGATTTTAAACCTTGAAATGGGGGCAGAGCCAGGGAGATTTGAGAGAAGACTTTGACCAGGGTGGGGTAGAGTCTAGTATGCCTGACAGTGGTTGCCACTGGTGGGTTGTAGAACAACCCCAAACCATTTTTGCTCTGGTTCCACTCACCACTGACACGTGGCCTCCAGAAGCTTGCTCATGAGGGGATGCATCCCTTGGATTGCAGAAAAGTTTCCCCACTCTTCAACTGCCAAACTAGGGTCCTCCTAATTTTTCAACAAGGAGGGAATTTGTCCCCCGCCCTCAAGTGCTTGGAGGTCCAACCTCTAGACTTGGTCTGATGGGCAGAGTCTGGACTCATCATGTGAAACTTGGTGTCTTTAGTCACAGGGCATCCGCTCAGCTGGAACTGAACACAGAGCAATGGCCCATCTAGCCCAACATCTTGTTCTCACAGTGGTCAGTTAAATGAATCTGGGAAACCTGCAAGCAGAACATAAGAACAGTCCCTCCTCCTTGTGGCTTACATCAACTGGTATTCAGAAGCATTACCTCATTATTTATGCAAACATGATGACATCTTCAGATGGACAAACTTCCCCTCAGATTGGGAACACCAAATGGGAACACCAAGCAGAGGGCCTTCTCGGTAGTGGCGCCCACCCTGTGGAATGCCCTCCCATCAGATGTCAAAGAGATGAGTAATGATATTTTAGGAGACATCTGAAAGCAGCCCCCTATAGGGAAGCTTTTTGAGGTTTCACTATGTTTTTATATGTGCTGGAAGCTGTGCAGAGTAGCTGGGACAACCCAGTCTGATGGACACAGTAGAAATAAATAATATAAATTAATATAAATAGTAACTGTGGGTCATTTCTGAAACTGCTAAAGGAGTTAGAAGTAGCACACTTAATTGTAATTGTAGCATAAGCTGTAATTGTGTATTTCAAAGAGGCAAATTTGCAGTCCTTGAACTGGGTTGGCAGTATTAAAGTCTGGAGCCAAGAAGCTGAAAATCAAACTCCTTTAAGAGATCTCAGCATTGCAGTGCTGCAGAGTTGCGCTTGGGTTTTTTAATGGATTTTTTTCTTCTCCTTCCTGCCACTTGGCCATGTACTTTCTTCATTGATATATGTCCCCTAACTTAACCTCATCTTCTGGTTTTCCTATTGCCAAGGAATCATCAGTAGTGGTTTCAAATTTCTTTGCTTTCACATCATCTGTATTTCTCTCTCTGGTCTGTATATATTACCCAGTTGACCTGAAGATTTTTATGCTGATAAGTGTATTTCTCGTGCACTGATAGATTTCTCCCCTTTTCCAATCAATAGCTGGCAATGGTGTAACTCATATCTATTGAGCTGGGGAGATGGGCACTGTTCTCCATTGCACTCTAATTGCCTTGCATGACTCTGATGGTGCAAAATGATCAGGCCTATACATGAGAGCATTCTTATCTGAGAGGGATGAGGCATTTAGATGACAAATAGGTCAGCAGCATATGTATTAATATATAGCAGCAGTATATTAGGGTTCTCTGATAGTTTCTCCCAGAACTGCATTTCAACATCATTTGGTTAACATTATCAACATAGGTGTTTTGCTTACAAATAACTGTTTGCAAATGATAAAAATTAGCAAAACAATTCATTGCTCCAAAGTCAAGCCAAATTCAGTAATGAACTCCAAGGGCTTCAAAAAAAGCCTGCCTCAAAGAAGAGAGACATTTTTGAAGCCCCCAACAACTTTACCAACTTGGATCAACATTTACATACCCTCCAACATTTCTCCAATGAAAATGGGGACATCTTATTCCATGATAATAATTTTATTATTTTTTACACCACCCACCTGACTGGGTTGTCCCAGCCACTCTGGGAGACTCCCAAAACATATAAAAACATAATAAAACTATTCAGGGCTGCCTTCAGATGTCTTCTAAAGGCTGTATATTCACTTATCTCCTTGGCTTGAGGGTTGCATAACTCTGTATCCCCCAACATTTCTCCGATGAAAATAGAGGCACCCTACCATGCACTCCAATATTTATCTGATGAAAATAAGGACATCCTGTGGAAAAATGGGCAATCTGGGAATGTCCCTGAAAAATAGGGACACTTGGAGGGTCTGCATCTGAACTGGAAGAGAATTTCCTTCCTGCTTCCCACCTCTCCTGTCAGGAATGAGCCAGCTCTAAGCAAAGGTTTGCAGCCAACTGCAGAAAGCAGCCAGAAACAGAGAGGCTTTGATGTTAGTCAGGCAGGGGAGGGCCGGCAGTCACAGACTTCTGCTCTTTCTGACCTTGACGGGCAAACTGATAAGGCAGTAGCTGAGAGCAGGCTAGAACACAGCCAAAGCTCGCCGGAAGCACACTCCAGCAGGAAGAAACTCAGAGACAGCCTCTCAGAACAGGAAGAGGTTGGAGCTGACCCAATAAGTCTGAGGAGCCGGCGAATGGGAGGGCTGCTAGATCAGAAGCAAAAGAAGAGACGTAAGGGTCGTAAGTTCAATATCTTCTTTAGACCCCCGAAGGATCATCTTGAGTAATGATGCCGGAGGCTTTGTTAGAGCCGTCCGGAGCCATCTGTTTGTTTTTGCCATAAATACTCCTTTTTAATTAGCTACGCTTACTGTATTATCAAGCTGGGAACCTGGACTCCTGACATCTCCATAGGAAGAAGCCTTCTGGATCAGGCCAAAGTCCCCATCTAGTTTAGCATCTTGCTCTCATAGTGGCCAACCAGATGAAGCCCACAAGCAGAAGCTGAGTGGTCTCCCAATCTGTGATTCCCAGTAAAGTATTTAGAGGCATAATGCCTCTGACAGCCTCCCTACAGTGCTTTTACATCCCCAAAAGCTCTTTCTGCCTGCCTCCACTCCCAAACTTACAATCATCTTACCTTTTTTCTTTTTTAAAAAAATCTTAGGTGTGGTGGTTGCCCCCTCCTCAAATCTTCTCCCAGAAGCCACTAATCAATAGAGCACCCAACATTGCTAGTTAAAGCATCAGAGGATTTAAGAAAAAAAGGGGGGGACACTTCTGCCCCTAGACTGATACTGCTCACACTACCACTGAATGTTCTGATGCACCACGAATCCTTGAAACAAGTCAAGGAATGCCAGAACTAAAGTAGCACTCTGCAGCCCTTGATACTTGGGATTTATTTCATTTTTTTCATATCAAGTACAATGGAGTCCAAATTTCCATCTTATACATTCTAGCTTCATCATTTTTAGTGTGAAAAGTTTTTTTTCTGCCTCTCATACTTTGTTATCACAGAAACCACATTTTGCAAACTAGGAGTCATGAGAGATGAGAGATCCCACCTGAATTCTTTCTCTTTGACGTCAGTGCTTGAACTTAGCTGAATTCTGCCGTTTATTATTATCACCTTATATTCTTTCTCAGATCTTCAGGGATCTCAGCTGAAACAGGAGCACCCAAATTCTAGAGATCCCTAAGGTTTGCAGAAGAACAAAAAGTATTTAGGGTGAAAACAATCTTAAGGTGATGGACCAGCACACTTATCATACAGTTTTCAAGTTTATGTTCAACAGAAGAGACTTCTCCCCAGCAAATGAGGAGTGGTTTGAAATTCCTTCTGCATTCTTCATCTTGTGGGATGTGAAGCATATTTTTTAAAAATAAATTTTTTATTAAGTTTTACACAAATATCTCCAATTAACAATTCCCAATGAACATATTTTTTCTCGTTTGGACTTCCCTCAGCTTCTCTGCCAACCATCCATATTTAAATTTATTATCTGCACATTCCCAAAATTAATATCGCCTTTTAAGATACCTTTACAAACATATTTGCATTCTTGCAATATTCCTTATTCTTTCACAAAGCTTCTTTAAAACCCACTAGCATTGTTTGCTCATCACATACACTCTTCAAATACTCAGAAAATTTTCCCCAATCCTCAGTGAACTTGTGATCTCGTTGGTATCTTATTTTTCCAGTTAGTTTGTCCAGTTCTGCATAGTGCGTTAACTTCATTCTCCATTCCTCAAGAGTCGGTAGTTCTTCCTGCTTCCATTTTTGGGCCATTAATATTCTCGCTGCAGTTGTTGCATACTGAAAGAGTTTATGATCCTTTCTATTTATTTCATTTCTTGTTATTCCTAAAAGAAAGGCTTCTGGTTTCTTTACAAAATTATATTTCAACATCTTCTTTAACTCGTTATATATCATCTCCCAGAACCCCCTCACTTTCTTGCATTCCCACCACATGTGAAAAAATGTTCCTTCTTTCTCTTTCCATTTCCAACACTTATTACAAGTTTTAAACATTTTTGCTAATTTAACTGGTGTAATGTACCATCTATATACCATTTTCATAACATTTTCCTTTAGGGTGGTGCATGCTGTAAACTTCAAATTATCATTCCATACTTTAGCCCAATCTTCAAAACATATATTATAACCAAAATCTCTGGCCCAGTGAATCATTACCGACTTAACTTCCTCGTCCATCGTATACCATTCCAATAACATTTTGTACATTTTAGAGATTATCTTACAATCATTATTCACTATTTCTGTTTGAAATTTTGAGTCTTTTTCTATATAACCCTTCTCTTTCAACTCTTTTTTAAACATATCATTTATCTGATAGTAGTGCAACCAATCCAATACATACTCTTTTACTTGTTCATATGGCTTCATTTTCCATTTCTCTCCTTCTTTGACCACCAATTCTCCATAAGTGATCCAATTCCCTCTCATATTAGTTTTCTTAACACTCATAACCTCTAGTGGGGACAACCAGTGTGGAATTCCTGATTCCAATAAATTTTTATATCTATCCCATACTTCAATTAACGATCTTCGGAAGATATGGTTTTCAAAAGCTTTATGACTCTTCTTCTTCTCCAACCATAAATACGCATGCCACCCAAATCTGTTATCAAATCCTTCTAAATCCAACAATTTTGTATTCTTTAGTTTTATCCATTCTTTTAACCAACAGAGACATGATGCATCATAGTAAAGTTTCAAGTCTGGCAGAGCAAAGCCTCCTCTTTCTTTTGCATCTGTTAGTAACTTATATTGAATTCTAGGCTTTTTGCCCTGCCAGATATATCTTGAAATCACTCTTTGCCACTCTTTAAAAATCATTGTCCCCTTAAGTATCGGAATCATCTGAAATAAAAATAACATCTTTGGGAGTACACACATCTTAATTGTTGAGATTCTGCCCCAAAATGATAGTTTCAACCTTCCCCACACCTCCAAATCTTTCTTAATTCCATTCCATACCAGTATATAATTGTTCTGAAACAAATCAATATTTTTTGGGGTTAGCCATATTCCCAAGTATTTTACTTTTTTCGTTACTTCAATACCTATTTGTTGTTGCATTACTTCTGCCGTAGTTTGATCCATATTTTTACTATAACTTTGGTTTTTTTTCCTATTTAATATAAATCCTGCCACATTACCAAATTGTTCAATTTCTTCTAACGCTTCAGTTGCACTTTGCATCATTATTACCAAGTCATCTGCAAAGGCTTTCACTTTATATTCATTCTGACCTACTGTCACCCCTTTTATTTTCTCATTTTTCCTAATTGAATTCAGAAAGACTTCCAGGACCAATATAAACAGCAGTGGTGAGAGCGGACATCCCTGTCTTGTACCTTTCAATATTTTCACCTCTTCCATAATTACATTGTTCACAATCGATTTTGCTCTTTGTTCCGTATAAATTGCCTTTATTCCATTAAATAAATCATTCCCTATCTCCATGTATTCTAAGTTTTTTAACATAAAGTCCCATAATATATTATTGAATGCCTTTTCGGCATCCACAAACATCAAAATTGCTTGTTTCTCATTCCTGGCTGTCAGATATTCCAAAATATTTATTATATTCCTAACATTGTCTTTCATCTGCCTGCCTGGAAGGAAACCTGCTTTCTTGTAGTACTTTTTTCAGTCTTTTCACCATTATTCCTGCAAAAATTTTATAGTCTGTATTCAACAATGAAATTGGCCTATAATTCTTTACTTGTGTTAAATCCGCATCTTGCTTTGGGATAAAGGTTATAAAAGCTTCTTTCCAAGTCTCTGGAATATCTCTTTCTTTCAAAATATTATTGATTACTTCTTTCAATGGTACAGTCAGGGTGTGTCTCAGCTCTTTATAGTAACTTGCGGTAAATCCATCTGGTCCCGGGGCCTTCCCTTTTTCAGCTCTTTTATAATCTCTTTTATCTCCTCGTTATCAATTGGGGTGTTCAGTCTGTCTTTCTTTTCTGTCGGGATCTTTTGCACCTCTTTTTCTTTTAAAAATCTCTCTATTTTCCTCATATTGTTCTTTTCTTTGCTTCTATACAGTTGTCTATAAAATTCCGGGAATCCTTTTCTAATACCATTCGGATTATTTATCTCTTCTCCTTCCACCATGATTTTGTAGATTGTGCTTTGTTATTTTCTTTTCTTAATTTGCCAGGCAAGCCATTTACCAGATTTATTAGCAAATTCAAAATTTCTTTGTCTTAACTTTTTAATATTCCACTCCACTTCTTTATTTATTATCATAGCAAATTGTGTTTGCAAAACCTTAATACTTTGTTTAATTTTTGAATTATTTGGTTTTTTAATTAATTTTTGCTCATTGTCCATTATCTGTTTTAAAATTTCTTTCTTTTCTTTCTCTCTGTTATTCTTTTTGATTGAATTCTGTTGTATAAAAAAAACTCATCACTGCCTTGCTTGCGTCCCAAACTGTGCTCATCTTCGTACCTTTGTTACAATTGTCCACAAAATATTCCGTCAGCTTCTTTTTCGCATCTTGTACAATTTTTTGGTCGTCAAAGAGATAATCATTCATTCTCCATCTAAATGTTCTTTCTTCAAAACCTTTCATCTCCAATTTAATCGGACTGTGGTCTGAAGTTACTCTTGGTTGAATTTCAATTTGAAGGATTCTTGGAGTTAATTCGTTAGAAATCCAAATTTGATCGATTCTCGACATCGACTGATTTGGTTCTGAATAAAATGTAAACTGTTTCTCAAGTGGATGTCTCAATCTCCAAATATCAATCAGGTTACAATTTTTTGACATTTCAAAAAAGGTTTTGGGTAGTTTACCTTCTTTAGTCCCTTTATCTCTTACTCTGTCCATTTCTGTTGAAACTACACCATTAGTATCTCCCATCACAATTATCTTTTGGTCCATATATTCTAACAACCTTTCTTCCAAATTTTTTATAGAAATCAGTCTTATTTCCGTTAGGTACGTAGATCCCGACAATTATTAATTTTTCGCCTTGCCAGGTAATCTGAACAGCAATAATTCTCCCTTCTTCATCTTTGAAAATTTGCTGGGCTTCAATTTTACTTTTTATATACAAAACAACTCCTCTTTTCTTCTCTTTATCAGAAGATATAAATTCGTTTCCAAGTCTTTTATTAATCAAGATTTTTCTATGTCTTCTTGCCACATGTGTTTCTTGTAGACAGATAATATCCAAATTTTTCTTTTTCAAATATTGTTCCACTTTATTCCGTTTTCTCCTTTCGTTCATCCCATTAATATTCCAATTCCATAATTTTAACGCCCTAATGCTTCCTGATTAAAAAAATTATTTAATTTATTTTTCTATAATCCGTCTACTTCTTCTTCCCATTCCTCATCTGTCTTTTCTCCATTCTTCTCCTCCCTTTCGTCTGAATCCGTTCCACCTGTGGCTCCAATTCCTCCTACTGCACCTTTCACTTCTTCTTCTGTTGTTAATTCCTTGTATTTTCTCTGAAATTTACCTATCTCCTCTGGACTGGTCAGCCTGTGCCTCTTACTTTTGTAAACAAAGGAAATCCCTTCAGGATATTCCCATCTGAATTTGATGTTATTCTTCTTAAGAATTTGTATCAGGGGCTTTTATGGGTCTCTTCGCTTCAACAATCTGATTGGGATGTCTTTAAAAATAATTATGTAACTTCCATCAATGCATAATCTTTTTTCTCTGTTTTTCTGAAGTATCAAATTTCTCATTTCTCTGTCCTTGAAAGTTATAAGACAATCTCCTGGAAGTTTCCTTGATTTAATCATTTTCACTCTCATCCTGAAAGCATTCTGCACTGTGTTTGCCACCTCCTCCATTTGTAATTCCAACCATTGTGCTAATTCTGTTATTAATTTTTGTCTGATATTCTCACCTTGAACCTCTGGTACGGCTCTCAGCCTTAAATTCACTTCCCGCTGTCTTAGTTCATTCATGGCAATCGCGTCCCACATTTCTTCCTGTACCTTATTCATCTTCTCATCTTCCCGCTTCAATTCCTTCATTTCCAGTCTTGTCCTCTTCATTCCTTCCTCCAATGAGTGTGTTCTCCTAGACACCTCTTTGATTTGTCCCTTCAATTCATTAACTGTCTCATCGATTTTTTTATCCATTTTCCCAATCCTCGTATCCACTTGTTCTAATTTTGCTTCCAGATTCTTTTCACTTTGTCTAATATCTGCAAACATTTTTAATAGCTCTGCTTTAAAATCTGATTCATGTTTTGACCCCTTTCTCTCTGTAGGGGTTCCCACATCACTTCCCTTCTTTGATTGGTGAGACATTTTCCCAAAAAATCTTTAAACGTACTTCTTAAGTTAGAGAAACAAAGGCTCACCCCTTTTTACTAACAGCTTCAGAAAAACAGAAGTCAGATAAGCATAAACCAAACTCAGAAAAACATAGACCAAAGTACAAATATAGTTCAATATTGGAAGATTTCCTTTATCTTCGGCCCAAACAGGGCCTTGATACTTCAATATATAACACTCTAATGGAGACTCCAATATGTATTCAATCTTCTTGCCACCAGTTAGGCTAATCCTTAATTAAACCCCTGTAAAGGTATTGTAATCCAGAATTCAGTTATAAACCTTCCAAAATAAATTCCAAGTTGAAGCAACTGTTTCAAATCTGCCACCAATTAGGCTACTTCTTATAAGGCCTTTTGTAATACTTATAATCCCACCAAGAAGATGAAAGTAAAATAAATAAATAAATACATTTTCCTCCGAATTAGGACCCTTTCTTTATCTTCTTGCCACCAATTAGGCTAAATCCTCGTGAAGGCCTCCACAAACCAAACAGCCCTTTAAATAATCCATATATATCCTTTTTTAAAATTATTTTAAAAATAATAATATTATTTTGCAAAAAGAAAAAATGTCCAAATCCCAAAAAAAATTCAAGAAATTTTGTCCTGGTAATGTTGTAATATCCAGATAAAACAAAAAATTCCGTTGTCCTCTTCCCCTAAAATTGGCAACCTCCAGAGAACTCAAAGTAGAAAGGAGCAGCTCTCATATATTCAATCATTCCTTATAAGGGACCAGCCACAGGCCCGGAACATAAAAAAAAGAAACAAAGAACAGAGAGGAGCAGACAGAAAAACAAGTCGTAATTTCTCTCCCATCCACCAGGGGTCCACAATTTAAACGTGAGAAGAGTTCAAAATTTAGTTTATAATTTCCCAGCTTTTTTAATCCAAAATATCAAATGGTAGTAGTGGCAAAAAAATATAAGATCACTTTAAATCAAAAGTCCCGAAAAAAAACAAAAAAAGAAATCAATAATCCCAGTGTAATATTAACTCAGTCACCCCCCAAAAAAAGAACAATGGAGTCAGAAGCTTCTCTTCCGCTACGCAGAACTTTTTTTTAAAAAAAAAGTGAAACCAAAATGCCTTAATCCTTCTCTTACATCTCACAAGTTCAAAGAGAACTTAAAATTGCCAAATATTAGTCCCTTTGCCCCCCCTTTAAACCTTTTCCCTCTTTGGTTTACTTTGTATCTTCTTAGAAACTTCGCTCCCTAATGGGAGTTACCTGACGGCCGGGAGGTCCGCGTTTTCGGCTCTGCGGGGACCAGTGTACCTGGACACCCTCCGGATACTTTTCAGGGGACCACGGCGCCCTGTGGAACCCCTATTTTTCTCCGGAAAACACGGGATTCTCCGCAAGAAGAAATCCCCGCTTGCGGCGAGATCGCGCTAGACCGGAAGTGGGATGTAAAGCATATTCTTAGGACTTCCAATTTTTCTTTGAGGTCAGCTTTCCAGGAAAAACAACAAGAGCAACCTCAAAGTATTGCACTGTGACAGGTGGAGTAGGAAGGAACAATAATAATAAAAAAAGAGACCAGTTGTTTTTCTGATTAGATGCAAAGTCGATGACAATGCAAACCTATACATGTTGCTTTCAGATGCCGAAAGTGCTGATGCAATTTCCATGGCAACCAAAAGGGGGGGAGAGATGTTTCTACCAGGTTTAACTGTGGAATCGCTGAAGTGACTCCAGGGGGTGAGTATGTGAAAACAGCAGTCAATAACTCTAAAGGAATGCTGTTCTAAGTATAGGAACACAGAACTGAGAGCAATTTGAGGTAAGCCATCTTGCCCTGGACAGAGCACTCAGGGGGCAGAAGGAGAGAAAGATGTATTGGCTCCTTTGACATGAAGTAAAACTGGATTATTTAGGTCATAATCTCCACACCGTAGCAGATCTGAAGGTCTGGGTTTTAGATTTTAAGGTCCAGGTTCCATTCAATCCAGTCAAGATTTTAGCTGAAGCGTCAGGCACAATTTAATTAAGAAGTTTGGATGATAACATCCTTGCATTGTGGAAGCCACTGCTGTTTGCCAAACAAATGTGAATGGGCTGTTTCTGATTGGAAGCATTAGTTACAATGTTTTGTAATATCTTGTTTAATTATGAGTTTCCGTTCCACGGCTTATTTAAGATTAGTTTCTTCCGCAGTTTCCTAACATTTAATCCTCAGCATTTATGCTGGTATTATATCTGAGGCATAGCGGGATTGTTTGCTTGATTTCCACCACCCCTTTGCCTAAGGCTGTTGTTGTAATTAATTGTAAGGTTTCAATTCACATGGGCTTTGTAAATGCTTTATGGAACAAAAAGTGGAGTTGACACACCAAGGACTCCATTAAAAAAATATCTTTTAGCTGAGAACGGCATCTTGCCTCTTCCCTTCTCCCTGCAAATCTATGTAAGAAGGACCTTGTGTCACTAGATGTTGTGATAGTCACTAAAGGTGGCTTTAAAGGGGGATTAGAAAAACCCACAGAGGATTTGTCTACCAATGGCTGCGAGTTATGAGGGCTACAGAATATCTCCAGGATCAGAGGGACCATGCCATTGTGTCATATTTGTGGGCTTTCCTGAGGTTTATGGCTGCCCACTCTGGGCAGTGGGATGTTGGACTAGATAGGCTGCTTTCTAGCAGGGCTCTTCTTATCTTCTGTCAGGGGCTGGACGGAGGAGGAACGGTGGGAACCGCCCTCCCCTCTTCCTGCACCTTCCCAAGAAGAGGAGGACAGTATAGATTTAGAACAGTGATTTGCAGAAGGTCATAGTTCGGAGGTGCAGAGGGGAGAAGCTGGGAAATGGGGAGCAGCAGGAAGAAGAAGCATCAGGGGAGAGATAGCTAACAGACTCAGTGTCTCTTGAAAGTATTCCTGACCACCCCCTCTCCCAGAACAAGGTGTGCCTTGAGAGTAATAGAACAGAAAATTCAGAGGCAGAAAACACAGATCAGTCGGTTCAGGGGTGACATAGAATAGGAGGGGCTGAGGGGTGGGACTACTTGGAGCAACACCATTATTTAAGAGAGACTGCATTCCTTCATATGTCTCTGTGAATATTGAATAAACTATATTCTTCTTGTTCTTCTGCTTCTTGGCATCCCACCGTGAGAGGGATAGGATTCCCTGAAGCCTTGACATCTTCTTAGCAATTATGAAATTAAAAATTGCCTTGCTGGGTCAAGCCAAATGTCTATCTAGCAGCGCCTGAATTATGGAGGACAAGGAATGTCAAGAGGCTTTAATGAAGTCCCTAGTATGCTTCTGAAAATAGTGATTAAGCAAGCCGTTGATCCCTTCCGTCCTTTGTGGTCCAATTATCCACCTAGTCCACATTTTGCATCCACCATGCAGATGCTCAGATACATTCACCATGCAGCGGGGATGATGGAATTACACTCGCTAGCACCATCCTGCTGTCTGCATGCCTGCTAGTCTAGGTGTGTTTAGCATAAGGTGAGAATTGGGTTGCCACAAAAGTACAGTTCATGCATGCAGGCCTTCCATGTCCTTGGGAGCCTTTTGTCCTCAGGGTTCCTGACCATGTGAATCCTTCCATATCCTTGCTTGATCATAGCTGAGTCTGATGTGTCACTCATATCCATCTTATGTCAATTAGGCTGATGTGCAGGTAAAGGTAAAGGGACCCCAGACCATTAGGTCCAGTCGTGGCCGACTCTGGGGTTGCGGCGCTCATCTCACTTTATTGGCCGAGGGAGCCGGCGTACAGCTTCCAGGTCATGTGGCCAGCATGACAAAGCCGCTTCTGCCGAACCAGAGCAGCACACGGAAACGCCGTTTACCTTCCCGCTGGAGCGGTACCTATTTATCTACTTGCACTTTGACGTGCTTTCGAACTGCTAGGTGGGCAGGAGATGGGACCGAACAACGGGAGCTCACCCCGTTGCAGGGATTCGAACCGCCAACCTTCTGATCAGCAAATCCTAGACTCTGTGGTTTAACCCACAGCACCACCTGTGTTGCAGTTTGTCAGTAAAACACGTTTCACATGTGCAAATCATCACTTAGCCAATTCGTTGTGGAGGTATGTGCAACCTGTATTTGAAAACATTGCATTCTGCGTAGGCAATATGTAAGCTATGCACATCACATTTGTTTGACTTGTATTTCCTTTTGTGACAATCCAAAATATGTGTGAGGTTTTAAACAATGGGAGCTCCCAGATGGACTGCTGTGAGTCGTAATCCAAAATGTCCAGGTTGTGGAAGTCTGCTGTATGCCAACTTAACGTTTAAAGCACAACACAGGGGGGAAATGAAGTTTATCCAAAATAAATGGATGTATAATTGATGCGGCCTCCAGACATTTTTGAGGTGGGAGGTGTGGTACATCATATGGTTCGAGTTTGTCACTCCTAATCTAAGAGTGCTTTTACACATTCCAGAATAGCCAAACATTGTTCTCCTACTTTTTACAGGGCATCTGCTGACACCATCACCGGTAGGTTCTTCTCCTGTGTTTTACTCAGTGCTCTTTTTGGGGGGGGGTGCTCAAGTGTACTCAGTACCAGCATCCCCCCCAGCACCCTCAACCCTTCAAATGTTAAGTGTGGTACTTACTCTAACAACTTCACAAGGAGTACAGACACCTTTCCCCCCTTTTTCTAAAAAGCACGGGTTTCACCCCATATGTCTTTCACCTTTTTTCAGACTGCAAAAAAGTCCATACACATGATGGACATCTGTAGCACAGTTAAGATTGCAGTGACTATATGTTACCATTTATTGAAGTGACACTGTGTGTGTGTGTGTGTGTGTGTGTGTGTGTTGTTTGCTATCTGTGAAAAGGAGGGTAGATCTATACATGGGGGGGAATGCTATGAATAAGTCAGAAATTAAATCATTATAACAAAAGAAATAAAACACTATGGAAAATCGCAAAGAAATTTTCTTTGGCTCTCCAGCACCAACTGGTGTTGCATGTTTACAATGCATTCAAAACGCTGTTTTTTTGACTAATGTAGCTGAGTCCCCAGTCTCTAAGACAAGTTATCAAAATCCAAAAGTGGAAGAGGAGGAAAAAGAATGATGAGTTATTATGCAGACATTTTGCAAAATTATGTTAATTTAAAGTTGCTCTTTGGCATCGCTTAGCATGATGCCAGTTTTAGTAAGAGGTGTGTGAAGTAGCAAGTCAGTTAGTGCTTGAATGAAGAACAAGTCTGAGCACTAAGTCGGCATTCATACAATAACAAGGTGATGTGCCCTTTATGCTGCAGTTCTAAGGCAGAGAGAAGGAGAACCTAAGGCAGTTGAACTGCTTATCCAAAGCTCTCTTGAGCTCTCACTGGCAGGGTAGAAGTGAGGACAGATGTCTTATATTGTATGCTTTTAATGGGAAAAAAAGTATGTTCCCCTCCCATTGGGAAAAAGAAGGCTGATCGCCAGAGAATTGATGCTTTTGAATTATGGTGCTGGAGGAGACTCTTGAGAGTCCCATGGACTGCAAGAAGATCAAACCTCTCCATTCTGAAGGAAATCAGCCCTGAGTGCTCACTGGAAGGACAGATCCTGAAGCTGAGGCTCCAATACTTCGGCCACCTCATGAGAAGAGAAGACTCCCTGGAAAAGACCCTGATGTTGGGAAAGATGGAGGGCACAAGGAGAAGGGGATGACAGAGATGGTTGGATAGTGTTCTTGAAGCTACCAGCATGAGTTTGACCAAACTGTGGGAGGCAGTGGAAGACAGGAGTGCCTGGCGTGCTCTGGTCCATGGGGTCACGAAGAGTTGGACATGACTAAATGACTAAACAACAACAACACAGTTTATTCCCTGCTTTGGGGATGTGACAGGAGACAGGTAGAATACCAGATTCTTCACACTCTGCTCCCATCAGGGACCCAATATGCTCCCTGGGACATCCCATTTTTGGTCCTTCTGAAAGCAGAGCTTCAACCTCAGGAGGACGGGGGCCACATAAGTCTGTGTGGCAGTGAGGAGGGAGTATCTGACATTGAATCCCACTCTTCAAGGTCAAAGTTCCCTCTCTGTCCTCAGAGAAGAATAAGATTCCTATGGACCCTAAGACATGCTCCCAGTGGCCAAAGGAAACCCAGCTGGCATTTAAAGCATATTGTCATTCAAATATTCCTTTAAATAGTTGTGTAGCAATTCACAGTAATGATGTTTGCTAGCAACTCAGAAAATTCAACCTTTGTGGAAATTGTCCATCTATTTTTGAATATGCACATGAAGTTTCCCATCCATGTCAAGCCACTTTTTGATTACCTAGAAATATCCATAAATATAAATAGGGTAGTTTCACACATTCAAATCTTTATATATGTCATCGCCAACAGAAAAGAATTATTTCAGTACGACTGTTGTGAGATAGCTTCCCTGTATAGCTTTTTTGAGTGGTTAATGTAACTCTTTCCCTCTGTTTCCTAGTAATGTCTTTCAGCAGATAAATTCATGATGCTTGAACTGAGGTATGTTCCTCTCTCGCTTCTATCATGTCTGCCTGAAATAACATCCTATTAAGCAAAGTATTGACTATTAAATTGCTCTCTTGGTTTATAAGCCATTGCATTACAAGCCTCCCGCTTCTCATTCCATGCATTTATTTTAATTGTGAATTCCATCATGAGTAGAATACTGTGACTTTTACTCTCTCTCCATGTTGCAATGAAGCCAGCTATTACTGAGTAATTTCTTATAAGGAGAAAAAAGATATCTGTTTTGTATCAACAAAACGTAGACCGACTAAGGAAGATCTTTGTTTTCGTGAAAGGTCTCATAATACAAGTGACAACAGAAGTTCAGTGAATGGCTTGATCCTGGTGCATTTCAAACCTGAAGCCAGAAGTTTGAACGTTAAGAGTAACTGCTTGAAAGCAGGAATGGTTTGCTTTGCAACTCATTTCTTAAAGGGGTTGTGGTCCTTCCTCTTTGGAGGTTTTCAAGCACATGATGGATAACCAACTCTCATGGGTGCTCTAGCTCTCCTGCATCGAGCAGAAGATTGGAATAGATGCCCTGCAAGACCCCCCTCCTAGTCTACGACTCTGTGCATCCCCAACTGCCATTAATAGCGGCTGCAATCTAGCCATTGAAACCAGGCAAGCCATCAAATCTCAGGCTTACATCTATTGTGGGGTCTACATAGGAGTGGACCACAGCAGCTCAGAGAAGAAGCTTCCCCCTTTGAAATGGATTGATGTAGCAGTAACACCCTAAAACCATAAAAGCACTGTGGAATGGCTCTGTGAGCTGTTGTAGCTATTAAACTAGTTAGCTGCTTTAACGTGCCCGAAGCACCCCAAAACTTACAAGCAAGACCTACTGCATAGATACAACAAAGGTGGAGCAATGACAGTAGAGAAACATGCCCTTCATCACCATAGCATAATCATTAAAATGTGCTCCAACCTGTTCTTGCTCAGGTTTGGTCCATGTTTCATGTCATTTCTTAAACAATTCAGTATGTTGGCTGGCATCAACGGCATGTCCTTAAAAGCATTCTAGAAGCCCACTGGATCAGATCAGTGTGTTTCTGGGAATGAAACACCTAGATCATTTCCCACTTATGTGGAGTAAAGAGGCATCCAAAATCTGAGTCTGCATCTTCTCTGAACTAAACAGAGCCAGATCTTCCAAACATTTGTCTCAGGGTTCTGCTTTCTAGATCCATCACCATCTTGCTTGTGCTCTTCTGACCACAGACTACTTTGTCAATGGCTTTCTTCAAAGGCAATACCCAGAACTTGGCACATTACTCTGGGTGTGACGTAACCAGCACAGAATACATTTCACCTGTTACTTAAGGTGACATTATGCTTCAAGGAATTAGGACTAGCATACAAGAACCTAAATGGTTTGGGACCATAGCACCTAAAAGAGCATCTTCCTTAGTATCAACCCTCTAGCTGGGGGTGGCCCATGGCCATCTTACATGGCTAGATCATAGAACCATAGAACTGTAGAGTTGGAAGGGACCATGAGTGTCATCTCGTCCAACCCCCTGCAATGCAGGAATCTTTCACCCAACATGGGGTTCAAACCCATGACCCTGAGATTAAGAATCTCATGCTCTACCAACTGAGCTATTGTAGAAATTTCTCAAACCCTCCAATACTGCAAAAATGAAAATGAGGAAAACATCATTTATTTTTGCATTTATTTAATATGTTTTTAACCTGTCCTTCATCAAACGATCCCATCATTTGGTCAACAGCATAAAACATTTGGTTATCTCTTAGTTAATAGCATAAAACACTTCCAACAGCACATTTATAATGACTTTTAACACTGGTGTTCTCATGCTGAGGGAATGGTGACTGATATCAACCACTCCACGCTAGTGCACAGTGCTTTAGGCTCTGGTTTTGTCTAGCCTACAGTCGATCCATTGATTTAGAAGCAAATACAGGGGCAAAATGTTTCTAGAGGAATTAATAGCTGAAGACAACACCTTTGCTCTTCCTTCCTTGCTGTCATTTTTGGCCTGGAACTGTGTATGTGATTCCTCCTCTTTTATTTCCTGCAAATATCTTCTCTGAAAGCTTTCTTTTCCATTAACCCTTTGACACGACACCTAAGTACTTGTAACAAATAGATGCATGCATAAAAGCAACGAACCCTCCTGTTTATCTCTTATTTCTCTTTGGGAGCAAGGACCTTTCTTCTTGTTCTTTGCAAGGTGCTATGAAGATTGTTCTTGTTCCAAATATGGTGATCTGGCTTACACATGAGCAAGAAGTGCCACCATTCGATTAGCTGTTGTTGTTTTTACTGCTCTTAACTGCAGAAGAAGAGAAAAATTCTGCGTTATAAACATGTCATGTGGTGGCGATTATCATATTTATTCTCCTATGCTAGAATTTATTGCAAGCTGAAGTGAGAGCCATTTGCACTGTCAGAGATTCCATAAATCAAGATATTAAGAAGTTATTTGTTTGGTGGGAGACACATACAGTACCTTGCACACAGTTTTAAGCAAATTCCTAGAAATTTGAGCAGTCCGTGATTGCACTCCCCAGTGCGGTGCTGTGCAACACAGTGCAAATGCATCTATTTTGAACAGAAGCCCCATCTCTGCTCAATGGGGCTTGCTCTCCAGTAAGTGTGTTTTGGAGTGCACTCGGTCAACTCAAAGACATTAGTGAATCTGCTGGATGAGAGTGCATTCCAATTTAGAACCATATACTGTCCGAAGAGTATGACAGAAAATACTTGAAGGGGGATAATGAGTGAGAGGCTTACAAAGCCTTCCCACTTGCTCTGTAGTTCTTACTTTATTTATGGGGAATTAAAGAAACTGCGGTGGTTTATAAGCACTCCAGGCTAAGAACAGAAGTAGGAGTTCATTTATACTGAAGATGAGTAGGTGGAGAGGGTAATTTTTATTGCCTGCAGTAAATCTGTTTGTTTAATGCATTGACAAAATACTGAGCTTTAAGAAATGCTTGCCCTTGTAGGGGGGAAATTGCCCTCATAATGCTGTCAAGGTCAGGGAGTTTTGCTTGTCCTGTCATAAATGTAACTGCTGGTCCCCACAAAGTGAAAATGCCTCAGGGCAACATTAACTTCAATGCCTAACTTAAATGCATGGGGTATATTTTGCATCTTAATTTCACTTGCCCATTGGTGCTGCCCTGCTTCCTGTTAAGCTTCTTTGAGCTAAAAGAAAGGTTCACAGTGCAGTCTTAACCACATCTATTAAAAAATAGGATTATCCAAGAATTCTGAGAAAGACTAGAGTGGAAATTGCTGGTGTTCTCTTACTCATCCCATGTCTGGAATGGAAATCAACCCAGTGAATATGGTTGGTATTTACTGTTGTTGCTTTCATCGCACAAATAATGTGTGATTGATTGCATCTCCCCCATTGGCACTATGAATGAATGTGGTGGAATACCATAATGACAATGACTAAAGCTGTGGTCTCTCTCTTTCTCTCTCTCTCTGTGTAAACAATAGGTGTGCAGTTGCATTTAGATTTCAGGTATTTGTACCAGGATTCAATCCACATAGTAGGATGCACATTGCTATCTGAGAGGGTTGGGTGGGTGACGCTCAGGCCGACTGCACTGCTTAGAGCAGCCCCAGCCTGCTTTTATGCCCCGGGAGTGGACCTGAGGGAAGACTACATCCCCAGGTCCGCTCCCAAAGCCACACACCTCAGGACACTGCGGATTGGCCAATCCTGGCAGCCAGGAGGGAGCAGTAACCGCTGTAGAAAAATAGCAAGGCTCTGTGGGGCTGAGGAGGTGTTGTGGCAGGCCACAACTGCCGCTCACCATGGTAGGGATAAGTGGCCATTCTCACAACTAAGTATATCTAGGTATACACAAATGCATTCTCTGCAACTGTTTAAAACTGCCATGAAGAACTTATAGAATGTATAATTAGCCGTGTACTGTGACCTGTCAGGTTCCTGCCCATTTATACAGTGAGAGACAACATAAGGGTGCTGTGCTATTTTTGACTTGGTGGGACACAAGCTAGGCAATCTGAATTTTTTAAAAAAAACAAGGATAGCTTACTGCTGGGGGCAAGTGGCAGTTGCAGCCCAGCATGGTTGTGGTTCAGGCAGGGGTTCATTCTCCTGCCCTGCATGGCTGATGAATGACATCATATCCTTCCCCTGTGGCCATGTGGGTTGCTGGTGGCCTGTCTGTGAGCTGGACCAATCAAGGGCAGGCAAATGAGCATGGCTTGTGTGGCAAAGCGGACTAATCACTTCAGCCCCTGGTCTTTGCTCCGTTCTACTTGCTGTACATTTCAGCATGCCACAGCCGGACTCGCCAGCTCAGTCAGAGCTGGATTTGAAATGACAAATCCCTTTGCTTGTTTAAATTGGCCCACAACAGATTAATTTATTTTCCTCCTAAAATTGATGGCCATTTCCATTGGAAAAGAGCGCTGCATTTTGAATTGCCCATATATTTAAGCTGTAATACTGACACATCCTTCTACAATGACCTTTTGACAATCTCTTTTTGGTCTGTTGTCCATTTCATCCCTGTCTCTATTTACTACTCAATATGCCAGTGAGAAATGGGGGTTATATGTTTGCTAGTCAAAGTGTAAAATATGGAAAGGTCAAAGTAGTAAAGTAGCATATTAGGAATGGAAATTATGATCCCACTTTTTCAAGACAAAGTGAGTAATAAGGGAGAGGGTGTTCAGTGACAAACAGAGGTGCTATTAGTTGAAAAATTGTGTGTAATATTCTTTTCATATCCAAAAAAGTAATTTTTCTTCTATTGGGAATTCCATATCCATTTAAAGATTTTACTGTGCAATCCTATGCATGTTTCCTTTGAAGTAATGTCTTCATTACTTCAAAGGAAACTTATGCCCTAGTAGGTTTCTCAGATTGCACCCTCAGAACTCACAAAACATGGTATTTGTGGTTTTTAAGGATGTGATGATGTCATGAGCTCATGTGCTCACATGACTGTCTCCAGTGCTGGAACAACTGGTATTGAAGGACAATATTATGACATTGTGTGAAGAAAGTTTGTGTATTTGATTTGGTTTTGTTGGCTTTACTCTTAAGCCAGGTAGGATTTGCTCCTTTTCTCTGGCATGTTGTACATATCTCTTTATATCCTTTAATGAATTTGGGGAGAAGATAGCCATTGCTCTTCTCATCCATTCTGTCCCATATCCTATCACCCACAAGTCATCGCCTGCCATCAAGCACACATGGAAACTTATTTGCCATGGCAGGTACACAAGGAGTAGATAACAGTATTGGGAGAGGAATGGGCAGAAAAAGCAACATCTGCCCTGACTTCCATTGCAGAATGCAATGCACACTGGTTTGTCTTTACTTGTTCTGCCTGTCCTTTGGCTTGGAGCCAATTTGATTCCCTCCCCCTCCTTCTTTTTTCTTTTTCCTTTCTCGTCCTGTGATGAGGCTGCATTTTAATATTTCAATATTTTAATTGTTGTATTTTAATCTTGTTTTTAAGTTGTATTCATTCAACTTGTTTTTATTATTGCTTGTTATCCGTCCTGAGCCCGGCCTTGGCTGGGGAGGGCAGGGTAATAATAATAATAATAATAATAATAATAATAATAATAAGATAGCAAATATCCCAAAAGCCAGACCTACACAACTTGTGGTAGCACACATATTAATATGCCAGTTCACTAGAGAATTATTACATTTTTGTTTTGTCTATGATGGGCTGCAAAAACATGGAGGGTGCAACTACCTAATAGGTGTCACAGTCTAATTGTGATCTGTGTTCGCCTTGGTAAATTGCAAGTTGCATATGATTGTCTTAAGCTGTAACTGTGACTTGGTGAAGGTTGGGTTCTGCCGGGATTCAACATTAAAATGATGGCATTTAATAGGAATTTACACATGGGAAGTAGCATGAAATGATTCTTGCACCCCCCTCTCCCCATTGTCTAAAAGCAACAAAGGTTTGAGCAGAGTTATTAGATCAGGGCTGCCATACGTCTGGGCAGAATTGTTGAATGTCGGGAGAAACCAGGGTGTATGGCAATCCATGTTGGAAATGTTGCTTTGTTTGGTGAATTTCCCTAAAAATAGCTTTAAAAGCTTCAATTTTGAGATTTTGCAAAAAAAAAATAAAAACTCTGCCAAAAGCTCACCCACTTCTTGAAAAATGGCAACCCTATAGTAGATGCTTCAAATAGGAAACCTACAGTCTGTATCCTCAAAATGAATTCCCTGCTCATCTCCAAGCTCAGCCAAGCTCTTCATTCTTCTCCAAAGTTGTATCCAGTCGGTGAGTCAGATCTGCATCAACATTACAGGATCAATTGTCCAGCCAGCAGAAAGGAAAACATCTTGATGCAAAAACAAGCAAAAGGAATGCTTCTTCCCCCTTTTACTTTGATAAAAAGTTTGTTCAGAAATAACCTCATGTATAATTACAAACATAATTTGCAGCCAGCTGTTTCTTCATATTAGAGGGTGTTAGCCCTGCTTAGATGGTCGCTGAATGCACAGGGATGGCACGTGCCCTGCACAAAGTCACTGCCATCTGCACAAATCAATTGTTGGACAGGGTGAATGACTCTGAGACTTGTTCTTTGAATGTGAAATTGGGTGTCAGTGCAATTAGGAGAAACTGAATGATGGTTACCCAGAACTTATCAATATTCTTGCATCTCATCTGGCAGTTGCAGGCTTGGTCTTCACAACCAGCTCCAGATTTTAGTGTCTAGAACAGCCTCCACCAACATGGTGCCCACCAGATACTTTGAACTGCATGGTAAGCCATGGGCAGGCACTTGGTTGGAGAAGACTGGTCAGGCATAACCTTATCTCTTAGGTTTATGTTGCCCTTTTGCTGATCATATATACACTTTTGACAAATTATCCCACCACTCCATTAAATTAAAAACTCAAGACACTGTAATTAAAACAATAATAAAACACAAGATAATCAATGCTGATATATTGGTGCACACTGCCCCAGTCTCTGAATGGTGAATGTTCACAACATTATCACCCCCAAAAGGATCTTGCTTCTTCCATAGCCAAAGCCTTGAATTCCAGCAGAAATCAGTCATATCTCTCTCTCTCTCTCTCTCTCTCTCTCTCTCTCTCTCTCTCTCTCTCTCTCTTGCTTGTAACTTTTTTCTCTAGGTCACATCACAGCAAATTCTGTCCTGAAACTCTGGCTTTGTCCGTTTAACTATATATGAGCTGGAGAAGGGCCCCACCCAGACCTATTTTTCTAGAAAAGGAGGTGCAGGAACTCACCATAAACACTTCCCTCATTCTCTTAGAATGGCAATTACACCCACCTGAGAGGAGCAGGAACTGAGTCCCAGCTGAAAGAAAGCCCTGCTCTCCAACCCATATAGCCTCCTTTCATTTGTTCTCTCAATGGTCCATCACCCAGGCAATTAGCTTTTTGCCCTTGCTAGGATTGTAAGGGTTTGACACAATATATTTGAATAGTTTCATGGGTTAAAAAAGAAAAATTTCCTTTGACAGTAGCATGAGTAAACCAGCATGTTTGGAACAGAGCTGTTTTTTCCACTCTGATGTGCTAGTTTACCAAATGCAGTGTGATTTTTTAAATTTATTTTTTAAGCGCAGGGACAGTCAAAACAATGATATCTCACCTAGAATCTGAAGTGATGTTGTCTAGAATGTTACCACCTTGGTCTACAAAATCCTTCTGCATATAGTGTAGATCAGTTGCCAGAGGAAGCACCACCACCTGAATCACTCTCTGTCTCTGTAAATGTGTTTTGACGTAGTTTAGATTATAGATTGTGATTTGGGAAACAAATACTTGTTCTCTCTCAAAGCTCTATTTTATCTTAATGAAGATTGGAAAGTAAATTGGGTAAGTAAAATCTTATTAGTATGAAGCTATCAGAATGTATTTCTTTCGCTCAGCTTGATGCAGTTCCATTGGGATTTTGGACTCTGCATCCCATTTTATTGCTAAGAATGAGAAATATAGAAATCCATACAGTATATGGCTGCTAGGTACACTTTGGAAAATGTAATTACTGGCTTTATCCATTTTATTTTATGGTACTGAGTTTAAAGAAGCCAGAAAGATAAGATTAGATATTTACTCAGATATAGCTTGGATAAGATGAAAACCATGTCAGTCTAATTATCCACTGCAGGCTCAAACTAAAAACTGGATTTTTGCTGAGTTCTTGATCTCTCTACAAATCCACATAATAAATCTTCTGGCTGGATATATCCAAATTGATCAGTTTGATTCAAGCCTTTAAAAAAATCAATAGTGTCTTTGAATTTCATAATGTCAGGTTATTTTACTGTGCAAACACTTAGCACTTATACTGATGCTTTCCCCAGACATTCTCATTTTCCAGAAAACTATAGGAAAGCTAGAGATGATTGTTCTTTGGGGTTCCCCCACAGGACTTATCAGAACCAAATAAGATGCAAAATTCACCATTGTCTTTTCCTTTCCAGTGCTGTCTCCTCTCACTGGAAATAGCAATCAGGCAGTAGACTTTCCCTGAGTTGCTGATAAGAGATTATAAAAACTGGAGAGACTACTGAATGCAAATGATGTGATGGCCCCTTCGGTGATGGCCCCTCCAATAGTCATCTTCTAACAGTTCCTGCTAGTCAACATCTCTTTGGTTTAATTTTAACTCCTAAGGAGGTCTTTGCAGTGTGGTCAGTTTAATTTTGTATCAGTGGTTTAATTTATTTACTATTTCCATTTGTAGGCTGCTTACTACCTGGAGATCTTAAAGTGGTTTACAATATGTATTCACACACACACATGGATGCAACTAAGGTAAGAATCTGCACACATATATGAAATGCTCTGAAAATGCTTTTTTAAAGCATTTTTAAAAATAAAAAAATACATTGAATTTCCCGTAAGGCTCACCATACCCTCTAGTGTCACATTGTATATTGCACTTAAAACACACTTAAAATGTTTTATTTGCAGCTGTATAGCTGAGTCCTAATTTGCTGTGTGCATGGAACGAGGTCGGCTCACACAATAGGACACCTTATCGTGCATCCAATTGTGTATCATTGAATATAATAATAATAAATAAATAAATAAATAAATAAATAAATAAATAAATAATTTATACCCCACCCATCTGGCTGGGTTTCCCCAGCCACTCTGGGTGGCTTCCAACAAAAGATTAAAAAATACATTAAAACATCAGTCATTAGAAACTTCCCTAAACAGGGCTGCCTTCAGATGTCTTCTCAACATCAGATAGTTGTTTATTTCTTTGACATCTGATGGGAGGGTGTTCCACAGGGTGGGCGCCACCACCGAGAAGGCCCTCTGCCTGGTTCCCTGTAAGTTTGCTTCTCGTATTGAAGGAACCGCCAGAAGGCTCTCAGAACTGGACCTCAGTGTCACGGTTAGACGATGGGGTGGAGACGCTCCTTCAGGTACGCTGGGCCCAGGCTGTTTGAAGACATTGGTGGCTGCTTTGGCAGTGCTTTCAGACTGATCTTCCAGTGATCCTCCTTCATTTCCAAAGCATTTCAGTTACAAAGCTGTTCTTCCAACAGTTTAAATGACACAAGAAAATTCTGTTGCAAATCTAAGCTTCATAGAATCATAAATATCACTTACTGCAGGGTCCAGGATATGGTCCCTGTAGCATGTCGAATCCACGAGCAGCACTGTCAGGGCCAGAGTGATAGAGGAATTGGGCCGTTGGGGTCACATACAGTCCTATAACTGGTGTGGAACATGTTTGCTGCTGTTACTATTGCTCTACCTGTGGCAATGTGTGCAGGAATGCAGTTACAGTCATCTTGCCAAAGAACTGGAGGGTTAAAAATACCTGTCCCTTTCTATCTCTGTTGTTCTCCAGACCATCCATATATATTCCAAAAATTGATTTTTCTCTTCAGAATAATCATGCATATTGCATACCTGGTCCTGAGCAGAATACCAAGCTTGTAATTCAATTGCAAGGTTTTGCTTCCTCTTTATAAATCACTTGAAGTCTGCTCTTATGTCAGCAGAACTCTTCAATTGAATTATGTTCTTCTACTCAATCAAGACTCATCTATATCATATTATGCCGTTGTGGAGCTTGCTTTGGAAGATGGCTCTCTTCGTATCTCAGTAACCTCAATTCATACTAGCTCAACTATGCTGTCATTTTTAACGGTACAGTTGTTTGGACAAGGCCTCTCCTCCTTCCGGAGGGGAGGTGTTGTGGGTGGGAGACGATTCCCGCATCATGCAGGGGGCATTATGCCCCCTGCCCCATTCACTTGGCTGGCGCGCCACGCCCCCGGTTGAGCACCCAACCGGGCGGCTTGGTGGGGGCGTGGTTTGCTGCTCAAGATGCAGCCGCGCCAGCCATTCTGCCCATTTGCTCACCTTTTTCACAGCGAGTCACCCACCCACCACTCCCTTAGGGCTTAGGGCTTAGCTTTCTCTTGACCTTGCTATGGACCTATGGTTGGTTGCCCAGGTTGCCCAGGGGGCCTGGTAGGAATTTTTTCCAGCTGGCAAATTGGCACCAGCCTTTTGGTTTCTTTCGCCTACCTCGTAGCAATTGTCACAACTTTCTTGGTATTTGGCGGTTAGGCACTGGAATGTGTTGTTGGTGTGTGGAAGGGCAAGGTGTGGCCATAGCCTACCCCTTCAAATTTGGGTATTCCATTAAAGGAATCTGGCGGTCATGGATCCTGTCCGATGCCTGTGTGGCGGGCGGCCATGGCACGACCCTCGGTGACATCAGGGGAGAGCTTATAGTTGTATTAGCATCAACAGGCTCCCCCTACTGGTGGTTAACCCCTCTTCAGACTCACCCCTCTCCGAGTAGGTGGAGTCAAATCTTCCGTGGTCCAATGCCTAAGCCAATACCTTCTCACTTGCTGTAATCAATAAAGTTATGGCCTTTTCATGTCCATTAACCTTATACACTGTGTCCACGTGTCTTTATTCCTCCAAGTGGGGATCAGGTCCTCGAACCACAAACTAGGCACTTTGATAACAATTACTGCAATCTTGGACTTTCTTAAGACTCAATAGGTTGGATTCATTGCAGACCCATTGCAGTCAACAGGGAATAAATTACAGCACCATCCTAATCATGTCTGCTCAGCCCTATTAAATCCAATGGGTTTCAGTCTCAGGCCACAATCCTAATTTCACCTACCAAACAGTAAGCCCCGTTGACTTCAATGGGACTTTCTTCCAAGTAGGCATGGTTAGGAGCCTCAAGTCACTAAGTTACATCCTCTTGATTTCAAGACTCTACATTAAGCATGGCTAAGTCTGGATCCAACCAGTTGTTTCTCCGCTGAAGTATATTTGACGTCTCTGTGCAATTCAATCACACTCATCCAGTTTACGTACTATAAATAAGAGGAAAAACTAAAATGGCTAAATCAGAAAAGAAACAGCCTCATACAAAATCTCAATCACAGAGCCTTACAGAAACAAACAAAACCGAAAAGAGCTTCAAAAACATAACAAATGAAACACGTGAGCAAATTTACAAGACAAATTGTTGAGCATAATCTTGATAAATCATCCCAATAATAAATAAATAGGGACACTTTTTGAACAAATATCTCCTCTACTTACCTTCCACATATCTTGCAAAGCTTGTCAGCTTCATCAGCAAAGCTATTTCCCAGATAATTTTGTGCCATGTTTTAAAAATCACAGCACGTTTATATCTTAATGGAACTTCTGTATATTTTTTATCTGTTCTCGACATGTTACTCTACATCACAGGTTTTAGTTGGATATAATAACCTGCCATATATTATTCTTTCTTAAAGCAAGGACTTCCAAATTATCTATTAATGGACAATTCCAACAACGGCTATGGTTTAATTTCTATGTGACAAGAGAGAAGACTTCCCCACAATATTATGGTATATTATGCCTTGTGAAGCATTGTCTTTCACTGACTCGTAAAGGCAGTTTCATCCTGGCAAGAATTATCCGCGAAGGCCATCTTTATCTGTGACCAATGCCATTGTTGCTTTTAAATGTATTTTTACTATTGCATTTTTAAAATTATCTTTTATTGCATTATGATTGTAAATTGTTGTAAAATACATAGGCCCTAGAATGGTGGGATACAGTGGTACCTCGGGTTAAGAACTTAATTCGTTCTGGAGGTCCGTTCTTAACCTGAAACTGTTCTTAACCTGAAGCACCACTTTAGCTAATGGGGTCTCCTGCTGCCGCCCTGCCGCCGCTGCACGATTACTGTTCTCATCCTGAAGCAAAGTTCTTAACCCGAGGTACTATTTCTGGGTTAGCAAAGCCTGTAACCAGAAGCGGATGTAACCTGAAACGGATGTAACCCGACGTACCACTGTATAAATCTTTATAAAAATAAAATACTACAGCAGTTGATTATGTTTGTGGGGGGTGAAGCCATCTCCTCCTCCTCCTCTTCCCTGAGCTTGGCAGCAGCAGCACTGGCAGGGGAAATAAGGACATTCCAGAACCAAATCAGAAACTGGGATGGCTTCCGTAATTCCTGGAAAACCAGGACACTTGGAAGGTATTGCTAAAGGCAAACAGTGATTAATTACTATGCAGTGCCAGATTTATGTGTAGGCTAAACAAGCTATAGCTTAGAGCCCCACTCTCTTGGGCTCCCCCCAAAAAAATTAAAGGGAAAAAAACTGGTTGTACATTTCCAAAATATAAGATAAAAAGCAAATAAAATAAAATCTACATACAGCAACAGTGTTTTGTGTTGTGTAGGCTCCTATGATGTAAGCAATGGGCCCCGCCTGCTAGCCTGCTCCCTAAAATATCACTGGTTTGCTCATTTCTATATATAGGGTGCCTACATTCTGCATGGCAAGATGTGCAAATGGCTTTAGATAATGATTAGGTCCATAAATTACCATATAACATATATTCAACACAAAAAAGTGACAATTTGTTGTTGACAAAGGACAGCTGGACATATAAAGGGCCCCATTACCTTCAGTAGCTTAGGGCCTCATCAAACCTAAATCTGGCCCTGCTTGTAGGTCTCTCCAAGCATACAACAGGACAAGGAAGGGATGTCACTTTGTAATGACAGCATGACAACATCCTCTTCTCAATCTGCATGTGAAATGGACCTCAAAGGCAAAAATGACTATCTGGGTGCTTTAGCTTTTCTTAAATCACATTCCTGTAAGCCTGAGGCAAGCTACAAGCCCTCTGCCCCTTCTACTACTGTGCCAGTTAAAGGCTGTTGGATATAAGGAGAGTGAACAGAGCACCTTCGTTATGCAAAAGGCATAGCAATTGATTCCCACGCAGCCCCATACAGAGTGATTTAGTCAACGATGGGAATGGCACAGAAGATGTTCCTAGGGGATTGTGCCCTTTCTATATCCCTGCTGATCAGGATTCTTGTCATTGTTCTAATGCTGCCTGTCTTCATGTCACCGAGTTTGTTATTTATTGATTACGCTGACACCAGCAATAAAGAGAGAATTGTTTTACATCTCAGATGAGGATGTGTTTCATGATTCATCATATGCGAGCCAATTGCAAATTATTCTCTCTTGTATTTCCCTATGAAAGCAAATACATAATAAATCCTGACAAGGGATCCTAGAAAAGACTCTATTCTCTCTCTCTCTCTCTCTCTCTCTCTCTCTCTCTCTCTCTCTCACACACACACACACACACACACACACACCTCCCTCACTACTTCTTTCATTAGAATGTGTAATTTTATATTTTTATTTAGTTTGACAAACAAATTCTTAAGCCAGGGAAAGGTTGTACATAAGTGTTTCAAATGAGCAAAGAAATTAAAACCCCACCTGGATACTCCACAGAATTGCTGTGTCCCCATACCACTCTAATAAAATAATAATAATAATAATAATAATAATAATAATAATAATAATAATAATAATAATTTATACCCCACCCATCTGTCTGGGTTTCCCCAGTCACTCTGGGCAGCTTCCAGCAAAATATTAAAATACAATAATTCATCAAATATTAAAAGCTTCCCTAAACAGGGCTGCCATTCTTCACAGATGCCTGGTTCCTAATTCTGATCAAGAAGTAATTGAACAACAGGAAGGTAGATAGGAGTTGAAGGGTTATTTGAGAAAATCTGCATTATCCATCACATTGGTATGCCACCCATCTTCCTCTGCAAGGCTCAGGGAATCAGGTCCCTCCCCCCGGTGGCAGCAAAGAAGCAGATAAAAAAAGGAAGAGTTCTTACCAATTACTTTATTCAATAATCACAGCAAGAGATGTCAATATATTAGCTAGCTATTCCAGTAGGTCTGTTTCCCATATGGTTTGGTACCAGTGGTCCATGCTGACTGCCAGGTCCCTCTAGTGTCTAGATATGATGCCCCTAGCTGCTGATAATAGGTGGTGTATGAGTTCTTTGTAGTGTGAGTTGCTGTCTTGGGAAATGTTTAATAGGGCCAGTTCTGGAGTTGCTTCTAATACCTGTTTTGTTATTTTGCATATTTCTTGGAGGACCGATGTCCAAAAATGGTTGAATTTTGAGGCATTCCCACCACTTGTGGATATATGTGCCTGTAGTGGTGAAACACTTCCAGCATTTAGCTGAGGTTCCTGGGTGTATCAGCAGAAGCGGGCTTGTTTTCATGTTATGAATAACCCGCAGTTAAGGGATTGGGCAACACACAAATGTATAATTCACCCAAAACAGATATGGTTGGAAGCATCCAATTACCTCATGTCCACTCTGGATGAGAGGGAGAGTATTCAAGCCTGAGATAAGAACAGGGTAAACTGCAGAGCTGAATACAGATCTGTAGCTAGGTTTCCCCTCAATGAATTCTAAGCATTATCACCTGACAAAATATGTGTTGTTATTGTTGTTTAGTTGTTTAGTCATGTCCGACTCTTCGTGACCCCATGGACCAGAGCACACCAGGCACTCCTGTCTTCCACTGCCTTCCACAGTTTGGTCAAACTCATGCTGGTAGCTTCGAGAACACTGTCCAACCATCTCTTCCTTTGTCGTCCCCTTCTCCTTGTGCCCTCCATCTTTCCCAGCATCAGGGTCTTTTCCAGGGAGTCTTCTTTTCTCATGAGGTGGCCAAAGTATTGGAGCCTCAGCTTCAGGATCTGTCCTTCCAGTGAGCACTCAGGGCTGATTTCCTTAAGAATGGACAGGTTTGATCTTCTTGCAGTCCATGGGACTCTCAAGCGTCTCCTCTAGCACCATAATTCAGAAGCATCAATTCTTTGGTGATCAGCCTTCTTTATGGTCCAGCTCTCACTTCCATATATCACTACTGGGAAAATATAGTGAGTTGCAAAGTGAGTTGCAAAGCAACAAATATAGTGAGTTGCAAAGCAACAAGCCATTGTGTTGGTAATTCTCCATAACATCAAGAGTTGCTATACACTCTGTGTGGGGCTACCATTGTGCCTGGTTCAGAAGCTTCAACTGATAAGAAATGTTGCCGCTATACCATTGATGGGGATACAGTACTGCTTTGACAGTACTCCTGCTTGCAGGGCCAGACTCTTAATCATGTCAGGTCTGCCTGATCCCTTATACCCCTGCCTTATCACTGAGTTCTTTGGGCAAGTCTTTCTTATTCTGGCAGGCATTTGAAGGTATGGTTTTGGTTCTATTGTTTTATGGTTTGCATTAACATCTAGTACATGTAGGGGAAAGCACATAGAAACCATTACTGCAAATTTCACTGAATATTTGAAAACACGAGAAACACACCTTGATATCAGTTTATTATATTTTGTACTAAATAAGTAATGTGTGCATTTTGAGAATACATTGCAATATGAATGTTTCATTTCTATTAATCACAATTACTAATTTCTCATTTTAAATAGTGAGTAGTGATTTTCATGCAAGGTCATGTAAATTCTGTTTCTGGTTAAAATTTTGTTATCTCACTATTATGCTCTAAGGACTAATGAAATAGAAGTTTTTAGCTGGGTTTTTCAATGTGGTTGTTTCAGTTTACATCAGGTTCTGTGTAGCTGCTTTTTATTCTTTATCATACACATAATGACACAGTATATATAATGCTTTAACAGAATTAAAAAAGCAAAAACAAATTTAGCAAGTGTCAGAGAGATATCGTTGCCCATTCCTGTATTTTGACAGTGGAGGGATAATAGAAGGAAGGAAAGAAAGACCTTTCACCCATGCAAAAGGAGTTTCCATTGGGGTATAACTTGACAAGCTATATTTATTTTTAATATTAAATACATATAAAGTAAAGAAAAGGATAATTTTTTTCTATGTAAGTGATATCTAGCTTTGCATATATTGTAGTGATGGAAATGGACTTTATCCTATTCAGAAAGTATCAGAATTTAAATTTTTCAGCTTTCTTTCTTTCTTAAAAGCAAATCACTCAGGATCACAGTTTAATTAAAATAAACTCTGTAATAGAAAAGGGAACGGAGGCTCTTACAGATAATGTTAACTTGCTATTAAAATCACTCATGGCAAGCACAGCTCCAGAAGCTTCAGATTAGGATGCAATTATTGGAGACTTTGCAAAGTGCGTGGGACAGATTCTCCAGCTCTTGTGCTTAGCTTTATGGAGTAATACCACGGTGTGCAGGTGGGCAAGAATTTTCACTGGCCCTGCTTACAAAATAGATTGAGATTAACAGCACACTCCTATACCTTCCTAATGCAAAGAAAGTCCCATTGAGTTTAATGAAGCACAGTACGGCAGCCTGAAGAGTCAACTCAGTATGAATTTCTTTCTGAATAGACTCATCTAGTGACTCACAATTGGGCTGCAGAGTTATGGGGAGCTGAGATGGAAAAATCTGTCCATTTTGGTCCTCCAAGTTCCTCCTTTTTCCAGTCTTAAATTCAGTTCTCCGCACATCTGAAAGAATGTTCAATTTTCAAAAAAATAAATCTCATGAAAATTCACCAGCATTTTAGTGTGAATTTCTGTTAATAAACACATTTTTATGCAGTTTTGACTAATATACAATTTTTTACAAGCACTTGCCCCACTGCAATGCATTTCTGTATGTTAATTTCACAAATGCATGCATTTTAATGCACATCTTAGTGTAAAATATAGATTTTTGTACACATCATTTGGCTGGAGAGCCTCACTGCAAAATTCAAAGAAGTACCAGTGTCAACAGATGGCTGCTTCAGTTCATATATTGCTTTTAAACATGCATTTTTAAAGAACAACAACAACATGTATTTCATAGATTTTCCTTTAAATCTGAAATGAATTGAACTTCTGTCCCTTAAGTAAGAGCAATAAAACATAACTTTTCATGCATCTCACATTTGTGACACTTGCATGCTACGTGGTAACAAAAATGTTCTAGATGGCTTTAAATACTAATAGAATTGTAGAGTTGGAAGGGATTCTGTGGATCAACTACTCAAATTTCCTGCAATGCAGGAATATGCTGTTGTTTCATATGGGGATCAAACCTGCAACCTTGGCATCAATCAGCACCATGCTCCAACCAACTAAGCTATCCAGGAACACATTAAAATAAAAATAGCTTAGTACAGGCATGTCCAACAGGTCGATTGCAATCTACTGGTTGATCACAGGGTGTTCCTAGTCAATCCTGGTCGATCCTTGTACCCTTAGCGATCTATCCCCCCCCCCCAACTCTGGCTCCCTAAAAAAAGCTCAACAACTCTGGTCCATCCTCCAGTGACAATAGGTAGATTACTGTCTGTTTTTTATATACTGTGAGTCGATTGCTGTCTCTTGGGAGTTGGACGTGCCTGGTTTAGTACAACACACATAAACACATAAATGCACCACAAAGACAGCACAAACACGGCAATCAGTATAGCGGAACAACCATGTTGAGATGAAATATGGAGTACTGCCCTGCCACTGCCACCAGAGAAGGTGGTGAAATCTCACTTGCTTCACAATATTGCATGTGATCTGGGTGAGATCTCATTAAATCTCCCTGGAAATTGGCGCCCATGCCAGCACTGCTTCGCTGCTAGGGAAAGATGTGGCAGGGCGAGCAGGGCATATGTTGGGGCATTGCCTTGGGGGCTTCTACTACCTGAGGCAGTGGCTTCACCTTGCCTAATGGTTGTGCCAGCTGTGGTCCAAAGGCCTCAGAAGCCTGCTCTGCAGTAATTCAGAGTAGGGTTTTTGGTGTGGCTGCCTCTGCTCTATGGAACAGCATTCCTGGTGAGATATGGTGGCTGCCAGCTATTTGCAGTTTCTGAAAACGACTGGAGATATTTTTATTCAAACTCGTTTCCCAAACTAGATAAATGAGTTTTTACCACAAGTGCCCACTTGATAGGCTTCAGTTTTGTTTAAAATTTGTTTTTGTTTTTGTTTTTTAACTGTGTTTAATCTTCTTAAATGTAAATCACTCTGAGGCACTGATTTGGAAGGTGATTAATAAATCAGTACTACAGTTATTATTAATATTAACAATAACATCTGCGTAAACACATTAGGATGGTGATGCACACCAAATAACTACAGTACTGGCTTTAAAACATCTCATTTTAATTCTTAACTACGAAATTGAATCCACGTTTCCCCTTTTGCTCATGGAAGGGCTCTTAAGTCAACAGATGACTCTGTGAAAGGAATAGGGAGGCGAGGCAAAAAAAAAAAAGAGAGGCCCAATATTTGTTCCATTCCATGGCAGAGTATTATTCTGTACACTGAGAGGAATAAAACTTGAAGGCTAGCAAATGAGCAGATAGGTATGAATAATTCACTCCTGTTCTTATTAGATGAAAGCAGTCCTGGATTTTAGCAGGTGGCCACCGTGGGACATTCAGCATCATGTGTCAGGGCTCAGTTTGCTTCAGTGGTTACAGTTAAGATTAGAGAAACTAATGGAAAGATTTAAGGGAGGCAGGGAAACAGCCAGCTGAAATTGTTATTATGTTGTCACAAAAACCTGTAAGTTCTCCGGAGAAAAGTAAATTCTCTCTAATGCAGCCTAAATTGTTCCAATGGAGCAACAGGTTGTCATGTAGCTGAGATCCATTGATAAAGCAGAAATGTATTCCCTTAAGTACCAAGCCATGATTTATTGAAAAACAATGGTAATTCGCAAGCATTGTCCCCCCCCCCCCGAATGAAAATGTGAATGCATTGCTTGATTGTAATGGTTATACTTTTCTTCTGAGCACAATTATTTCCAGATATCCTCAGTCTACAAGATTATTCTGTCTCTAGTAAGACTACCTGTGTTGCCTTGTTTTCCCATTAGATGTTCAGTTAAGCCGGTAATGAAAAAGCTGTCACCAAAGGTTTGCTTATTTTTTTAATGAATGCTTCAGGCCATGGAGTTTTTCATCTCAAGTTCTCTGTTAGAGATCTCATATATTATAATAGCTAGTGCAATGGCTGGGCAAACTCAAACAGCATGATAACACTACAGAACTCCATAGAGATCAGTCCCTGAAGGCAATTTATTCTACAATAGCCGGGTGTTCTGTGTTGAATCAACCCTGAGATCATCAATAAGACAAAGGTTCCTGTGCAGTTAATAAATGTTGTAGGACTCTTCTGACATTGTATATATGTACACATATATGCTATACTGTATATGTACACATACAGATGGATGTGAAAATTCAGTTCTCATGTGAGATGGAAGTTGGGGACATGCTAGCTCTGCCCTTTCAGTCACATCCTCATTGCTGGCCCCACCACCCTCCATGAATTAGAGGTAGGGATGGGAGAGAATTGTGCTTCAGTTCACATTGAAAGGTGAGCCTACCTCATTTGACCTTCCCAGACCATTACATGAACCGAAACACAACTATTCTTCAAAATTTGCACTTGAATTTTGTAATGCAGTTCTCCAACCAAGTAATGTGCACTGAAGGGCATATGCTAAGGTAAAGTGTGCATGAAAAGCACAAATTAGAGGAAACTGTTGTGCAAAAAAAAAAAAAAAATGCACATTAGGTGAAATTTGCTGATTAAATAGCTGTTGTCTGATCCATTTTTATTTATCATTTTAAGCATCTTTAAAAAGTTCTTTTAATTCTTAGTTCTTTTAATTGCTCCATCAATAATTGTTGCATGACACAATCAGTGGGGTGTTTTTCAGTATTTTCACCATACTGGGCGCTTAAGAGAATCTCTTAGAATTGGAGAATATCTTAGCTGTTAAATTTCTTTGGTATGTATGATTAGAACACACTTTTTGTTTGTTCTGTTGTCAGCCCCTTAACGGTGCCTCCTCTTAAGCCAGCCATTGGTTAATATTTCAGATGAATATTTTAACCAGCAGAGAGATAGTCTCAGTAGTAATTTATAGGAGTTTCAGAAATATTGAAGAAAGGGGGGTTCAGCTGATTTTTGCCCCATGGGCTATTTAGTGGGGCAAGATTGTGGTTCTTCCACTCCCTGGTCATTCACCCATCCAGTTCCTTGAAGATTTCTCGGTCTTATGGTGGAAGAGCACCCCTTCCAGAGCATTGGAAATTAATCCCTGTTTTCTCTATTCTTCAGAGATAATACAATAGGGAGTAACTATCGCTAATTATCTCCATCAACCTAATTATCTCCATCAATGGAGCTTCAGCAGAGACTGATTCCTCCCCAGAAGTCCCCAGCATTTCTCCATTTTCTCCATGCAAAGGACCTACTACTTGCTTGTTCTTCCTCTTGCTTCAAACATAGCCAAAGAAGCATTTATTATTATTAACCTCTCTTGCAAGCCTGAGCTCATTCTAAGCTTTGGCTCACCTGACCTTCTCCCTGCTTCTCATGGATACTCTTACTTTGGGATTCCCCCTTTCTTCCCTTTCTTATGCATGCCCTTCTGAAATTTAAGAAATTTTAAATTTCAGCTCACTTGTAAGCTCCTTATGCAGCTACACCAGTTTCTTTAGATGCCTCCCACTTTTCTGTCTGCATTTGTGCCTTCAATATTTCACCTTTAAGAAACTCCCACCCATTTTGGACTCCCTTCTCTCTGAGTATTTCTGATCATGGGATCTCACCTAATAGTTCCTTAAGCTTTTTGAAATCAGCCTTCTTAAAGTCCAGAATGCATGTCAGACTACACTCAGCTTTCCCTTGTCTCTACGTAATGAAACCCAGGAGGACATTATCACTTCCTTCCTTGGTTCCCAGGACTTCCACTTCCACGTCAGTTCAAGAGTACTGATGTACACTTATTGAATGAACACACATACGTGGAAGGAATCTGCAGAGGTTGTATTCCAAAGTGGACTCACCTCATTTGATCCATGTGAATCATAAAGCACACTGGATCCACTTCGGAATCTGCAGCCCTGCAAATTCCTTAATGAGGCACCTGGGAGCAGCAGTGCTGCCTTTGTCCACTAACCATTTTTCTTCCCTTTTAAAAAGCTGCAAAACAGGTCATGCAGCTGCCATGCACTTTGAATACAGTAGAGCAAGTCCCTATGGGAACAATGGGGCCTGAGGGTGTTCCACAAGACACAGTAGAAATAGTATGGGGGGAAATCAGGCATGCGGCCTTGCCCCCCGCAAAACACAAACATACACACACACACAGCTCTTGGAATGTGTGAAGCATAACTTCTGAATATGGTTAGATTGTATGGGCATCATGTTGAGATCATGTAGCATTTTCCAGCAGGTCAAGAGGCAGGGTTTTGCCAGAGATGGGCAAAGAGTTGTTTAAAGAGATCCCACTTATCTCTGCTTTCTGAGCACTGCTGTTTTACTATATTTTACTGTGGTTCTCAGTATTGCAGTTCTATATATATATATATATATATATATATATATATATATATATATATATTCCTGCCAACCTAGCAGTTTGAAAACATGTCAAAGTGCAAGTAGATATTCCTGCCAACCTAGCAGTTTGAAAACACGTCAAAGTGCAAGTAGATAAATAGGTACCACTCCGTTGGGAAGGTAAACGGCATTTCCGTGCGCTGCTCTGGTTCGCCAGAAGTGACTTAGTCATGCTGGCCACATGACCTGGAAGCTGTACGCCGGCTCCCTCAGCCAATAAAGCAAGATGAGCACTGCAACCCCAGAGTCGGTCATGACTGGACCTAATGGTCAGGGGTCCCTTCACCTTTAATATATATATATATATATATATATATATATATATATATATATTTGCTTTCGTAGATTTTCACGGGTACAGGAATGCAGGTTTTGGTGTCCTCGGGTGTCTTCCCGTGTAAAAGTTGGGGTGTCTAGGCGACGTTTCGACGAGGTCTCACTCGTCATCTTCAGGCTGGTGCTTTCGGCTTCTTGTTACTGGAACAGAGCAGGATCTCAGTGTTTGAGTTCCTATAAATACTGTAGAGGGGGTGTGGTGTACACTGAGATCCTGCTCTGTTCCAGTAACAAGAAGCCGAAAGCACCAGCCTGAAGATGACGAGTGAGACCTCGTCGAAACGTCGCCTAGACACCCCAACTTTTACACGGGAAGACACCCGAGGACACCAAAACCTGCATATATATATATATATATATATATATATATCCCATCCTAGAACTTTCAGGTGAGAGGCCAATATATAAAATAAAATAAATAAACTGCCTCTGTGACATCCACAAGAAGGAGGCGGAGGGGCAGTTTTTGTTGTTGTTGTTTTTTAAAAGAACCCCCTCCATTCTCTGCATGCTGTGGTCAAGATCCTGGTCCCCCATCCTGTACATGTGGTGGCTTTTCTTTTCCCCCCTCCTCCCCTTGTAAACTGTGATCATCAGTTGCTTACATCTGTGTAATAGCACATGCAGTTTGCCCCTATTCCTTTACTTCTGCAGACTTCCTTTTCTTGCATAATGTAAAGGAGGAACTATATCTCTCCTTTATTATTATTTTTAGCATAGGTTTAAACCTTTGTACGTCTAAGGTATGGTTATGTAGGTTTTTACTTCTATGAGGCAATTCCCAGTGTTCTCTTTCAACAGAAACTGGTTTGGAGGGAAAAGAAAATTAATTTAATTTGTCCAGTAATCAGAGACACATATTGGCTTTTCCTTGATGTGCAGACATTTTGCATTAGGTGACTTCATTTGACTCAATACTCTTGGGTGTGCAAATTTCACTTTTATTTTTGCCACTATTTGGCAAAGGTCCTTTCATATCAAAATTCATATCATATGTATCATATCAAATTTGGTTAAAAAAAAAAATACAGAAAGAAAAGATTTTACGTTTCATTTTTAAGGGGTCTCTTGATAGAGCTGGGAGAAAATGAAGCTTGTTTCCACATCTTTGCCATTCCCTGTAGCCTGAGCTATTAATATCTTAGGAAGAAAGATTGTTCTCAGCCCATACACACAGCTTCCTTAGCTTTAAATTAGCTGACAGAATGCTGGAGTGCTACACTGTATATAGGTCACAGAGAGGAAGATTCCTCAGGTATAAAGGAACATTTTATACATGCCTCCTCAGAAGGAAGTATCTGGATCTTCTGCCACATGTCAACAAAGGAATCCAGCCTTAAATACCAATGAGCTACAAAGCAACTTGAGTAATGCCAGATTAGAAACCCCTGGTGAAATTTAAACAGAAATAAAGCTATCAACAGGTCTCAGCTTCCAGCAAAATAACATTTGACTTTATTACAAGACTTCTTATTACAAGAGAGCCAGTGTGGTGCAGTGGTTAGTAGAGGTAGACTCGTAATCTGGTGAACTTGGTTCGCGTCTCTGCTCCTCCACATGCAGCTGCTGGGTGACCTTGGGCTAGTCATGCTTCTCTGAAGTCTCTCAGCCCCACCCACCTCACAGGGTGTCTGTTGTGGGGGAGGAAGGGAAAGGAGAATGTTAGCAGCTTTGAGACTCCTTAGGGTAGTGATAAAGAAGGATATCAAATCCAAACTCCTCCTCCTCCTCCTCCTCCTCCTCCTCCTCCTCCTCTTCTTCTTCTCTGCTGAAATGCCATGCCATTTGTGTAGTTTCTGGTACTTAAATAGCTGTCCCAAACTCATGATAGCCTATGACCCAATAGGACTCTTCTCATGATAACATGAACATTCCTGCTGGATCAGGCCAAAGGTCCACCTAGTTTTCAGGGTGACCAACCAGATGGCCATGGGATGGCCACAAACAAGATAGGAGCCCAACAGTTGTCTCCCTCCTTGGGAATCGCAGCAATTGTTATTCAAAGCCCTACTGCCTTCAACACTGGAGGTTGACCCAAGCCATTGCAGCTAGTTGCTATTGTCTCATTCTCCATGAATTTACCTAAAACTCCTTTAAAGCCACCCAGCTTTTTGCCCATTGCTTGTGGGAACAACTCCACAATATCCATCTGCAGTGTGGAGATTTATTGTCTTGGGTCTTTCAACGTTCAGCCTCTTTCGATGGCCCCAGGTTCTAATATTATGGGAGAGGTTCGTAAAAGCTGTCAGCATGTGACAGTGGCCACAGCCCAGGAAATGGCTTCAAATGGCCAGCTAAACTAGGTGAATTATGGACTCCCCCACATGTGAAGACAGGCTCTGGTGGATTGAGCAGACGACACCAACTGTGGGTCCAACAGAAGACTGTTTTTGTACATGCTGTGGAGGAAAGTGAGGGGCAATTGGGGCTCATCAACCTGGAAAGGTAGCCCATCTAAGAGAAGGAAAATTCTGATCCTAAACTTCCACTGCCTTGTGTGATATCTTCAGGAGAAGAAAAGGCTAAAGAGTAAACCCTACACAAATCTGGAACAGGGCAACTGCTGGGTGGGGTAGGGTAGTCAAAGTAGATCTGGGCCATGTGACATTCCAGAGTATTTTCCACAGTATTTCAAGAAAAGGTGTGCAGATTTCCTTCCAACAAGCCATTGCCCCAGCACGTGATATATTTCTAATGAACAGGAAAGGAGGAAAATCACAATTGCTCTTTTGTGTGTTTGTCAGTGAATTTCTAAAATGAAAAATTTGGTCCATATGTCTGTCTGGATTTGACTCTAGATCCTACCCCAAACCTGTTCTCCCAAATCCCCAACAGAGGTTGATTATGATTAGTCTGGCATGGTGAACTCTGCATATGAGCAGACACTATTATTTCACATTTTAGTACTGAGCCATGCATTGCCGATATGTTCTGCTGTGCTCTGATATGGGCTCTCTCTCAGATATGGCTCCTCATTTGCAAAAATATGCTTTTTGTGAAGGCATGAAGAAGAGAATAACTTTGCACACTAAACATGCTGAAACGTGTCTGTGTGTGTGTGTGTGTGTGTGTGTGTGTAGAATTTGGATTCCATGGTGTGAAAATTAAATCCCAAGTGCTGAGGGTTATAGCTGTCTATGGCATTGCTGGGCTTTCTTTGGGCAGTACAACTTGATGACCTCAGAAAGCTGGCTGTTGGGATGTGGAGCATTAGCGCTTCAATTCAGTCTCTTAACTGGGTCCCTGGGGAATTTCTAGTCTTTGCTGCTAAATGGTTTTCAAGTACCAGCGTTTTAAGCCATGCAGAACAGTCCGTTTCTCATCACATCCATTTTTTTTATATGAAAAAAACAGCCACTACCAGCACATCTACAAATGCAGTGAGCTTTAAAAAGATGACCCACTAAAGTACTGAACAAGTCAAAACTTTGTCAGTCAAAGAATGAGAAAATGCTGAAGGATGTGTGCATTTTCCTGCTCTCTACTTCTAGATTGACAGAGAAACTTTCCCAATTTAAAAAGTGGTGATGCCCACATTAAAAAGCCTATTGTCATCCATTCAGGGAGGAAATATATTTTTATTTATTTCCCACCTGCCACTTAATTACACACCTAAAACTCCTAACATTTAATCTGGTTTTTAAGGCCCTGTCTGCACTGCCCTTTGAAAGTGGTATCATACCACTTTAAACAGGCATTGCCTCCCTCAAAGGATCCTAGGAACTGTTGTTTGTGAAGGGTGCTGAGAGTTGTAAGGAGACACCTATTCTCACTGAGTTACAATTCTCAGTGTCCACAAGGAAGAGGGATTGATGGTTAAACTACTCTGAGAATTGCAGCAAAATGTAGGGAATGGGTCGGCAAACTATGGCCCGGGGGCCAGATCCGGCCCAATCGCCTTCTAAATCCAGCCCACAGTATTTTTACATGAGTAGAATGTGTGCTTTTATTTAAAATGCATCTCTGGGTTATTTGTGGGCCATAGGAATTCATTCATTTCCCCCCCAAAAAATATAGTCCGGCCCCCCACTGTTAGATTTGATCAGCTCCGGCCCATCTGGAGCTGATACAGCAGAGTGTAGTTCACAGACGAAAGGATGAGGAGATATAGTGCTACATTGCTAATTTTATTTCTCAACTATATCGAGAACAAACAAACGTACATCTTGCCTCTGTGAGAGCAGAGAGCAGCTCTCTCAACAAAGAAACGACAGAACAAAGAAACAGGAAACCAGTGTACGTCACATCCAGTCTCCCATTCCCGTGGGAACCCAACAGTAACTTGGACTGTGGAATGTAAACATTGTCTTGTGACATGCATCTGCTGCTCAGTGAGGGAAATAGAAACCAACATCCACATGGTCTGAGGGACAGTCGATCGCCCCCCTGCTGAAAAAGTTTGCTGACCCCTGGTGTAGGGAATAGGGGTCTTCTAACAGGACCCCTGACAAAGTACACTTCAGAATTCTTTGGAGGGAAGCCATGTCTGCATGGGACAGTAGCTGAATAATACCCAATGCATTCACAGACAGGTTTCATTCTGAGCCATTTAAAATAAAAAATAATAAGAAATTAATAAGAAATGCCAGCATGTTTTATTCCTGACGACTGTCAACTTTGGGCAATATGTTTTCACTATGTGTTTGTGCATGCACACACACACACACACACACACACACACACAATAAGTTACAACATTTCCCCCCATTTCTTGTAAAAAAAAACACTCCTCTAATCCCGAATCATTAGAGACCAATCATTCACAGTTGGCAACATTGCACTTCTTGGACCCTAAGTAATGTACAGATGACAAGTCACACCTTGATACATTTTAGCTTTTGATTATGGCATGTGGCTCAACACAGATGGTGCTGTAAACTGTCTGATACCGTGTAGACATTTTTCTCCCTAGTATGAATAGAGGAGCCTATTTTCTTGATGATAGATTGGCAGGGATCTGAAGAAAGATAAACTTTTAACATACTGAATTTAGACTACAGGACTACAGGGTTTCTCTGGACGACAGTACGTAAGCAGTGCTGAATAAAATCCAGATGACATCAACAAAATTCAATGTGCACCAAGCAAGAGGGAATATTGCAGGAGGAGCAGGGGAGGAAGCAAAAGCCTTGCTCTTTTCTCTGCCCTATTTCTGTCAAACATGGCAGAGCTAATGGGAGCTCACTTAGTCAACCTATTTGCTTTCTCTGGTGGCTAATGTAAATTCCAGAGATTTATAATGCTGTACATCAGTGTGCCCCAGAATACTATGCTGGTAAAATGTCAGTGAGTGCTTCTAACTATCAGCATTCTGGGGTGGTATTCAATGGTAAAGTTAAAGGGACCCCTGACCATTAAGTCCAGTTGCGGACGACTCTAGGGTTGCGGCACACATCTTGCTTTACTGGCCGAGGGAGCAAGCGTTTGTCCACACATAGCTTCCGGGTCATGTGGCCAGCATGACTAAGCGGCTTCTGGTGAACCAGAGCAGCACACAGAAATGCCGTTTACCTTCTCACTGGAGTAGTACTTATTTATCTACTTGCTCTTTGACGTGTTTTTGAACTGCTAGGTGGGCAAGAGCAGGGACCGAGCAACGGGAGCTCACCCCGTTGCAGGGATTCGAACTGCCGACCTCCTGATCGACAAGCCCTAGGCTCTGTGGTTTAGACCACAGTGGCACCGCGTCTCTGGTATTCAATGACATACCAGCAAAATCAGGTTTCCCACAGGAGACAGTGTAGGCCACCAATTTGGATGACCTTAAAAGAGGATTGGACAAATTCATGGAAGATAAGACTATTGATGGCTACTAGCCATGATGGCTCTGCTCTGCTTCCATGGTCAGAGAAAGTAATGCTTCTGAATACCAGTTGATTCCTGCTTGCCCGTTTTCCACAGGTATCTGGTTGACCAACCTGAGAACAGGATGTTGGAGTTGGATAGACCATTGTCATGATCCAGAAGGTTGAATATTGTGTTCTTAAAAGTTGCTTTGGAGATCTTGCACAACAATCCCATTTGCCCACAAATACCACACTTTTTGTGAGAAGGTAAATGAAGGGAAAATTCACAGGAAAGTGTGGCATAATGCTTGCTTGATGCAACTCTGTGTAACCTCCCTGAATACAAACTGGAATGAATGCTCATATATGACTTGTCATCTAACCTCCCTGCAAAGAAATCAAGATCAAGATTAAAAGAAAAACAAAGGAATCGTCTGGAAGGGATCAGAGTTTCTTTCCTTTTTGCATAGGCTATGGCTAAGTGATAGACCCACATCCCCCCTAGCATGTGATAACTTCAGGAGTGGGTGGAAGCTATGCTTAATTATTTAGATTATTTGCATATTGGCTTTTGCAATAGCCACAGGCTGACTTTGTTGTTGTTTAGTCGTTTAGTTGTGTCTGACTCTTTGTGACCCCATTGACCAGGCACTGCTTTCTTCCACTGCCTCCCACAGTTTGGTCAAACTCATGTTGGTAGCTTTGAGAACACTGTCCAACCATCTTGCCCATGAAGGAGACAGGCTGACTTATGATCAGTAAATAATAATGCATAAAATCTATTTAAAGATTGCAATCCATCAGAACACACGCAACAAATTACTGAATGGTGGTTACTAAAAGCAGCAACAGTTATCAGGTCTCTCCTCTTCCAAATGTCCTCTGAAAAAAGGGGTATCTCAACCAACTATCTGAAGCTACAAAGTGACGAAGGGAGTCATCACAACATCTGATGGTCTTTAAGCATCCGTCAGTGAATATGGGAGAAGGCATTCTTGCATATATTGGGATCCTAAGCCATGTAAGGGTTTTATTACTCAAGAGTAAGCATTAACAATATACAGAAACAATACTTCCTCTGTACAAGTGCCTCACCTTGGAGAGAACTTCAATGATTTCCATGATCAGGTGATACCAATCTAGATACTGCAACTGTGCAGCCACTATGCAGAGAGAGAGAGACCCCACCCTCCGCCATTGCTCTTTTTACAATCCTCTTTCTTTTAACCAGCTCCCCAGTCACCTCACAGCATCTGACAAAGTTACCTGAGAGCCCTTCACTTTCACACCAAAGAAAACAAGCTTGACATGGAGCCCAAAAGAAAACATTTAATTGTGGCCACTGCTACTGAGACAGAGAATAAGGTCACAAGGTCTTCTGAAGATTCTTCTTAACACAGAAAATGCCTTTAAACTTTCTTCCCCCCTGATGGATTTTCTGTTAAACCAAGGAAGCATGATTCGAAGTGATTTATATTCAGCTCAGGGGTTTTGTCCTTCTTCTTGTTTATTTAATCTAAAGCGTGAAGCATTTGACCTGGACTGTGACACCTGGGCATGAAAGTTCAGCCACTTCAGCCACTGACCTGACTAAGCATTCTTGAGCTGTTGTAATGGCAAGTAATTAACATATCAAAGTGATACTCAGGGCTGTCCACTGTGCAGTATCCTTTTTGGTCTATAAACTGCCAATTTTAATAAGAGCTACATTCAGCTGTCAATGTGTTAACATTTATCTCCCTTAATGTAAAATCAATACTTTAACATAAGCTAACTCAACAAGGCATTAACTTGCAAAAATACCTTATTGCTTCCTGAAGGCTTGCATACGCACGGAGAAGTTGGGCTGCTCACTTCAAAGCTGCTTGGACACAATCTACTGAAAGTTGCATGCTTTGAAATCCTATTGATTTTAATGAGATATCCTTTTTTTTGTTGACATGTACTTAACTCCCCCAGTAAAATCAATGGGGATCAAAAAAAAATAATTCTAACGGGGCTGTTTTCAGTGTTTCTAACTGATTCCTTCTTATCAATTGAACTTCAGCATTTTTCATGCTAAGGGATCAACTTTTGCAATTATCGAGTCAGGTATTTGGCTTGCCTAAGAAACTTCAGTGTTTATGTAACAACACCTATAATAGTCTGCAATAAATTCATCTAATTATTTACTCTTTAATAAGATGGTAACAAGGATATTGACATAAGAACAGTCAAGTTTATTTACAGGGAAGACACTTTTCTCTGCTTGGAAGTCTACATATGTCATGAAAACTGCAAACTAGATCAGATTTCTCCTTCTAAGTTTATTTTTCTTAAACATCTTGGGTTGTAACCTATACTGTGATAGTGGAGCGCCGCTCATACAATGGAACATCCATTTTCTCACCGCCAACTATGACCCCTCAAAATCTGCTCTGGAGGCTCCCCCAGATCTCCAGAGCATATTTTGAGGAGGAGCACTGGAGGGATAGAACATTTAGAGAATGTTCTGCTGCAAGCACAAATATTCGTTGCACAAGTGGAATTGCTGGGTGGGATACCATACCTTATTTTATTCTTGTTACTTCACTATTCAGAAAATGTATATATCACTACTCAGTTATGGGAATACCTCTATTTGTTGGTGCTGACTTTATTCCATATGGTTTGAATTTCATCTTTGCTCATTTTATTCATTGATAAAATAAATAACAAGGGTGGAATCTAACATTGTGTGAATAGTCTTTCATTCATGCAGTGGTACTTCCTTTTCCTTGCCTCTCTTTTTAAGTCCCCTGTGTACCACCCACCCCCCCAAAAAAATTCTGCTCAATTTTTTTTCAAAGGGCTGGGGAACCCTCAGGAGCAGATTTGGGGAGGGCACATGAGGGACTGCATGGGGAGGAGAGGAAGGGACAGTCATATAGTAGAAGCCGAGGTCTGTTTTCACTTACACACAACAGCATGGGATTCAACCCAAAGAGATTTATTGTAGCATAAAATTTCATGGACTACAGACCAGTTCATGAGATGAATGGAGCCCTCAGCTGACTGGAACTTTATGTGCATACACAAAGGTGTGCACACATGGGTATAGAACAGGGATGTCCAACAGGTCAATCCTTTTCCTTTGCTTTTGCCTAAGAGCATCCGGCCCCGGCCCTGGCCCCTCGCCTTGCCCTCCTTTTCACATGATCACTGGAATGGGAGACGGAGTTTTGGTTGTGAGACAGATTGTTTCCATAGCGATCATTAGGTGAGCAACTAATCCCCTTTCCCCTTTACTGTAGTCTGACATTTTCCTCCCTAAAAAAAGCATGGCCATGAACTGCAAAAACAGCAGTATGTGATAATTTTCTAATAAGCTTGAAATAAGCAAAATGACCGTCTGCAATCAGTAATTGCTAATAACACCATCATCCCAACTATGCTATGCTCAATAACACCTGCAGTTGGACAGGAAACCATTGTCCTGATTGAAACCTAAATGAATAAAATTAACTATATGATTCAGTTCCATTGACTACTAGTTATTGATGGATAACTCTTTCATTGATCTGTGGTTCCCTTAATTCTCCACTTGGAAAATGTGAGTGATTCCCTGTTTGTTTATGAGTGATAGCAACACTCCTTCAGTCACCTCTGTTCTAAGCATGCTTGGGTATCGCTTATCCAGACAAATTGAGCAGGAAGTTTCACTTCTGCTGATTTCAGAGGGAGAGATTTAAATCAATGAGATTGCACCTTAAATCAATGGGACTTACAGAATGTTTAACTTTGACTGGATGGTATTGATGTTGTGTCTGATTCATATCTTCTTCTTCTTATTTGGCGATCACTTGTAGCCAAGTAAGATTGTCTTCCATGAATGTGGTCTTAACAGTGAGTCCATAAGTGACTGTGGAGGCCAATTCTGGATCCGCCCATCCTTCCACAGTGGGGACATAGGTTTCCGGGTGGGAGTTGATCATGGTGAGGATTTGCCAAACGTTCCTTTCTCTTACCTTGTTTCACCCTTTCATCCTGAGTTCATGCTTCTTCAAAGTCCATGATGCTATATCACTCTGTTCTAGAAATAGCTGTTTCTAGAAATAAGCTAAGTTTCTCTGTGTGGGTGTTCATAAATGCATGGCCTACCCCCGGATGGCATTTAGAAAAATACCATGGGTAGTGACCGGGGAGGAGGCTGTATTTAGTTGCCCGCCTATTTCAAATAATAGCCTAGTGCAACAATTGCTGTTCCTTACAGGCACATCTCCAGCTTCCTGCATGCTCTGTTTGGATTGGGGATAAAGTTATTAAAACAGAACCTTTAGAATGGCTCGTGATTCTAGCAGAGTTTTCGGTATAAATATATGCTAGCATGGTGCCGTTTGGGATTCAGCTGCTGACGTTAGGACCCAATGAGTTTAGTTATACTGACAAAATGATACCCAGGGCTGGCCATACAACACCTCCAACAGTTCCATTAAGAAAAGAAACATTGCCATGGTAAATATTGATTTTAAATTATGGGAAATAAAAGTAAAATAATAGGTAAGCAGGTCACCAAAACTGCATGAAAACTGAAGATTCCCCTCTTCCCAAACCTATAATATGCATTGTCTCTAAAGGTATAATTAGCCAAGATGGGAAAGAAAATATTACATGAAGCAAGAAATAGGTCAGCTCAGCGGAGGTTCCTTACTGTACTGACAGCTGGCAGAGGCTATATATTCTAGGTATCTAGGTTCCAATGATTTATTGGCCTTCCTTTCTCTAATGCTCATTGTAGAGGGGGAAATTGAAGAAAGAAATCATTATAATGGCTACAGTTTCCATTTTTGCAAAGGGGAAAAAAATCCATTCAAATCTCAAAGTTTTTTTCTTTTTCGTAAAGTTTGATTATTCCTGTAGCCGAAGCACTATTATTAAGCAATGACATAAATTCTATAATTGGCTGTGCATTTATTAGGAGCTTGATGAGGAGAAGGCAGGCTGGATTCTTTGCCTTCTGTTAAGTGTCGGCTTAGGCTATGTCAAAAGTGCTGTTGGAGAGCATTCTTCAATCTCAAGCACAATCGTTTTATTTCATCGCCGCCGCAAAGGTGGGGAATAGATGAGACTGTGCCAGGGGGCTATTTGAAACAAAAAATAGAGTTTAGGCTAAGAGTTATTGGGCTTGACAAAAAATGTTCACATGCTCTGGTTTTAGAGCCGAGTTACTGAGCCTGAGTTCAACTTCTTAAGTACACTGGGCTGAAAATGACAAACCTCCATTGAGACCATTGTCAATTTCCCCCCCATTTCAGATAGAATCACAATCAAATAATTGTAGAATTGGAAGGGACCACAAGGCTCATCTAATCCAATCCCTGCAAAGCAGAAATCTCAGACAAATGCATGCATGATAGATGACCATCCAACCTCTGCTTCAAAGCCTCCGAGGAAGGAAAGTCTACAACCTCCCAAGGGAGACCATTCCACTGCTGAACAGCTCTTACTGTCAGAAAGCTTTTTCTGATGTTTCGTCGGAATCTCCTTTCTTGAAACTTGAAGCCATTGGTTCGAGTCCTACTCTCCAGAGCAGGAGAAAACAAACTTGCTCCATCTTCCATGTGACAGCCCTTGAGATATCTGAAGATGCCTATCATATCTCCTCTCAGCCTCCTCTATTCCAGGCTAAACATACCCAGCTCCTTCAACTGTTCCTCATAAGGCTTGGTTTCCAGACTCTTGATGCTCTTAGTTGTCCTCCTCTGCACAGGTTCCAGCTTTTCAACATCCTTCTTAAACTGAGGCTCCCAGAACTGGACACAGTCTTCCAGATGTGGTCTGACCAACGCAGAATGGAGTAGTATGATTACTTTCCTTGATCTGATGATGCACTTGTTATTATTTTTTCTCAACTTATTGGGTTAGTCTTTGAAACTGTTTGTGGTTGGCCATAGAATATTGCACTGTTTGTATAAAGAAAATAAAGCTCTTCATATTCACTGCACAATCTTTATACTCATAATGCTGTTTTATAGATGACAAGCAAGTGTTTTTTTCTTCCTCCTCCGACTGAGAGAAAACAAGTTTGTTCTCTCTTCCATTTGACAGCCCTCGAGATATCTAAAAGCTTTATTGCATATACCCAGTGGTTTTTTTCTTCTTCTGGGGGGTACGCAGGGGTACGCATACCCCTAAACGTTTTGTGAATCTTTGTACTTTTGTCCATTTACTGTGTTTATTTTTCCCTATTTGAACTATAAAATGGTGATTTCCTTGAGTCAAAATGAGAGTACCCCTAAACATTTTTTTGGGGGGGGGGAGCACTGCATATACCTATACAAAGGAACATGGCTACCAGCCACTAGCAACACATGGAAGACTGTGGACAGACATATTTGTTTTACTCATTTTTTAGCATGATCTCACGGCTGTAATTTCTTTACATGTAGGAATCTGTTCCTCCAGGGTAAGTTCATCTATTGTTGTTCTGCATAGTATCTGTAAAAGACAAATAAAAAGTAAGAAAATAAAGTTTATTTAAACTATGTGAAATGCTGTGTTAAGCACTATGGCAAAGGCTTTTGTGATTGCTCTCTAATATTCATGATGCCTCCCATTTTGGATTTTCCTCCTTTTTTTAACTTCTGCAAACCTTGGAGGTCCATGGAGCCTGCTGATACCTGGAGAGTTCCCTCAAGCTCTTGTGGGTTCCACACATTCCATAAACATCCACACAGAAAATGAGTTTGCTGTTAGTATGGTTATGAGTTTGGACATTGGGTCAGTCTGGATGATACCTCAGGGATTGTTAAGAGAATTGGCCTAGCCGGCCAGTTGTGCACCGCCATTTGCAAGTACAAAGAGGTTGCCATAAAGATCTAAATTTCATACATGAATTTCAAGAGGAGCTACAAATTTCCAGTTTAGGAGAGTCTTCATTAAAAGTGAATTCGGAGGGGGAGGATGTCCTCTTCATTTGATACTTCTCAGACATTTTATAAAAACTATTGCTTATTTATAAGAATACTTCTAGACCACACTTAATCTCAAAGGATCCCAAAATGGGGTACATAAAATTACATTAAAAAAACAAATACTAAACCACAAGGAAGAGGGTGGAGGAGGAGGAAGAGAAGAAGGAGAAGAAGGAGGAGGAGGAGGAGGAGGAGGAGGAGGAGAGTAGCTAAAGCCACAGAGAAGGCTAGCCTAGTGTCAGCAAATTAATATACTACACCATAGAAATGTCTGTGCAAACAAGTTTAAACTTGACTTGGCATCGAAGTGTCAGCGCTAAGCAAATTTCTAAGAGGAGGTCATTCCACAACCAGGGTGCCACTACAGATTAGGCTCTTTCTCACATGGCAACATCATCATCATTTATTATTTATTATTTATACCCCACCCATCTCGCTGGGTTTCCCCAACCATTCTGGGCAGCTCCCAACAGAATATTATTATTAATAATAATAAAGCGACAAAACATCAAACATTAAAAACTTTTTTAAACAGGGCTGCCTTCAGATTTCTTCTAAATGTTAGATAGTTGTTTATTTCGTTGACATCTGATGGGAGGGTGTTCCACAGGGTGGGTGCCACTACCAAGAAGGCCCTCTGCCTGGTTCCCTATAACCTCACTTCTCGCAGTGAGGGAACTGCCAGAAGACCCTAAGAGTGTGTGGAGGTGGAGACGATCCTTCAGGTATAATACACCTGCCCCATACAGTTCTGCATGGGGAACAGCCTCCTCTGGAGATCTTAATGCATAGGAAATGTGCTATATGGAGAGACATGCCTTCAGGATGATGCTAGTCATATCTGTAAGTGGGGTTTCCCAAATCCCTGCTCCTCATTTGTGTTTTCTTACCAGTTACATTTTTGAATAGTTTTCCCCCTATTATTTGAAGCTGCTTTTGTAGGAAAGACGGCATGTATTTGACATGTCAATATGTAACGGATCACCCCCAATATTACATACATTTTCACTCAACTTTATATCCTATTTTCTGTTGGCACTGTTGGTTTTTAAGCTGTCCCATTTTGCTTCCTCTGAAGAACTTCCTTTAAGTAGAACACGCTGTCCCTAAATATAAGAATTCTTTCTTAGACTGGCTTAATTTCCTCATTACTAACTGTTCCTCTATGACCTCCTTTATTCTTTACCCATAGCAGATCTTCAGGCTAGTTATCTTTTGGGGGTTTCTTTCCATGCAGGCTTTAACATTATGAATAATAAACTGGGGATTTTAATTTTATTGTACCATTTCATCACCTATATTGATCTATTGATTTTCCTCTATGAAATGTCCCCTTTCCCCATTTTGTATTGGCCTTGCATTTCTGCAGATCCGAGCCACCCATTTGTCACTGGGCGCCTATTCTAAATACATGAGAGATGCTTTGTATCTTCATCATTCACAGTTAATTTCAAACATACTTGACATTTTTACATTTTTACTCTTTTAAAAGTCATTATATTGATTGACACTCACGGGCACATACTTTGCTCCTCTAATATCCCTGGTTAAAGGTTCATCATTCTTTATTTATCTTGATTGACTGGGAGGTTGGGAAGCTATAATAGATTCCTCCTGCAGAGAGCCCTGGCGCACATCGTCTTTGGTAGATAATTGATTCAGGCATCAAACACCAAATTTTTATTGGCAATTACGGTGGTGATACCCATTATCCTTCTGGCTGCAACAACATGGTGTGCAATTTTGCACGCCATGTCATGCTAGCCCCGAGTAACTGCAAGCGACAACTTGTCAAGTCTCAAGGCAATAGTTTTATCTACAAATAGAGTGGAAAATAACATGCATCACCACAACTGCAATCAGGTAACACACCATCAATTGGCAAAATGTAGCACATAATAAGTAGCTTTTAGGGGGGAGGGAAGACATTGAATTGCCACGGTCTGCTCTTAGGCTAGTAGCCATAATGGTTTGGCATGGAGAGTTATGACTGCATCCCAATAATGTGTGGCATACAAAATAGGAGAGGCAATTAAATGAAAGTTTAATATATTTCCGTTAAATTAAGAATATGTGTTTGGCCCCCAAATATGAAAGAGTGCAAAGGATGATACACCAGGGACAAAAAAAGAGAGAGTTGTGCCAAGTAATAAACATTATCAGGTGGTAAAATAAGACACTTGATTATATACTTAGAATCATTGAATCATGGAACTTGCATATATATTAAATTCTAAGTGGCAAGCTTTTTATTAAGTAGCTTGTAAATGTCAGGTCAGGAAGAGCAAAATCTGAAAGCGATACAAAGAAATAGAATGTAACTAGAATGTAGTTGTCTATGTTGTTTGACAAATGATACTCTTTCTGTGACTATAAGCTCATACCAAAAAGGATCAACATCACTGCTTGCCTGATGACATCCTCAGACTTTGTGCAGCATGTCTCTTCTAGAAGCTGATGAGGAAGCAGATGAGACATCATACATGCCTTCCAACAAGTGCAAATCGGTGAGAGGTTCCTACAAGCAGGCAATAGCCTTTCCCCAATAACTGGTATTCAGAGCCCATGAATTTTTTCTCCTCCCCATGTGTTAAATTAGTGTATAATCTTCATTTATATTAGAATGCAAAGCTTCTAAGCTGTTTCTTACATTTCCACGGGAAGAACCCATGTCAAGATTTCTCTGTAGGCCACTTCTACCTTAGTGTTCAGAAGGTTGACTAAAGCATTCGAAGAAGCTGTAGCATAGATTTTTCTCATGTGGCCTAGAATGTTTCACTTTATCCCAGTGGATGTGGTTTGGGGTTGAACTGCAGGGGTCCTCGCCGTGGGATCACATTCACCTGGTGCTATACCAGCTGCACTGGCTCCCAGTGGAGTACAGGATCAGGTTTAAGGTGATGGTTTTAACCTCTAAAGCCCCTTAGATCCTAGGACCCTTGTACCTACGGGACCACCTCTCCTGGTATGTTCCACGGAGGACCTTACGGTCTTCAAATAAAAACATCTTGGAGATCCCGGGCCACAGGGAGATTAGGCTGGCCTCAACCAAAGCCAGGGCTTTTTCGGCCGTGGCCCCGATCTGGTGGAACGCTCTGTCACAAGAGACTAGGGCCCTGCGGGACTTGACATCTTTCCACAGGGCCTGCAAGGCAGAGCTGTTCCACCAGGCCTTTGGCCAAGGCAAAGTCTGACCCCCTCTCTCCTTCTGTAATCTTCATAGAACTCTAGCCCAATGGTTGCCATTAATTTGATTCTGAACTGATTATAGAATGTATTAATTGACTGTGATTTCATGTGCTATTTTTACTGCTGTTAGTCACTCTGAGCCCGGCTTTGGCTGAGGAGGGCAGGATATTATTATTATTAATAATAATAATAATGAAAAACCTGGCAGTATGCTATTTTAAAACCCACATAGTACTAAACCCACGTCCCAACTTTCCTGTCTTTCTTTTATATCTGATCAGATGAATAGGTGTCAGAGAGAGCTATTTGCCTGCTTAAGCCACAATCTGCCATCACTGCAACCAGCTGTGTAGATAAAGCAGTCACATCTGAGTTTGAGAAGGATATTTCCTGGAAGAATTAAAATACTGATAACCCTGCTGTTGGTGTTATGTTCCGATTCTCATACATATCCTTTGTTTTTATGGATGTTCTTGTTGAACCTTTCAGAGAACTTTAGCCTTGTGGGCTTTTCAGAATGGCCATTGTGATAACAGGATGCTAGACTAGGTGGGGCTTTGAATTGATCTTCTTATGTCCTTATATTCTTAGAAGTTCTGTACCCAAATGAAAGCCAAAGAATGATCTCTGTTACATGTACTGTGCTGCCTACCATTTTGTTGACTTCATCATGCACACGAAGGTCAGTTCTACAGCAGGCTATAAAGAGATCTTTGCTATGGTGTATTGCCTCTGAACCTGATATAATCCATCACCTGCTGGCAGGCTGCACACAGTTAGCATTAAGAGAACCCTCAGTTGTCAGATTCACATCAGAGCCTACACCGATTTATCCACTGTACAAAGCTCTTTAAATGAAAATATATAGAAACTGTTATAAGACGTCACAAAGGTCAATGATATTTGTCATTGTACTGGAGGGGAAGTCAGTGCAGGATGACCACATCATTAGATGTTATTGAATTGCCTTAACAAATAGGAATCCACCTTCAAAGAAAAGACCAGGTTATTCTGGCACATACAATGTGTCTGTCACTTATGTGTACATAAGCTTTTAAGATCTTGGGGGAGATGGCAGGCTTGGGAAGCAGCAGTTTGTTTTTCTCACAACAGTAAGAAATGGTGTGTGTGTGTGTGTGTGTGTGTGTTTTAATGTATGGGCTATGCCCTGAAGCTGGATTTATGGGTAGATTTCAACCCATTACAGAGTGTGTGAACTCACCCACTTTTGTTTTCCATCAGTGCTGCCACCTGTATCATCACCTTGTGGTCAAAGATAATAAGAATATAGGTACTCACCTGTTCTTCAGCCACTGTCAGGTAAGAAGCAGTCTCATGCCACAAAATACACTGCTTGCACTGGCTTATAACTGGTCCTCAATCTGCCCAAAGTCATGTAGTTAATTTAGGGCCATATGATGACCACTGGGGGCAAGGGAACATAGGGAACTATTACATATAGTGTCAGACCATTGGTTCATCCTGTTCAGTACACCCAGCACTGACTGGCAATGGCTTTTGAAGGATTCAGGCAAGAGACTTTCACAGCCCAAGCTAGAGATACTAGCAACTGAACCTGGGACCAAACCATGTGGCAGAAGATAGCTGTTGTTTAGAGCATGGTGCTGATAACGCCATGGTGGCAGGTTTGATCCCCATATGGTATGGAACAACTGCATATTCCTGCACAGGGGTGCCCAAACTTTTTTCAAAGAGGGCCAGATCTGATGAAGTGAACATGCATAAGGGCCGACCAAAGTTGTTGAGCTTTGTTTTACAATTTTACCCCAAAGTTCTTGAGCTTTTTTTTTTAAAGGACCGAAGTTGTTCAGCTTTTTTTAGGATTTTACCCCAGGACAGATGCTACCATGGGGGCCAGATTAAATCGACCGGTGGACCAGATTAGGCCCCCAAAATGGACTTTGGACATTCCTGGATGATCCTCAGGACTCCTAGGACTTATTTGAAACATGTCCTTAAGTTATCACACTTCAGATCAAAGGGAGGGTCTCAAGGGGATTGAGGATCCAATTTTCTGGTGGTCTTGAAATTATTTTTGAATGGAGGAGCATTCAATGTTTTGAGCAGCTGAAATACCGTACCTCTGATCTAGAGTAGTACAGCCTAGAAATAAATCCAAGTCCCATCCCATGAATTATGTGTGAGGAAAAAGTCTCAGGATTCCCATCAGTATTGCCTTGTTCCCATATATTTCTTCTTGCATATTGTATTTTGCAGCCTCACTCATACTTATAGTTTCTACTTCTATATTTCATGGAATTATAGAACTGAAGTGTTGGAGAGCTCACTGGAGACCTCTAGTCCAATCTCCTCTTATGCAGGACCCTCATATGTGGCGGCAGAGGGGACGGACATTTTACAAATGGAGTATGAGAGTCATATAGGACCCTGGGAGCGGGATATGTGTGTCAAAGTTTTCAAGAAATCAAATATATTTTACACTTGAATTATTTAAAGAACAACCAGCAAATTTTAAAATTTTACGTCTCACGCTAATTATGCCATGTATGAAAACCTTCCCTTGTTTTTTTTTCCCCTGTGGACAAGGCTACCATTTTGAATTTTTCTAATTCCTATCCATGTAGAGTCTTAGTTGCCAGCTACATTTATTTAGAAAATAATGATAAACTCCATGATAAAAAAATCTAAGCAGTAAACTTAAAAAATAGAGAATGCTGTGTGTACAAACACAGACACACACACACACACGGCACAGATAACCAGGCTACTAATTCTGATGGCAGCACCTGGGGGAAGTGTAGGCATTGCTTTTGATACCGTGCACACTAATTACCTTCGGAAAACTTCCAGAAAAATAAACCGTGACAAAACATGCTTTACCTTGAGCTCTTAATTTAATTTGTGCTAGTTAAGTGTTGCTCCTCGTAACAAAGCCATGGGGGGGGGGCACACAGACTTTTTCCTCCTCCTCCTCCTCCTGCAATCCATTTTGAAAGATTCAAAATAGAGGTTGTTATGCAAACAACCCTGAGTCATTTGCTTGTTTTTAAAAAAGTTCCACACCTGCCACGTCATGCGCAACTTCAAAATAGATGGTGCCACAAGAGCAATATATGTTCCTACACGCCGTACACTGCAGGGGCTATGTTTCATCCCTTCATAAAGTGCCACCTCAAAGGCAGAGAACAATTTGCCTTAAAATGTTTAGAGCCTCACGTCAGTAAGCTCTTACACACATGAATAGTCTCACTGAACACAATGGCCTAGCGCTCACTGAAGTGGTAAACCTGTATCTCTGGGCTGCAGTACTTCAGAATGCAAGTGCTTCCAACAACTAAATCCAATAGAATATGGCATGTCACAGAATTCCAGCTGAGCTTTCTCCCTTGACAATTGACTTTGTCTACGAGGAGCAATGGTTTATTTTCTTTTGTTTTCAGGAGGGAACGTTTTATCACACGTCTGTGGTGGAGTGGTACAGTACCACTTGGCTGGAGTGGTACAGCCAAGACGAGGGATATAATAAGGCATGGTTTTCTGTTGTGCTTCCATCACATTCAGCACTGTCTCTGTTCTGCTGCAGTTCATCTTTCTCCAAAGACTACGTTGTTCATCTCACGGTCCAGTGTGGCAAAATAACCATAGCCTGTAATTAACACAATTTGAGTGAATCACATTATTCCACTTTGTGCATTTTAATGTAAAGGAAGCTCAATGCAGGTGTGTGTGTATGAGGGAGAGGGAGAGGGAGAGGGGAGGAGGGAGAGAGGGAGAAATTATGTAGCATTACTGCAGTAATCCAGTTAATTTGCTGGATTGGCTTGACGGCTGTTCCAGACATGGGATTGGACACTGTCAATTTCTCTTCCTTTTTCCATTGGAATTACCCAACATTCCTAGGCAAGACACAGGTTTCCTGCTGCAGTGAGAATGAGGCGAATGATGGACTGTTCCAAAATTATCACAAGACATGCCCACACAAACAGTGATGCTCCATCGCGAGATGCCAGAATGTTTATTTTTATTTTGCATTCAGTGCACATTTTTAAAAAGTCACTTATTTTCATGCCGAAGATAGTACATTATTATGATTCTCTGCATCTCTCCCTCTGCCCCCACCCTGTAGGTAGCAACCATAGCCACGATTAAAAACAGACTTTCCTGTCTAGGCATAGAACTAGATTTACTCCCCTCATTTTTTAAAAAAATACAAACACTGCAACTGTACTGTGGAAGAAAACTGGGGAGGGGTGGTGGTGGAGAGAAGCAACACCTATCTACCCAATCTTTGTTTTCATTCCATTTTTAGAATGTCTACATTTGTTTCTGAGACTAATTTTTTGTGTGTGTGCAAGCAGCAGTCTTTATGCTTCTTCTAAGCATAATCTCTCTGTTTCCTTCATCAACTGGGAATATGAACAGTGCAGGATCTATGATTCAAGTCCACACATTATGTTCTCCAGTCCCACTGCTGGGTAGGGCAGATATTTTTCTTTGCAATTTAGTCATTTGGTCAGGTGATTTCATCATGACTCTGGCCTGACAGTAGGCCAGTTTGGACATAATAGGAAACCATGTTTTTTTCCTGCAGTGTGCATGAGAGTCAGAAAATCTCTGGCTCACATGCTTGCCCCTACCCTCCGTTTCTTTTCCACGAACAAGAGAAAGTTAAAAGCTTCTGCTTTTGATTTTAAACTAACCCCAGTTTCCTGTTACATACAAACTCAGAGAACACTGTTTAGTTTAAACTCCAGCTACTTAAAAACAAACCAGAATTAAACTGTGTTTTATTATCTTGGCTTCTTCACTTACGTAACTAGAAATCTCTGAGTTCAGACGTTACAGGGAACTGTGGTTATTTTAAAAGGAAGGTCTCCAATCTCTTTCTTTCTTTGTTTGTTTTAATGTATTTTTAATCTTTTTCTGGAAGCCGCCCAGAGTGGCTGGGGAAACGAATCCAGATGGGCGGGGTATAAATTACTACTACTACTACTACTATTCTATATTCAATGGCTATACCCACTAAAGCAGAGTTGGCTTTCTTACCTTCACTCACCAATATGGGGAAAACATGTTTTTTTCCTCCCCCATGAGTGATTGTCTCACCCCCATAGATCTAATCTATGGGTCCTGGGTGCCGCAGAATGTGCATTTTTAGTTCTCAAAGCACCCTTTAGTCATGTATCTTTTGCATTGTGTCTACATTTGGGAATGGATTTGGGCAGTGCAAACTCACCATTTCAAAGATGGAAACAGGGACCTGCTTATAACGCCACTGTTCTCCTGCGTTCTCCTCACATTACACATTGCTGAAATAGCTATGGGTTTGTAATCCTTCATTCTATGGGTGCATTCAGATGTAGTGTTTACTACACTCCTTTTCCTATGCTAGAATGCTAGTGCTTCTGTCCCAGATTCTAATGTTCCTTTCACACCACATCACCTGTAGTGTTGTGGAACTGTGACTTTTTGACTTATATGCCGCCATGTCACACTCCATTTTAATTGGTGGGAAAGAATTGTATGCCAGAATTCCACCCCAAACTCATCATGTGAATTCACAGTGCAAAACTCCTGTATTTTCCACATTAACATGTTTTTTTTTTTCTTCCCCTGGAAATAAAATAATATAGAAATAAGAACTAAACTTCCACTAGCTTCGACTTGTTTCCCAGACGTGGCTTCTATGTTGAGTGAAAGATCACATAAAATGTGGAAATTATCAAGTAAGGAAATGTCAGGAAAATGACATTCTGCCTGACTGCAAACTACACTGGGCCCTTCAGTCATTTAAAAGCGGGGTTGTTTGTTTTTTAAGTTAAATATATTTTAGAAAAACCATTAAGTGTCTGTGACAGTAGGTGATTCAGTTTAAAATGTATCTCAGGCTGTGCTCAGCTTGGTGCCATGGTGTTAATGTGCGTGCACATTTATATGCAGGGGCTTCTAGAGGCAGAATGCACGTCTTACCTGAGATTTCCTTTCTAGAGACCATGGTGACTGAGCTCAACCCTGAAGAATTAGACACTAAACAAATTTTTTTGCAAGATAATCTCATTTTTTAAAAACAACAACAACAGACAAGATCAGAGCATAAGGAAAGTTGGCAAGTATGGAACTGTAGCTCCAGACCCTTCAAGTGTCCCTGTTTTCCAGGGAATGCCTTTGATTTAGAGAAGCCTGATGACCTCTCAAAGTTCTTAACCTAGCTTAAGGTGGTCACCTGAACTAGGCAGATGTTTAACTGATAATCAATCACAGTCAGTCCATCATTTGAAAAATATTATTTTAGAGCCATCTTAGCTTAAAATGGCAACTAGATATTCCGTGTGGACAACTGTAACCTTGGTTTAAGGAGCCATTTGGCACCTAGTTTATTTATCTGAGATTCTAACACTGCTGCTATGGCAGCTTTCAGAACTGGGTATTAGCAAAAGCTTTGTGTTTTCTTTTAGGTAGGAAACCAGAAGCGAAGATAGGATAGGTGGAAAACAGCTCCTGCTCAGGCTGCACGGAAAAAGCATTTGGGCTCGTGAAATTCATTCGGATTGTGCAGATAAAATATAATTGACAGAATTCTATAGGAGAAGGCATGAGTGTATGAAAATAGTCAAGATCCAAGGATCCCCAGGCATGCACCTGCAGATGGTATAAATGTCAAGCAACATTCTGGCACCCTGGCATCTTCACTTGGTCGCAAGTGGTTGAAAGCCAGATGCAAAATGCACTTGGCACCTGGCTAATTTCAAATGCTACACAGCAGCCTCAATGCCTTAGAAGTGGATCATTTGCCATGATCATAAATAAGGACTTGTGTGTGTAGGTCCCCAAGCCACCCCTCAAAATAATTCACACGTAATTTAAGTTTAAGGTTTTTGGGCACTATTTTGGCCACAACTTTATTAAAATATAAAATCTGTGAGTGGTTGCTTAGACATTGGTTATGACTATCTGTCCCCCCACCTGGGACAGAACTGACATTCTGAACTCCATCGGAAGCCAGTGAAGGGAAAGACAATGTTGGGGATCAGTTGAGCTGAGCGTCAGTCCCTCACCGCTCACCCAACCAGCTCCCCAAGGCTTGCCGGCCCTGGTCCTATTTCAGGGATTGGACGAAATCGTGGCAAGCCCCAGGATTCCTTTAACGGAATACCTTCCAGCACCATTGGAGGGGCAGGCACAGCCTATCCTGATCCCTCCACCACCAGCTTTTTATAACCAATGCCTAACCACAACCTTACAAGTTGTGACGAATTGCTAAGTAGTAGGCAAAAACCCAGTGGCACCAGCCAATCAGCCAAATGGCAAAATTCCTACTAGGCCCCTGCACCAAGGCAGACGACCCCATGACAGGCAAAGCAAGGTCAACCGGAACACATGATCCGATGCACTCTGCTAAAGATAAAGCATAAAGCAGAGTGCCTCAACATTTAAAAACTATGGTCCCACCCACCAATTTGCTACATGCAATTTGCCCCAGCAACCCGGTCAGCCAATCGTTGCCCAGGCAATAGCCATTAACCTGCCTGGCAACAGAGGGCTGGCCCTGGTGGCCCACACCTCAACCCGTGCTCTCATTTTAGGGAGAACACGCCTTGTAAAAGCATTTCCTACTATATTTAGTAGAGCTTATAGCTTGCCAATATTACCTAAAGTCTTATAATGAATACAAGTTTTAGGAAGGATAAAAGTATTTGAGCATAGCACCTCCAGCAACCACAGATTGCCCAGGTTTACAGATGGGATCCTCTGTCTGGGCCCTGCAGTGTTGTTGTCTCTCTCTGGAAATAGAAAGTTACCTGTGCAAAATGCAAATAATTTCTCTAATGAGAAGCCCCTTCAAAAATAGCCTCGCCACTGGTGTGCTTTTGAGGAAACACAGCAGGCTTGCAAGATTGGTTCAGCATTCTTGTTTAACTAACCATTGACCTTTCCTTTAAGCATACTCAGCTGCAAGGAGACAGAAAGCTGCTCATCAGAATAGCTCTTTGTTTTTCAATGTATGCAAAGGGATAGCAATTTGCAGGGAGGGATGCAAAATTAATCCTGTGCATAATCAATCTCAACCAACTTAAGCACCCCAAAAGACAGGAGATGTAATAAATGGCGCCCAGCACAATTTTCTATCTTCTAGTCTAGCTACAATAATTTAGAAGCATTTGCAGTTCATGCTTTGCTTATGATGAAGCTAGAGCAATTATCATGACAAGAAGATAGATTTCATAAAAACAACAATAGCAGACAAATGGGTAGACTTTTCCTGTAACCCATTAGGTCTAACTGCTGAACAAACTATAGATTTAGCATACAACCAACTTGAGGAAATAATTAATTTAGAACATAGCCTTGCAGTTCTTTGTTTTTAACCATAAATAACTATGCTGTTATATAGAGGTACACCCTTTAAGGGCAGTACACATTAATTTTCCTTTAGCCTCATCTTGTAAAATAATCCTTCCCCTCCAAAGTATCATCTGTAGGTATAGGAAGCAACTTTCTTGCTGCTTCCTGCATCCTGCCAAGTCACTATTGTCTGAAATGCTCACATGCCCTCCAACATTTATCCAATGAAAATAGGGACACCCCATTTAATAATAATAATAATAATAATAATAATAATAATAATAATAATAATAATAATTTTATTATTTATGCCCTACCCATCTGACTGGGTTGCCTAAGGCACCCTGGGCGGCAGCCTGCATATGTAAAAACATAATAAAACATTAAACATTAAAAAAAAACCTTCCCTATACAGGGCTGCCTTCAGATGTCTTCCAAAGGTTGTATAGTTACTTATCTCCTTGGCTTGGGGTTCGCATAACTCCATACCCTCTAACATTCCGCCAATGAATATAGAGACGTCCTAAGGAAAAGGAGACATTCCAGGATCAAATCAGAAACCGGGGCAACTTCTGCCGATCCAGGACTGTCCCCGAAAAATAGGGACACTGGGAGGGTCTGTAATCCAGACAGCACAAATTGCCTCTAGCGTAAAAGCAAAGTACAGTCATACCTTGGTTGCAAATGGCTTAGTTGTCGAACAAATCGGCTCCCGAACATTGCAAACCCGGAAGCAAGTGTTCCAGTTTGCAAATGTTTTTCAGAAGTCAAACGTCCAACGTGGCTTCCGCTTCAGAGCAGGAAGCTCCTGCAGCCTATCGGAAGCTGCGCTTTGGTTTTGGAAGTCAAACAGACTTTCAGAATGGATTGAGTTCTAGAACCAAGGTACCACTGTAGCAGAATCCCTCCCAAAACAGAAACAAACATAAGGCAATATTCAGCAAAAGGAGAAAAGGCGTGTGCTCCAGGTTTCTTCCTTAGCCATGAAAGCACTTCCTAGTTTGATCGCCTTAAGTTATGTCTTAAGTAAGTTTAAGTAATCCAAACTCTTCTTCTAGTGAGTAAGCTGCTTTTGTTGAGAGTGTAGGGTTTGGCAGGGAATCATTCCAGGCTTGAAGAATACATGGTTGACTCCATTTCTAGCCAGGCCTAATTGTCCTTCTTGTGAACATGTGGCTATCTCTGCCCGAATTTAATTATCATTCACTTGAGGCTATTTGGTGAGATTAGAGGAAATACTATAATAAGAATAAAACAGATAGGGGGAGGGGGGAAACCTGCCAGATAAATGACAGCTTCTGATCCCGATCCAGCAACCCTAGAGGGACTTGTTCACTTGAGCTCCCTGTTTGGAGAAGCAGAATGTTCCCGCTCCATCATTTCAGAGACCTTTTATACATCACATTGTACATCCAACAAAATACGTAAGAGTCGATACTCTTAGGAACCATCTTGCCAATTGTTTCATCATATTTGGAAGGGGGGGGGAGCAACAACACTCCCTCTACATCTGTTTCCCAGTCTGTGTCCACAATTAATTCTACAACCAGCTCTTTCATTATGTTAATCTTTTTTTGGTCATGTGTATGCACTTTGGCAAGTTATGTCAATAGTTGTTGTTTTTCTCTCTCTCCCTGCCTCTCTCACTTGCATGGAATCTTTTCTCATCGGAAATGTAAATCATTGCAAGTTGAATGTCTGAGTGGCTCGGTCTGGTTTATGAAAAATCTTCAGGAAAACTAAGCTCATTAACTGCAAGAGAACTGAATCAGCTCTACCACGCTTTTGATGTTGCACCTGTTCACGTTTAATTGAATTTAATTTAATAGAAATGATCCAATCATTTCCCCACCTCCTGTTCACATTTTGTTTGTTTGTTTGTTTGTTTCCAGGCAGACCACAGCTCAGAGGAAATCTATGTCATCATGCTTTTCAATTAAAGCAGCCATGGCTCGAGAATAATGGCTTGAGACTTGTCATTTGGATAGCCAGCTCCTCTGCTTTGAACCAAGAACATTTGAACATGGTTGAGAGTTCACTGGCTTGTAAATTTGCTAGCTTTAATGAGATGACTGCAGAGGTGGAGATTTGCCAGATTTTTTTGATGGGGAGGTGGCACGTGAAAATGTTTATAATAAAAGCAGCAAAGGATTTGAGTCAAGAAAGATCTCAGAAGCAGAGTTATTAACTCAAATAATAGGAAGCATTTTATTATTGAACTATCACTCAGTCTCCATAAGTACTGAAAAACAGACCATGGAGAGAAAACAGAACATAGCCCTGTTGGACTATGGGCTATTATTAAAATGAGGCTGCATTTTAAATTGTATTTTTAACCTGTATTTTAAATTGTTGGTTTTTTCCTCCCCTATTATGTTTTTATTGTAATTTTACTGGTGTTAGCCGGCCTGAGCCCAGCTGTGTCTGGGAAGGGTGGGGTATATTATTATTGTTGTTGTTGTTGTTGTTGTTGTTGTTGTTGTTGTTGTTGTTGTTGTTGTTATTATTATTATTATTTATTGGGATGCTCATAGAGAAGAGCAGAAAGACCAGTTAGCAGAATCACCAGAATCCCTTAGTTTTCCTCATGCTAACTGGTGTTATTGTGTTGACCCTTGATCCCAGAAAGGTGATCAATTGCTTATCAGCTCAGCCAGAAGTTCACAGTTTATGTTTATTCCATTTTTATGTATTTATTATTATTTCTACCCCCTTTCACCTCGGGATAACAGGGTGGTTAACAATGTAAAAACACAAAAAACACAGCGTAGTAGCAAACGAAAACTATAACACACAGAGAGAGAGGGAGAGGGAGAGGGAGAGAGAGAGTTTAAAAGGGCACAGATTAGCTGAAGGTTTGGGAGAAGAAGGTTTTTGCCTGGTGTTTGAAGATATGTAATGAACGAGCCATCGTAGAAAAGGCCCGTTCTCATGTTGCCACCCTCTGGACCTCTCAACGGAGGAGGCACATGAAGAAAGGTCTTAGATTGTAATGTCTGGGTCAGTTCATATGGGGAGAGTCCTTGAGGTATTGCAGTCCTTGATATATTGCAGTTAAAATCTTAGCTTTGCCAATAAACTTACAAGGTGGGCTTACTAATCTTCAATTTTGCCAGCCTCTTCCGGTGCTGGTGGTGGACTATTTATTTATTATTTATTATTTATTATTTATTATTTATTATTTATTATTTATTATTTATTATTTATTATTTATTATTTATTATTTATTATTTATTATTTATTATTTATTATTTATTATTTATTATTTATTATTTATTATTTCTTCATTTCTATAGCCCTTTTCATCATCAATCCTATGGCAGTTTACAACAATACAATATAATTCCAATTATAAGAATTGTAAACAGTTTTTAATACTGAGTTTTAAATTTCTGTAACTCAACCTTTAGATCTTATGGTGAAGATTTGATAAGAAATAATATTACTAATGATAATGATAGCAATCCATGCAGGATCCAATGCCTCAGAGAGGCTACACAGTGGAGTGATCACACTGATAATAATAATAATAATAATAATAATAATAATAATAATAATAATAATAATTCCCTGCTCATCTGACTCTTACTGCATCTTGCCATTCCATAGGAAGACTAGGGCCTTGGCAGCATCATAATGGAAAATCCCCAATCTCTCATTCAGCAATCTCTCAAAGTCTATAGGTACAGAAGTATCTGAGGGTGGATCATCTTAATGGGTCCCCAACCACAGCTGCTTGGGGACTGTAAGTACACACCTCACCAGGAAAGGATCTGACCATGACAAAGGGGTTATTGCAAACCCCTCTCTAATCCTCACATGCTCTGGGGGGACTTCAACATCAGCCATGACAGGGATAATTTCATGTCTGAGGGGTTTTCCTCCACCCCACCCCCCAATAAAATATTTGAGGGGGCATTGCAAACAGTGTGTGTGTGCCATGTCATGTGATCTATCATGTCGGACATGACTTACTTGCCCCCCCCCAATATTATATTCAAGTTGGCACCATGTAAAAAGGCATCATGTAAAAAGTGAATGACAATTGACCATCATGTGCATATAACAGTGTGATTATGTTAAGTTTATTTTAGGTTTAGTTTATTTATTAGGACAGCGTGAATGGGTTTTTTTTGCTCACATGGTGGTGGTAGTGACTAAGTTTATTTCATCATGTGATGAATTTTGAATTAGGTATATATGGGGGCACCCAAAAAATTTAAGTGGTTATAGTCTCTAAAGGTCTTAATTTTGCCCTGAGCTCAGTTGTGGCTCACTGCAGTCACCTTCCAAATCTCGAGACATAGTGGTAGCCGTCCACCCCCTCAGCACTCACAGCTAGACCTCAGACTTCATACATACTGGCCTTGGTATTTTGTGGAAGCCACCACACATTGAGGTCATGAGACTGGGCTACAGTGAAGCAAAAATAACATATTCAATTATAATATGGGTATTATACCAAGTTATGGGGCAGAGTTTCTTTAGCACCCTTTACATACAGAACCTCTGATCTTCTGCTGTTCATTTTTGTTAATATTTGAAATATGAAATTGCTGGTGGCTTTTTTTTTTTAAATCTACAGGGCTTGGCTTGATCCCTCAGTGGACTAGGAAGGTTAAGAAAGGGAATATACCAATTGGATTTTCCCTTTTGAGCCTAATAAGTGCCCCCATTTCGTGGTTTCTTACATTTGTCACCACAGCTCTTCTGTTGCAAGATTAATCCTCACAGCATCATGCACATATGAAGAAAGCCCTAATAAGTTTAAACCTTGCGCCAGGCCATCTCTAATTGAACTCGTTCATTGGGAGAAAGCTTTTTCTTAATGATGCCTTCAAGCAGCTTAATAGTTTTGAGAAAAATCTACCTCGTCCAAGCTTTCAAATATGAGTGCATGAGGCAAGTTTAATGAGCCAATTTCCACTATGCTTCATTTCTAACTCTGTCACAGGTTTTGCACACCTCTGAAGTTAACAAGGTGTTGAACAATGGACAACCTACTGCTTTGTTTAGCATCCTAAGTTTTTATATGTAACTGATCATCAGGCTTTATTATTCTCATACAGAAAACAGAGTATTTTGTGGCCTGCTGACCACTTGCTACTGTCTCATCTGTAGAGGTGTGCAGTTTTTAATGGACGTTAAATGCATTGACTTATGAAAACTTTCAGCTGAAGATTAGAAATAATGTGTTGGAAAGAGCACAAATTGATATTTTTGAAAGATGAAGAAGGGTAATAATTGGAGAATTATATTCAGTTTGCCTTTAAAGGTGAGCCCACCTAATTTCATAGAATCATAGTATTGCAGAGTTGGAAGGGAGACCAAGGGTCATCTAATTCAACTGTCTGCAATGACCGCTCCCCACATTAAATGGGGGGCACACTTTGTGTGGTCGCGCGCAGCCCCTGGACCCTATACGGCAACATTAGCACAGGCTTGGCTTTGCCTTCCCCCAGGTGGGATACCTGGAGGTCTCCACCTACCTCAGTCAGTTGCCCAATCCTGCCTGGGGAAGCGTTGCCAAGGTGATCAGGCCAGGTAGGAGGACGGACCACGTGCCCACACAATAGAGGAAGGATCTTACCTGGGAATTATCAGTTGGCTCCAGAGCTTCTCCCACCCTACCCACCCTTAGTTAAGACTTCTTTTGCAGGTTAACCTTTTCTCCACAGGTACGTGGGCGCTGCTATGTCAGGGACTCTGTTGAAGGGTGTGGCAATCACACAGGGTTCCCGGATGTTTAATGGTCTATTGATCCCTGTGCCACCACTGTGCTCACTTCCCCGCTGCCACCAACCAGTTACTCTCTGGTAAAATGCTGAGCCCAGACAGTTTTTAAAAGTGAATCAAAATAACAAAGTTTATTTTACAGACATTAACAAGTTTATGGTTTCTCCAATAATATTCCTGTCAGTATCTTAACTTTAGTTTCTTTACTAGCCTATACCTTCCTATTATCTTTACCTTTTACCTTCCTAATACCTTCTGACTGATTATCTCAACTGTTTGAATGACTCCTCGTAGCAAATTCCCTCACTCTCTCACACCAGACTAGAACAAACCACAGACTTATCTTATCTGTCTCTTCTAACTCCAGACTGTCTTCTCCACCCTAACTCTAACTCTCCCCCTCCAAAAAACCCCTCTGTGCTTAAATCTTATACACAGTTAACTCCACCCCCTGGGTTCCCATTGGTTAGTCATTTTACAATTAGTTAACTCTTTCCCTATGACCCCAGTATGATGTCACACACCTAGGAGGGCCAACGCCACAAAGGGCCAGAGAGGAATTCCCCTGCATTGGCAGGTTTGCCTTTCCCGTAGCAAAACGTCACAACTTTGGCGGTATCAGGCCTTGGGCAGAATCCTTTAGTCTATCTTCCCTAAATGGGGGTGAGCGTGTAGTGGTGACCCACGCCTCCCCCCTCTTTGCAGCGATGATACCAGGGTTCCCCGTTAAAGGGGTTGTTTGAGGGGAGGCTTTGGCCGTACACCTAGAGGTTGTCATTGCTCTCCCCTGCGACGGTGACGTAACGGGGGTGGGCTCTCTCTGCTTGAACATATGTTCTCCAGAGCCAGCCCATCCCCCTCACACACTGGATAACCCTGATGTTCCCCAGAACCCCAGCGGTGGACTGGGAGGGATAAACACCCAATGCCTGAGCCAAGGACTACCCACATCTGAAATATAATAAAGTTGTGGCCAATTTCAATACCATAGCATGTTGTCTTGAGTCGTTATTCCACACGGGGGGCCGCCCAGGGTTTGGGCGACTCCGCCTGTCCACACAATGCAGGAATCTCCACTAAAACATCCATGACAGATGACCAGTGCCGGATTTACATATAAGCCAAACAAGCTATAGTTTAGGACCCCACTCTCTTGCCCAACCCCCCAAAATATATACTTATTCTTAATTGTATTTCAGTTCAACAATTACTTTGATATAATACATATTTTGTTATGTGCAAATGGCTTTAGATACCCATTAGGTCCACGAATTACCATATAGCATATATATATGTTGACAAAGGACAGCTGGACATATAAAGGGCCCCATTCCCTTCAGTAGATTAGGGCCTCATCAAACCTAAATCCGGCCCTGTAGGTGACTATCCAACCTCTGCTCAAATACCTCCAAGGAAGGAGAGCCCACCACCTTTTGAAGGAGACCATCTTACTATTGAACATCTCTTACCACCAGAAAGTTCTTTGCATTGAGGAGCTTGGAAGATCCCAGGCAACATGAGAGTATTGTTTGCATGTTTCTTCGTGGTGAAGGAGTCTGTTGATTGCAGGGGTTTGGACTAGATGACCCTTTGTATCCCTTTCTCAGGACACAATACCTCAAAGACCGTCTCTCCCCATATAAACTGACCTGGACCCTACAATCATCATTGGATGTGTGGATGGTTTTGTTTTTGTTTGTTACTACGTTGTGTATTTTTGTGCTGTATATTGTAAACTGCCCTGTGATCCTTGGATGAAAAGCGATATATAAATTTAATAAATAATAATACTACTAATAATGACTCCACATTTTTTTTTATTCTGTGGGGTTCCCAAGCTTGGATCCTGCACTTCATTCACTGTATTATTATTATTATTATTATTATTATTATTATTATTATTATTATTATATTTGCCATCATTATCATTTCAAATTAGATATCACCCTTTATCAGAAGATTCCAGGGTGGTGTGCAACGTTAAAAACACATTACAGAACATCAATGATAAAAAAAAAAATCATAAAAACAGCTCCAGTTCTAAAGAACTTAGCACTGATAAACTCTTCCACTATTGGTGCATTTGGGAGTTAGAGCTAAGATATATCAAGCTCACTCAAATGATCCCTCCACACTGAGGTTTTTTGACCAAGACCCATATGGAATAAATTTGCACTTAGAAAATCCTTATCATTCTAGGAAACAAAGATTTTGGTTTTTTAAAAAATTCCACTTTGAATGAGGATTAACATGTTTGTTGCCTTCTGTCCCTGGAAGTTGTGCTATGTCCAATGCAAAACAGACTGAATGTTTGTGCATACCCACATCCTGCCTATGGCACACACTACAAACTGAATAATATCTCATCAGAAGCATGTTAAATTTCCAAGCATCAAGAGTGAGATGATTAAAGCTGTGCATCTATGTCTTTCCTAATGAGATACTATTTAATGAGCTTTTCTTGTTTTTCCAAGACATCAGAGTTACGCAGGAACCAGTTCCCACCTCGCCGCTTGCTTGAGCTGGGCCAAGTGTACTTTTCAAGAGTTCCAGGGGCTAAAATATGCAACAAAGAGCAACTTCCTTCTTTAAGTCAGCAGTGCACTTTCCCAATCTGTGCACGTCTCGGCATTGAGCAGAGAATAATCAGTTTGTCTACAGATTTATCAGGAGGTCAGTAATGCCGCACGTGAATTCTTTGGTCTGCGAAGCTATCTTAATCTAAAGGAAAAATGGCAGAAAATAGGCACAGCTACACAGGTGGAAAGATTTCTGTTCTTAAAATAAATACATTTCCTCTTTTTATTTGTTTTTAATTTTAACTTATTTTAAAGTAAAGGAATTTCTTCAGACTCATGAACGGGACAATAATGTCCAAATGGAAGGAGGGGACAAGAATGTGCTCAAGGGACCATTTTTAAAACAAAGTCACGAGGGTTGTTGTTGTTGTTTTTTTGCACCTTCTCTCCTCAAACTTCTTCTTGGCAGAATGTCAACTCAGCTTGCTTCTTTGCTTGTTGCTTTACTCCCTATCTAATGAAATAACCAGACAAGACAGAAGCATATGGTTTTGGGGTTCAAAAAGTCCCCACGTTTATTGGATACAGATGTGAAAGGTTTGGCCTAAGTACTGGGTAAAGCCATTTAATTAACTCCAGCCCATCTGCTGGGAGTGCATCTCAGGGTAAACTGCAACTTGAGGGGGGGTATGACCTACATCAAATAGGGGGTCCCCCCCAAGGGTCCCCACTGGAGTAGTTCCATGACCTTAGGCCCCATCTGGGTGTCAAACAGAAGCAACTCCTCACGGATCCCTTTAGGATACCCTGAACCAAGGAGGGGCAGGTAGAAGCTGCAACCTTCCCTCCAGCCATGACTAAGGCTTACCCAATGCCTAACCTCAGAAAGTTATGACGATTGCTATGATGCAGGCTAAAACCAAATGGTCGGTGCCAATTTGCCAAGTGGAAAAATTCCTAGGAAGGCACCAAGTTGTGAAGTCTGAGTCACACATACCATTCAGAAGTAGTGTATGTATATTCTGCACTCCAAATCTGAAATAGTATGTGCATTTTAAATAGCCAGGTTTTCTGGCATGAAACATGGAAGCAACTGCTTCATACTCTTCTGATTACTGTGTTTGTTTGTTTCTTAATTCCATGGAAACGTGTTCATGTAAATGCATCCAGCTATTCAAAACACTGCTGACCTAGATGGACCATGGGTCTGACTCAGGCATGAGTTAGCCTTCTGTGTTTCTTTGAGATCCTCTACACCAGGCATGTCCAAACTTGGCCCTCCAGCTGTTTTGGGACTACAACTCCCATCACCCCTAGCTAACAGGACCAGTGGTCAGGGATGGTGGGAATTGTAGTCCCAAAACAGCTGGAGGGGCAAGTTTGGCCATGCCTGCTCTACATCAAGCAGGCTATTGATGACGCAAGGATGCAATAGGTGTAAGGGAACAGCAGAGTGCTCAATCAAAGGTGCTCAATCAAAGTCCATGGTGAGATCAAGAGAGGACGCAACAAGTAAAGATGTGAGGCTGTAGGTGGCCTATACCTGAGAAGCTGGAAAGGACAAGCAACCTGAAGAAATTGGGGAAATGAAAGGTGCGGAGGATGAAAGAGAAGCAAGAAGACTCTTTCAATGGCCTTCTGTACTGCGGTGCCAGATTACCAAATAGGCAGAGTAGGCCCCATATATTTTAGGGCCCCCACAGCAATGGACCAAAATAATCTTGATTTGATCTTCAAAGAAGATTACGATCAAGCTCTCTTAGTTCAATGTTATCCCACTACAGTATGCACACAAAGGGTTTCCCCGAAAATTCGAATGCCTAGGGACCTCCACAGGGTTTAATCTGGCACTGTCCGTAGAATACCTTTCAGACCTCGAGAAGGTGTGTGACTGAGGTGCAAAGAACATTTGGGCAGATAACCAGAGAAGTCCTGAACCTCCGCCTGTCCCTGATTGTGATGCCGTGCTTCCTTACCCACTATCCCGAAGCGCCTTGTTGTCTCTCACTTCCATGAAAACAATATGTAATTTGGATAATAAATAAAGTGATGAAAAGTTGTACAGTATTCTTGAAAGAATTCTTTTTGAAGGAAGCAAAAGGATGGACTTTTAGTGTTTTGTCACCCCATCATTCCATTCACAGCTGAATGTAGGCTATGATTAGAAGACAGTGATTTAATTATAACTTATCTATCAAGAGCAATTCTTAAATTTAAAAGAAATATACATGTCTCCTTATGGTTTATCTCTTATATAAAGATAATAATTGAGTAAGTAGGTGTAAGCCTCCTTTGAATCTCCAGAACCAATTATCTATTATACCAATTTTATGGGACCATTGAGTTATTATTTTCACATGAAGTAAGTCTTAGAAACTGTCTAAAAGGATGGTGATTTCTAAGGAAAATGGCTTTCTGTCATTTGAAACCCCTTCTCTGTATACCTGTTAGCTGAACAGCTTTGATAACAGAGTTGGTAAGAGTTGGATTTAGATAAAATCTTCTCCTTTCAAAATCTTGAGAGATAAACTTTGTAGCAGGAAATGTTTAAGAACTATTACTGCTTACTTTAGACTGTTTTATATTTTGATAGAAGTTTCTTAGTAAAGTGGGAAATGGATTCAAAGGTTCTTCCCTTATTGAATCCTTGTTAGTACAAAATCAAAACTGATCTCATCAAAACAATTTTATAGAAATGGTAATCTAGGGCTTCCTATATGCCGGAACTACATTTTGATACCATACCCGCCAATATTTCTCCAATGAAAATATGGACAGCCTATTTCATACCCTCCAACATTTCTCCAATGAAAATAGGAATGCCGTAAGGAAAAGCGGGACATTCTTGGATCAAATCAGAAACCAGGGTGGCTTCTGTGAATCTGGGACTGTACCTGGAAAATAGGGACACTTGGAGGGTCTGTAACCAGCACTAACACAGTCCAGATCCATAACAAATTAGTAAATGCATCATTACTCCTCATACGTTTCATATTCAAATGCAATTGCTTTTCCATGGTCTTCCATGCCATGGTAGAGTTGAACATTGTTGCCATGATGGGAAGTAATGAGCACCAAAGCTGGATGCTCAGAGATAGGTTATGATAACTCCTTAGAAATCTACAGATATTGCTGCTGCTGCTGTTTTCCACGAATGCACTTCTTCATGAAAGATTCATTGGCATATGAAGCTTCACAAGAACTATTGCATGCTGTAAACTACATGAAACAGGCCTACAGAAAAGTCATCCTTTGCCCACGTAATCAGTACTGGGTAGATTGCTTTTACTGGAAACTGAGGTAGGTATATGCAGCCAAAAAGTTTGGGACCTCATATTTCCAAATATTGATATTTTTAATAGCTCTCAATTAAAACAGTGACCCGGGGAGTATTATGCTACTACAGAAATGTTTCCCCACTTGTGAAATGACAATCCCTGATAAAATTCACAGCAGAGGAGCCAGATTCACGCTAATGAGGCTCCTCGGGTGTAAATGTTCAGCGAAGAGTGTGTTCAGGAGGATGAATTGCCTTTTCCAGCACAGCTGCTCCTGCCCTGTCACTTCAAAACTCTCTGTGTTGTTCAGCATGTCAGATTCAATTCTGCTCAGCTACTGTACTGCTAAGGTTGTCATAAGGAAGCTAACCCAGCATATGCAGGTGACAGAAGCTGTGACCCACATACTAGTTAAGTCAGAGTACACGGATTTTACTTCTCCTTAAATAAAAATCAATGGGACTTAAATCGGCTTAAAATCCATGTTTTCCAGAGTTGCCCGGAACATGCATCGGACTGATCATTACCCAGCTGAGTGTCATTCATGACCATAATATCCTTAAGTGTACTCCATTATGGAACTGTGCAGGCTGGATCCAAAGCTATTAATAATATGCTGCAGCAAGGCTTAAGACAGGGCACCGAGCTTCTTCAGCCAACATTTCTCCACAATAACTTCTCATTATAATGGCCAATAGCCCCATGGCTATTTTTATATTTCCTTGTAACAGAGTTAAGTGTGGTTATTTAGGGAAGTGTTCATTTTGCAAACTTCAGAAAATATGAACAGGGTGTGAAATCAACTCTGCGGGCTTCACAAAAACTTGGAAGATTTGGTGGTTTCATATCAAGAATTCAGATTGTTACACGCTCCCCAATTCCCCAGGCAGAGGGGCATTTTGTGGGTAGTGCTACCAGCTTTTAGTTTCCTTTGCAGGCAAGAAAGCACTGGGGACGGTGATGTCTTTCTTTTTAAAAATTTTGCATATAGAGGTGAAACTGAGTGTTGGCTTTCAGAAATCACATTAGGAACTGTGTAACAAATCAAACTGGAATGACACAAAGCACACCTGAATCAGATTGGGCTGATTCCAAATGCTACAGGTAGAAGGCAAAACATTAGGGTAACCTGGTAACCGTACCTCCCTAACGCATTTAACCCTTACACTGCATTATGGGTGTCTTCATACTTGAGAGGTAGGGAAGGTTTTTCAGATCAAGGGGTGTAATTCTTCTCCAGACACCATCTGGGGACAGCATGTCAGTTTGGGGCATGACCAATGTTACCACAACATTGCAAAGGCTGCAGAAAAACTGGGCAGGTTCAGAAACAAAATGTGGATGGAGCATCTGATGTCATTCAGGTCTTGGTAGAGCAGGCTGTCTTTCAGCTACACAAAAGTCAGAGTTTTCTACACAAATACCCACACACTCTATCTTCCATCTAGAGAAGCAAGAAGCACACAGATCATAGTCCAAGAACACATTCCATCATCATGTTGGAGAAATTTAGAAGGAGGTTCCTAGATTGGAGGTTAACCTCCCAGAAACCCAAAAGAAAAGGCCCCAGGCCCCTGGTGAAGAGCTAGGACTTTATTAAAATACAAATGTGCATAAGGACAGTCTCAAAAATGAGGAGGAGGTTGCAAAGAACTACATCCAAAGCAGTGTTTTCTATACACTTCCAGATTACACATCTCATTTAATTTCACCAGTCAAAGTGTAGCACCCTGCTTGTGGTTAACGCTTAGCTGGAATGAAATATTCAACACAGCAATAGAGAAATTAAAATAGTAATTTATTTGTCAGACAAATAAATAAGAGGCACAGTGGTACATGGTTACCAAGCTCTGGCCTGGCCTCCTGCCATTCTGGCCAGCACTTATATTCCCTTAATCCAGCCCCCTTTGCTCCTCCTGTGGCTGCCTCTGTCCAATCAGCCTGGTTGAAATTCCTATTGGCTGTTTGCTAGAACCAATCACAAAAGATACACCCACAAAAGATACACCCACTTCCTTGCCCTTATAAGGGAGACAAAGAGCTATATATATGACATATAAGTAATAATATATCTTACATGGAATCTTAATTACCAGCTCACCTCTTGCCCTCCTTGCCCTATTGCCTTCTAAAACAAATGGTTAATCTTACATTTTTATGTTCAACAGATGTCAAGGATCTTGAGTTTCACATCAACATTGAAAGATTTCCTTCATTTAAGGTTTCTAAACAAATGCCTGACAACTATATATCAAGACTGCTTGGATGGCGTCTTCTGTCTGGCAGGGGGGCTAGGCTCATTTGCCCCTCTGGTCTCCTATTGCAATATGACTCTATGAAATAAGAATCTAGCATTTCTTAAATCCTTTGCATAATTACATTTAAGCCAATATATTTAAGCTAATATATTTCATACATTTATCATAGGTAGCCTCTTAAAAGAATAAAGCTTTTCAAAGTAAAAAGGAAGGAACTCAGTAAAACACAGCTTTTAAAAAGAAACCTCTTCAGTGTACACCTCCCCCTTTCCCCCTCCTTTCCCAGCCAGCTAGATGCTTCTCCCATTAGCTCTTCTCAACATTTATTGCCTTTTTAACTCTCTCAGTTTAAGAAACAGCTTTAGAAAAGACTTTTCAAAAATGTTCTCTTTTCTTCTAGCCAAGCCAGTTGCCTTTTTTCACTGCTCTTGGCCTTTCAACCTTAGAAAGAAGATCTGGCTCATTTTACTGGGAGGCACATTGGTATTATTTTCCCCATTCCTAATGGTGTTTTCTCAGCCTTTTTTATCTTCTGTATCATGTAGGATCAGTGTCCTCGCTCTCAGCCTTTAATTTCCTCTTTTTATGACTTTGAGAATTGTTTTTCTACTATAAATCAATGGGGCCCCCTTGTCTTAGGAGAATGGCCAAGGTTTTCTCTGCCTGGCATGAAACATTTGAAAATCTAAGCCCATTTAATTTAGGAACCTGATCAAGATATAAGCCAATATAAGTCTTGATTAAAAATGCAGTCTATATTCAGATGCCACAAAAGGATCACAGCAATCTTGATAGATGCAACCAAATGTCATCATGTTGAACCAATCAAAATCATTTGGTCTTCAGATCAGCCCTCATCATAATATCATGTGATTACATATAACCATTTTTCCTGTTTATTAAATGTCTTCCAATGTCCTCTTACATCTGTCTGCAAAACAATTCAAGATTAATCACAATTGTCATGCCCATCTGATTCTCTTTTCAGGCTTACAATGGCCACCATAGATCTTAACAGGTTATTCTTTTCAGTGTTCCATTTGCTATGTACAGTACCTAAAAGCAGCTAGTTTTGTGCTGTAAAAGGCAGTTGCAGGCCCCTTTAGTTAAGCTAGGCCACAGACTGAAATAAAAACAGAATAATCAAAATAATACAGTTTTATGAAAATGTCATTTTCTCCAACGATCACAGTTCAAGGACACATGCCAGGGAAAGGCTGTGTGGATGGTTAAGAGTGTGGCTTGAGGAGGGATCTCTGGCCCACAAGAGAGATCTGAGGACTGAATTGAGAGGGCTGGGAGGCCACATTCACCTCCCCAAAGATCCTCACCCCTGCCTAATGTGATCGTGGTTCATGTAAGGAACCTGTGGCTTTGGAATGCAGTAAGAGAAGCAGTTCTTGGTTTTGCATATCTTTGATAAGAGAGCTCTGCTCCGTACTGAATATATTTGTTCTTATTTTATCCTGTTTAAATCTCCACTGGTGAACAAGGAATGACACAGACTTAATTACCGTGTAGATGATAAAGCCAATTATGCAAGGATCCTGGTCCCACATTCGCACCACCAGCTACTACTATTATTAGATTGGTTTAGAACTAATGAGGCAAATTAATCAGTTTATTAATCATGCCCTCTTATATTTAAAAGCAGGAAGCAGTCACCCCCTTATTTAAAATTATTATACTGACAGGGCTTTCTCTTCCTATATTTAGCTTCTCCAGACCCACTCCATTTACATAAATGCTGTGCCTGAATATTTCTCATATAAAGATTCAACAATGTATGACTTAAAAGATACAAAACAGCATGTAATGAAGATAATATTTCAAATCCCTTTAATGTTTAAGTCATGGGTGTGCATACATTAGCATGGGTTAATTTGAAGTCATTTACTTAAGCAAAGCATAGCCTGTATGAGAGAGAGAAATCAGCTTGTAAAGGTTAAATAAGGAATCTCTGAAATATGTGGAGGTGCTTTCCCATTAAGTTTGACTGATTAATGCTCAAAACCGAAACAATTCTTTGTATAGTGTAATTGACTGACACCATATGTATTTATTCCCTATTTATATCCTGCATTTTCCCATCATTAACTCAAGCTGGAGTATATGTGGTTTCTAGGTAATCAATAATACAGGTGCTGACTGGTCCTAAACCTGCTTCACTTCAGAAGCTAGTGGGCTAATGTGCCTTTTAACATGTTTGTGTGTGTTTGCGTGTTTATTTTGATTTACTCTGCACGGTTGTGAGTTTTCAAAGCTTGAAAGAAATGAATATAAACATTAAATGCAAAAAAAACCCCCCACAACCCCACAAAAAATTGTTTTCAGGATAAATTGGGTTGGATCGAATTAAGATAGTCAAACTTCAGACCCAATGTCTTAAGAGTCATGGGTTTCAATCAGACCAAAATATGACGTCATCTTTTGTTTATAGCAAATCAAACTTCAAGGGCAGCCTGCATCAATATTCCTGGATTTATTTGCTTCTTCAAGGGCTGCCATACCTACAGATTTCATCCACTTCTATGAACAGGGGGGAAAGTAATGTTATCTTTTAAAATTTCCCATTACGATGAATGGGGTAGAGGAAAACCAGAACTTTGAATTAGTTGAGCTCCCAGGGGTCTGAACACTCATCACCCAACACCACTTTCTGTACACAGCCCAATAGGAAGGAGCAGAGCCACTGCATAACAGTGCTCCCAGCTCCCAATTTCCCTAATCGGTCCAGAAGAATACCATGGCTGATGGTATCAAAAGCCACTGAGAGATCCAGCAGAACTAGGGAACAACTTCCCTGTAAACATACAGAGCACCATACCCATATCCTCTGGAAGAATATCTTATTTCATATTCCATACGAAAAACACCACACATTTTTAATGAAATGCTTTCACCATGTAATATGATGCTGAGTTTAATGCATAAAATGTACTCTCTTAAATGGCAAAATCTGTCAATTAGGATGTTCAGAAAAGCAGCTCCCCTAGGGCTACCAATAACTTCATTTTAAATAGAGTGTGACAAACATCCTCTAATGTGCAGCACCGAAGTCCCTCCACAATAATGGTTCATTTAGTGATTAATAGTTTGATAGAAGGAATGCTGCATTTTAAGCCAAGACCTCATCTCGCACCGGGAGCTTAGCTAGTAAGGCAAAATAAAAAAAGATTTAAGTTGGGCTCTTGGATCACCCTGTTATCTGTTCAATTATTTGTTTAGTATTGTTGTAAGTCCTATTAATCAGAACCAATTTTATCAGACTGTAGCTGTGAAGAGCACCGTTTTTCGCAGGGTTCATATCCAATGTGTGAGAAGAATTGTTTTATTTGGAAAAGCTACAGACCTTATCTATAAATGGAACAAAAAAAATTGTGGCTGGGGCAACCCAGTCAGATGAGTGGCATATAAATAATAAAATGGTTGTTGTTATTGTTGTTGTTGTTGACAAGTATAAGCACCCTTTTCCTGGGCTATTTGAACAAGACCACCAGTTTCATTTTTTTGTTTCATTTTTTGATAGTGGAAATGGCATTTCTAAGCCTTGAACAGTATTTGTCTTTTCCCATGCTTGAATTGCTTATCCCCCAAAGTGCTTCATGTGATTTAAAACACTATTATGCTACCACTACAACTGCTAAGACATATATACTAAAATCAGCACACAATTAAAAACCTATTGGCAGTCACAATATTTTGTCCCAAACAATTCCTCAGAACAACACTGCATGCAGTGCATTTTTTGGGGAAAGAGCACTATGGTAGGGCCGCCCAGAGGGAAGTGTTGCTATTCCTGTCAAACGAAGCAGTGACAAAATTCACGTTTTGGAAATAGATGTATAAAGAAGTTACCATGGCCACTGCTAAAGGGAAAGCAGTGAAATTTGGCCCTCAGCAACAGAGAATGGAGCCATGAAATTCCATGACCCTTGGGGTTTGGATATAAGATGGCAGAATTTTCTCTTCCTGCTAGTATTCATCACACGAAGCACTGTTTCTGTTCCACTGCAGTTCATCTTCCACCAAATACGTTAATCATCTTACTGTCCACTCTGGTGAGAGTATATAACTTATGCAATTTCCATAACTGATTACCTAAATTTCATTCTCATTACGTTATTTTATTTCAATGCTAAGGAAACACAATGCAAATTGTGTGTGTGTGTGTGTGTGTGTGTGTGTGTGTAATATCAATGTAATATCATATTTGGGGGCTTTGGCCCACACAATAAAATATTTGAGCGGGCCAGGCCCCCACAAAATTAATGGGCATTCCCATTCAAATGGTGTGTGCGCACCATGTCATTTGACTGATTGTGCAGGGTGGGGCTTACCTGGGCCCCCAAAATATTTTATTTAAGTTGGCACCCCTGAGGAATACTGATTATGTTTGCTTGTCTGGTCTCCGTTCTGGACAAATAAATAAGTTTTTGCTGCTGTTTTTGTTTTCATTAGAATCCCCCAATATCCCTAGTTCAGTCATAGGTGAAAGACGATGGGATGCCAGGAGATCAATAACTGGAGCTCCTAGTTTGTTTTTGGTCCCCCCCCCCTTTTTAAAGTGAATTAAAAGCAGCTGTGGATGTGGGGTAGCAGCGTAAATCAGATCATGGGTATACAAACATGGGTATATTCTTTTTCACTATCTTCCCAATTTAAGTCACCCCCACCCCCACCTGAAACCATTATTTGCCCTATGAAGGTAAGCATACAAATATCTCTATTGCACTTGCAGATCCAACTCCATTTGGGGATTTTTTTAATTAGAAAAATGATGCAGATGTAATAGTTAATCTCAGTCTCCCAGTGTCATGACTCTGATCGAATTCAGAGCCCTTGTGACCGTATTTATCTTAATAATAATATTTTTTAAAAAAATCAGGAGAGCTGATCATGGATCTCCCAGTGTCGTGTTTAGTTTGGCCCTTAGCTAGCTACTGTATAAGAGGATTTAACGATACAGTATGTGAAGTTTGTTGCATTTTAAGAAAGAATCATTAGCTGAACCTCCATAGTTGTTCATACCTTTTACCTCTTATGTGATGCATCTAAATCACTGATCTAAAGCTGCTAGATCATTTAAATCAATTCATAAAAGCTGGGAACTGATTGGAATGATTGAATGTTAAATATCTATCATCTATCTATCTATCTATCTATCTTGGCTTCTTACTGAGAAAGGGGGGGGGGGAAGTCAGTTCTGAAGATTTGGTGGAGAAGAATTCTAAAGGGAAAATGATTTACTGAAACACACAACTGCTCTTCTAGAGATAACCTGTAGGCAAGAAGCCTTTACAAACTCTGAGATACACTTGGGATGTTCCTGTAACCCAAGAAGTAGGCCATCAAGCTTGTATCCCCCCCCCCGAAAAAATATCTTTTTTAAACACACACACATTCTGTACAAAACAAATTCCTTCCAGTAGCACCTTAAAGACCAACTAAGTCAGTTCTTGGTATGAGCTTTCGTGTGCATGCACACTTCTTCAGATACACTGAAACAGAAGTTTCCAGACCCTTCTATATAGTGAGAAGGTGGGGAGGGGTATTACTCAGAAGGGTGGTGGGAATGGGTGATTGGCAGATAGCTGTGATGAGCCTGTTGACGACTCTTAACGACTGCAATAGGTCTTACAGGAAAAAGCAAGGGGTGAAAAGGTGAAAAATGGCTTTGTCATGTATAATGAGATAAGAATCCAAGGTCTTTGTTCAGACCAGGTTTCTCCATGGTTTTAAGTTTGGTGATAAACTGGCCCCAACAACATCACACATACCATCTTGGGACTATTTAATTGCTCATCGTCTAACATTGTGTATGCCATAAAATGCCAACAGTGTCCTTCAGCTCTCTATATTGGACAAACAAGCCAGACCTTACGCCAAAGAATAAACGGACATAAATCGGACATCAGGAATCACAAGACAGAGAAACCAGTAGGAGAACACTTCAATCTCCCAGGACATTCTATACAAGATCTCAAAGTAGCTGTTTTACTACAAAGGAATTTCAGAAATAGACTGGAAAGAGAAGCTGCTGAATTACAACTTATCACCAAACTTAAAACCATGGAGAAACCTGGTCTGAACAAAGACCTTGGATTCTTATCTCATTGTACATGACAAAGCCATTTTTCACCTTTTCACCCCTTGCTTTTTCCTGTAAGACCTATTGCAGTCGTTAAGAGTCGTCAACAGGCTCATCACAGCTATCTGCCAATCACCCATTCCCACCACCCTTCTGAGTAATACCCCTCCCCACCTTCTCACTATATAGAAGGGTCTGGAAACTTCTGTTTCAGTGTATCTGAAGAAGTGTGCATGCACACGAAAGCTCATACCAAGAACTGACTTAGTTGGTCTTTAAGGTGCTACTGGAAGGAATTGGTTTTGTTTTGACTATGGCAGACCAACACGGCTACCTATCTGTAACACATTCTGTATGCATCCTTGTATACATATAATTATTCTGGGCACTCTTGCCATCAAAAGATTGCAAACAACTTTCCAAAATCACATCTTGGCGGCTTCGCTTCCCACACCCCATAAACTGGTGTGGTTCCACTTTTCCACACTGTGACCGTAATACGTATGTCACCATTGGGTGGCTACAAAGAAAAGCTTCAGCACTCAGGTTTGCAAGGAGAAACTGCACAAGAGATTAATCCTCTTGCTCTTCTCGGTGTGACGCCCTCTCACTTTGCAAGTTGTGCTGTGACTAATTCTTTCAGACTGCTGGCTGCATAACATCAAGATAATTACGCCACTGACTGAAACTTCAGATCATTCTGACAGTTTTACATTTTAAAATCACTGTCACATGTTATCAACCTGGAGACCTTGTGGTTTTGTAGCTGTTTCCACTAGAAGCATGCTTTAGAATCTACAAAAGTTCTGTAAAACTTGGTATTAAGAGTGCTTGCATGCCCTCCAACATTTCTCCAGTGAAAATAGGGATCTCCTATTCCTGGAAGAGAGGGGAGTGGTTGTGGGCGGGAGCCGAGCTCTGCCTCTAGCAGGGGGCGTTAGACCCCTGCCTCCCACTCACCTGGCTGGCGCCCATGCCCATCAGCAGACACCCAACCAGGTGCCTCCGAGGGAGCGTGTACAGCAGCCTAAATGCTGCGGCGCCAGCCCCTCCTCGGCCTCACTCTTCGTCGTCCCATCGCAAGTCATCTCTTCTGTGTGCCCAGCTGTGAGGAAGTGACCACGTGGAGCCAACAGAGAAGAGGACTTTTATCAGGGAAGTTGTGCCTTACCTTTCTGTTTTTCCGTGATCGGTTTTCTCCATTATTTTCCTCTGTTTCCCATCGTTTTCCCCCAACTGCAACATAAGCGTGTCTGGCAAGAAGTCCACCCCCCAAACCTTAATAGGGAGTCTCAATTGGGGTGCTTTGTTTGAGCCTGCTGCGATCTATAGCGTTGTGATGTTGGGTTCGCCAGTACGTGTGCCTGGTGTGTGTGGTTGTCAGCGCACATGTTTGCATGAGTGATTGCTACTTTCTCCCCCTTTGAAGTAAGCTTCGAGCGCAGAAGCAGCAGCAGAAAGTAAAACGCTTACAGAAGACCTCCTTCCATCCCTTGCTGCTTTGTTTGGCGGGCTGTTTGGGGTGTGGCCATCGCCTATGCCTTCAGTTTTTGGGTATTCCGTTAAAGGAATCTGGCGGTCGTGTATTCTGTCCGATGCCTGCTTGGCACGACCCTCGGTGACATCAGGGGAGAGCCTATAGTTGGATTAGCATCAACAGGCTCCACCTACTGGTGAATAAACCCCCTTTGTTTTAGACTCACCCCTCTCTGAGGGAGTGGAGTCAGCTGACGTAATCCAATGCCTAAGCCAATACCTTTTCACTTGCTGTAATCAATAAAGTTGTGGCCTTTTCTTGCCCATTAACCTTATATCACGTGTCCTTGTGTATTCATTCCACTTTGCGGGGATCGGGTCCTCGAACCACAATTTTATTATTTACACCCCACCCATCTGACTGGGTTGCCCCAACCACTCAGGGTATCTTCCAACACATATAAAAACATAACAAAACATTAAGCATTAAAAAAACTTCCCCATACAGGGCTGCCTTCATAGGTCTTCGAAAGGTTGTGTAGTTGCTTATCTCCTTGGCTCAGAAGTCGCATAACTCCATAGCCTCCACAATTTCTCCAGTGAAAATAGGGACATCTTAAGGAAAAGGGGGACATTCTGAGAACAATCAGAAACTGGGATGGCTTCCATAAATCCAGGACTGTCCCTGGAAAATAGGGAGACTTGGAGGTAGTCTTCAGGCTAAATGTGCAGATCATGATTTAAATTATCCATCGTCTCTGTGTGTGTGTGTGCACGTGTTTCTGAAATGTGCATTTTGAGACAAAATACATTTGAAATGCATATGGGAACACCAGAAAACCAGGCAAATCAGGATGATCCAGTAATACCATGTTTCTGATAACAAGTTGTCTTGAGGTGGACTGGGGCTCTTTAAGCTTCTGGGTCTCTCTGTGGCCTTGGGTTTTCCGAAACGTTAAACACATGACCATTCCCTCCCCGTTTCTGAGAAACGAAACCAACTTGATTAAGGGAACATCCAGCACTTGAGAGAAGAGGGGTGGAAAGGATCGACTTTAAAAGAGGAATAGCCAGAAGAATGGAGGCTGAGGTTGTCAATGCCCACTAAGGCATGAAGGCCTCCCCCCAAAATTGGGAAATTTTGGAGCATGATCCATAAAGAAATAAATAAAATACTAAGAATATCTTATAGTAAAAGGCCAGAGGCATTCCTTTTAGGAATTTTAAATGATGATATTCCAAAAGACAAAACTAAATTTTACTTACGGTATATACGACATCTGAAGCAAGAATCCTAGTGGATAAGTATTGGAAAGGGAATCAGTTACCCACTAGGGTAGAGTGGTTATGTAAGCTTTCAGAATACTTAGAATTAGCCAAATTGACAGACATAATAAGACAAAAACCAAAAAGTGAAGTAAAAAAAAAGAATGGGAGTGCCTAAATGAATACCTTAAGAGTCAAGGTTCTAGGACAGAAATCTGGCTGAGTCTGGAATAACCTTGTGAAGTGAAAGGATAAGAAAGAGGGATTTATATCTAGATGTTAGGGTAGAGATGATAAGGAAATCAGGAAAACAGGAAGACACAATGAGAGATAAAGGAGGTGCTATGGGATTGGTGGAAGTCAATGTTTGTTTTTCTTTTTAGTGTTTATATTATTAACTTGTAAGATATGGATTTCTGTGGTTTTTTAATGTTGGTTTTTGTGTTTTGCGTATTATTTTTTGATATTTTTCATGATGTTGTTGTTGTGTAGAAAATACTAATAAAATTTGTATTATTTAAAGATAAAAAAAGACATGAAGGCCCCCAAAGTCAGAGGCAGTAATGTTTGTGAATACCAGTTGCTAGAAACTGCAGGAGGTGAGGGGGCTCTTGTGCTTAGGCCTGGCTTGTGGGTTTTCCACAGGCATCTGATTGCCCACTGTGGGAACAAAATGTGGAACTTGATGAACCATTGGCCCCTGATCCAGCAGACTCTTCTTATGTTCTAATGAGATGAGAGGGAAGGTGATGGAGAGATCTTTCTTTTAGATGGACAGACAGTGAATTATTTTCTGAAGCCACTCCAATCAGTGATTTGAGGGAGGGATGCAGGAGTAAATAAACAAAGTTATTTTTCTTATGGGGCGTCATTCCCCCCTGAGTTTGGCTATGGAAACAGAACATGATTTAGACTATCGGGAAGACCTGCTTATCTCTCAGTCATTCTTTTTCCTAACAAACTATTAAAAACCATAGTCTCTCACTCTCTTCTTTACAGGAGGCAAACCCTGAATGTAGAGGAAACAGAGCTTTGTTTTCAACAGCTCCAACACTGAATAGGTTATCAAATTGGAAAGACACAAAGCAGCTCTGAAATAGATTGACTGTTTGGGAAAGCCACATACCCTTGCTGCAAACCTCTAATATTTATGTTTAAAGAAATTATTCAAATTATGAGATGAAATGGATTTATGGGTGCACATGTACAAAACTGAGGCAGACTGGAAATATACCCATATCTGGAATATGGATCCACAGAAAGACCAAATTCCCTTCTCCAGTCATTTAGCTGAACCTCACACAGCATAGCATCAGGTGTCAAGTTGTTCAGAATGGACCTGTGTACACAGCGTACTTCACCCTGATGTCCTCAATTCCTCTTCATCCAGTTTGTCAATCCGTTCAGGATTTTACATTCTTCGGGCACGTTCATGGCGTGTGAGCTGGGCATTATTTTAGTCACGTTTTCCTAAAGCCCTTTCCCATGCTCCTTACATTCAGGTAATTGGGGTCTACATCAGCAGTGGCCAATCTTATTGGGTAATTTTGCTACAAGTCAAGCCCAAATGAAGAAATAATGCCTCTCTAATGCAAACAACTGCATCAACACAACCTCAAGTTTCTGGGGTCGTTTGGCCCCTAATTTACTGAGTCAGGGAATAGGCATAGTAGAAAGCAGCTGTGTTGGCCCATATCCATGCTACGGTCAGACAAAGGAGCCCTATTACTCCTGCTTGTACCCTACCTGTTGTTTGTTCTGTTTGTCAGTAACACCTGTGGCATAGTTTAGGTAGCCATTCTTGCATACCCTCCAACATTTCTCCAATGAAAATAGGGGTGTCCAATTTAATAATAATAATAATAATAATAATAATTGTCAGGGGTTCAGGGAGAGAGGCGCAGATGAGGGAGGAGACAGAGAGTGAGGGGGAAGGATTCCAGAGTGACGAGGAAGAGGATGACAATGACCCAAGATTGTCCATGAGTCCGTCCAGTGAATCGGAGGACTCCCAAAAGGGAGCCCCTCTGGTCAAGCCAAGGGGAGCTAGAGGGGGAAGCAGTCAGGAGCAGGGAAACGAAGGGGGAACCCCCAGTGGGAGTTGGAGAGCGAGACCGGCTGCTCCGCTGGAACGGAGTGAGGGGGGAGGAGTGACCAGTGTGTCAGAAGGAGCAGAAGAGGAAGCAGAGAGGGGAAGGAGATCAGGGCAAAACGTCCTGCCGGAAGGGGAGGAAAGTAGTATCGAGGGCAGTGTAACTGTCGAAGGGAAGGTCAGGAGCAACGTACGCGCGCCAAGTTCAAAATGGGAGGCGCGCGGAAATGAAGAGAGTCCTGGGGAGGAGCCTGGTCCCAAAGCCCGAAGGAGGGGGGACGAGGCGGCAGAGGATTCAGCCTCTGGAGAGTCCCGAAGGGAGAGAACACAGGGGGGCAGAAAGACCCTGCGGAAAAGGAAAGAGAGAAAGAGGTGGACCAGTACAAGCCTCTTAAACTGGTGTAGAGGGGGGACCGACTCAGAGGGGACTGCAGCGGTCTAAGGGTAACAGACGTAGAGTCACGGAGCTCGGATGTGAAGCTAATAATGTTCTTCAATAAAAGCTTTTGTACATAAGCTGGAGCGGACTTTGGTCTCTTGTGAGCTGGGACCACGGGTGACTCTGACAATAATAATAATAATAATAGTTTTATTATGTATACCCCACCCATCTGACTGAGTTGCCCTAACCATTCTGGGCAGGTTCCAGCATATATAAAAACATAATCAAGCATTAAACATTTTTTAAAAAACCTTCCCCACACAGGGTTGCCTTCAGATGTCTTCTAAAGGTTGTATAGTTCCATATCTCCTTGGCTTGGGAGGTCACATAATCCATACCGTCCAATATTTCCCCTGTGAAAATAGGGGTGTCCTACCATACCCTCCAACATTTCTCCAGTGAAAATAGGGGTGTCCTGGTGTGCAATTTAGAAGTCAATTTAGTTTGCATTTAAAGACAATCCTACCTAATTTGCGCTTTCTGGAACAATAGGCAGAATGGCACACAGTAGGTCTGTGGGGATTAAAGGACTAAGTACATTAACTTTGATGGGTCTACTCTGAGTTATGACTAATGCTGGATACCACCCTTTGAGTTTTCTTTGGCTGGAGTCCAAATAAATTAGAAATTTATAGATCCTTTTGCTCAACTTGCCTTTGCAGCTTCTGAGTTTTATTATCTTTAGCGCATTATCTCCTGGTGCTGCTAATGAGTTTAAATTATGAGTGTCGTCTTACACCTGTTTCCCTCTTCCTAGACAAACTAATCAGTGTCCTTGATCTTTCACAGTTTCTCATCTATTACATATCAGAGCGAGCATACCATGTTCCCATTCTTTCTGTTTTTAACTTCCAATGTGATATATCATCCTTGTCTTGCGAATTAATTTTTTGGGGATGAATTTTTATCAGGCAAAAAGCAGCATTCGATGAAAGCACTCACTGCAGTTGTATGGGTATTATCCATTTCAAGCGTAAGCTCCCTTAATATATCAGTGGATTTTACTATTTAAGGATTTCATAAAATGACTTACCCCTTGCTTAAGAAAAAGCATTAAATTAAGATCAGGGACGGCACTATCATAAGAACTAAGTAGACATGCCTAGGAGAACAAAAGTCTAGGAGAGCTGACCTACCTCTGCTATGCACATGTATTGGTGAGAGAGAGGGAAACAGACAGACAGACAGATAGACAGACAGAGACTTCCTGACCTTTTGGTGAGATGTACCAAGTTGGCTTAGCACCTCATCCACTCTGTGATATCAAGGGGACGTGAGTCCTATTGAGAAGTTACCACTTATGCATAGGGATAACATGTATAGGGGACCTCAGCCCCCAGTATCCCTCTTCCTGCCACCTACTGCTGGCTCTCTCTGAGGACAGAGACACAGCTGGTGTCAGGCGTCAGGGAATCTGATCCCCCCACGGCAGGCTGCCGGGGATAGACAGACAAGGAAAGCTCTTACCAATGTCTTTTATTCAATATTCACAGAGAGAGGCTTAGAAATGCAGCCTCTTGGAGTAATTATGTTGCTCTAAGTAATCTCCATCCACCTTCTCTCCTCAATCAGCAGCAGCACCCACCTTAGGGCCATTTGCCTCTGAGCCCTTTGCTCTCCTACTTTTAATGCTCGGCAAGTTCTGGAAGAAGCGGGGTCTGGAATGCTTTCTAGTGATAGCGTGTCAGCCACCTCCTCTGGCTCTGCTTCCCCCTCCTGCTCTCCCATTATTTCCCAACTTTGCCCCTCATCTTCCTCTGAGCCGCAACCTCCCACAAACCACTGCTGTAAATCTATACTGGCTTCCACTTCTCTCCAAGGTTCAGGAGGGGGGACGGTCTCCACCATTCCTCTTCTGCCCAGTCCCTGACAGCTGGGAAGGAAAATAAATATGACAGTGGCAGACATTTTTTTAAATTTTTTTGAAAAGGATGAAATGCTATCTCAGTTGCTTCTTGGTCACCTCATGTGCTTCAGTTATGTCACTCTGCATACAGAAATAGAGAGGGAAACGAGATAGCAGTAAGCACCTTAATTTTTCTAGGGCAGCAAAAGGGATAGGGTTTGTCTTTTTAAAAAATAAATAAATAAATAGCAATCTCTCTTCCACATTTCAGGTGACCTCACTCATATCAAGAGCTAATCAGCATGCATATTACTTAGAAGTTCCTATCATGCCATACCAAATCAATGAGATAATCCACTTAGCTCTGCCTCGAGGATCGAAAGCCATATCAGTAACTCAGCTCTGCCTTGAAGAACAATTAAGATGCACCCTATCTTTTATCAACCCTGATCTCTGAAACATTTCTTTGAGAGCGACTGTTCCCTTTGTCTTTTTATTATTTTATTATTTTACACTGCTCTCAGTCTCATCTCAGAACCTTCCAGCTCACTAATACTTCCAACTGCTTTATCTTGCAAGTTACGCAGCTTTCTTCCCTTCCGTTTGATTGAAAATCTATATTTATAGCTTATCTAACCTTAGTAAGCACCAGATAATTACCAAGAGCTGAAGAAGAGGAAAAAAACAAGCAGCAAGCCCTAAGTGAAGCAAATTGCTTGCATTCAGACTTCAGTAGGATGTATCATACAAAACACAGCCGACAATCAAGCAAAATGCTGTCGACAATCAGAGGTTAAGGGAACACAAACCCAGAGAAAAGAGATTAGGCAAGCATTATGGATAGCTGCTAATTTTTCCTTATCTCCCATTTGTGTGTGCACTCATCATTTACTTGGCAATCCTCAAGCGTTATTAAGAAATGGTCCATCTGACTTTTTGAACTAATTACAAAGCTTATCTGAAGACGTGCATAAATGAGGAATGAGCTGGTTACTCGATTCTGACAGCGGGTTCTGTATCATTTCCATATTGCACCATGCTCAGTGTACTGAAGAGGCCTTTCATGTGCTCTTGTATGTGCTGTATTGCACTTGCTTTATAAGCAAAGGCTATGCTCAAAGATGAAGTGGCTTTTGACACGTAACCTGAAAATCTCTCTCTCTCTCTCTCCTCCCCCTCAGCATGGACACATATAATCTTCCAGCAATTTCCTTAGAGAAACATGGCACCTCCTCAACACACCCCATCATGCTCCTTAAGTAAATGTAGAGAATGTTTATGAGGTAGGGAAAGAGATACTAAATGAGACACAGGGTGGACTCAAACATAGTGTTCAATCTCTCATTCCATCTCTACAAGGATTTCTTCTTGCACATCAAAACATTACAGTGGTACCTGGGGTTACATACGCTTCAGGTTATATACGCTTCAGGTTACAGACTCCGCTAACCCAGAAATAGTGCTTCAGGTTAAGAACTTTGCTTCAGGATAAGAACAGAAATCATGCTCTGGCGGCGCGGTGGCAGCAGGAGGCCCCATTAGCTAAAGTGGTGCTTCAGGTTAAGAACAGTTTCAGGTTAAGAACGGACCTCCGGAACGAATTAAGTACTTAACCTAAGGTACCACTGTATTCCCCTCTGCTTCCCCTGTGTGTCTAGGTGTTCCCCGAACCTTCTGGAGAAGAATGGAAAGAAAGGGAAGTCATGTTGCACAAGTGGAAATATTTGTGTTGATAGGACATGGTTGTTGAAAATCACCCTTAGCATTCAACATTCTATAGCAAAATCATTTAGCATAAGAGGAAAGGAAAATGCAAAATCGATGAATTTCTGAGGAATTGTTTTAGGAAGTATTAAGCGGCTTATTCTTATTCCCTACCCCACCCCACACCCTGATTCCCCTGGTGAAATGGATATCAGTCAGTTCTGGCAATCCGCTAGCCTGGAAATAATTGATCACACAAGCATTCTGTTCTTAGGGACAGTGTAACATGGAAGTAACTAATGCATGGGAGAGCAGCCCTTTTCCTCTGTGAATGGGAAGATTACAAGCTGTAATTTTTCAAGTTCCATGTTATGCTGCTCAAACCGTAGACTGCTAATGTAAGAGGTTTTGGGTTGGATGATGATTGAAACCTACCCTATTGGTTATACCCAGGTATGTTCTACCCAGAATGCACCCATTAAAATAGTCATATCCATTAATTCCGAGTTGTGGAATCTATCCCTTACACAACAAATGTCAACTCATGCAAATGTAATTTATAAACTGGGAACCCTCTGGAGTAAATTGGGACCTGTGGGGCTGCAGGAAGGATAAGAGGAAAGGGAATTCCATAAGAATCCTAGAGTTGTAGATCTGCTGGCCACAACACCAAATCTTACTCATGTGAGATCTCTGAATTTTGCACCATAGTTTTTCAACAAAGCAATGTGTGCAAAAATGTATTACTATGCAAAGCATGCATCAGCAAGCACATGCTAGTGAAAAATATATTAAATGCATTGCAGTAGAGGAAATTGCTTACAAAAATGTATATACTATGAAAAATTGACACTAAAATGCTGGTGCATGGAGACTTAAAAAAAGAAAAAGAAAACTGATGTGGAAATGTACAGAACCTAAGACAGGAAAAATAAGAAGCTGAAAGAAACCAAACCTGACAGATCTGTCTATCTTTGGAACTCACCAAACCATAAATTGCCTATCTATCCTATGAATTAACCTTATTATAAAAATTGTGCCTGGATGCTGTTAGATGCCGTCAGCTATATTAGTTAAAGCCAACTTTTGCCACCTGTTTGCAGGCCTTGCACATATGGAGATAGTGCAGATATACTGTATATTAGAATGGCTAGCTCTGCTCGGGTTGTATACCCAAGCTGTCAAAATTGCTCCGTCACAGTCGGATCTTCCCTTCATCCTCACTCAGTGTTTTATTGCATTTTCCCAGAGTTATCGGGCATTTCTGTAAAGCAATAGCAATTCCTTAAGCCCTTGGCTGCTTTATATAAGGCTTCTGGCTTTCACTGCAACTCACTTTCCAAAACAGTGAGTTTTCAGGGATGCCAGCTTTAAGCGTGAAAAATCCTGAGGCAAGTCTCCAAATCATAAGGGTTCCCCCACCTCTTTAAACAACATGCTACCTTTTGATTCAGGAGGTACCAGTTTTTCCTTTAATTTATTTCTTTTGTTTCTTCCTTTAATCAGCATCCAGGCTAAAAAAACTCAGGATCCCTACAAACTCAAATGGAGAAGACCCAGTTTGAGGTGTGCACAGGCACAGCCAATTGTTAGTAGGCCTGATTCACATTGGAGCTCACACAGAGCCTACAACTCCATCCTTTCTCTCTCTGCCAGGGGGAAAAGCCGTATGACGAGTAAGCAGAGGAAGCGGTGGTAGGCAATAGAAAGACACCGGGTCATAGAGGATCTCTCCTTGCTGATCTGTGTATTATTATTATTAATGCTTTCTTTTTTCTAGAAAAAGAGGTGCCAGGATTCTAAGGTTACCAGACATCCCCGTTTCCCGGGGACAGTCCCCGGATTTACAAATCGGTTCCCATACAAAATCCATTGAAGTTGAAAAGTGTCCCCGGATACATTGAAAAAAATCTGGTAACCTAACAGTATTCACCCCATGTTCTCTTATAATGGTAATGATGCCCACCTGAGAGGTGCCGGAACTCAGTTCTGGCAGAAAACAAGCCATTATTATTATTATTATTATTATTATTATTATTATTATTATTCCTTTCTTTTTGGGAAGAAATACCAAGGCGGTTCGCAAACAAGTAAAAGTTAACAGCAATATAACAAGTGTAAAACTGATTGGTGACATCTGCTTCTTTCTACCCTCTCCTCCTTCACAAGAAGCAATTGTTTTTCCCTCTTGGGGAAGAGAAGAGGGCCAGGACGGGTGGAATGGCAACTTTAGCACAGTTTTCAAGTGGGACGACTTATCAGGAGTTCAGCTGTAATACAAAAATAGCCCTGTTCATTCTCAGGGCAAGCTAGAGTGGGTAGATAGGGATGTGGGTGGAGCTATGGTCTAAACCACTGTGTCTCTTTGGCTTGTTGATCATAAAATCGGCAGTTTGAATCCCCGCGATGGTGGTGATCTCCCGTTCCTCTGTCCCAGTTTCTGCCAACCCAGCAGTTCGAAAGCGCACCAGTGGGAGTAGCTAAATAGGTCCCGCTGTGGCGGGAAGGTAAATGGCATTTCTGTGTGCTCAGGTTTCCATCACGGTGTCCCAGAAGTGGTTTAGTCATGCTGGCCACATGGCCCAGAAACCTGTCTGTGGACAAACGCCGGCTCCCTCGGCCTGAAGTGAGACGAGTGCCACACCCCATAGTCACCTTTGACTGGACTTAACCATCCAGGAGTCCTTTACCATTACCTTTTAGCGTGGTAGGGATCCTATCCCTATTAAAAACTTACATATAGAAGGAGGGGAGCTGAAATTTTTCAGTAGCCTATTATAATAAACCTTTTAATATGGGATGGTGTCATTCCAGTCAAGTTTGTTCTGTATGTTTGGTGCGGAAACTTCTCCTGATGCTGAGAGCATTTCTTATTTCTTTTTCTTAAATAGCCTTTTCAATATCTGTTGTTGGATAAACTACAGGTCAAATCCTTAACTTAAAAAGACAAATACAATCTACCAACATTGGCAGCCTTGTGGCCAAGCATCTGCACTCATTGTCTTGCCCTCCATAGCCAAGGGCTGTTTCTTTGCATTTGCCTTTATATATATATTGAGACTACGTGGATAGAAACCTGCAAAGTCAAAGCTGCGGTTCCCCACTGGCACGATGTTGTCGGCTGGATGCATCGGAAGCAGAGGGGCAATTATTTCGTTTTCTTTGTGCTGGTGCTGCCGGGGAAAGGAGAGGCCAGGCAGCACAGAGGCTCATCGGAACAGGTGTGAGGCTGTGGTGAATGCAGCCTTCCCGTGCTTGGCATTGATAATCCCAATAGGGGGCTTTCCTGCAGAGAGGGGGAGATTGCTTCAAGGGCCTCGCAAAAGGAAGGGGATACAAAGCAACTAAGGAGAGAAAAAAAATGTTGTAGCAGAAAAGGTTAGATTTGAAAGGGGTACGGTTCTTTCGGACGACCACGCCACTGAAATGAAGTGTGAAGAAAGGGGGAAAGAGCTTAGTACTTTTGCTTTTTGTTGAACAAGAAAAGGCATTAGGGTAACCTTTCTACTTTATTGTTTTCCAGGGCTCAAGTGAGGTATGAAGAAGGAAGCAAAGCACACATTTATACTCCCTAGCAAATCCACTTCATCTCCTCCTGATTTCTAATGTAATTCATTATCTTGCCTCCATCGACTCCTTATAACCCTAGCGGGCTAGTTTCCAATACCCTTTGACATTTTTTTTTTTCATTTACTGGGGGATAAATGCTCCAGCATGCACACCAGTGGAAATTAATTTCATCTAAATGCTCTTAGGTGCATGATTTGGAAAGGCAAATATGCATATTGCGGTTCTGGGGAGGGGGCGTTTCTTTGTTTCCAGATGCCTTTTTATTATTAACTGTAGTTCCATTTGGATTGTGACAGAGGAATCATACTCTAGCAAAAAGGAAAGGGGAAAAAATCAGTGATTCAGTTTCTCCACCCCCACCCCTTCATTTCTATCAAATTATCTTTGACTAGCAACCACATCAATGCATTAGCTGGTAAACTTATCTACTTTTCATAAAGCATTCCCCGCCAAAGCTCTAAAGCTAATGGCAAGAAATGGAAAGATGATAGTGTTTGATGAGAAAGATAAAGCCTTGGAATACAGCCTATGAATGACGATGAGCAATGGGGGAACCCAAGAACAGTTCTCAGCTGTAGATGAAACAAGGTATTTTTCACTCTATAGGACGCACCCGACCATAGGACGCACCTTGTATTAGAGGGGGTGAACAAGGGAAAAAAATCTCCCCCTCTCTGCTCAGCGCTTCTTCAGCGAAGCGGCAGGAGAAACGGAGACCCTTCCATTTCTCCTCCCGCTTGGCTGAAGGGGCGCTGTGCAGCTCTCACTCTCTGCTGAAACCAGGAGAGTCTTACGAAAGGAACCTGAAGCGAAAGGAACCTGAAGCCTCCAGAGTGCAGCAGGAACTCGCGCTGCACTCCAAAGGCTTCAGGCGGCTATCCCTGAAGCCTGGAGAGCAAGAGGGGTCGGTGCGCACCGACCCCCTTGCTCTCCAGGCTTCAGAGAAAGCACCACAAAGCCTCCGGAACGCGGAGGGAGCGCTCCCTCTGTGCTTCGGAGGCTTCGCGTTGCTATCGCTGAAGCCAAGGAGCCTGCATTTGCTCCATAGGACACACACACATTTCCCCTTAATTTTGGGAGGGGAAAAAGTACATCCAATAGAGCGAAAAATATGGTAGCCAAATCTGTATGTGGCTTGCTATGCAATTCAGGGCTTGTCTACTATGGAGAGTACCATGTTTGCAGCTGTTTACATTCCCATTTAACATGTGTAGTTGTGCTGGTCCCAGGGGGATTGAGGTACTATTACCGTAGGCCAAGATCAACAGGGAGCCGGGCGGGGTAGCAGGAACGATGGTAGAGCAGAAGCAGGAAGCCAGGCGAGGAACCGGAACACTGGTAGGGTAGAAGCAGGAGTCCAGGCGGGGAACAGGAACACTGGTAAGGCAGACGCAGGAAGCCGGGCGAGGAACAGGCACACTGGGAGTGCCGAACAAGGACTGGGTAAAGCAGATACTTCACAACGACGTTGCTCCCGCAACCTGGGACCGGGCTGCCTGACCTTTATCTTCTTCTAAGGCCGGGGGCGGTCCCGGCCCCCAGAAGCCCCGCCTCTCTTGGCCTTAAGGCGAGCACTCCTCCTGGGAGACACCAGTTCCCTTCGCCTCTCTGCCCTAAGCCTCTGCAGATCAGGAGAGGCCGAAGGGTTACTGGGCCCCGGGGGAGGCTCACCTGTAGCCACTGAGTCTTCCAGCACCTCTGGGGCCTGAATGATTTCACCTGGTGCCTGCTCTTGAGTTTCCTCAGCAACTAGGCCTTGCCCCAGTTCAGCCGGCCCTGGAGGCGGGGACTCCTGCGCCGGCTGGGATTCCTCCGGATCACTCTCAGACTCGGAATCCCAGGCCATCACACCATCCCCCCTCCCAGGCCCCCCCTCACTTGAGGGCCCGGACCCGGCTTGCTGGGATACGCTGCATGAAACTCCCGGATGCAGGCAGGTGCGTGGACGTTGACCGCTGGTTCCCAGGAACGGTCCTCTGGCCCATACCCCTTCCAGTCAATGAGATACTGCAGCCTTCCCCTGCGGTATCGGGAGTCCAGAATGCGTTCCACCTCGTACTCAGGCTCTCCCTGCACCAAGACTGGCTGCGGTCGGGGACAGTCCGGGTGGAACTCGTCGGGTGGGGCCACCGGACTCAGAAGGGACCTGTGGAATACCGGGTGAACCTTCAGGTTTGCTGGCAACCGGAGACGGAATGCCACAGGCGAGACCTGGTCCATGATAGGGAACGGGCCGGTGAACCGGGCGTCCAGCTTCCGCGAAGGTCGAGAAGGGTGGAGGTGGCGAGTGGAAAGCCATACCAAGTCACCGACGTGAAGTTCCGGCCCCACCTGGCGGTGGCGGTCGGCCTGGACCTTGTACGCCTCCTTGGCCTGGTGCAGCTGCTCCATCAACAGCTGTTGCTGGGACTGGAGCTCCTGAAGCCACTCTGTCACCGCAGGGACCGTAGATGCCGGCAGCACATCCGGAAACAACCGTGGATGAAGGCCATAACTGGCTTGGAACGGGGTCTGCTGGGTGGACGCATTCACCGCGTTGTTATAAGCGAACTCCGCCAATGCTAGGTGGTCGACCCAGTCGTCCTGCTGGTAGCTGCAGTAACACCGGAGGTACTGTTCCAGTACCGCGTTCGCCCGTTCCGTCTGGCCATCAGTCTGTGGGTGGTAAGCAGATGAGAGACAGACCTCTGTTCCGAGGGCCTGGTGCAAAGCACGCCAAAACCGGGACGTGAACTGAACGCCGCGGTCGGATACTACACGCTCAGGTAGGCCATGCAGGCGGAAGACATGCTGAAGGTACAGCTGCGCGGTTTCCTTAGCTGAGGGTATGGATGGGCAGGGGGCACAGTGCACCATCTTCGTGAAGTGGTCGGAGAAAACTAGAAGGCAGGTGCAGCCACGAGACGGGGGTAACTCCACTACAAAGTCTAGAGAAACTGTGTGCCAAGGACGTGGTGGAACCGGCAACGGCTGAAGGAGGCCGGGGGGCCGCCCGGTAGGCCCCTTGGCCCGCCTGCAGACGTCACAACCAGCGACGTAGCGAGCCACGTCAGCCTTTAAACGGGGCCACCAAAACTCACGGCTTACCAGATGGGTGGTCCGATACCGCCCAAAGTGCCCCGCCGCTGGAGCGTCATGGGTCATCCGGAGAACCTCAGCCCGCAGCGGCCCTGGTGGGATGTACAGGCGCCCGTAGTGCAGCAGAAGACCCTGATGCGAGACCAGCCCTGGATACTGAGGGCATGATCCTTCGGCCAGTTCCCGGAGTCGTTCCTGGGCCCAAGCGTCGACCCGCTGCTGTTCCCGCACCCGAGCCTGCAGTGGCTCGACCTCCTGGGTGGCCAGGAACGCAGCTGGTGGTAGGATCGTGGTGGGTGCTGCTTGCTGAACCGTGTCTGCGTTGTCTTCAGGTTTCCGGGACAGGGCATCCGCCTTCTGGTTTTGGGAGCTAGGGATGTAGCGGATCCGGAACTGGAACCGGGAAAAGAACAACGCCCACCGGATCTGCCTTTGGTTCAGCTTGCGGGTGGTCTGGAGGTATTCCAGGTTCCGGTGGTCGGTTCTCACCTCCACCGGGTGTCTTGCTCCTTCAAGATGGTGGCGCCAAACCTCGAAGGCCACCTTGATGGCCAGCAGTTCCCGCTCCCACACGGTATAGTTACGCTCCGCTGGAAGGAGCTGGCGGGAATAGAAGGCGCAGGGTAAGAGTGGCGCTTCCGGTCCGTGCTGCTGAGACAAGACGGCACCGAGAGCCGTACTGGAGGCGTCAGTCTCTACCACAAAGGGCCGAGAAGGATCCGGATGTTGCAAGATTGGCGCTCTCTGGAAACAGGCCTTCAACCCTTGAAATGCCTCCTCCGCCTCCTTGTCCCAGGAAAACGGCGTCTTGGGGCGCAGAAGCCGGGTCAACGGGGTGGTGCGGTGAGCATAATCCGCAATGAAGGTCCGGTAATAGTTGGCGAACCCCAGGAAACGCTGTAGGTCCTTGCGGTTCCGAGGTGCCGCCCATTCTCGAACCGCTGCCACCTTCCCAGGATCCATTTGCACCCCACCTGGTGAGAGTCGATGACCCAGGAAGTCCACTGACTGCTGATGGAACTCGCACTTGCTGAGCTTTGCATACAGACGATGCTCGCGCAAGCGCTGCAGCACGGTCCGGACATGGCCCTCGTGGCACGCCGGGTCACGGGAGTAAATCAGAATGTCATCCAAGTACACCACCACGTACTTGTCTAGCAAGTCCTGGAACACGTGGTTGATGTACCGTTGGAACACAGCAGGCGCGTTGCACAAACCAAAGGGCATAACCAGGTATTCAAACTGTCCGTACCGGGTCCCGAATGCTGTCTTCCACTCATCCCCGGCGCGGATCCGAATCAAATTGTAGGCTCCCCGGAGGTCTAGCTTGGTGAACACCTGCGCCCCTTGCACCCGCTCCAGTAACTCCGAAATAAGGGGCAAGGGGTACCGGTCCGGGATGGTAATTTTGTTCAGGGCCCGGTAATCATGGCAAAGGCGGAGCTCCCCACATTTCTTTTTAACAAAGAGCACTGGTGCAGCAGTGGGCGAGGTAGAGGGTCTAATGAACCCACGCTCCAGGTTCTTGCGCAAGAAGTCCTGCAAAGCCTCGCGCTCTGGCTCGGTTAACGAGTATAAGCGACTCACCGGTAGAGGCGCTCCGGGCTGGAGGTCTATGCCGCAGTCAAAGGACCGATGCGGCGGCAGCTGGTCTGCCCCCCGTTCCTCGAACACGTCGTGATAGTCCCGGTACTCAGCGGGGAGCGTCGCAGCCGCCTCCTCAGTGGGTGCAGCTGCTAGCATCTCAGTCTCAGCAGGAGAATTGGGGTCTGGGAAGTGTACAGTCCGTTTGACCCAGTCAATCTGCACATTGTGAGCCTCTAGCCAGTCCATCCCAAGCACCAGGGGGAACCGGGGCATGGAAGCAATATCCAGAGTTCGCATCTCACGGTGCTGCTGGAGGCACAGGACCAGGGGCTGGGTCTCTTGAGTTACGGCGCCCGAACGCAGTGGCCGTCCGTCGATTGCCTCCACCTGTACCGGTTCTGGCTTGTTCCGAAGTGGCACCCGATGCTGGGCAGCAAAAGCAGCGTCCATATAAGAGCGGGTTGCCCCTGAATCCACCAGAGCATGGGTAGGAATCCATGGCCCTCCTGGAGGGTATAGATGTACCGGAACCATAAGGTGTTGTAATTCAATTGGTGCGGCCCCATTCTGTGCTGTTTGGGACCCCCGGTAGCTAGGGCCATCAGCTACTGGGGTTGGCGGTTTCCCTGCGGCTGGCGTTTTCTCTGGACAAGACCGAGCGAAGTGTCCACTTCCGCCACAGTAAAGACAGAGATTTCCCTCCCGACGCCGCGCCTTCTCTGCAGGGGAAAGGCGTGGCCGCACTGCCCCGAGCTGCATAGGCTCCTCCGTTAAATCAGTTGTGACCGTGGGGCTGCTGGAAAAAGCTGGTGCCGTGAACTGGAAGTGTCGGCGACCCCGGGCCTGACGACGATCCTCCAACCGATCGTCTATTTGTAGACACCGTTGAATGAGAGTGTCTAGCGTGGTGGGGCGTTCCATTGTGGCCAACTGGTCCAGTACCTCGTCTGAAAGCCCCTCGAGATACTGGTCCCGCAGTGCCGAATCATTCCAGGTCAAGTCCTGTGCCAGCAGCCGAAACTCCGTGGTATATGCGGCCACCGTGGACTTGCCCTGTTTCAAGCGCCGAATCGCCCGGTTGGCTTGACTCCCTTTCTGGGGATTGCCGAACGCGGCCTCCAAATGATTGCAAAACCCCGTATAGTCTGCCAGCAAGGGGGAGTCTTGCCTGAGTAGCGGCAACGCCCACTTGGCCGCCTGGTCCTTTAACAAACTAATCAAAAAGTGCACCTTGGTGCGGTCGTCAGGAAAGTTCCGGGCTCGCCCCTGAATATACAGCTTGGCCTGGGCCAGGAACATGGGAAAGCTGGCCGGGGCTCCATCAAATTTCTCAGGCAAAGCCACTGGGTACTTGCCAGGAGCCGGGGCGTCGGCCCCAGGAGCCGGTAGGGCTTCCAAGCGTTGCTGAAGTGCCACAACCGCGTCACTGAGCTGCTGCACGGTGTGAGTCAAGGTCTGGTTCCTCTGGGCCAAATCCACCAGTGCAGCCGCCTGGTCAGCCATGGCCTCTGGCTCTTCCCGAACGCACCCCTACGAAGGGGGAGTGCGGGTATGGCGGGAGCAAACTGTGCTGGTCCCAGGGGGATTGAGGTACTATTACCGTAGGCCAAGATCAACAGGGAGCCGGGCGGGGTAGCAGGAACGATGGTAGAGCAGAAGCAGGAAGCCAGGCGAGGAACCGGAACACTGGTAGGGTAGAAGCAGGAGTCCAGGCGGGGAACAGGAACACTGGTAAGGCAGACGCAGGAAGCCGGGCGAGGAACAGGCACACTGGGAGTGCCGAACAAGGACTGGGTAAAGCAGATACTTCACAACGACGTTGCTCCCGCAACCTGGGACCGGGCTGCCTGACCTTTATCTTCTTCTAAGGCCGGGGGCGGTCCCGGCCCCCAGAAGCCCCGCCTCTCTTGGCCTTAAGGCGAGCACTCCTCCTGGGAGACACCAGTTCCCTTCGCCTCTCTGCCCTAAGCCTCTGCAGATCAGGAGAGGCCGAAGGGTTACTGGGCCCCGGGGGAGGCTCACCTGTAGCCACTGAGTCTTCCAGCACCTCTGGGGCCTGAATGATTTCACCTGGTGCCTGCTCTTGAGTTTCCTCAGCAACTAGGCCTTGCCCCAGTTCAGCCGGCCCTGGAGGCGGGGACTCCTGCGCCGGCTGGGATTCCTCCGGATCACTCTCAGACTCGGAATCCCAGGCCATCACACCAGTCCACATTATGTTACCCTCAGACAACAACAATCTTGACGTTTCTCCTTGTAAATGTTGGTCTACCTTATATGGAGATAATCTCAGGGTCACAGATTATTTGGATTGGTGTTTGGATGTGTGTGGATCAAGTGTCACATTCTGCTCCTACTCTTTCCATGCCTCCTACTTCCTCAGTGCTGTCATTTCATTTTCTGGCTGTGCTTGTAACTACTTCGGGTATGCTTCCAAACATAGTAATTTTCTCTTTCATTTTGATCCCTCAGATTTGCACAAAACCGGAAAACGGTAAAAACAAACCACATTCAAATTCTCCATACCAGAGGTATTAGGCAGTGATCTGAAAAGTGTATGCTGAAAATTTACCATTGCTTCCATTTCTTTTCCAGCAATCCAGTTAAGGTGATCAGATGCTTAGACGTTTATATATTCATTTTTCTCTTGATCCCTCAGATTTGCACAAAACCGGAAAACTGTACTAGCAAATTTACAGTTGTCAGACAGTGTGCTTTTGCACAATTATTGGGTGGGGATTAGGAAAAGAAAAGTGTGCACACAGCTATCTGCACACATGCCCTGTTGGTATTTTATTGGCATAACAGAATTAACACAAAGGAGAATGCCTACTAAAATGAACTGAAAAGACTGAAATTGCTCTTCGTATGTACATTCAAATATATGTAGGTGTGACCTATTCCAGTCTAATTCAAATGGGGAAGCTGTGGGATGACAGCTACATAAGGCTCATATGTGGACAATATCTAAGTTTATTAATCCAATTCTGAATCAGCATGGAATCCAAAGCATATGCAGGGTAACAATTTTGTTCAGGCTTTTAAAAGTTTAAAGTAAGAGATCAGCACTTAAAAACAATTCACATTAAAGAATGCACCGTTGAATTAAATTCAGGTAGTACAGGCCATTACTCTCTCTCAGGCAGAGCCAAACCTAATTTTATGATACTAATAACATCAGCATCATTTATATCACATTAAATAACGATGGTGCATGCCTGTGATGGTACAGAATGAGAAACTGCCTGTCTGTGGTACAGCATTTGAATAGAAGTCTTAAACTAGTCATTTAAATAGTATACGCCTTTCTGAGTAAATTGCATTTAGTGGACTCTAGAAACATTTAGGGGAAAGTACTGTATTTTGGCAGCAAGGAAGTGCAATTGCTGTGCATTTTTTGGGGGGGGCGGGGGGACAGAAACTGCTTTCTTCTACAATCCAAAAGTATACTCAAGTCACTGACAAGTTCAATCATTTTGCAAGAAAGCATTTTTAAACCTTTATTATTATCCTTCCCAGGTATAGGAGAGATTTGTTTTTTTGTTTTGTTTTTATGGCAGGAAGAATAACCTTAGTACAGCCAAACTAAGAGCAGCATTAAGAAGCAGAGTAGTGACTTGGTGCATGTCACAAACTGCACAGGACATAAAGGAAAATCAGAACCTGTTAAATTTCTGTTAGTGCGACAAAGCTTCTAAGTGGAGGAGAAAAATAGCAGCAGTAGCTTGGCTGCAAGGGGGAATGGATAGAGTTTTTTGTGACTGGCAAACCAGGCTACCTACTAAAATAAGAGCAAATATCTTGTATGACAACAAAAGAAAGAGGAGTTAATTAAAAACAACAGCTACTTATTTTCCTTTTGGAAACCTTGACTCGCTGCACTATCATCAATATGAGCAGAGCAGGGGAGCAGAAAGGCACAATGGTGCTTAAGTGACTCATTCCTAACACCCTCCCAAGAACTTGACTGTAGATAGCTGAGAAGTAACATGTCCTGAGGCAACTTTTCTTTCAAGCTCCCATTTGTAAGAGCTTGCCTTGTGCCCCAAAGCCCATTCTGCCTCTGGCATTTGAACTGCATCTCTTAAAGTTGTTTATCAGGCTGTGTATCCGGCCACATTTATTTCTACTAAAACCCCATCCCAGTCCAACTCACTCCTGCAGTTTTCCAAGACAGAGTAGAAGTTTAAATGGAAGACATGTCTGTACAATCAAGCCTGGTTAAAAAGGAAAAAGATCAGTTTCCAAGTTGCCCTTTTGGGGTTTTCTCTTTGGTTTCTGCTCCATCCCTGTCTTTAGTCAGGCTTATATCAAAATGATTGTTTGTCAAGCTAAGATTGTTCTGTCATTGGGAAAGGGACAGTGCCTTGTGATGTCATTCCCTGTCTTACAAGATTTCCCTTTGAAGAAAAGAACTTCCAGCAGGATTATCCGTATAGGACTTTTGTAGCTGTGGTTTTACACAATGTACCTAGTTTGCATACAAGGCTGACTGCTTCTGAAATAGTCTTCTTATCCTTTCACATGCCTTTCCTAGACAATTCTGACATCAGCACAGCTGGAAGTCTGGAAGGCAGACTGCTTTGTGTTTGATTGACAGCACACTCTGGATAAGAAGGTATGCGAAATAAAAGATAAGTAACACATTGATCTGGTTTGAGATTGTAGGATTTTGTATTCCATTTTGTATGAACTGCCAGTGTGGAATAGTGGTTAGAGCAGACCCACCAAGTGTCCCTATTTTCCAGGGATGGTCCTGAATTTACAGAAGCCATCCTGGTTTCTGATTTGACCCCCCCTTTTCCTTCGGACGTCCCTATGTTCATTGGAGAAATGTTGGGAGGGTCTGGAGTTATGCGACCCCTGAGCCAAGGAGGTAAGTAACTATACAACCTTTAGAAGACATCTGAAGACAGCCCTGTATAGAGAACACTGATTTGCAGTGTTGCTATACTGCTTAATCTCTACCTCGGGAACAAGAGGTGAGTTCAGCAGCAGTAACAGTGGGCAATGCATTCCTTGGAGGGTGAATCTGCTGCCCTTGTGTATCCTGCCGACTGAGGTGGCTGCCACACCTTGTCTCTGGGGTGGGCTGGCCCTGGGCAAAGGCTCAAAACTCCCCTAATCTCCACTCCAAGGTTCTGACTGGCACCTTCATGCCTGTGGTTTCACTTTCAAATTCCATTCACAGACTTTCTAACTTCACTGCTGATACCTCATCTAGTTTTGCTTCAAACTACCCCACATTTAAAAGGAAACTACTGCATAAAAGGTATATATAGGACTCAGCTACATTAGTTTTTTAAAAAGCGTTTTAAATGTGTTAGAACACTGTGACACCAGATGGTGCTGTAGAGTTTGATCCTTCGGCAACATGTTTTCCCATTATGTGCTTTACAATGTGTTTTCCAGAAACTTTTTTCTAATGTGTATAGATCCAGCCCCAGTCTCAGTCAATAACTATTCAATAAGTGTACCATGGAAGTTTATGAAGAAAACCTATTGATTTGAATAAAATTACACTATCTGAACATATTTGTGTTTGTTTAAATGTTACTAAATTATAAAACTTTGACTAAAAATGATAGCCCCAGAGGGAAAACTGTTCATTACAATGAGAAAAGTTTGTACCTTGTATCATGTCTATCCCACCTTTGCTGCCAAAATGATACTTGTGATGTTTTTGAACTCATCTTGGATGTTGCTCTTTATTTTGCAGAGATGAGATCAAGTCATATAATATTTATTTTCCCCCACAGCAAAAGTTACAAAACATCTGTTTGTAGAATGTAGCGAGATGGAGAAGAAAAAGCCAACTGCAGTCATCATCAAATTAATTCCCAAACTCTTCCCTTTAATAGTGGTTATCCTTAACCTCAGTGAGGCTATGTTCCAATGGAATCAGTAAGTGCATTTCTATTTTCTCACATTTAAGACATACCAGAAATAACATGTTCCTGGAATACTTGGGTGGGCTGGAATTCCTACCTCCTCATTTTATGAGATCTCTTATCACTGGCTGTGGACTATCATGTGACTCCCCACACCAACAGGAAAATGCTTTGTTCCAACCTATGCAGCAAGAAAAGGCACACACAGCTCACAGGCAACATTTTAAAGGAATCTTTAGGATAAAATAAATGCATATCGCTACCAAAATCACAGCTATCCCAAATTACCCAAGCAATTGCCTATCACTATTTTCCTGCTAGTTTCTGTATTTATATTAAAAAGTATATACTTGTTTATTAGATTAGATTAGATTAGATTAGATTAGATTAGATTAGATATGCTCTTCTTTGCGTTCCTTCTGCTAGCAGGTGAAGACTTTTGTATTCCAACAGGATTTGGAGAACTGACTGCTTTTAATAATGGAGTTGGTGCCATACTGTTTTTATTGTAATTATCTGCATGTTTTTAATAGTTTTAATTATATTAATGTTTCATTGTTTTTAATGATTCCCCCCCCCTTTTGAGTCTCTGTCAGGGGAAATGGCAGGATACTACTTCTACTACTACTACTAAAATAGTAATAGTAATACAGTGGTACCTCCAGTTGCGGATGGGATCCGTTCCAGAGCTCTGGTCGGATCCCAAGGTTTTCAGTACTGGAGGGACCGCTTCCGCGCATGCGCACGGCGAAACACTTTTGGGTTTGCTGCTTTCGCAACCAGAAGTTTACGTTACCTGAGGGAGATATAAGCCAAAGTGCTACTGTAATAGCAGTAGTAGTTATAATAATGCAGCTGGGGCTGCCATCGTTTGGTAAATTTTTGTACCTGGATTATGAAGCAGAGCCTAAAACTGGTTGGGGAAATGGGATCTAACTTGCTCTGTCTCCAGCACAAGTCCTCCCCGCCCCCTACTGCAAGCAAAGAACCAACAGTGGAGGAGAGATTTTTGGCAGTTTCCACAGCCACAGCACCTACAAAATGGATCTTACTCTGTGAGCACAGACCTCTCTGTCCGCCCAGAATGAACGCAACAGTATTAACAGACACTTTCATGATTCACACCTAACACATTCATGTAAGGATCAGAACTGAACTATCCACTGGAATTCACACCGCTCCAAATGTTGCAACACAGTCCTTGGCAGTCAAAGCATACCCAAATGCGTTTTAAAATAGACTAATTTGCCCATCCCTATCAAGAAACCTGGCATCTTCCTCTCTCTTAAGAAGCCAAACGAATCACATAAATCTCTTTGCCAGTGCTTTCCCGAACTTATTTTTAAATTTAAAACAGCGTGCTATATATTTTTAAAAATCCAAGTTTCTATTAAATAATGCTGGATTGCTTTTCAGATACCCACCTCCTTTTTTTCCTTCTCTTTTGATCAAAGATTCTCTGAATCCATTTTAAATGGCTTTTTAAATGTTGATAGATGGCTCAATGAAGGTACGTACTGTCATATTGTAATTGGAGAACAAAGCCTCTACTGCATTTTACATTAAGATGAGCTTATTAGACAGTGCATTGCAGTTAAAAGCTATGATTTCTCCTCCACTGTTAGGAAATAATGTCTAAATAAAAATGGCTTGGGTTATGCCTCCTATTTAATATTCCAAAAGATTGCACTGAAACGAGAGCTGACGGTTCTCTGACTATAACTTATTTTGCTTTAATATTGAAGGTGTCAGAATCCATTGCTTTGTTTTTCTACAAAATGGGCTTGGATTTTTCCAGTGCTTATGTAGCTGCAAGGTTTATTTTCCGGACCCTCAGCAGTAATTTGTTTGAACCACATCAAATGACATTGTCTAAGTACCTCATCATACAAAATGTCTGTATAACTCCACCAAGTTAGTGGGGAAATCTTGTCCAAAGTGCTACATCGGTTATGATTATCTAAAATATTAAAAATAAATTTCTCCTGTCAGTGACCCATTATTCCATTATCTTTGATTGCAAATCCTGCACACATGTAGGTAGCTCAAATCCCATTGAAGCGGTATTTAGGATTGCAGCCTTTGTTTGTTTGTTTGTTGTTGTTTTTTTAAATAAAAAATCCCATCGTAAGAAAAGAGCACCAAGGATAAACAGACTGGAATCAAAGGCAAGAATGCAAGAATGTCATGGGGAATCATGATCCCTTCTTAATAGCATGAAAACAATTATTGACATAGTTAACCATTGTATCCCATTGCTATTTACATAGCATCAACATTGGCCTGGGCCAAAGATTTAGGGAAGGTTGCATCACTCATGCATGTGTCTTAAATCAGAAATGGGTTGCAGAAGTTTGCTCAGGATCTGTTGAGGGATTTTTCCATGATTTGCAGTGGACTGGCAAGAAGAGTTATTGACTCCCAATTGTTTTAACAGTAGCACAGTGCAGTACACTACAGTTCTGTTCTGGAAGTCCATTCGACTTCCAAACTGTTTGGAAACCAAAGCACGGCTTCTGATTGGCTGCAGGAAGCTCCTGCAGCCAATCGGAAGCTGCAGAAGCCCCATCAGATGTTCAGCTTCCAAAAATAGTTTGCAAACTGGAATACTCGCTTCTGGGTTTGCTACGTTCGGGAGCCAAAACGTTTGAGAACTAAGCTGTATGAAAATCAAGGTATGACTGTAGTAGGCTTTTTCATACTAAATCAGGGTGCTGAGAAATGTTTGGGCAGAAACCTGGAATGGATTTTTCTGTGAAAAGACTGTGTGCACAGTTCTACAACTGAAAACAATGTCCAGATGGAGCATGTGTTCGAAGAGACCCTATTCCTTAATTCTAAGGAGATGCCTACCTTTCTCCCTTGGGAGGCTTATGCTCCTGGTTCTAGTGTTTATAGTTATTATTGATTTAATTTATGGAATGCATTCCAAGAGGCACCCCAGAGCAATAAAAACATACGCCAAACAATTGCATATGTAAAAACAGCTGAAGTAGCAGTATTTGCATATATAAAAACAATTCAAAATTGCAGCACACATATACTGTATATAATCAATTCAGAACCAATACAGATACCAGATGGGGCAAAAGTCCACAATTACAAGGCTTGCTGAAAGAGGAATGTCTTTCAAAAGTGCCAATAGGACAATGAAGAAGACAGGAAGGTGCTCCAAAAGATTGGTGCTGCCACATGAAAAGTCCAATTCTGATCTGTGGAACAGACATTCTGATAGAATGGAATCTCAGATATGCCTTCTGCTGCAGAACACAGTGATCAAGTGGGCAAATAGGGTATAATATCATATTTTAGGTGTCAAGTTGGTGGATCTCACCCAGCCTTTAACAACAACAACAACAACAACAACAACAACAACAACAACAACAATTTATATCCCAACAGAAAAATAAAACATCAAACATTAAAAACTTCCCTAAACAGGGCTGCCTTCAGATGTCTTCTAAAAGTCACGTAGTTGTTTATTTCTTGACATCTGACGGGAGGGCGTTCTACAGGGCAGGTGTCACTACGGAGAAGGCCCTCTGCCTGGTTCCCTGTAACCTCACTTCTTGCAGGGAGTGAACCTCCAGAAGGCCCTCGGAGCTGGACTTTAGTGTCCAGGCTGAACGATGGGGGTGGAGACGCTCCTCAGGTGTAGTGTGCCGAGGCTATTGAGGGCTTTAAAGGTCAGCACCAGCACTTTGAATTTAAAGGTCAGCACCGGCACTCGGAAACGTACTGGGAGCCAATGTAGGTCTTTCAGGACTGGTGCTACAGTATATGGTCTCGGCGGCTACTCCCAGTCACCCGTCTAGCTGCCGCATTCTGGATTAGTTGTAGTTTCCGGGTCACCTTCAAAGGTAGCCCCATGTAGAGCGCATTGCAGTAGTCCAAGTGGCAGAACCAGACCAGAGAAATGGATCAATGGAAGGAGGGTGGAAAAACACCAGATGTCTGCACCGACAAAGTATCATTCCAAATCCCCATGGCATCTAGACTATAAGACAGTGAGGCTTAATTTTGCACACATTCATTTCAGTTAGTATTTATTTAAGATCCGTACCCTGCATTTCCTATCCACAAAAGAATTGCTCAAAGTGGCTTGCAGCTAAACACACATGAAAACAGCAGCCATCCAATCACTGGAACACAAATTTAAAAAACTAAGAACAGCAGGGATCTTTGAATTTCTCCGTATGTTTTAGATTTTTTTTATCTACGCCACTTAGAAATGCCAGTGATTAAGCCATATATAAATAGATCAAATAAATAAGATGTGACTTCTCCTTAGTATTTACCTGTCTTGTTTTTGTGGTATCTGATAATGTGATCATCCCCAGCTGTGATGGTGGAACAGAGCAGCCAATAGAATCAGATGTAGCTGACAGGCAAAGAAATCTCAGGTTTAAGAGGAGATTCCAAGAGTGAAGCAGTCAAAAAATGGTGACAGGAGAACACAGCCTTAGATCGTTCTAAAATATGAATCTTAAATGTACTACTATTACTACTAATAATATACAGTGGTACCTCAGGTTAAGTACTTAATCCATTCCGGAGGTCTGTACTTAACCTGAAACTGTACTTAACCTGAAGCAGCACTTTAGCTAATGGGGCCTCCTGCTGCTGCTGCGCCGCCGGAGCACGATTTCTGTTCTCATCCTGAAGCAAAGTTCTTAACCTGAAGCACTATTTCTGGGTTAGCGGAGTCTGTAACCTGAAGCATATGTAACCTGAAGCGTATGTAACCCGAGGTACCACTGTATTGATATGCTGCCTATCTGACTGGATTGTCCCAGACACTCTGGGTGACTTCCAACGCATTAAAACATTAAGCACATGTAAACATTGTTCATTTTCAACTGGAATGCCAGATGAGTTTAGCGCAAAGTGGGGATGGTGCAGCAGCAGCACTGAGATTACTTTATTCCTTTATAAATTGTATTCATTCATTCTATTTACAATGTATATCTTGCTCTTCCTCCTAAAGTAGTCCATGGGGGCATGGGAAATAATTGTGGAGTGGGATATGTAATTTACTTGCCTTTTATTTATTTTTTTTTAAATATATTTTATTAGGGTTTTTCAACATAAATGCAAAAATAAAGAACAGTATAACATATATCATAACATACTTTCTTAACATCTTTGGACTCCCTCACACCTCCCGCTCCCATTCGCATCGTTGTCAATTCTTGCCCGCAATTTATCATCTTGTTTACACTCTTGTGTCAAATTCATTTAAATTTAGTCTATTAATTCTCCAATAGGTTTCTAATTTTTCCTCAAAATTACTTATCATCTTAATTCCATCTAGTTTAGTGGTGCACAATTATTTATGATCTAGCATCCTTTCTTAACATTCAACCAAATTACAGTGTTTTTTTAGATAAATCTTGAATTTCTTCCAATCTTCTTCGACCCTCTCCTCTCCCAGGTCTCGGATTCTGCCAGTCATCTCGGCTAGTTCCATATAGTCCATCAGCTGCATCTGCCACTCTTCCAGTGTGGGTAGATCTTGAGTTTTCCAGTTCTTAGCGATGAGTATCCTTGCTGCCGTTGTTGCATACATAAAGAATGTTCGGTCCTTCTTTAACACCTTCTGGCCGACAATGCCCAAAAGGAAGGCCTCTGGTTTCTTGGTGAAGGTATACTTAAATACCTTTTTCAGCTCATTATATATCATTTCCCAGAAGGCCTTCACCTTAGGGCAGGTCCACCAGAGGTGAAAGAATGTTCCTTCATTTTCTTTACATTTCCAACATTTATTATCAGACAAATGGTATATCTTGGCAAGTTTAACTGGGGTCATGTACCATCTATATATCATCTTCATTACATTTTCCTTCAAAGCATTACATGCAGTGAAATTCAGCCCAGTGGTCCACAACCTTTCCCAGTCCTCAAACATAATATTATACCCAATGTCCTGTGCCCACCTTATCATAGCTGATTTAACCATTTCATCTTGTGTATTCCATTTTAACAGCAAGTTATACATTCTTGAAAGTACCTTAGTTTTTGGTTCCAACAATTCTGTTTCCAATTTCGATTTCTCCACCTGAAACCCTAGCTTTTTGTCATTTTTAAAGACTTCTTTAATCTGAGCGTAATGTAACCAGTCTCGCACTTTGTCCTTCATTTTATCCAAACTCTGCAATTTCCAATTGTCTCCATCTTTTTCTAATATTTCCCAATATTTTGGCCATTTGGCCTCCATATTGGGTCTTTTTCGGGCCTTTGCTTCCAGAGGTGAAAGCCACCTTGGAGTTTTGTTTTCCAATAAGTCTTTGTATTTTGTCCAGACATTAAATACTGCTTTCCTGACAATATGGTTCTTAAAGGCCTTATTGATCTTAACCTTGTCATACCATAAGTATGCATGCCAACCAAAAGCATTGTTAAAACCTTCCAAATCCAGTACATCAGTGTCTTCGAGAAGTAGCCAGTCTTTTAGCCAGCAGAAAGCTGCGGCTTCATAGTACAGCTTTAAGTCTGGCAGGGCAAAGCCCCCTCTTTCTTTCGCATCAGTTAATATCTTAAACTTAATTCTGGGCTTTTTGCCCTGCCAGACAAATTTAGAGATATCTTTCTGCCACTTCCGGAAGCACTCCGTCTTGTCCACAATCTGTAATGTTTGAAACAAAAACAACATTTTTGGCAATACATTCATCTTAATAGCAGCAATTCGGCCTAACAAAGAAAGCTTCAATTTTGTCCAACTGTCCAAGTCTCTCTTAATTTCAGACCAACATTTTTCATAGTTATCCTTAAATAGACTCAGATTTTTTGCTGTTATATTTACCCCTAGGTATTTTACTTTTTTACTTTTTTAACCACAGTTAGTTCAATTTACTTGCCTTTTAAATCCTTTTCACTGGACAGTTAGTGATGCACATTCTTGAGAAGACATTGACTTCAAAAGGTGAATTCCCTGTTTCCATGAGTCACACATGCGTCTGTCACATTCAGCTGGTGAGCTACCTTTGATGGCTTTTCTAGTTATGTGTGTGTCAGATTTATGTATGGGTGTTCTGGTATTGCAAAACAACAAGATATACAGCTGGGCGTTTTTCTTTCTTTCACTGTATAAGGTAAAAGGTAAAGGACCCCTGGATGGTTAAGTCCAGTCAAAGGCAACTACGGGGTTGAGGTGCTCATCTCGCTTTCAGGCCAAGGGTGCCGGCGTTTGTCCACAGACAGCTTTCTGGGTCATGTGGCCAACATGACTGAACCGCTTCTGGCGCGACGGGACACCGTAACAGAAACCAGAGTGCACGGAAACGCTGTTTACCTTCCTGCCACAGCGGTGCCTATTTACCTACTTGCACCGGTGTGCTTTCAAACTGCTAGGTTGGCAGGAGCTGGGACAGAGCAATCACCCTGTTGTGGGGATTCAAACCACCAACCTTCTGATCAGCAAGCCCAAGAGGCTCAGTGGTTTAGACCACAGCACCATACTAATTGCCAGCTATGCAGCTGAGTAGTTCAAAGAAGAAGAAGAAGAAGAAGAAGAAGAAGAAGAAGAAGAAGAAGAAGAAGAGGAGGAAGAAGAAGTAGAAGAAGGCAATTCTTCAAAAGTGGCCTAGACCACTAGTCATCATGATGCCTTTATGTATGCTACCTCAAAGATGTGATGCAGGAGTACCAGTTGCTGGAGAACATGAGCAAGGGAGGGCTATTGCATTGTGGTCTTCTCGGTGACCACTATGGGAAAAGAATGTTGGACTGGATGGGGCTTTGCTCTGATCTAAGCAGATCTCTTCTTATTTACATAATCTCAAAGGCCAGTAAGGAAACACAACAACACAAAGATCATTCTCTTATGTCCTGGCCCACCCAGCTAAGGAAGACACATTGCTGATAGTTAAGTCTTTATTGACAAAAGAAGCACTTACAGCAACTCCTGCAGTGTTCCAGATGGGCTCTCTCTCTCACACACAGACACACACAAACAAACAAACAAACAAACACGCACACAAACACACACTTCTAGCGACTAGCCAGCTGTCCCTCCAACCTGTGCCCTGTGGAGCAGCTTCAACAACAATGAGACTCTGCCCCTCTCCCAGCTTCTCTTGATGAGTTTCATACCTCCAACCTGAGACTTCTCCTGCACAAAAGTTATTGCTGCTCTTCCCACTTCAAGCCCCTCGTGGTTCTAGGAGACAGTGAGGTGGGGAAAAGTTTAGAGTCTACTGACCCATTTCTCACCAGAACAACCGCATCCTGCACAACTTCCTCCTTCTCAGACTGCTCGGACTCTTACCCCTGCCCTGGCTCCCAACTTGAGGATGGCATTGTACACCATACATCACTGGTCCCCTCTCCTTGGTCGCTCCCCTGGTCCCCTGCCTCCGCCACACATTCTTCAGAGCCCTGCCAGTCCCTGTCATCTGTTGCAATGATGTGGTTGTTCTTCTGCAACATCAGTCCATCAGATGGTAAGCTACATTCCCGTTGGATAACCTTTTCTAAGGTGCCCCATCAAAGGCTTACACAAGATATATTTTATGCAATGTTACCAGCACTGTCTTGGGGTCCACAATGAACTAAAAACGGTCTGGACCTACACCATCCACGCCAATTTACATGAACTAGGAGTCCCTGGCATCGTTGATCATCTTGCTCCATCATTCCGGTCACCAATGAAGCACAGAGTAATGTGTATGTAATGATAAGGGATGGGAAGAAATTCACTGTTTGCTGTCACGGAGGATTTTCCACCAGCAGCGTTAGCCATATAATATAGTGGCTGTGGAAGGCAACGAATGTGGGGAGAAGTGTGGGCAATCAGCAAGCTTTCATTCAGTGAGATGGAGGAGCCTGTCAAAGACACAAACAACTAATCAGCTGCCGACGCTGATTGATGTCCCTACCCGCATTCAAATCTATCACAGTGACCAAGTAATGTCTACCGTTTACCCAGTGGATGTATAAACTGGAGGTAATATATGGCATCTAAGCAAATAGATCATTAATTCTCCTTAATATGTGGGGGGCTAGCATTTAAATCTCTCTCCCCCCTCCCTCTAAAACAGCAACATCTCCTTCAGGCAAAAATGGGGGAGAGAAAAGTCCACTGTGGTTGAGTAGGCAATAATGATTTCTTTTAAACAAGTTACAAATTTGCTGTCTTTGATTTTATTTCAGCCTCCACCTCGCACTTGTCACTTGCCATTAAATCTATCAGGAAATTTATTAACATGTTAATTAAAATGGCTGAAGAAGATCAGAAGTGATGGACTAGCCAAAGCGGTGGATTGCATTTTAGCATCCCCCGACGCTTCTAAACCCTGTTCAGTTAACCACCGTCCCCTTCCTGCTGTCTGACAAATGCACCTTCCAATATTACCACACCCCTCAACTTTTGCCCTTTTCTTTATATATGCTGTCGAGATGCAGGTTTTTAAAGAAAGGCATAGAGTTAATTGCATTTCATTATCACTCGGCTTTTCATTAATTGTGCCACGTCCCACAGAAAGGCTTTAAGGTCCACTTTTTCTCGCCATCAAATGCATTTGTCAAGTGATAATTTGGATTATAATTAAAGGAAAAATTGAGGTCTCCACTGAAACAAATTGGAATTGACTCAGGATCGGGCAAGGGGAAGTGAGCGGTTGACTGGCCTTCTGCCGTAGCACAAGAATTCACTTCCTTTCATTGTCAGTTTTGGAGACAAGGGAACAGGAGTATTAAAGAGGCCCTATAGTGCTTCTGTCTCCTGTATTTTCTGACGTGAGTTGGGTGGCCGATCCAGAATTAAGGCAGGGTTCACGGAACGAGTACAAGGAGACAACCTCAGTAATCAGCTTTCTTATGGCTTTCCCTCAATGTATTTGCACACAGTGTAATTTTGTTCCTGACATTACCTTTGATCTCTCATCAGCTCTATACAGTTAATGCAAATGTAATGGAGCAATCTGAAGCATGTTGTCTCTAAAAAGTTATTTGTTGGATGACTACAATTCATAAAAATATTTACACATGCTGTTCTGCCATATATCTTAAGACACTTCTCGGAGCCCCAGCATCCTATTAATATATGACACTGAAGCACAACCTTAAAAGAGTGGTATATACAGTTGATTCTGGAGCGTATCACTGTTGTTGATCTTTTATTTAGCTTATTTTTCAAAGGATATTGTCAGGGACCTTGCTGAGGAGGGCTGCACTGAGGAGGAATGTTGGGAGCCACCCTGTCCCCCCTGATCCTGATGCTGAATCTTCCCAGGAGCAGGAGGACAGTATAGATTTGGAACAGTGGTTTGCAGAGGGGCATAGTTTGGAAGGCAGAAGCTGGGAAATACTGGATGGGGAACAGCTAAAAGAAGAAGAATCACTGGGAGAGAGAGGGTTGACATATTCATAGTCGTCAGACAGCATTCCTTCACTGCCCTCTCCAAGGTCGAGAAGAGCTCAGAAAGTCTCAGAACAGAAAGCGCAGAGGGTGCAAGCTTGGATTACAAGACATAGGAGTGACATAGAGAAATAGGGACGGAGGGGGGAGTTTCCCTTAATTGGGAGCACCACCATTTCTAGGAGAGGTGTTCTTTTGCCTCTCACTGTGATTATTAAAGAATCTAACTGATAAGACGATCCTTTCGTTTGATCTTCTTATTGACTGTCAAGGGGGAGGAAGCCTATTTCCCGAAGCCTAGCAGACATGTCATTGGATTCCATGAAATATCTTCAAACCATCAATAGAAAACCCTAGGATTAAAGATAGTTTCCATATGTGGCACAGCCCCATGGTTTTCATGCCTGAAGTAAAAATGGAAAAGCCTCCCCTTAATCCTTGAAAATATAATATTTAATAAAATCACCACCCATTTGTTGCCCTTGGTTCTTGAAAACCGCTGGCTAAGGCTAAGGAGTGAGTTTCTAAACATTGTGGTGACATGCACATAATGTCGAGGGTGGGGATTCAATTTTGTTTCCATTTTAATGCAAAACTACTTAATTCTTGCTTTTCAAATCAATATGCAATACAACACAATGTTATCCTTCAAAATGGGCACTTGCAATGAATTTTGAATTTTGCAATGCAGTACTCCAAACAATACCACATGCAATGTACACAATTTCTACAGTGCACACAAATTCATAGATTCAGTGAAAGTGCTTAATATACGTTAATAAAATGTATATTTTAATGTAAATAGCATTGCATAAAAGAACTACATTAGTGGAAAGTGCTGGCAGAAATGTTTACGTTTGTCAAAATGGCTTATAAAAATGTGTTTCTTCAGAGAAATTGGCACAAAAATGCTGATAAATTTCCATGATTATGTTTTTCCCCTTTCCCTTTCTAAATACAAATGGATGTGCAATGTGGAGAAATGAATCTGAGGTTTGAAAAATGAGTAACTGAAATTGAAAAATTGTCCATCCCAATATGTACATGAACCCTATGCTCAATTTTAATTGATTTTAACTGGCAAGACAGGTTGCATATGATATCCAATCAGCCAAGAAAAGAAACAAAAACAAAATCCTCTCTGGATGAGCAACAGAGGACAGATTCTAGTCTTGCCATATGTTGATCTAATAAAACCAGATGAAATTGAAATTCTCAGGGTTTCCTGGGAAGAAGAAATGACTAAACCAATTTAATTCTATGGTATAGATATCTCCTAACACCATCCATTATAATAGATAGCTCTGAATAATCTCGCCCCCCCCATCCTCACTTCTTTCCCAGCGATGCTAGCATTATAGAAGCTCAATTAATCCCAAGCATTTGGGTTTTGATCAGAGGCTGATGAGAAAATCTGAATACATTTGCATACTATTCATCCAACGTTTCCACTCGATGGGCACCTTTAATATATGGATATTGCAGCCTTAGGATGCCTCCAGTTTACCAAATGGAGTTTTATTCATAATGTATGTTGCACAGAATTGCTCGGGGAGCTCACCTGGAAGTCCATTTGGCTTCCATAATTACTTCTTTTCAAATCTGAAAAAGTTGAGCAGACACAGAAGCTTCCTTAAATAAAGTGATTAAAAAATAGCCAGTATTTAAGTGTCAGTAGCAAAGGGGGTGGTTAAAATAGAGTCCTATTAGATTTAGGTCCACACAGTCTATTTTAGTTTTAGCATTTTCACATTCCAGGCCAATGCTGGAGGTCTGGGATAAACGGGGCACTGCCAGTGGCATAGGAAGGGGTGTGTGGTGGGTGCGGGCCGCCCTGGGTGTCATCACTGAGGGGGGTGGCAAAAATATGTCTTTTTAAAATTAAAAAAGGGGAGGTTGTGACATTTTTTTGAAAAAATAATATTATTTAAAATGAGTTGAATAATTTCGTCTGACAAGTAATTAACCTCAACAAGTCAACATAATATGTATTGAAACTTTTTAGTTCAGTCAACAAACCTGATGAAACACAGCTGAACTTGGCACTGTGTAGTGGAGAGAGTATGGATAAGGAAGGGTAAGTCTGTGTCTGCAGTTTGTACTTGAGCAAGACGTAAACAACCGGTGACTCATCATCACTCAACCCACAACCAATCCTATCCGCTGCCATGGAGGGGAGGTGACAATAAATTTTCCACACCGGGTACCACCTGACTTTGCTACGCCACTGGGCATTGCCCAGAAACCCCAGTCAGATCCCCACCTGCCTTCCTTCTTATAACCAAGCCAATGAGTGGCACTGCTGTCAGCTGCCTACTGGTTCCAATGAGCACTGCCCAACCACTGGAGCACCAGCCAAGATCCTAGCAACAGAAACTAATGCATGAAACTTTCTGAAGCAGAGAACTATCCCACTTTCAATTCAAAGCTGGGAGGATGGACTGAGAGACGGAGATTTGCTCAAAGTGTCCCACGAACAACAGCAGAAGAAGAGGTCACTTGCCAGGAAAACCAAGGGCAGCTGCTGTAGTTCACCAGAAGTGAAAGAGAAATTTCTGCCCTTAACTTTAAATGCCTGGAGGCAGAGGTAGAGGTGTGAGGTGCTGCGACAGCGTCATGAATGTGTAAGGTTGCTGAATAGTCTTCCTTTTTAATGGGCCCATGTGGGGACAACTGTCCACTCAGCAACCAGGTATTTGCCTGGTGTTGGCTGCAGTTCTTTTCACCTCCACTGCCATCTCATGATGTCAAATATAAGAACAGGTATTAGCCCCCAACTTGCATCCATGCAAAAGCTGCTAGTGGTGGCGGTTTTCAAATCACCTCGGCCACAGATATTTTGAGCTTAGATCTCCCCGACCCAAGTACAGCATTCATCATTGCTCCATACTCAGTCTTCACTGACAGCGTGCAGTCTGCTCAAAAACATGCTAAGGAAAGCTACAACTATATTTTGAGCTCAGGATGGCCCTGCTTTTCACACCAAGTGGGCCACAAGAGTACATCATCATCATCATCATTTATTTATTTATACCCTGCCCATCTGGCTGGGTTTCCCCAGCCACTCTGGGTGGCTTCCAACAAAAGATTAAAAATACAAAAACACAAAAACAAACAAACATTAAAAACTTCCCTAAACAGGGCTGCCTTCAGATGTCTTCCAAAAGCCAAATACAGTGGTACCTCCGGTTGCGAACAGGATTTGTTCCGGAGGTCCAGCCACATCCTGAGGAATTCGCAACATGCATGCAGTGCGGTTTAGCATTTCTGCACATGCGCACGGCACGTAGAGCGCTTCTGCACAATCATGCACCGTGAAACCCAGAAAAATACTTCCGGGTTTGCCGTGTTCGCATCCTGAAAGATATGCAACCAGAGTTGTGTGTATCTAGAGGTACTACAGTAGTTGTTTATTTCCTTGACATCTGATGGCTGGGGCATGGGGCGCGTTCCACAGGGCAGGTGCCACCACCGAGAAGGCGCTCTGCCTGGTTCCCTGTAACCTCACTTCTTGCAGTGAGGGAACTGCCAGAAAGCCCTCAGAGCTGGACCTCAGTGTCTGGGCTGAACGATGGGGGTGGAGATGCTCTTTCAGGTATACTGGAACCTGTGAGCTGCACACTGCCTTGTCATGGAGCAAGTGCGGGGGCGGGGGGACATAAACCCCCAGCCCTCTCTCTGCCTTCCCCAAACTGGCAACCTCTGCCTAAACTCAATGAATATTTCCACAGACATGACATGTATGCAGTGCAGTACCATAACTGATATTTCAGAAAACTAGATCATAGCCTATCTCTAAATAAAGTGGTTTCCATTGTTCTGTTTTTGTTAACTGGTAGAAGTTTCTCTTTCTCATCTGCTGCACAACTCTGATCTGCTTGTGTCTTGGAATGCACCCATTTTTGTTCCTCTCCTTGAATTTAAGTGACTAAATATTTTGCCATATGCAAAAAAGAAAAAGGAAAACCTCTTTGGGATGCAGATTCCCATCCAGTTCAACCCCTCTCATTATCCACTAAGTTGCTTAATTCTTCCTTTTAAAGATGAGCTGTTATGCTACCCTACAGAAATGTAAGCCATTGAAAGTGTCATTGGCTTGCAAGATGTAGCATTCATAGCACAATTGCCATAATTAAGGATATTTAGACTTCACAGTGGTTCACGGCGATTAACCTAAGAAAATCCATTTCATATGTTTTTACAGCCTCTATGAAAGGCTTTTAAGTTAATTACTTGGCAGTTGACATGGTTTATAACATAAGCATTCTGAGCTATTATTTAGTAGTTCCACGTTGTTATTTAAATTTCCCGAAGCTCGATCTAGCAATTCTAAGTTACTACAGTCAGGTTAACGAAAGTTAGAGCCCTTTATTTTGTGATGGTGTGTTCTGTTGGATCCCACTATGAGGCTTTCGGAAAGCCAGTGATAATGACAATAAAAGCACTAGCATTAAGGAATAATTAATTCTTCAATAGTCACTCATTGGAGTGCCTCACACTTCTCTTAGACGTGGAAAGGGCTTAGACCACAGTCATACCATTCTTTTAAAGGACTATGGTATGGCACCTCCCAAAGAATTCTGGGAGCTGTAGTTTGTTAAGAGCATCTTGATTCCCCTCCCAGAGCTACAATTCTCATATTGGTTTAACCATCAAACCCTCTTCTCAGCAAACTCTAGGAAGTGCATATCTGGGAGTTGAACAGGAGTTTCCTAATAATAATAATAATGCATTTATATCCCACCCTTCCCGGTTCAAAAACCAGGCTCAGGGCGGCTAACAACAAATTTAAAACACTTAATTATAAAAGTAACATAAAATACAGTATAGAAACATGAATAACAATAAAATTCAAAAATCAATTTAGGGGAAATAAACATTAGATAATCCCCAGGGCTAGCTGGCTGAATTGGTCCTACTTGGGCCAACAAGGAGGCCAGGGGAGAATTAGCTGTGGGGTCTCAGAGCAGGTGATCTTCATAAAAGGGAAGGGGGAGGGAAGAGAAGGGAAATAAATGATCAGGCTGAATTCAAATTAAAGGCCAGGCGGAATAGGTCTGTTTTACAGGCCCTGTGGAAGGAGATTAAATCCTGAAGGGCCCTAGTCTCATGGGACAGAGCATTTCACCAGGTTGGAGCCATCACTGAAAAGGCCCTGGCTCTGGTGGAGGATAGTCTGACTTCCTTAGGGCCCGGGACCTATAAACTATGGTTATTCATGGACCTTAAGGTCCTCAGCGGAGCATACCAGGAGAGGCGGTCCCATTGATAACCACTCTTAGCACCTTTAATTATTTGGGGGACTCTCTAAATGTGGTCTTACTGTGTTGTGCAAACCATCTCAGTGTGTCCTCAGCTAGAAAATGTGGCGGTCTCATGGTCTTTGGCATTTGCGTGTCGAGGTCCCCAGGGCCACCCCAATAACTCACACATCACACAGAATTTTTTGTTTAAGATTTTTGGCATAATTTTGGCCACAACTTTATTAAAATACAAATTTGTGCGTGGTTGCTTAGGCATTGGTTGCAACTATCTTCCCCCACCATGGGGGACAGACTGACATTCTGCACAATGCGAAAGTCAGAATAGGGGAATACACTTGGGGGTAGTGACGGAGCAGGGAACCTGCCCTCACCCCAAATGCAACCAGGAGCTCATTGCTATGGCCCGAGCCCCCTTGACAGAGTGGACAAGCAATAGTTAGCCCCTGATTCCTTTAACGGAGTCCCTTGCAGCAGCAGCATTAGAGGGGCAGGCACAGCCAATCCATGCCCCTCAACCAACCAAACCATAAACCAATGCCTAACCGCAACCTTACAAGTCGTTACGATTTGCTACGCAGTAGGCAAAAACCAAATGGCCCCAGCCAATCAGCCAGATGGACAAAATTCCTACCGGGCCCCTGCCCCAAGAGCAGACGACCCCATGACAGGCATAGCAAGGTCAAAGCGAACAACCCTAATTCTGGGGGGGGGGGATCCGATTCACGGGCGAAAAGAGGAAGCCCTAGCCTCGTGCAAGGAGTTTTAGCATTTCTGGCTGTCAATCAACAAATGGCAACATTAACTTCTTCCCAACAACAAGGGAAGCCCCAATCGCACCAGTGGCCAACGATCAATTAGCCCGCCCCCAACTTTGGAGTGTCCTGGCGGCCCCCACCGCAACACGTGCTCTCCATGAAGGAGAACACGCTGTATGCCACAGATAATCTCTCAGTATGACATGTTGCAGCCACATAGCCTTTATAATAAGAGAACTGTTTTTCAAGTTATATTTTTCTTATAGAAATCTGGCTAAAGGTAATCCCCTTCTGAAAGGAAAGACTTTTCAGCTGTGTGATCCCACTGAATAAAAGGTCTGTAACATTCTGACAGTATTTAGGCAATCTAATGGTTTATATTTTTTTTTTTTTAATAATAATTTTTATTGATTTTACAACATAAACAAAAAACAAACAAACATAATGCGACTTCCCCAAACCTCCCCTTCACTGCATCCAAATTTCAAAATTTTTAGCAATTCTTCATCCCATTTTTATATTTAATTCTCTTTAAAAAAAGTTTCTGCTTTATAAATTTCGATTTATAGCTGTAATTCTTAGTGTCCAATCCCCTGACATCTTAACATTCCGAAATTTTACAACAATTTTTAAGATAGATTTTAAATTTTTTCCAGTCCTCCTCCACTGTCTCTTTCCTCTGGTCACGGATTCTGCCGGTCATCTCTGCCAGTCCCATAAATTCAGTCACCTTGGTCTGCCATTCTTCCAGAGTAGGTAATTCTTTAGTCTTCCAGTACTTCGCCAAAAGGATTCTTGCTGCTGTTGTTGCGTACATAAAAAAGGTCCTATCTTTCTTTGGTACCAATTGGCCGACCATGCCCAGGAGAAAAGCCTCCGGTTTCTTTACAAATGTCCACTTAAGGATTTTCTTAATTTCATTATAGATCATTTCCCAGTAGGCCTTAATCTTTGGGCAGGTCCACCAAAGGTGATAAAAGGTTCCTTCACATTCATTACACTTCCAGCAATTGTTATTGGGCAAATGATATATCTTTGCAAGCTTGACTGGAGTCATGTACCACCTATAGATCATTTTCATTATGTTCTCTTTCAGGGCACTACATGCCGTAAATTTAATACCTGTGGTCCATAACTGCTCCCAGTCAGCAAACATAATATCATGACCAATATCTTGTGCCCACTTAATCATGGCTGATTTAACCGTTTCATCTTGTGTGTTCCATTTTAGCAGCAGATTATACATTCTAGACAAATTCTTAGTATTGGGTTCTAGCAATTCTGTTTCTAACTTTGACCTCTCCTTCTGAAATCCTAGTTTTCTGTCCTAGCAATCTAATGGTTTATAATACACGTAACTTGGCTTGCTAAGCCTCTCTCTTTTATCGCCTAGAAGTCATTTAATGCACCGCGATTGAAAGACGGCAAGAGGCAGACAAAAGAGAGTAGATAGACAACACAAGCTGCCTGCTGATCCCTTAGAGGCACTTTTAATTATTCCATAAGCCCTACTGCTGAAGTAAGCATCCCTTCTCTTGAAGGATTTGACAAAGATGGTTAACCTTTTCTTCCTACCCATTAAACTCTTCTGCAGCTGACCAGTTAAGGGCCCCGGTGGCACAATGCATTTTGAAGCAAGCATGTGATTTTTGCTGTCCCTCTGGCCTGCTGTCCACAGACGTGGAAATAGCGATCGCACAATGGCTTTTTTAAGCTGCAATGTGGCTCAACACAGATTGCTTGGGTGAAAGCGATATCAGCTGCTGCTTGTATTCAAATCTCTCTCTCTCTCTCTCTCTCTCTCTCTCTCTCTCTCTCTCTCCCCCCATAACAACACAAAAATAATCTCATCAGAATCTAAACACTTAATTATTCTCAATAATAATATTACTTTGACTGCCTTGGACAAATTATGACATTTTGTCAAAGAATGCACACTGACTCATTTCTCTCAACTTGCTGCCCTGATTTTGCTGAACAGTAAAAAAAGTCTCTGTTTCGCTGCTTTTATTTGGAGATCCCTAGCAATAATTTCCTTTAACATGCAGGGGGGGAATCTCTCTTTCATTTTGATTGCTGTGACAAACTTAGCTCTTCCAGTGGGCGGAAAACTCAATTTACTACTGACTTCATGGTTAAGGCTAATTTAACATGGCTTCATTACACGTATGCGGTGCATGGGAGTCTGTAGTAGGGGTGTGATGCATTTAAAATGTTTTAGAGACTAAAATGCCATTCATAAAATGATCCATCCCTTCATGGATCTTATGTCCGTAGCACATAGCCAGACGGGCAGAAGTGGGAGTGAATTGGAGAGACCTCAACCCCCGTGCATCTTAAAGGGGTGTCCAGGGCTTATTTGAATCTGAAACTGACAAAGTGAAAGCACTGTCAAATCTTCTTCATGTCAATGGCTTTGAATTATGAGAACGTGGGTGGGGGGGAGAGATATACAAAGCTCTTTGCACATTCAGTTGTGAAGCTACCTGCTCTGACACTGGCAGCGGCATACATCCGGGGGCGTGGCTGGCATGCGTCCTGGGGGCGTGGTGCACATCCGTGATTGCAGTCATGGGATTGTTGTCTTTCACATGACGGTGCATGTTTTGACTCCACGAAGTGGGAAGTGATGGAGACAGGATGTTTGTGTTACTGTGTTCCATGAAGTGGGACTATTGTCCTTTGTTCTTTTTCTCTTTGCTGCCTGATGCTAGAGAGAGAGAGTGCTCTCTGTGTGTTTATATGTAAATAAAGTAGATTAGCCAAAATGCAGAGTTGCTGAGGTCTGTTACGTGAACTGCGCAGACTCTGTGGATACCTAAGTGTGCTGATGTCTGTTGGTATCAGTTGCTGTGATGTTCAGGCATAAGAAAGCTTTAGAAGCTCCTGAACGATCGACCAGGAGGGAGGGAACATGCCAGTCAGGCATGTGTCTCTGTCAGGGTCCTACTCGAGAGTAGGACGAGCTCCTAATATGGCATGCCAGCTGTGGGGGTGGCGTGGTGCTCATTGGGAGGTGCAAGGTGAGTGGCACGTGTCCCGGGGTGTGCACACCGATTGTCTAGCATCCCAGGGTGTGTGCCAAGCGCCAAGCATCCTGAGTGGTGGGGGAGGCCATGATGTCACACACACACCCCCGGGATGGCGAGCCCGGGGCGGACTGCTCCCCCCACCCCCCACTTTCATCCGCTAGTGTGTACATTGTGCCGACAGGAGGCTTCCCTTCGTTGGAGGTATTTAAGCAGAAGAAACTGGACAGCCACCTGTTAGAGGTGTTGAAGTTGTACCCAGCATTGCGTATCCTGCATCAATCAGAGGGATGATCAGATGACCTCCAAGTTATATGAAAATGATGTATCGTTGGTACCTAACTCCTCCTAATTTAGCAAAAATGTATAGAACTGCTACAAACAAATGTTGGAAGTGTAAAGAGAAAGAAGGCACATTCTACACATGTGGTGGACGTGCAAGGTGACAAAAGCATATTGGGAAATGATTTATAATGAGTTGAAAAAAAAAATTACTTTTGTGAAAGAAACCAGAAGCTTTTTTTATTAGGAATTTTAGGCCCAGAAATACCAAAGGAGCAGAAGAAACTGTTTATGTACACGATGAGAGCTGCCTGGATGCTACTTGCCCAAAGATGGAAGGAAGAGAAGAGAAGAATGTACCTACAAAAGAAGAATGGCTGACAAAGATGGTGGGCTATGCCAAAATGGCGAAAATGACCAGGAAGATCAGAGGTCCAGAAGATAATAAATTTAATAAAGAATGGGGAAAATTTATAATTTATTTAAAAGATCACTGTAAACCATTAAAAACATTGGCAGGATTCTAAAAAACCACTTACAATGTAGTGAGAACTATGGTGAAAATTGAGTATTAAGAAAATATTGAGAACAATATACAGTAAGATGCAGTTGGAAAAGAATAACGATGGAAACCATGGAGGGGTGGAGGGAAGTCTGGGGATTCACAGAATCCTATGTGTATATGATTAGAATATAGATGATAGATGATAGATGATAGATAGATAGATGATAGATAGATAGATAGATAGATAGATAGATAGATAGATAGATAGATGATAGATGATAGATGATAGATAGATAGATAGATGATAGATAGATAGATAGATAGACAGATAGATCAGATGACCTCCAAGATCCCCTCTCCAAATGCTATGATTCTGTGGTTGGAACTGACGAAGGTAGATTGCCCAAAAAGGGACGGAGATCATGAGCATAGCTGGCGCATGCATATAGATTGGGGAAATGGATCGTAGGCATGAACTTGGTCTCCCTTTATGCTGACAAGATTTCCGAATGTGGGAGAGGTAATTCTTTAAGAAGTCACAAGTTATCAGGTGAAGATGGTGTTCTTTTGGGAAGGTTCAGTTGTTATTTTCAGAACATGCCTACTGGTGCAAGTCTCATTATATGTTAGTGGGTTGATAGGGACGAAATATTCAGAGGACCAGATTTTTTATATCTACCAGCACATTGGTGGCCCCATTGATAGTCCATCCCAGTCGCCTGTGGGAGTGTGTGGAGTGGTTGGAACCACCAGTACAGTATGCTAGAATCGTACAAAGCCATCCATTTTATAAGCCTGTACCTCCGTATGGTGCCAGCACCTTGAGGGCATATTTGAGGTGGTCATGATTCTAATAACTGAGCTCCATGCCACCTGGGTTGCATCATAAGCCTGCTGGTGGCCGTATGTTCTCTTGTGAATAACGACATGGGGCCCACTGGGTGTCTGAATCAAGCTCAATACAGTTTTGTGACTGACCACATCAAGTGACTAGTGTCCAATACAACTTGTTTGACTTTTACAGCTGTTATTAGTAACATTTTAGGAAGCTGGCCACAGAAACAGCAACTTGTAAATACCAGACCAGAGGATGCACCCGACCATAGGAGGGGGAGAACAGGGAAAAAAACCTCTCCCCCTCTCTGCTCAGCACCCCTTCAACCAAGTGGGAGGAGAGACGGAGCCCCTTCCATTTCTCCTCCCGCTTCGCTGAAGGGGCGCTGCGCAGAGAGGGAAAACTGTGCAGCGCCTCTCCAGCGAAGTGAAGCCTGGAGAGCAAGAGGGATCGGTGCGCACCGACCCCTCTTGCTCTCCAGGCTTCAGCTAAAGCAACATGAAGCCTCTGGAGCATGGAGGGAGCACTCCCTCTGCGCTTCGGAGGCTTCGCGTTACTATTGCTGAAACCAAGGAGCCTGCATTCGCTCCATAGGACACACACACATTTCCCCTTCATTTTTGGAGGGGGAAAAGTGCATCCTATAGAGCGAAAAATACGGTAATCAATTTTCTCCATTCCCAAGTGTTGAATTAAAAATCTAGTGGGGCGCTTCAATTGCTGGTATAATGTGGACTAATTACCAAACTGAACTTTCCATCTGATTGTATCCAGTTGTTCCAGGAAGCATACATAAAGAACTAAAGAAGATATGAATGTACAAAGGAATATCTTTGTGTTATTTGTTCATTCACACCAGCCATAGCTACATTGTAGGGCTATAGCTCCCATTATCCAGGACCACTGACCATGCTAACTGGGAGTGATGGAAGCTGGAATCCAAAAAATAAAAAAATAAAAAAATATGGATGGCACCATGTTGGCTATTCCTTATTTATACATATGCACAAACTCTGTCCCTTGTAAGTAATATAAGGGCAGTTTACAGCAATTTTGTCATATCTGTGTTTTTCCTCCAGTGAGCTCACAGTTTAAATGTATGTCCCTTAGTTTTTGAGGTTTCAGTAAGAATCCAGATGCACAGCTATTTCTTGAACATTAGACAGAGAACATGCTAAACCCATCTTAGCAGTTCAAAATATTAGTTTAACCCTCCCTCCCACCTCCAAATAGAATAACTGTGTGCTTTAGGGGAAATGGTATCAAAACATGGCAAAGTAATACAGCTAATAAACTAAAAATTAAATTAAAAGGAATTGGGAATATTAACTCAGAGAATTGTTTATTACTTCAATCATGCCAAGGGAAAGAATTTAGACTTCTTAACATAAAACAACAACAGAGCAGCAATTTTAGTCAGTGACTATTCGGCTATGTAGTTGGCAAATGAGAAATTAATGACTACATAAAATTAACCATCTGATATATTTCACATAAACTATTTTGTAGTCTGGAGCTCCCTTTTGTAAATGGCAAGGGAATCTGCATGGGTGGACAAGGCATATTTGAGCATTTTAAATGTGTAGGTACGTGCACTAATATTTTACACATTATGTTGATATTTTGTTGTTACCGGCTCTGAACAACAGCAAGCTGGCAGGTCATCAATCTAGGAGCCAAATCTAATCTGTCACGTGGAAAACATTTCATCCCTTGGGATGCTATGTTTTATTGCCGTATGGTACACTATAGGGGTTTCTTATTTTCTCTCCTGCACCTACACACATCTTCCAGGGTAAAAGGAGCATGTCAGAAAGAGAGAGGGCTGTGAAGCATTAAAAAAATCATTAATGTATGCAGTGTACTACTGTGACAAGGCCAGTAGACCTTATAAAGATGTACTATTTTTATGCATTTATTTATATTAAATTAATTTATTTATTATGTAGTGAATTTATATCCTGCACTAGCTCTATCTCTGCATAATTAGGGGCAGAACCGCTCCCAGTTTTCTAATATGCTGCCCATCTAGAATCTTTGTGAAATGGTCTGCTTGCATTTAATTGGAAGCAAGGAGGACATTTTCCCTTCCTCCTCTAGCACAGAGAGTTAGCCAAAATGGCGGATGCTGGATTCCAGCTCTCATTAGCCCTAGCCAGCATAGCAAGTGTTTGGGGATGATGGGGGTTGTAATCCAATAGAATCCAGGGGGCACCAGGTGGGCAACCCCTGCTCTAGAACCTTTTGGACTGAGAGTACAATTTGTTGGAGGGCAGGGCATTCACATGAAGGTCTATATGGAAAATGGTTTTGTCTGAACTGTGAGGAAATTCAGTGAAAGTTTCCTTAACTATCATGTTGAAAGCTTTTGATAATGTTGTGCCTGCTATTTGACAAACCCAAAATCTCTATCTATTCGAATTGCTCCTACTTTACAGGGAAATTCTCCCCTGGTACCTGTGTTGTTAAAAAAATGGTCCCTCTTTTGTATTTGGGAAACTGAAGGAGTCCTTCTTTTTTACTTTAGTGTATATGCACACACATTAGGACTAAAGTTTCAGCATGCCCCTCAAGTTCCTATGAGTTAAATATTCAGGAAGGAAGACTGCACCCTGACATACAAAAATTGGCGAAATTAAGATTTCCATAATAGTAGCTGTAACATAATGAAGCCCTTGGCAAAATCTGCCTATGTCTGAAAATTAAAGCAGCTCGTTTTAATGAACTTTAAGGAATGTTTTAATTCGTAAGAGTGTCATAAAAGACACTAGCCCCATGTACTGACTGCCTATAAAAGAGGTGTTATGAAAACTAGACTAGAGTCAAACCGGTATGTTCAGCCAATCGTTTATAAAAAGATCTGTTCATATTTTGTTTAGTGACTCATTGTGCTCTAATTGTTGCCTAATGACATAAATGTCACTGTTTGATGTTAGGCCTAGTTATTATGAATGATGCTGCTAATTATACTAATATTATAAACAATACAAACAGGAATATTGATGCCTTCAGCTGTCAGTGTTGATAGTTGACTGCCTAAATTATAACACATTTTTTGAAAAAGAAGAACTGGGAAGGAAAAGGGGGGAGTGCTTTGTTAATTTGAGGGGTAAGGCAGCCTCATTCAGAAAGAATTACAATTTCTGACAATCCCCTCTCACCTTCACTCCCTCATCTTCTGGTTACAAATCAGATTTTATCCCTTTACATATATATCTAATTCAAAATATGACTTCCTTTCCATATTATCTCTCAGTAATCTATATTCTAACACGTGGTGAAAAGGAACGTGACATCTTCATTTATGCTGACATGTTACAGTGCAAGAGAGTGAATAAGGTAAAGGACTCCTGGATGGTTAAGTCCAGTCAAAGGCGACTATGGGGTGCAGCGCTCATCTCGCTTTCAGGCCGAGGGAGCCGGCGATTGGCCACAGACAGCTTTCTGGGTCATGTGGCCAGCATGACTAAACCACTTCTGGCGCAACAGGACACCGTGATGGAAACCAGAATGCATGGAAACACTGTTTACCTTCCCACTACAGCGGTACTTATTTATCTACTTGCACTGACGTGCTTTCGAACTGCTAAGTAGACAGGAGCTGGGACAGAGTGACAGGAGCTCACTCCGTTGTGTGGATTCAAACCGCCAACCTGCTGATTGGCAAGTCCAAGAGGCTAAGTGGTTTAGACCACAGCGCCACCCGCATCCCTTTTTGCAAGAGAGTGAATCACCAGCACCATGATCCGCCATCCATGAAAAGGAAGGCTTCCAAAGATGATTGTCAACTCCTGAAGAAACTCCTGACTTCTTTTTATCACTACAAAATACATCACACCATGCTTTTAAACTTCCCCACCATTCAACTCAACGTTGCCATGTAATACAAAATGATGGAAAGAAGGACTTTGCTGTATTTTAGGCAGGCAAAGCAAATCCTGCAATTCTGAAGTCAAATCAGCTTGCTTGTAATTTCTTGTTTTAAACATTTCCCACGCCACACTTTACCCAGTTGTTTTGTGTACATGTGGGAGTTAGGAGTGCAGAATATCTAAAATATTATGAGTTGGGAAGTGGGGTCAGTCTGGATGATATTTTTCTGTGCAGATGTTTTAGGGTTTTACTTGAATTATCCTTAAAAATATATGCACAGGAACTAGGCAGAACAGTGCTTCCCCATGTAGATATGGGGTGAGGTGAAATGGGGCAGATTTGTCAATTTCTTGATCCAGCATGATTTTTCATTATGTTTTATAGGGTTCATGGTCCTCTTGAAAGCAGGTGCAGGAGTCAAGCTTTATTATCAATATGGAATATAGAATTGTGAACCGGAAGTGTTTCTACTGGGTATAAGAGGTCCAGACATACTGAGGGAATTGAGGAGGGTTTTCATGTATGTAACTACTGCTGCCAGAATATTGATAGCCCAATATTGGAAAAGAGATAAAATTCCAATAAAAAAATGGAATGGCAGACAAAACTATTTGATTACGCTGAGTTGGCACAATTGACAGGAAAAATCAGGAATCAAGTAGATCAAAAATCTATTAGAGAATGAGATAAATACAGATTATATTTAAATGAGCATTGTAAGCATTTGAAATCTTTGGTATGTTTTGATTGACTTCTACAATGTTATATAGATTGTGGAGACTTTGGATAACACTAAGTTAGTATTTATATAATATGCAAAGAAATTTGACACCCAGGTTGGGGAGGATGGAAGTACAATTTGGTAGAAGAGTTTTACTTTATTTCTAATATTTTATTTATTAGAGCATCTCCACCCCCCTTGTTCTGCCTGCACACTGAGGTCCAGCGCTGAGGGTCTTCTGGATGGTTCCCTCACTACGAGAAGTGAAGTTACAGGGAACCAGGCAGAGGGCCTTCTCGGTAGTGGCGCCCGCTCTGTGGAACGCCCTCCCATCAGATGTCAAAGAAATAAACTACTATCTGACTTTTAGAAGACATCTGAAGGCAGCCCTGTTTAGGGAAGCTTTTAATATTTGATTAATTATTGTATTTTAATATTTTGTTGGAAGCAGGGTATAAATATATTATTGTTGTTGTTATATTTTCTTAATTGTTTCTTTATACTTTTCACACTTTTGGTTGAAAATATTATCAGTAATGTAATACATAAAATCAATAAAGATGAAATTTAAAAAAAAGGAATACAGAATTGTGTTCTGAATGTGCACACCAATTTTGATTCTGATAGCTCTGTCCCCACGGCAGCTACTGCTGTCGTTCAGTCAGTCATCAAACTTCCCCAAAAGCCCAAACAGAAAGTGTAGTGCAGGCAGTCCAATGGATACTGTTATGTACTGCAGTTCTCACCCTGGGCCAGCAGGGGGATACTGTAGATAGTTCAGGTCCACATATGCAAATAAGGGATCGAAAGTGACGTTCAGTGATTGGATAGTTACAGAAAGTTGTTACAATTACGTTGTACTGGAGCTCTATATAAGCAGGCTGGCTGAACCCTTCAGTTCAGTTCTGTTCTGGCCTGTGAATAAACAAGAGCTGTTTGAAGAATCGCATTGTCGTCTGATATGTTCACCCACAACTTAACAGATACATTCCATGTGAGATGCTAAACCCACAGTAGAGGAAGCTGAAGTTTGGATGCAGCCTTGCAGGTGGGGGAATAGGCAGTTTCTGGTATGTGCAGGAAATTAAAGAATTATTCTATTTTAAGCCATGTTTTGCCAAAGGGCCAATGTTCTTTGTGATTTGGAGGCAATAAGCGCACTTTGGGGTTGGGGTTTGGGGAGACTAAACATACGTAGCTAGCCTGCTTCTGAGCCTAAAGCGCAGAATTTGCCTGCATACAGCATATTAAAGCAAAAATTGCACAATAAGACTACATGAAGTCTAATTACCTTAGCCTGGTTGTCAATTGCAAATATGCAGGTATTAGTACAGCAAGCAACACAAAGCCTACTAAGGTAATTCTAAGTACTTGTCAGGTTATTTCAGATAAGAAGCCAGGTCATAATGGTTGCTTAACAGAGGAACACCTTTGTGGTAGAAGGAACAGTTTGGAACAGCATTATTATTTTATTTTAATTTATTATTATTATTATTATTATTATTATTATTATTATTATTATTATTATTATTATTCCACCCTATACCCGGGGGTCTCAGGGCGGTTCACAGAATGAAATCAAGATACAAAACCACAAAATACATAATAAAAATCAAAACAACCCAATAGCTCCCCTCCCAAACCCCCCCCCCCCCACATTTTAAAATGGCATAGGATGCAAATCAGATCAACCAATGGCCTGGTTAGAAAGGAATGTTTTTGCCTGACACCAAAAGGTGTATAATGAAGGCTCTAGGTGAATTTCTCTGGGGAGAGCATTCCACAGACAGGGAGCCACTGCAGAGAAGGCTGTTCTTGTGTTGCCACCCTCTGGATCTTTCGAGGAGGAGACACATGAAGGAGGGCCTCAGAAGATGATTTCAGGGTAGGTTCATATGGAAAAAGGCAGTCCTTGAAGTACTGCAGTCCTGAGCCATTTAAGGCTTTATAGATCAAAACCAGCACTTTGAACTGGGTCCGGAAACGAATCAGTAGCCAGTGCAGTCGGACCAGGATCGGTGTAATACACTCAAAACGTCTTGCTCTGGTGAGCAGGACATATGCTCTATCTTTGCTTGTCCACATTAGAGCAAAATGTGAATGTACCCCTTCCTGTCCCCTCATTAATGTTGAGCTGTACATATGACACTTTCCCAAAATTCTTTGATGCCCCCAACCTTTCCCTCCCTTTAAATGTGCTTTTTCTTTTCCCAGTCTTGGACATTCTTGACTTTCCAGTGATCAGTAAACCCCTCATTTAAAGGGGGTGAAGTTCTGGGACAACACTAGGATGAGAAGGACGTTGTGTGGATGCTCCTACGTTAATAGGGAGAGGGGCCAGCACAAATCCACATTTTGCTTCAGTGTGGATGAGCCCTCTGTTCTGATGATTCTGCCCTTATTGCTTTTATGGCATATTTTTGTATGCTGCTTGGAGATTTAAAAATCTTAAGTAGTTTAGAAACATACTTGAATAAATAAATAAAATAATGGGAAGAATTAGTAGCAGTGTTCATAAAGTGTTGCCATAAATCCATTAAGGATAGCTATTTTTTAGTTTCACAGCAAACTTGGCATAGATGCTTTCACCTGAGCAACAAAGTTTACCTGAATCTGAATACTGAACCTGCATTGCAGGAAGAATGATGTGTTTCTTCACCAGCCCTTACAACCCAGAAAGTGAGAACTGGAAGTTCTTTGAATTTGAACATTGAGTTAATTTCAGTTGGGAAGTTGCTGGCAGCTTGGTGCTGAAAATAAACCAAGAGGTGCATTTCTGATTATTTTCCTTCTTTCTTTTTAATAATAAAAAAGCCTTTAACATTACAAAGGCTGCATGCTAAGAAAGCCACAATGCATTCCATTTTTCAATAAAATAAAAAAATAAAACAACAATTGCACAACTTTGTAGAGAAACCCAGTAACATTTGATGCCATTCTAAACAAATTCCAGCTAAAAATATCTCTAAACCAGGCAAATAAGAAGAGATGCTGCTAAGCCTGGGAAGGGGAAATAGTTGAAAATGCACCCTCCTGTGATCCTCTTCTTGAGTATCTGTACTTTTTTTATAAGCTCCATAGCAGAATGGAATATAGAAAACTCTGTATAGTTCTGACCCTTCCATTGTCAAACAAGATTCTTGCAGAACTGAAAAGGGATCAAGGAGCACCTTTCCTTTACTGAAGCTTATAAAAATGGCTATATATTATTCCCCCATTGCATCTTATAATAATAGGTCTCAGATCACCCAGCACAGCTGATTTACAGGAGGCTTGGAACATACTTTTTCAAAAGAATAAAAAATGCCTAAGCCACATGCAAAATTTGCTACTCAGTCGGTCAGATATTTATTATTTGCAACCAACAGCTGTTATAATGCAATTAACAAAATAATAATATAGATTTTAAAAGTACTATCGGCAGGCAAAGCTGTTTAAGATAAAAATGCACATTTAAAACTACCCTACAGGTAATATCCCCTTTTATGGATCACTGCCTTGTCGTGGCGAAGGGGCTTGAATAACTTCAAGAAGCTATGAGCTATGCTGTGCAGGGCCACGCAAGACAGACAGGTCATAGGGAAGAGTTTAGACTAAATGTGATCCACCTGGAGAAGGAACTGGCAAACCACTCCAGTATTTTGCCCAAAAAACTCCATGGACATAAAAAAGGATAAGATTTGAGAAGAAAGTGAGAGTTTCCAAGGCATGCTCTGGTTCATGGGGTCATGGAGAGTACAACATGACTAAGACGACTAAACAACAACTAGGTAATATACTTGTATACATTGGCCAGCAACCAACTAGTTTTGAGTTGTATAAGGGCCAACGTGGGACATGGTGTGAAATGTCTTTGATCTGACCCACATACAGTAAGATGTTCCGTGGGCCTAGTTTTAAATCTAAACTAACTGTGTATGTATATGGAGTGAGTTCCAGCAGACAAGCAACTCTTTTATTGTTTGATTAATTTTAATCTACTGAACTAAGAGGATACAGTTCTTCATACTGTCAAAGACCACCTTGGCATCTCTTGCAAAAGATTACACTATACATCTTTGTGGTCAGAAATGTCCTGAGTTGATTTCTTCCTCTTTCCACAGGTGTTAATAAACAAAGTTTTGTTAAATGTTGGGCTGGCATTAGCAAAAGTTTCCAAAATACGAAACCAATTATTTGAGCCCAAGATAGCTCATCCTTTTTATCCTGATGAGCTATGGACCAATAAACTTGGCTTTAGCACTGACTCAGCAAGGAGCTATTGCCAGTTCTGGCTACCTGTCACATTCGCATGATATGTTTTTCACAAAAACTATGGTGTGAAAAGATCTTATGTACTTCACCTCTATTCGTCTTCAGTATGATTTCTGTTTCTTCACTTGCCTTATCATAACAGTTGCTTTCACTGTCTGTTCACAAGCTATATGAGGCAGTTCCAGTAAACAAGTCTTTACTGTGCTGTTTTCACCTTCAGACAAACTATGATTTGTAAATGTGCAGGAGTGACTCTTTATAGCTTTGCTTTTTTAAAAAATGAGAATGTCCTCTGGGATGGTGCAATCATTTATTTCTTCTTATTTCCTCTCAAGTGGAGATGGGATAGAGACTTTGAATATTTGTTCTGCTTCTCATGGACAGGTTAAGCCAAAGCACAAGGCGCATGATTTCAGACACCACTATATTTACATATATGCCTCTCAGATTTTCTGACAAAATGTAATTTGACTGACACATACAAAGCTAATACCTCTGTTTGACAGCTTCGGCTCTTCTAGTAGAATATATATCACCTTTGGAAATCATCCAAAGATCTTTTCTATCAACCTGTTTTCAAATCGGTTTCTGATGAATTGCCTGCTATGAAAACCATTGCACTTCACTTTTGACTGTTAGATTATTACCCAGCAGTGCAATCCTATACAGGTCTCCTCAAAAGGAAGCCACATTAAGATCCTCATCAAGATCCCATTACTTATATTCTGATTCCAATTCTATAGAGTCAAGGAGTTGGACATGACGTTAGAGGTCATCTGGACCTGGGTCAATCCACTGTTCAGTGCAGGATCTGTACTGCACGTTGTGACTATACTACTCCCTTCAATGCTGTCCACCAAACCTTGAACAAAGGAAAGTTCACCACCTCCTGAGGCAGTCTGATCTATTGTTGAATAACTCTTCCCACTAGGAAGTTTCTCCTTATGTTTAGCTGATACCTGCTTCCCTGCAGTTCCTGCTCCTGAGTGTAACATAGAACAAATTTCCTTTATTTTCTGTGTGACAGAAGATTGTTATCATATTATCTGTTGTAGAGCCTCTAGTTAAGATTCCTGCATTGCAGGGGTTTGGACTAGGTGACCCTCCAGGTCCCTTCCAGCTCTCCAGTTCTATGAGTCTATGATTCTCTGTGTCCTCTTTATCTTCTTTGGACTAAACAGAGCCAAATCATCTAATCATTTGTCACAGGGTTTGCTTTCTAGATCCCAAACCATTGGTCTTTCTTCAAAGGCAATACCCAGAACTTGGCACAGTACTCTGGGTGTGATGTAACCAGCCAAGAATACAGGTGACCTGTTACTTAAGGTGATCTTGACATTATGCTTCAAGGAATTAGGACTAGCATACAAGACCTTAAATAGTTTGGGACCATAGTACCTAAAAGAGCATCTTCCTCAATATCAACCCTCTGGTTGTGGGTGACCCATGGCCCTCTTACATGGCTGAATCTTATAATAATAGAATAATAGAATTGTAGAGTTGGAAGGGACCACAAGGGTCATCTAGTACAACCTCCTGCAATTTAAGAATCTCAGCCAAAGCATCCATGATAGATGGCCATCTTGATGTCATAAACATTCAACTTTAGAAATGCTGACTATTATGATTGGTTAAACAAATGGATGTTGTTAATCTGAACTTTGCAATTCATCTCTTAGATACTTTTAAATCCCGTGGTATATCAGCTCTCAGATACAGTCAAAAGTTGATTATTACTGCAAAATCCTTGGAAATCAAATGCATGTATTGAACATACGAAATATTGTCCCAGAAACACTTTCCGGGTGCATTGGAGAATATCTACCAATGAAATTCAAAGAGGCATTTCTGAGATGGGAACAGCAAATTCATTTCAGCTCTGCTCAATTGCTTTTCGGTGATACAGTGTCAATAAAGGGATGGTGAAGAGAAATGATGGCTGTTTAATGCTGCCGTAGGGTCAACGGTTGCCTGTAAGTAATGACGGGTCAGATCATGATGCAAATTACATGAAGAGTGCAACTCAATTTTATTAGTCAACAAGTTCCTATACTTGGCACCTTGGTAGCTATCTATTCTTTCTGAGTTCCTCTTTCTCATATAGCCTTCTAACAGTCTTGTGCTTGCATTTAGCACACATCTTCCTTTCCCTGTGCATATCTCCCCTCCTTTAAAAATGCAGCACATCAGGAGGGTTGGTGTTATCACCTATGTCTTAGATGTGGGCAGATACTTGTTTTTTAAAGCACACTTACATGTCATCACATTATTAACAACTGTTAATAATGTGATGATCATTGTCTATACGTCCTACATTCCTTTTTCTTATGATGTCACCATATGTTTCTCTCCCCCCCCCCCCGCCTGCTACACACCAGTCATTTCTATATGTACAGTACCAGCAACTAGGTAAAGAGAGGATGGAGGGTGGGAGGGATTCAATTCAGTTTCCATTTGAATTCCAATCTATCAAATCTGTACTTTCCCAAACAATATAAGAATGGAAACACAGCAATCTTTTGAAACTTCTCTTATCCAGATTTCATGATGCAGTTCTCCAACTGAACAATGCCTTAGAGGTAAATGTGCATAAAAATAAATATATTAGGAGAAAGTGCTTCCAAAAAGGTGTACAGGCAGCTCCCCATTTATAAAGGGGTTACGTTTTGAGGCACCATGCATTTAAGTGAAATTGCATATATTTGAAACACTATTGAAAAAGCCTGCAAACACACCATTCTGCTTCCACCCCATCCAGTTCCATCCATTTTTGTGATGTTTTTGTGACATTTCTGGGTCACTTCTGGGTTTGGCGCAGTGTGTGCGTGTGCAGTCGTGCACATATTGGATGCTCTTAAAATGATCACTGCTTCTACATTAGCCAGAACTGTGCACAAAAATGTGTTCAACAAGAAGAATTCACATGAAAATGCTGAAGAATTTTCAAAAGGATTTTGTGTTTTTTGTGTGTGTGTTTTTAAATTATTATTTTGCAAATTTCTACAGAAATGTGGCGACTGGAAAAATGAGAAACCGAGAGAGTGACAATGGCTGCTTACCTGGTCAAAGGGTAGGAAACTGTTGTGGCCCACTGTGCCAAACTCCTACCCCCTAGGAACAACACTGGGATCAGGGCTAGGCAGGCAGCCATTGGGGAATTCCTGGGCTGGCATCCCCGGATTGGTGGGCTTTCCCCACCATCTGTTTATTATAATCCTGCTGGGCCAAATGGGAAGGGCTTGGGACCCGATAAAGGCTGGCTGCGCCCGACACCAGAGACCAGAGTTGGCCAAAGAACTGTTACGATATGGATGCAATGCAGCTGCAAACTGCTAGCTTGAAAACAAAACATGATGGGAATGTTGGGACTGTCCATGGGAAACAGTGGGACAGTCAGTTCACAGGGCAATGAACCGGAATTAGCTCAGAGTGTAATTTGAGCTCTTCCTCTTGCTCTTGTACAGGAAGTACAGGAAGTCTTTGTCACTTGATTGCTGGAGTTTGAAGAGTACAGACATGTTTTCTGTAATGCTGCAAAGACAGAAATAAAGGCATGTAAATACATTTCTGTCTATCTGCTTACCCTGCCAGGGGGAGCAGGAGGGAGGGGGGGTGTTCTTCCCACGTTTGGGAAGAATCGCCTATTGTGACCTAGCCTGGATCTTGCTGGGGAATGCAGCCAGGGAGGTCAACAGGAGACCAAGCCGGGTGCCTGGGAGAGTTGCCAGTTTCTCCTGATAAAGGCTTGATTTCCGACATCAACAACCCTCCCTCCACCACCACCCATTCACTGATGCTGTGGGTTTATGTGTGCTAACCTTTTCTGTCTAGGGAACTGCATTCATTGGCTTTGTTATGGTTTAATAATGGTTGCTGTTTCTGGGGCCGGGAAGGAATTTTCCTTCAAACAGATTGGCCCCATTGGAAAGTTTTGTCTTCTCCATAGAAATATCACAACTTTGGCAGATAAGGCATCAGGTGGAAGCCTTGTAGTCTAATAACATGCAGGGAGGTACGTCACCCCCAGCTCAGAATTGTGTGATAACAGCATATCCCTTTAGAGGGGTTTCGTAGGAAGTCTCTGTCCAAAAGCCAAGACATGCGGCAGATGGTCCATAGAGCTTCCTTCAGTGGCTTGGGAGGGTCATACATATAGACCTGTGGCTTGTGGATGACCCATTAATCCTGGGCTTGACCCTTTCATGTGGCAACCCTCCACCAAGGGGGCTGTGAGGGATATACATCCAATGCCTAAGACCAGTGCTATTTTTTCTGGAAGAAGAGGTGCTAGACCTCACCATGAATGCCTCCCTTTGTTTTCTGATAATGGTAATGGCGCCATCCCTGAGAATTGCTGGAACTGATTTCTGGCAAGTTCTGCCTAGAAAAAAAGCCCTGTCTAAGCCACATCCAACCTACATCTGGAATCAATTAAGTTGTGGCCAATTTTTAAATCCCAGAATGTTGTCCTGTCCAGCTTGTTCACCTTTGGGGTCAGGCTTTCTTCCCGGTATTTGTGCGCGCGTGTGTGTGTGCGTGTCACTGCAAGTGGGTCTGCAATGGACTGAGCCTTCTATTGCTACATGCAACTCAGGATAACACTCCATGCACCTGATGAAGTGGACTCTAATCAATGAAAGCATATGCCCTAATAAATTCATTAGTGTGTGCTTTTTATGTTGCAGGCCTTTTTGTTCTTTCTGGCACCCTTCAATCTTTTTAAGCAATCTTATAAGCTGATGCTAATGGAAATAGAAACTATTCCTTAAAAAAAAGAAAAGAAATTATATTAGCTGATATCTTAAACTATTTAAGATGATAAATATAAATTAAGAGCAGTGATTATGTGCACATTTATAAGTGTATTTATATTATTTTATAAAGAAAAGCATAAAAAAGAAAACCGGTAGTGGCCTTCTGTTCTGAATAGTCCATCAGCTCTTTGGATTATGAAAAATTTGCCTGGCTATATCCTGGAGATGGTCTCCTGCATTTTACTCTTGGCTTGCTATTTGTTCCCGGTGCATGACCTTGCATTTGGCTGCGCTGAAATACGTAATGTTGGGACTGGGCCCAGCCTACCAAAGGGATCCAGATGGCTCTGGAAATGCCCTGTCCTCATCATTATTTAAGAAGGCTCTTCTGTTTGTCTTAAGGGGTTGCAATGTTTGTGAAACCAGGCACCCTGACAGATTAATTAAAAAAAGAAATCTGCTCAGTTATACCTCACAGTTTCCTCTCGTCAATGTGCATTATTCATGGGTAATAAGGGAAAACAAACTACTTGATCTTCTTACACCAAACACTTTATGGTGCTTGGCCTTTTGGAAAAGTGTAAATGCAACAGAGGTATAAGCAGCTTGCTGAGTTGCTATGGCAGAAGAAATGGAGAAGGAGCCAAGGCAAGGCACCTAAAGAAGCCTGAAAACAACAACTTGGGGGCACATGGAAGTTAGAAAAATAAGTCTATAAGGCCCAGGAAGGAATATGAGAAAGAAGCTTTATTTTTATCATTTATTGTATTTCTAATAAAAACACACACACACACGTGTGACCTAAGTTTGTGCGTGCGTGTCACTGCAAGTGGGTCCACAATGGACAGATCCTTCTATCGCTACATGCAACTCAGGATAAAACTCCATGAACCTGATGAAGTGGACTCTAATCAGTGAAAGCATATGCCCTAATAAATTCATTAGTGTGTGTTTTTTTTATGTTGCAGGCCTTTTTGTTCTTTCTGGCACCCTTCAATCTTTTTAAGCAATCTTATAAGGCACAAGGAGAAGGGGACGACGGAGGACGAGATGGTTGGACAGTGTTCTCGAAGCTACAAACACGAGCCTGACCAAACTGCGGGAGGCAGTGGAAGACAGGAGTGCCTGGCGTGCTCTGGTCCATGGGGTCACGAAGAGTCGGACACGACTAAACAACATAAGCCTCAAACTAGGTCACAAACTAGAGGTTCCTTGAGATATGTAGAATCTCATGAGAAAGTAGCAGATCTGGAGGGGAAGAACTCATCCTCAACACACCCACTTCCATTTTCCTCTCTGTGTTATAAGCCAACACCAGCCTTGCACTTCCCAGCTCCTCTCAGTGAGGTAGGCGTTGAGCTGATGGCAAGTTAAGGCAACCTTTCCCACTGCTGGAGTCTTAAACAAATATAAGGTCCTGGGACAGAAACAGCTACATGAGTTGCTGGTTTTCAACTATAACCCAACATATAACCCACCAGGTGTGGTGGAGCCGCTGCCTTCACTTGCAGGCAGGTGGGTCACTGTGGCTTGTCAAGTGGAAGAGAGGGGTGAATGAGGCAGTGGGGAAGTCAGTGCTGTGCAAAAACAGCAGCCAGAGCACCAGGTCAGCTCCAGCAGTGCATTTGCACCACACAAACCTCTCCCCTCCCTCTCGCTCCTAAAAAGCAAAGGCAAACCACTGTAAAGAAGCTGGCACACACACACACACACACACACACACACAGAGAGAGAGAGAGAGAGAGAGAGAGAGAGAAGTTGGCTAACCAGCAGTCAGTTTCTTTATCAACAAAAACATAGAAAACACAAGCCTGTCTAAATGAAGCAGTTGCCCACACTTTCTTGTAACCCCTCCCTCACTCCCTAGCCCTCTGTGTCTAACTCCTCCCTCTGTGCTCTTCTGCTCAAAGAGACTCCCTCTGTGTCTTCCTGGCTTGCTGCTTGACAAACATGCAATAAACACCTTGTTCTAGGAGGGGTGGTGGCAAGCTGTCAGCACAGAAGCTATTGAGTGGCTCTGAGAGAGAACTGCAGGGTCTACCTCTGCCATCGCTGTCAGTGCCTGCATCCAGACTAGAAACCTCCTCACCCTGTCCTGTCTCCTTGCTATCCCTCAAATGCCCTGCTTCTAGCAGTTCCCAGCTCATCCTCTCAGGTAGGGCCAGAGTTCCACCACCAGTCCCCAGGCGCAAAGACCTCTTCTTCAGCACTTTCCCTGGGGCACTCTTGGGTCAAGCAGCTTCCACTACTTTTCCTCATCCAGCCAGTCCCTGACACCCACCTGCCCAGCAACTCCTGAGGCACCCCCTCCACACTTGGTGAGTCACTTCTGATAATTCTGCTGATCATTATCAATCTTCACCTGGCAGGTTACTTTCAGCAATCCACTTCTGGCTATCACCAATCTTCTTACTGCAAATTCTAGACTCATGCAATTTATAATACATGAAAGTGAACTCAACTCTGGGCATCTCTGATTAATTCAAATGTATGTGTTCAGCCTCAACCATGTATTTGGGTTGCTGAATGTTATCTTCCCACCACCACCAGGTACAAATTGTTTGCATGTAGCAAAGGTAGCTTTCTGATATTAATAAAAGAATGGCATTATGGGATAGAAGAAGGCTCAGGAGCCATCGATTTTGCAGAGTCAAATTGACGGCTGCTTAAACAGCCCAGCAAAATCTCCTGCAGCCATAACTTTTCCTGGAGTTCATGAGCATCACAACTTTTTTCTCTCTCTCCCTCAAGAAGAAAAGTAACAAAAGACATGGAGGTGATTCAGAAGACGTACTGCCAAAGGCACTTGCAGGCAAAAGAATATTGAAAGAGCTTTTTGTGCACAAAACTCTCTAACAGTAATACACGTAACAGAAGGAAAACAAGACAGAAAACATAAGGCCCTAAAAGGGGAGGGAAATAAGACAATTCCTTTGGAGGCTAGAATTCAGTGAAACAAGACAAAGGAATAGACCTTGTCCAGGAGATAAGATGATTTCAAGTCAGAGGCAGAATTCAATAATTCTAGCAGCCTGATCCAATTAGCTATACCAATGCAAACACAAGTTGCATCATTCTGTCCGGTACTTGACCCATTCCGATGATTTAGGCAAACACCATGAAAAACAAGTGTATGCAGTGGTACCTCTGGTTGCAAACGGGATCCATTACGGAGCCCCGTTTGCAACATGAAAAGAACGCAACCGGCATCTGTGCATCTGCGCACGTGCGAGTTGCGATTCGCCACTTCTGCACATGCATGTGATGTCATTTTGTGCATATGCGCATGCGCGAGCAGCAAAACCCAGAAGTAACCCTTTCCGGTACTTCTGGGTCACCGTGGGGTGTATCCTGAAAGAACATAACATGAAGCGGACATAACATGAGGTATGACTGTACTGGAACATGCTAAGAATGAATGAATGGGGGGGGGCAGTGATCAACAAAGCAGTTTCATTAGCACAAGGATTTCTGGCTGTACAAGGTCGTTTCCCTTCCCTCTGTTCTCCTCACACCTTCCCCAAGTGACCCCTGAAAGGTTGGGGGCAGGATGAGAGGTCTGCAGGGAGAGGAGAGGGAGAGGACATTCTGTGCTAACCATAAGCCCTCATGCTAACTGAACTACTTTACTGAATACCTCCCAGTGCCTGCAAAACGAATAGCGGAGAACCACACTCATCATCGACCATAACTCCCCTATTGAGTGAAAACTTCTGTTGGGTAAAAATCTGAGTTTTCTACACATAGTATTGGAATTAAATCCTAGAAATGCTGTAAACACTAAGTGCTGCTGTGTTTTGGCTTTGGGTGATCAGCCACAATCAGTGCCGGATTTACGTATAAGCTAAACAGGCTATCGCTTAGGGCCCCACACTCTTGGGCCCCCCCCCCAAAAATAAAGGAAAAAAGTGTTTGCATTATTAAGTTTGTTATGAATAAAAAAATCATTTTAAGTTAGAGCTTAATTATTATTTCACTATTAATATACTTTTTCTTAATTGTATTTCACTATTGATATACTTCTTAATTGTATTTAAGTTCAACAAAATACATATTTTGTTATGTGCAAATGGCTTTAGATACCTATTAGGTCCATAAATTACCATATAGCATATATTCAACACAAAAAACAGTGACAATTTGTTGATGACAAAAGATAGCTGGAAATATAAAGGCCCCCATAACCTTCAGTAGCTTAGGGCCTCAACAAACCTAAATCTGGCTCTGGCCACAATGCTTTTAGACAGAGTTGTCTGTACTCCTCTGTCCCTACCCTGTATCAATCTGCCTAAAAGTGTAATACTTTATGGGATTTGCCCAGGGAAAGCAACATTGGAGGGCAGAACTAGAATATGTAATATTACAAATGTTTAGAACTTTATGGTATAATAGTACTGTTTATTCTCTGGTAACGTGGGGTGGTGGAAGAGAGAAATCCCTTAACTAAGAAGTTCTATCATATTTCTTTTTCGTTTGTAAAGCAGAATTTTTCTCCAACGACAACAAAATATCATTGTCTTGCTCTCATTATTGTCCTAGGATATCTTGGCCATCTGTAACGCAGCAATGGACTACAATACATCTAACATTGTTACCTGACACGATATGAAGATAATCTAAATTTGAATCAGGATTATTTATTGAACTCTGCCAAAGAAAGAAACTGTGCATTTCTGAGAAATGACTTTATTTCCCCATCTATTGGTCAGAGTCTTGTGTAAGTTTCTATTGATTGTGGACAGTTGGGAAAATTAACAGGAGAAGAAAGAGAAGAGAGATGCATCTTGTAAACAAAAAATGAAAATCAGGTCAATTACAATTAAATATATATTTAATTGTAATTGACCTGATTTTGAAAAAATTAATAAAGCACCTACTTACTGCAGAATATGTCACATACAATATGATGCCTACAAGCTGTCTATATTGTAATATATTCATATAATTAATATGATAATATTCAAATCTCCATAATATGTGGATGGTTCCTGATGAGGACCTAACTTGCTCTTTGCCAGCTATCCATCAAACTGCTTATTCATTTCATAATATTGATGTTGTTTCTGAAATTATTTTTTCATCAGTGCTATTATATAAATTATTGATATTTATATGATATTATCATATAAATTATCATATGAATCCATCATCATTTTGTAATATTGATAACTCGGTTATGGTATATAACTATTTCAGTCATTTATGAAGTGTGAATAATTGCAATGGGCCTTCAGTTGTAGTTGTATTTTTTGTGAATGAACACATGCAAAATTGACACAGACTAAAAACAGATGCATCCACCCTTTTCTTTGAGGTGAGCAATGTGAGTTCCTGAAATTTGTACCCAAACCAGGTTCACCAGTTTGTCAACTTTTGACAGGCAGAGGGCCTTCTCAGTAGTGGTGCCTGCCCTGTGGAACGGCCTCTCAACGGATGTCAAGGAAATAAGCAACTATCTGACTTTTAGAAGACATCTGAAGACAGCCCTGTTTAGGGCAGCTTTTCAGAAGACAGAAGAGACGGTAGGATGAAAATGAGCCATAAAAGCCCATTGCATGCCTGGAACTCCATTCATGGTCCTCTGGATCCAACCAATTCCCTTGTTTATTATTATTTCCTTTTCAAGAAATTATTATTCAAGGAAATAATAGTGAAGCTAAGTGGAACATCCACCTTCCTTTTCTGGCCAATGTAGTGAATTATTTGAAAAACCTTCCCTTTCCTATAATGCCACACTTTCGCTTTTCCTGTTTTCTGAATTGCTACCACTTTGTGTCATTCTGATGGAGCTAAACAAGTAAGGCAGACCTCATGTTTTCTGATTTCTCATGTATTATCTTCATTTAAAAAGTGATACAGAAAGGAAAGGCCCATCTAGCAAAAATGAATTTCAGATGTTGATAGTAAACCATAATGCTTTTTCTCTCCACCCTCATAGATCTATGTTCTTCATAATTTAAATCTGGGGTGTCAAAAAAGCATCCATTTTGGAATTTTTTGAGCTCTCAAAACCATAAAACTACACTAAGATGCTGAAATTGTTTATTCCATTGGCCTCTAGGTATTTCCTAACAGCTTTAAGGAAGGCTTGGTTGTGGTTGTGGGTACCTGGAATATGGCATAGTAATAACCTTCAGTAAAATGCCTGCAGAGCTTAAATTTATAACTTCTAATAAATGGAGGCAGTGACTGTCCCTCTTAGCTGTTCTGTAATCTTCCTTCATAAATCCAGACCTTTCTGCCCCACTTAACGTTGGCCAAAGCAACAAATGTGAAAATAACTTCTTCTTCTTTTGTGCTGCAGCATTTGCCGTTTTAAGAATTATTAGCTATATTATGATGGCGCCTGGAGGTCTTCATGAGGATGAACACTGCAGTATTTTAGGGTATGCAGAAATGGGAAACACGCTGCTTTGAAGGATTTGGGATGAAACTTATTAAATTGCTAAAAATGAAACATGATCCCAACCCATATTCCCCAAACTGGCTTCTCCAAGGTCATCAAAGAAGCAAGAACTGAACCCAGAACTCATGGATGCTGTTCCCATACCCTTCCTTGTGGTGAAGATTGATGTCAGTAGCTTCCTTGGTCCCTTTCAAATTATACACACTTTCATGGAAGTAATTTGTATTAAACAGAGATTCTCAACTAAAGAATTACAAAGGAGCACATCCCATATTATATACCAAACCTAATGCAATATTTTTGCACAAAATTCACTGATTTTTTGCAGTTTTCCTGGACAATTCAGACCAGGACCCATAACTCATGTGTGAGCAATAAGTTCCATGAAGTTTCCTAGATACATACAGGCTTCACCCATTGAGAAAACAGCCCCCCCCCCCCGTTGTAACATTGATGCATCTGAAAGCTAACATTTTAGATACGACACTTAAGAATCTGACAAACATCCCACAGAGAATCACTATGCTGAAGTGGATATGACTGTCAAAAATCCCTTTTGAGCCATGAAACTCTCTCACAGAGTTACATCGGGCAAGTTATTGCTCAGTCTATTCTACCTAACTAGGTAGTACTCAAATCCAGCAGTGGACAGCATGGTGAAGTATAGGCACTGACCTGACCTCCTGGCAGGTGAGTCACTGCTGCTTATTGTGGGAATGTTCAGGGTGGCAGGAGAGGATATATTGTTTAATAATATCCTTCCTAACTTGCACTAGCAAGTTTCTTTATATAGCAGAGTTACATTCCCCTTTCTTACATGCACAGCAGATAGCTAGTTGCAGGCTTGTGTAAGCCTCTCACTATTATACAATTCAATCTGTGTAAGAGTGAATTGTGCGTTCCTCGTAATTTCCCTTTAATCCCTCTTAAAAGAATAAAGACTCAGCAATCTTATTTAAAGATGATGAAAGAAGTTTAGAAGTTTGCATTCCTGAAGGCAGACTTAGTTACAAATATGTATATGTGGATCTACCCCATATGGGGAAATAGAAGCTAGCAGAGCATTCCTAGCTAAAAAGCTGGTCCAATGAAGAAGGAAGTGAAAAAGAGGGGGACAATGCTGCGTGACTCATTCTTTTGTTACCTGGACAGGTAAGGTCACGCCCACCTCTGGTCACATGCAGGGGAAGGATGCTCCAGCCCAGGAGGAACAGGAAGTTTTGATTGGCTGGACCAACATCCCCTTGCATGTCCATTCTAGGAAAACAAGGAATGTTGTACGGTGCTACCTCGGGTTAAGAACTTAATTCATTCTGGAGGTCTGTTCTTAACCTGAAACTGTTCTTAACCTGAAACTGTTCTTAACCTGAAGCATCACTTTAGCTAATGGGGCCTCCTGCTGCCGCCGCGCCGCCGGAGCACAATTTCTGTTCTCATCCTGAAGCAAAGTTCTTAACCCAAGGCACTATTTCTGGGTTAGCGGAGTCTGTAACCTGAAGCATATGTAGCCTGAAGCATATGTAACCTGAGGTATCACTGTATTTGACTGCTCCCAGTGGTTTACATCCCACAGTAATCAAAAGGGAGAAGTCAAGGGGGCATGGAAGGTGGCATGGTGCAACTGCACCAGCAGGAACACTAGTGCAAATGCACTCAGCCAGTGCATTTCCACTCTCGCCTGGGCCTATCACCTCCTCTCCGCACTCCCAGTAGGCAGCAGCAGCAGCAGCCTGCCATCTGCTGCTTACTGGAAGCAGCCATCTGCTCCTTCTTGTGTTTCCGGAGAGGCCCAGTTTGCTGAAACCCTTCCATTTCTTCCTGTGACTCCTTGAACATTACGTTGGTTTGATCTATATTTTAGAAACTTCCTGTAAACAAAAAGCAAGAAGGGAGAAGGTTGCCTATGCTCAGAGATCGCGGGCTCATTTTCCTGTTGATTGTTATGAGGTAGATTAAATGGGTGGCATTATTAGAGTAGTTTGGGAAGATTCCCGGGAGAGGAGAAGAGTGAGATTGATTTTCTTTCCCCATTTCTTTTAAAATAAGCATTACTAAAGGAACAATGCAAACTTAGGGCATTCAGCACACCACCTGATCATATTTATCTCCCTCCTTCTTGGCAGAACTACTGCATTATTTGCTAATGTAATGTGCTTGGCTATTGGACTGTATATACAGTATTGCCTCTTCTCTCTTCCACAAACAATTTCACCCCTTCCTCCTTTCCTCATGTGGTTTTCTTTGGTTAATAACACCCTCTAAGTAGTTAATGCAGTATTATGATTTGTTGCAGGATGGAAGTCTGAACAATACTTGACCTCCCACAGATCACCAATGATTTAAAGTGGCAGTCTAAATTGTACGCATTAGCTGGGGCTACAACGTTTAATACACCCATAAAACAGAGTTACTTCAAAGCAGAACCAGCCTCAGAAGCAACATTCTGAATACAAATGTAAACGTGCCACAAGGAGGGGAAAAAACATCATTGGCTAACAAATATGTTGCAACCCTAAATTGTTAGATACTAAGCATTTTGATCTTATTTTATTTTTCATTCAGAGGAGGAAGAAAAAATCACTTGCTTGTCATCTATAAAACAGCATTATGAGTATAAAGATTGTGCAGTGAATATTAAGAGCTTTATTTTCTTTATGCAAACAGTGCAATATTCTATGGCCAACCACAAACAGTTTGGAAGACTAACCCAACAAGTTGAGAAAAAATAATAACAAATGCATCATCAGATCAAGGAAAGTAATCATACTACTCCATTCTGTGTTGGTCAGACTACATCTGGAACACTGTGTCCAGTTCTGGGAGCCTCAATTTAAGAAGGACGTTGAAAAGCTGGAACCTGTGCAGAGGAGGACAACTAAGATGATCAAGAGTCTGGAAACCAAGCCTTATGAGGAACGGTTGAAGGGGATGGGTATGTTTAGCCTGGAATAGAGGAGACTGAGATATGATAGGCATCTTCAGATATCTCAAGGGCTGTCACATGGAAGATGGAGCAAGTTTGTTTTCTCCTGCTCTGGAGAGTAGGACTCAAACCAATGGCTTCAAGTTACAAGAAAGGAGATTCCAACTAAATATCAGGAAGGACTTTCTGACGAAATTTAAAAAAAAAAAATCCTTCTAGCAGCACCTTAGAGACCATATCTGAAGAAGTGTGCATGCACACGAAAGCTCATACCAATAACTAAATTAGTTGGTCTCTAAGGTGCTATTGGAAGGATTTTTTTAAAAAAATTGTTTCGACTACAGCAGACCAACATGGCTACCTACCTGTAACTAGGACTTTCTGACAGTAAGAATTGCTCGACAGTGGATTGGTCTCCCTCGGGAGGTTGTGAACTCTCCTTCCTTGGAGGTTTTAAAGCAGAGCTTGGACGGTCATCTGTCATGGATGCTTTAGATGAGGTTCCTGCATTGGACAAGATGACCCTTGGCAGTACCTTACAACTCTAAGGTTGTTGTTGTTGCTGTTGTTACATGTAGCACTAAACTGTGGGTAGTATCATACTAAATCATACTCAAGGAAAACATTTGAATCAATGGACTTAAGTTAGTCATGACTAGGCCCATTGATTTCAATGGATGCGCTCTGAGTGTGACTTAGGGTGCAATCCTAACCCTTTCCACAGCCCAACAGGGCTTAATTTAAGCTGAAAGATGGTCACTGTATCTGCAAGCACTGCGAAGCATGCAAGGGCAGAAGAAGATTGGGGCTGGCACAATGACCAGGCCTCAGTTGGGCCCAGTGCCACCACATTTGTGGCTAAATCGGGATCCAAAAAAATCCATGCCAGCTCAGCCTGCCCCCCTCACCTATGCCACCACCTATGGCATTTCTGTCTGCTACCTGTTTAGCAGGCAGAAGGGGGAGATCCATGTCAGCAGCATCACACTGGCATTAGATACCACCATCTGATTTAATATGGCATTCAAATGGGCCAGTGGATAGGTGTTGTTGTTGTGCTGCTGCTGTTGTTGTCAGGGCTGGTTTTAGGTTTGATGTGGACCTACAGAAGGTAATGGGGCCCTTTACATGTCCAGCTGTCCTTTGTCAACAACAAATTGTTGCTGTTTTTGTGTTGGATATATGCTTTATGGTAATTTATCTAAAGCCATTTGCACATGTTGCCATGCAACCAGTCAATGCAGAATGTAGGCACCCTATATAAAGAAATGAGTAAACCAGTGATATTTTAGGGAGCAGGCTAGCAGGCAGGGCCCATTATTTATATCATAGGAGCCTACACAACACAAAACACAGTTGCTGTATGTAGGTTTTATTTTATTTGTTTTTTAGCTTATATTTTGAAAATGTACACCCAGTTTTCCCCCCTTTAATTTTTTTGCTCCCCCCGCCCCCGAGAGTGAGGCCCTAAGCTGTAGTTCAGGGGTCAGCAACCTAAGGCCCATGAGCCAGAAGAGGCCCACGGATGTCATTTGACTGGCCCCCAAGCCGCCCCCGAACCGAGTTGCCCGCTTGCATGCTGCGCTAAACCGACACAACGCAGCATGGGGACTCGCTTCTGTTGCACCGAAAATCACATCTGTGCAGATGCAGACACCCAAAATCTCTGGCCCATGTGTGGGACCAATCCGGCCCAGGCAAGATAAACCTTGCTAACCCCTACTATAGCTTGTTTAGCTTATATGTAAATCCAGCACTGGTTGTTGTTGCTGCTGCAAGTTATTTAACTCCCATTGACATTGCTGCATTTGTCAGATAGCACAACCTGCAATATCATAGGGAGCCTTTGCCCATACAGCTAGCACAATGGGGAAACTTTTGATCCTACAATATTCCACGGACTGTGAGCATCCTTTTCTTCAACTAGATAGGAAAAATATCAAGGGTTTTCTGGTACTGATTGACTGAGTAGTCTCAAAGCTATTTGCTGACAGGGACATCCTTTCTTAGATGCTTATATAGTAGATTACTCCAGCAAGTGTCAGATGTCGGGCAGAATGATGGGTAGAATAAAGTGAGTTAGAAAACAAAATGCCATTGTTCAAATTAATGCATTCTGCCAAAAAACATATTTAGGGGGTTTCTTCCCCCTCCTAAATCTAAAATTATCTCTCCCCACCCCAATTATAAAATTAACAGTTTGCAGGGCTTTATTTCAAGTCACAAATATTTTAACCAGAGTTCCCTTGGAGAGAGAAACAGCTTTTGCAACCAGCTGGTGCGAAGTTATATTTGGCTTTGACAGCCTGGCTGCAGTTATCAGCTTAGCAACTCATAAATACCACTAAAAAAAACAATGCTGTGTATGGCATGCATGACAAGGGAACCCCTAAAAGGGACCTTACTACCAAGGCCTGGTCTAATATTTTCCTGACTTGTTCCATGCTGGTACTTGTATGGCACTAGCCTGGGACTAAGGCGCACATCACAGTGACAGTGGCCTTTAAAGACACTTTGCGTTATACAAGTCCCCATCTCTAAATAATCTAACATGGAACACTTCTTGCTATCTGAATCCTGTGATAATTCAGGAATCCCCTTTGCGTGTCTTAAAATGCTAAAACCAAAGGATTTCATTCTTATATGGATGCCAACAGCAGCTATTCTGAACTGATTTGGAATTTCATGGCTTCTGTGACCTCTATTTTCCTACCCCAGGGTCACTAAAGTTACTGTAAGAACAGCAGCAGCAGCAGCAGCAATTTCCATATGCTTACCATAGAATGCATTAGACTCATAGAAGTGTAGCGTTGGAAGGGACCCTGAGGGTCACCTAGTCCAACCCCCTTAAATTCAAGAATCTCTACACATGGCCCCCTCATCCAGTTTGAAACCACATCAGACCCTTCTTAGCTTTGCAAATGTGCTAGCTGTTTTATTACTGCACGGACAGAGAATGGTGTACCTTTTTACATACTTTCATTAAATGAGGAGGGGGAGAAAGGGAACAACAACAACAAAAATCCAATCTGGAAGGCCTTTTCAGTTAAACACCAGGGTTTCTATTTTTTTATAACTAGCTTTAAAATTGGCAGAGAGGATGCAAGTGAAATAATGCAATATATTACATAAGGTTTGATGTAAAATAGCTTTTGAAAGTTCTCATAAATCTATGCTGGGTAAGTGTGTCTGAATTATCATATACAGTGTAAAGAACTTCATTTATCTGCCACTGCATGTAAAATTGGTTTCCTGGGGAAATGAAGGTGGTTACTGTAGTAACACAGTGCTTGTAACAGAATATAACATGACATTTTTTAATACCGTATGAGCACAGGTAGGTTGGACAAGTACATTCGAAAAGAATGGTCCCAATCCACTTGTGAGTTTGTGCACTTGCCTGGGCTATGTGTGTGGCCCAGTTCGAAAAGCAGGAATTGAACTAATCAGCTGTTCTTTAAGACATTGGAGAATTACATTACATTACATCAATACCTATTCCAAATAGCCTTTGGCATTAATATTCCTATATTAAGAGGACAAGGTGCATGTTCTAGCAGTTGAATCAGAGGGAGGAAGCATTCAACCTGTACCTTATTTGCACATGAGTTACCTCATCCAGATGTTGGGAGGCAGGAAGGCAGACAGCTTTTGAAGTAAAAAACCCCACCAGCAGATTTCATGGTGGTACATTTATTAGCAAATCCTAAATTCTCAGCTTCCTGCTTCCTGAAATGTACTGGATGGAATATATGGTCAGCTGTAGAATATCCTATAGAATATTCCCTCAAGAGTCATGGAAGCTCTGAAGAGAGAACCTAATTTACAGCGCAATCCCAACCATGTTTATTCAGAAGTAAGACCAGCAGACATCAAAGCCTCAGGAGGACTACATGGGGAATGGCATAATTCCAGATATCCATATCTGAATATGACTGCACTGAGATTATTTTTCTGTAGTATTCTTACTCATGCAGAAAAACACCTCACAAAAAGAGTATTTATCCAGCTGTATCTACAGTCGTGCTGGGGTTGCTTTTGTCAACAGACAATGTCAACAGACATTGGAATAACACAAATAAATACATTATCTAATCAGGGTAGTGTTTTATCAATGAACATGTAAACATCAGCAACGGTTACAAGGAAACCATGTGAAAGAAGTTGAAGTACTGAAAACTATACATGCTTTCATCACTTCGTACAAAAATGGGAAATGCAATGGATTCATAATGCATTAGTCCCATTCTGGAAATGCAGTAATTAAGACCTCCAAAATTCCAGGGGAAATTTAGACGAGAATTTCAGAAGCATCCCTAATCCCTACATGAGGTAATAAATAAGAGAAAAATCAGACTGGGCAAAATAATGGTAACACCCAGGAGCCAGCTGGAAGGATCTCACTCTTTGGAATATGATGGTGGATTTGAGTCTTTGAAACTTAAAACAGTTTGAAACAGTTAAGTCCAGTCATGGACAACTCTGGGGTTGCGGCACTCATCTTACTTTACTGTCCGAAGGAGTTTACGTTTGTCCACAGATAGTTATTCTGGGTCATGTGGCCAGCATGACTAAGCCGCTTCTGGAGAAACCAGAGCACAGAAATGCTGTTTACCTTCCTGCTGGAGAAGTACCTATTTAGCTACTTGCATTGATGTACTTTTGAACTGCTAGGTTGGCAGAAGCTGGGACTGAGCAACGGGAGCTCACCCTGTTGTGGGGATTCGAACTGCCGACCTTCCAATTGGCAAGCCCTAGCCTCAGTGGTTTAGACCACAGTGCCACCTGGGATCATGGATCTCACTGCTGAAAATACTTCTTCTTTAGAGGTCTTTTGACACTGTTGAAGTGGATATGCCTATTAATCAGCAGTGGTAGCTAGTTGGGAGTGGTTCACACCCACATTTGGTTGCATCTTGGATTATATCAATTTGATTGGATTCTTCTCTCTGAATTTACGGAACATTATCTGCCTACCTTGCTAGATGACCATTTCATTTCTCTAACAAAATGGGCTCTCTGGCTCACATACATTTAAAGGTAAAGGGACCACTGACCATTAAGTCCAGTCTTGACCAACTCTGGGAGTTGGACCATTAAGTCCAGTCTTGACCAACTCTGAGGGAGCCGGCATACAGCTTCTGGGTCATGTGGCCAGCATGACTAAGCCACTTCTGGTGAACCAGAGCAGTGCATGGAAACGCCATTTACCTTCCCGTTGGAGTGGTACCTATTTATCCACTTGCACTTTGATGTGCTTTCAAACTGCTAGGTTGGCAGGAGCAGGGACCGAACAATGGGAGCTCACCCCATTGCGGGCATTTGAACCGCCGACCTTCTGATCGGCAAGTCCTAGGCTCTGTGGTTTAGCCCACAGCACCACCCACATCCCTATTCCACCCACGTCCCTATTCCAACTGCGTATAGCACATTAAATCTGTTCTCCTTTAAGAAACCAAAATGGTCTTTTGTTTTACGTAAATAACTTGTATAGATCAACAGCACCCATTCTTTTACTTTCTCGGTCATTTGGTGGAAACAATCAGTGGGTTGTTTTGAATGAATGAATGAAACTTTATTTGAATCAGCCATCGGCCATAGCAACAAAAAAACACTGCAATATACACAGAACAAAATAAAAAGTCAATTATATAAAACACAGTTAAGCGTCCTGAATCAGCAGTCAAATAGTGGACCTTATTCTGATTGGCCAAGCTAAAAACCTTGCAACCTTTGCAGTCATCTGCTCCTCTTGATCTGCCAGGAGAAACAACACTGTGGCAGTGCTTGGGCGACCCAGAATGGTCAATAAAAGGTGTGATAATCTCATTCCTAAAGTCTTTGTAATGCGTGCAAGCCAGGAGGGCATGTACCACTGATTTGGTGCTGCCATCTCTGCAGGAACATAAGCGCTTTTTGTATGGAATCTGTTGGAATCGTCCCTCAAGTACAGCCGAGGGCCGTACATTCAGTCTTGTAAGGGTGAAGGCATGTCTATATTTTGGAATTGCCAGATTATACATAGGGTGCCAGGGAGTCAAAATGGGAGGATGGAAAATGGTCATACCATGGGCAAAATTTCCTTAATGTGGCCGTTGTTCTGATGCTTGATACAATTTAGGCATTGGCAAATTAGACTGTTTGCTTTGCTATAATCCACGGTGAGTAGCTGTTGTGGGGATAAACCACAAGAGTGTGTTTTTGATTGACAATTTTAGACCAGGCACGCAATGGGCTGTTTCCTATGATCCAAGAGCTCATTTTTGCATCCGTTCTCAAGCGTATGCCTTCAGATGTACCAATTCAGTGGACTCACCTTTCCATTTCTGTATGACTTACAGTATCTTTATTAAGGACTATTTATTGCATGCTACTGATGTCTTCTCTAGCCATAACAATATACAGTGGTACCTTGGGTTACAAACACTTAGGATTACAGACTCCGCTAACCCGGAAGTAGTACCTCGGGTTAAGAACTTTACCTGAGGATGAGAACAGAAACCACACACTGGCGGCACGGCGGCAGCGAGAGGCCCCATTCGCTAAAGTGGTACCTCAGGTTAAGAACAGTTTCAGGTTAAGAATGGACCTCCGGAACGAATTAAGTTCATACCCCGAGGTACCACTGTATAGCATAAGATTACCTCTGAGCGAACTGAAGGATATATGGACCACTCTACATCTCACAAAAACACAAGGATCCTTGGGATGGATGCTATAAACTTTGTCCCTAGGAAAGCACTTAATATGAACAGTAAATTAAAAATTGTATATAAGAAGTTTCAATAACTTTTTAAGAGTAATGTTTTTCATGGGAGAAAAGATTTTTATTTAGGAAACAGAGGTATACCTCACACAAACCAAATAAATGCCCCAAATAATGTCTGTGACTTATTTAAACATGGTTTCCCATCTCAGCTAGAATAGTTATTTTGGATTATGACTGCTTTTCTCTTGAAATGCCTCATTTAGCTACCCAAACACAGAACGCTCTGTAATAAACATGGTTTTTGTCTAATTTTATCACCACTTTCTTCACACTTTCTTCTAAAGTTCATTTTACCACCTGAGATTTTTTTTGCAAGAAGCTCATATTTAAATCACAAAGTGTAATAAATACGCATTTGCTTTTTCCCACTGCATATATACATTCAGCGTGGACACATCTTAGGAAGCTATGGGTGGTCATAGAGGCATGCGGCAAACATTGACATGTGATTCAAATGCATTGGATGAAATCCATCTGTGGCATTCTGCTGGCGCAATGGGCTTCACTTGTAAAAACAGAACTTTCTCCTTTCTCCTCAACCTTCCACAGCCCTTGGATAACCTCTGCTCTTGGAAGATCATCTGGAGCAGATTAGGTTTGTGGGTTGCTTTAGAAGGGAGGAGATGAATAGGAATTCCTTGTGTTTGCTGGCATGACACTGGAACTCACCAATCTACATGTGCAGGTTTATGGGAAATTCCTGTAAGAAACTGTCTTCCATACAGGAATATGGTCCTGAGACCTACACTTTTCTCCTCCTGCCACTCCCATGCATCACAAATCAGTTGGGATCTATAGAGGACCAATTTAACTTTTCTAGAGTTCACCACCACAAGTTTCCATTTTCATGCACATGAGAGAAAGAGATGTTACCTTGTAAATGAAAGTAGTTTACACCCTTGCTTTATTTAATTTTAAAATAATGACATCATTTTCAGGATTGAACTGAAAGTTGTAAGCAACAGCCTTGTTTTGAAAACAGTCACTTCGGACCAATCCCTGCTATTTTTGGAATCCTGAACACAGACATTTCTCCCTCCTTTTACCACCTCAGCCAGTCAATGCATGGAAGTTAATCTATCCTTACCAGTTTGCCTCCCCAATTCTAGTCAATCATACCATTTTATGTTCATCCTAAACCAGTCTGTGAGAATCTTTAAACCCCCTACCTCCTAGTGTCCCAACCAATCAGATAACTTTTTGGCAGGTAGCTTGTTTGATCCCCAGTTGCTGCCTCTCATACAAGCCCATCTCCATAATAACTCACCACAGGATTCCGTTGGTCCAATAAGCAGGCTTCTTGTAGAGTTCACTAATAAGACAAAAACAGCCTTCTAACCTGTTATAAGAAATTGCTGCTGTAGTTCTTGAATTTATCTGTTTACTCCTCAACTGAGAACAACTTTAATTTTTTAAATTAAGGTATATAAAGCAAAATACAAAACTTAATATCTCTTCCCTCCCCCCTTTTTTTCAGCAAACCGAGACTTTTTATCCAAAAACAATAAAAACACAAACGGAGGGGGGGGGGATAGAGAAGGGAAAAGAAATAAAAAAGAAAGTAAAGAACTTCCAATTCTTCATCTGTCTGATATCTGAAAATAATATTCACTTCATCCACTCCAATATAACACCCAACAAAGCCACTAAACATAAACAAACATCATATTCAATTCTCAAATCCAGATATCATTATGGTTTAATTAGTGGGAAATATGTGCAAAAAGGACAAGAGGCTTCACAATAATGAGCAATGTTAAAAACAAAACACTCAAACATCAATATCAGTAGCTCTCATTCCACAGCTTTCATCTGCTATCACTGTCTTCTTAACACTGGTGTGCTGTTTTCCTCCATTCAAGGGCAAGATGTGAAATATAAACCATGAACTCCAGCTCATGAAGCCAATTTCTTGCCACATTTAATATGGTTTGATATCTCTGGTCCTATGGAAAGCTTAGTGACTTGACAGAACTTGAAAATTACCCAGAAGAATAATTTGTAAGCACATACAGAAGCTTTTCAAAGTCTTCCAAAGGGAGATCAAAGAATTGTAAAAAAAAACATATTGACAGGTATCTTTCTCTTTCATTTAAAAGACTGTTGTTAAACTCAAGTTCTAACATAATGGTTACTCCTTAGAATAGACAGTAGAATGTTAATTAGAAAGAAAAGTGAATATAGTTGTGCATTTCACAAAGCCATGAAAAAGCACATGTACTTTTAACAGTTCAATTAGCACCAGTAGTTATCATAGTTCAGTGGTGTATTTTAAAAGAATATGCCATAGAAGAATGCTAAATATACTGGTATGTGTTCATTAAACATTTTTTTTTTAAGTAAAATAATACATGTTCAGTTCTATGTTCAGTTGCATCACCTGAAGCAACCCCTACCAACATTTCATTCAGAAAACCAGCTACAAACTGCATGGCACAATGCATAGTACTAACCATTTTAAGCTGTTGTACAATTTCATCCAATACATTGTGTAAAACAGGTAGAAGTAGAGACTAAGATCAGAACCCCAATCAGATATTGGCTTGGATCTTGACTTTGGTGGGAATCTTCTCAAGATATGCTCCCACCAGCAGAAGGAGGAAGTAAACATTCATCTGCTCCCCTTTCCACAAAAAAACCTGTTCTGGAAAGATGGATAACTCTCCCAAAGAGTGGGAAGCCCGGGAGGGAGAGAGGGGATTGATGTAAATTTCCTCTCCCTTCTGCTAGAGGGATCTTAAGCTGTCTCAAAAGCCTTCTGTGGACAGAAGGAACCTTTCTTATCTTGGTGGGATAGCTCAGTTGGTAGAGTATGAGACTCTTAATCTCAGAGACCTGGGTCTGGGCCCCACATTGGACAAAAGATTCCTGAATTGCAAGGATTTGTGTTAAATGACCCTTGTGATCCTTTCCAACTTTATGATTCTATTTGTGAAAGGCCAAACTTGAATCTAAGCCATCATACGTAGACTGGCTGATTCCCTGGTCTGTATTCATTCACTCGTTATTTTATTTAAGATTCTTGTTTAAGGAGAATCCATCATAAGTGGTCACTCATGTGTAGACAATGCTTTGTGTACAGCTATACCAGACCTTCCAAGTGTCCCTATTTTCCAGGGATAGCACCAGTTTTGCAGAAGTCGTCCCTGTTTTTTATTTGATCCTGGAATGTCCTGCTTTTCCTTAGGATGTCCCTATTTTCATGAGAGAAATGTCAGAGTGTATGGAGTTATGTGACCCCTGATCCAAGAAGATACAGTGGTACCTCAGGTTACAAACGCTTTGGGTTAGGTGTTTTCAGATTGCAGACCTGGAAACCCAGAAGTACAGGATAGGGTTATTTCCGGGTTTCGCCGCTCATGCATGCACAGAAGCGCTGAATCACGCTTTGCGCATGCTGAGAGGCACCAAATTGCATCACGCACATGTGCAGACGCAGCGCTGCAGGTTATAAACGCTACAGGTTGTGGACGTGCCTCCATCACGGATTACATCTGCAACCCAGGGTTCTATTGTAAGTAACTATACAACTTTTAGAAGACATCTGAAGGCAGCCCTTTATAGGGAAGTTGCTTAATGTTTAATGTTTTATTATGCTTTTATATATGTTGGAAGCCACCCAGAATGGCTGGAGCAACCCAGCCAATGGGTTGGGTATAAATAAGAAGAATAAGAATAAGAATGAAATAGGACATCCATATTTTCATCAGAGAAATGTTGGAGGGCTTGGTGTCCTCCTATAGCTGAGTACAGCTTTTCTTACAGATGGCAGTGCATGGCACTCTGAAAGCATTCATCGGGATGAAACTGAATGATAAAGTCAGCATATGTTTCAGAACTTTGCACCATGAATACAAACACCAGTGATAGCTTGTGAACCCAAGTATGCCGTCAAGTTTCTCTGTGAAGAGCTGGCTTTGTAGGGTGAGATGGATTCTCCTTCCTTTTGCCCATGTGGGGTGCATTGCTTGCTAGAGTCAGTGGGCAAAGCCTGTCAGGAGCTTGTCTGTGGCTTCAAGAGAGAAAATCCAGTACTGACATGACTTTGTTTCCTGTCTTGTCACAGTAAGTCTTCATTAAATCCTGCTGCACCACCAGTTCCTGCTGTGAAGGCCCATTAGCAGCAGTGGCTGCAGTGTTAACATGGGGCTGAAATTAACCCACGTCACCCCTGCGAGCCTTCTGAAACATGCACCATGCAGGCACATGCCAGGATTTTGCAAACCTGCTGATTGTCTAGGAGATAATGAAAGCACTCCTGTGTAAAGGAGAAACTGCTGGAAATGGGTCAGCGCTACATGCAAAGCAGCAGCTCAGGAAAAAAATGCTTCTGGCAGCACAAAATATCTACAAAGAAATCTTGTTCTTCTTCGGAGCGTGGCAGATCTTCAAGGGAAAAGCATGTGTGCATCATATATCCATTGAGCTGGACAAAAATAAAGAAAAGGCTAAATAATGTTTTAAAGTATCTATAAAACAAGCAATTGCGCTCGTTATGCATTTGAACACACCATTATTTTTAATGGAAATTGGTGTAATTGGGGACATGGTACTTAGCTGCCCCTCTTCCACACCACCTGTCACTGTCTTGTCAATGGCCCAACTTTCTTGGACCGTAATTTCTAGTACTCAGAAATGATGGCAGCTGCAGCCAGGTGCATTGCAGGTCATGCTCTTAGTTACAAAGAAAATGTTATTTAATCTTTTTTTGCAAAATAGATTGAGTTTAGTGCAAAACAAGAATAAACAGAAACTCCCTCTCCCTTCCACCAGAGATGCATTTAGGGGTGTGTGACCAGTTTGGTGGCACTGGAGGAGCCGCAGGAGACACTGCAATTAAGATTTAGAATGGATCGTGAGAGGGGTGCCAAATTTTGGTGTCACACACAGTGCCATCGAAATCTGAGACCCCAGGTTCTGCCCCTGCCCCCCACCATAGCAGATCATGATTCTTGTAAGGAAAACAACAACCAGAGATGGGCACACATAGCCGGTAGAAGCCAGTTTTCTGCATTAACAATAGAAGAGGCTATAAATGCATAACATATTTCAGTGAAATTGTCCAGATCCTGGGTGTTGTTTCATGCCTTTAAATCTTCAGTCAGTTTCTCCAACAATGCTGTTTTCCAGACCTTTTGTCTCCACTGTGTGAGGTTGAAGTGGTCCAAACACTTTCAGAAACTTCCATAAAGCCAGTTGTGGAGAGCTTTGTATTGTCTATTGCATAATGGGACTAATTTCTTTAAATATTGTAGTCCAAAATATCTGTATTCTGTCACAAGTCCGCCACATATGATACATAGCACCTTACACTGGTGCAACAAAGAGGAGAGGAGGATGAGCTAATACAATTACATTGCAGAAGCATAAGGTATCACCTATCTAACAACCTGAAAGTCCTGAAAGTGAGTGTTCATTGTCTAGGGTTGCCATATTTCATTTTAGCCACTTTTAGAAAATCCCACCCAGAATGGGAAAAATTATGGAAAACGGAACTAAAATTTATAGCATGTGTGGCGATTAAGGAAAATTATATGAAAATGATGTATAGATGGTATTTCACTCCACTGAAATTAGCAAAGATATACAAAAATAAAGAAAGTAGATGCTGGAAATGTAAATCAGCAGAAGGGACATTTTTTCGTATGTGATGGGATTGTAAAATTGTAAAGAAATATTGGGAAATGATTTATAGTGAAATGAAGAAGATGTTTAGAATTACCTTTATTAAAAAGGCAGAAGCCTTCCAAATAGGTATTATTGGAGGGGATGTACCAGGAGCAAAAAAGGTTTTATTTAAATATTCAATGACAGCAGCACAAATATTATTAGCTCAGGACTGGAAAGAAAAAGGTGTCCCAGCGGAAGAAGATTGGCAAGTCAAATTAATGGAATATGCTGAAATGGCTAAATTGACATTAAAACAAAGATGAAGAGACAACAATGAATTTAAAGAAGAATGGAAGGACTTTATTGCATATATACAAAAGCATTATACACAGGTCAATACATTGGCAGGATTTTGAAGTACTTGTGATTATGAATAAGATAATAAGTAAAAATAATGACTTTCAGACTACAGAGGACATGTGGTGTGAAGAAACACAATGTAACCAAGGAAACGGTTAGGGGGAAGTCAATTCTTTAAATATTTGGACATGAATATACATTGTTACTGTATAAGTTTGTAATTTTGGGGAAATTAATAAAATATTATAAAAAAGGAAAAGAAAATTCCACCCGGATGCCATTTTTTACGGCTGAATCCCAGTTATGTCTGGGAAATTCCAGACATATGGCAGCCTTATCATTGTTATTTAACCTCCCCACAAACAAATCAGAACAAAAGTTCGGTAATGACCAGATGTTGTCTGGTGGCCTCATAAGCTTTGGTACAAGCAAATTGCAATGAACACTCAATAAATACATTGTCTGGAGGGCAGTTCTCAGTTGGGCTTACTCCCAGGGAATGTGTATAGGATTGCAGCCTAAGTGAAGAATGTTTGCGTTCATGTTAATGCATATGCATTATAAGGCCCTTTTGTTATTGGCATCCCTGTGTCTCGGGAGTCAATGGAGGAGTGCGCCTTTGGGGGTGAAGTCATGCAGCACACGAATTGACATTTCATACACTGCTGAGGTATAATTTGAACTGAGAATAATAACTATTCCGGGACACCATTTGAAAGAAGGTGGCAGGATGGATATTGATATTTGTTGCGTGTCGAGGTCCCCCAAGCCACCCCTCAAAATAAAACACAATTCACACAGAATTTTTGTTTAAGGTTTTTGGCATAATTTTGGCCAAAATTAAAATACATAAATGTGATTGTTTGCTTAGGCATTGGTTACAACTATCTTTCCCCTCCCAGGGACAGAACTGACTTCCGCAACCCTGTGAAAGCCAGTAAGGGAAAACATTTGGGGGAGAAAATGGAGCTGGGCACCATACCCTCACCTCTCCCCAAATGCTCCCAGAGGTTTACACGGCCCAAGCCCCATGCCAGGGATTCGGACGAAAGCATGGCAAGCCCCTGGATTCCTTTAATGGAATTCCCTCGCAGCAGCAGCATTGGAGGGGCAGGCACTGCCAACCACATCCCCTCCACCAACCAGTTTTAACCAATGCCTAACCGCAACCTTACAAGTTGTGACAATTTCATCCAAATGGACAAAATTTCAGCCAAATGGACAAAATTCCTACCAGACCCCTGCCCCCAAAGCAGACGACCCCATGACAGGCATAGCAAGATCCGACACACAAGCCCTAACTTAGGGAGGGTGGGCGGGTGATCCGGTGCACACAGTGAAAGAGAACACTCAATGCTGCATGCTCAGTATATAAAACCTTGGTCCACCCCACAAATTGGCAACATCAAATTTTCCCTAGCAACCCAAAACAGCCCAATCACTGCCGTGGGCATCTATACGATCCCGCCCAGCAACAGAGGGGTGGCCTGTCAGACCCCACCGCAACACGTGCTCTCCATGAAGGAGAACACACTTTATGAGAACAGGGGTATTATAAGAATGTTGTTTTCTTTCTTTCTTTGGCTTTCATTTTCCTGTGAAAACGTTGGAAGCCATGGGAGCATGAAGTGGAGGATGTGTCTGAAATGCACAGAGGAGCAAAAAGTAGGTCGCCACGAGGCAAGTGCAGCCATAGTCATTGGGTTTATGGGACAGGCAGCCTTATCATTTATTTAGCCTGTAATAATTTATTTAGAAGAGAATTCATGCATCAAAGGCTCCATGTAAACCAGCTGGAAAATAGATGGAGCAGCAGATCTGACGGCACTCGAGAAACAAGCCCATTCAGGAACCCTAATCATAGCAGAGGCAGCCCAATTTCAAACTGTGAAGGAAGGTGAATTGGCTTCAGAGCAACATGAGGAAAATTATGTGTATACTCACACATAGATGCAAAAAAAAAAAAAAAATTGGGAGAGTTGATTGCGGTTCCTGAGCTGACCCTCTCCGATAGTTTACTCCATCTCTATCACCAGTTGTTAGTGGTGAGCTCTCCTGGGAACAAAAGCAGATAGGCAATGTATCAGCATTTTGCTGAACTGTATATAACATTGTCACCCTCTCCTGACATAAGATGCTGTATGTTGTGCCAGCCATAAATTCAGAAGGTGCCTGCTTTGTCTGCCTGTTAAGGGCTCTCCTCTTACTGAAGAAAGAGGGTGACTTAATGTAAGAACATGTCAGTTGGAATATGTGGCTACTTGTACTTCTGGCCACTTGAAGGCTACTCAGGGAACAAGGGCACTCCTAAGGCTTGGCTGGAGAGATGTAGCCTTCAGCTCTGCACCTACTCAGATCGGATGTATGATTCCATACCCTCCAACATTTCTCTGATGAAAATAGGGACATCCCATTCCATAATGGTAATTTTACTGTTTGTACCCCATACATGGTTGCCCCAGCCACTCTGGGCAGCTTCCAACATATAGTAAAAAGTAACAAAACATTAAACTTTTTTTTAAAAGATCCCTATACAGGATAGTCTTCAGACGGCTCTGGGGTCAGGTAACTCCATACCCTCCAACATTTCTCCAATGAAAATAGGGACATCCTAAGGAAAAGTCCAGGATCAAATCAGAATCTGGAATGACTTCTCTAAACCAGGGACGTCCCTGGAAAATAGGGACACTTGGAGGTTTGTGATTCTGATATATGTGAAGGCCTACATCACATAGCACATAGGGCTGTTTTTAAAGCAGTCCTGACTCATTCAGTGTCTGCTATGTGCTGAACAGACCTCATAACAAGAGATGTAGTATGAATATTTCATATGGAGCTGGTTTTCAAGTAGACCAATTGGTCACATGGTTTTTCTGCTTAGAAACACATGGGATAGACACTTTACTAAAGCTAAACATTGGATCAGGATCGGTTGAGGATTGCAGAGAGCTAATTGGCCAGAGAATAGGAGATTTAAATGTTTGCAGGGCTTCCCTGAGTTCAGATGGAAGTATAAAATGTATGTAGGAGAGGAAAGTGTGTGTGGCTTTGAGACTCCCCCCCCTTTTGTAATTTTTATTAATGTGACTTTGAAAATTTGAGGAGGAAATTTTAGAAATTGCTTTGCATCCTCACTGGGAGACCTGTGTCCCAGTAGATCTGGTGTACCATTTTCGCTTGCATGCAGTGTTGTTTACTTTCAACTGTAGTTTACTATTGTGATGCAAGGCATTTCAGATAAAGCATGTTCTCATTAAAGGAGAGCACGGGTTGCGGATGGGGCTAACAGGACACCCTATAGTTGTCAGGCAGGATAGATTCAAGAGCCTTGAATCAGATTGGAGGTTGGAGTTACTGGGGCAAATTTGATGTTGCCAATTTAGGGGTGGGACCAGAGGTTATTTAAGTAAGGTCCACTGCTCTTTCCTTTCTCTTTCGCTGTGGACACCGGATCACCCGCCCGCCCTCCCTTGATTGGGCTTCGCTCTGACCTTGCTATGCCTGTCATGGGGTCGTTCGCATTGGTGCGGGGGCCCGGTAGGAATTTTTCCTTTTGGCTGATTAGTGCGTGCCAATTGGGTTTTGCCTACTGCGTAGCAAATCGTCACAACTTGTAAGGTTGGCGGTTAGGCATTGGTTAAATTGGTTGGTGGAGGGGTGTGGATTGGCTGTGCCTACCCCTCCAATGCTGCTGCTGCATGGGAATTCCGTTAAAGGAATTCTGGGGCTTACCATCCCCTCGTCCAAACCCTTGGAGCAGGGTGCGGGCCGTGTAAGTTCCCAAGGAGCATGCGGGGAGTAGCTGAGGGTCTGTGTCGCAGCCCCAGTTGTCCCTGATCTTGTTCCTCCACACTGACTCATGGGAGTCAGTGCTGTCCCCCAAGGCGGGGGGGACAGCTAGTCATAACCAATGCCTAAGCAACCACTCACAATCTTGTATGATAATAAAGTTGTGGCCAAAATTATGCCAAAACCTTAAACAAAAATTAAGTGTGATGTGTGAGTTATTGGGGTAGGGGTGTCCTGGGGACCTCAGCACACAACATTAAATTGATCAGACAATAGAGCAGCATGGCTGTATTTGTTATTTATTGTGCAGTGTTTTGCAAATGCTGTAAAAACTTTTCATATATATGTGACTAAGTGACTTGATTTTTTTTAATAGACAGTTTTGAGTTTGATTAATTTTATGTATTCTCATCTGTATTGTGTGTACATTCTGTTTTGTGTATTCCCCCCCCCCCATAACAAGGAAGCAGAAAGCTCACATTTTGTACCTGGTATTAACTACCAGTGTTTTGGTCTCATCACATATGTCAGAACAGTCCTCCTGAGAGCTCTCTTTCCCATCTCACCATTCCCATTCTGTTCTGTTTTAACAGATCAACTCTTATGCTTATCTGTTGGCAACAGATGAAGGGGACAGATATCCTTTGAATTAGAGAAAAAGAATGACTTTTCTTTGCCCTTCTGTGTCTAAGTTTATTTTTTTGTAGCAGTGTGTGTGTGTGTGTGTGTGTGTGTGTGTGTGTGTGTAAACAACTTCAGCTCCAAACATTTGCTATTGAAATCTGAAGCTCTCTATAGGGCTGTTACCCTATGCATACATTCCCAGGAGTAAGTCTCACTGAAATGAGTGGAGTTTACTTTGGAGTAAACATGCATAGGATCAGGCTGTATGTTACAAATCCTGTTATGGTCTACAAATCTGCTTGGCCATTCACAATCTTTAATCAGTTTACCACCACCAAATTGGAAAGCAACTCTTTAAAACAAACAAACAAACAACCCATTTTATAAATGAAGAAGTTACAGGGTGTGTGAGGATACCATGAGATAGGCAGAGCTTATAGATGCTGATGGAATGGGCCCATATTAATTTCCGTTAATATGCTCTTCACCACTTAGAACACACACACAGAGAAAGAGAGAGAAAGAGAGAGAGAGAGAAATTTAGTAGGATTGCTATGCCAAGTAAAATTATATTGTGAGCTGAATTCACAATCTGGTCCTCCAGTTGATTGTATCTCCATGAAGAAGAGGAACAACCTTCTTCTTCCTCCTCCTCTGTGCTTCAGGCCTTTAGTCATCATGGCTTTTATTTACTTGATATGCGTATTGGATAAGCCAAAGGCAGCATTTTCACACTCTCTCACATTTTCCATCTTGCTATTACTGCCAATAATTTGTACTCCAGTGCCAATTTGTCTCCAACGTGGACTTCAGTAAATACATTTCTGTGAAATAATTGCTAAATAAGTGCTGATCCATTACAAAATATCCAATTAATTCATGTTATAATCCTTTCATTTTGTTTTTCCTCCAATCTTTTTTTCTTTTCTTATTTAAAGATGGCAACAGGTTGGTGATGACTAACTGCAACTAATTATTTCTTAGAAGGAACTGAAGAGGGAAAATATTTTAGAAATTGTAGAGTTACTGAGTAGGCTTGCTGTGGCCAAGCAACTGTGTTTCTAAGTTGGCTGAATACTTATGGTGAACATAAGCACTCTAAATGAAGACTCTTGCCTTCTGAGTGCCAATCTGAGTGATTTCAAATTATTTTTGCCGTGGGAAGATTTCCAAGTACCTTTAGCTAGAGCTGAGAATGACATCCATCTGAAATCATGGTACTCTACTGCTAGTTATTGTATACAATAATGAACTAGGTGGATAAATGGTCTGACTCAATCGGAGGCATATTCTGATATTCCAATAGTTATTAATATGATAAATAAGATTTTATTGTTTATTTGTGTGTCTGTGTGTAGTATTGTTAGTTGTTTCTCTTCTCCTATAAACTACGGTTAACACATTAATGACCGTGTGGCTTACTATGTCCCAAATAACTTCTTTCTATGTGTTCCACTGGGTGCCATATTTTTCCTCTAAGCTGACCAGCAGTAAACAAGTCTTGCTGGGAAGTGACATCAGAGTTATAACTTGTCTGTGTCTATGAAAAATGTCCCCCAGAGTATGTTTAAAATAACTGAAAGAAATGAAGAAACAAATCACAGAATTCAGTGGGGTTAGGAGTTGAATGCAAATTCTTATCTTCAGCATTGAACAATCTGCTAGGCTCTCGACAAAGCCCTGGACTTCAGAAAAGGTGGCAATCTTCTTCTGGAATGTGGTTGTGTTACTGGGTCTTCGGTTGAGGACATTTTGTATATGATGCCTCCCTCACTGTGATTCAGACTTCTATTAAAGATAGCCAATGAGGCCATGTATCCTTTAATATAGAAAAAGAAATATTTTGTAGTTGAAGAGCCAAAGATAGCTCCTGGAGTGAAGTTAGTTACAGATGCTAAGTCTCTAGACAAATCACATCGGATTATTCTGCAAGGGGTTTTCAATTGATGTTGATTTTATCTCCCAATGGTCTGGCCCAACATCAAGAGCACTGGTAGGCAGAAGGGAGGTGAAGATCTATTATTTGATCTTATGGTGATTTTAGTAGATTGGTGAGGGTCCCAGGTGCTGAACAGTAGAAACAACTACAGTGGTACCTCGGGTTAAGTACTTAATTCGTTCCGGAGGTCCGTTCTTAACCTGAAACTGTTCTTAACCTGAAGCATCACTTTAGCTAATGGGGCCTCCTGCTGCCGCCGCGCCGCCGGAGCACGATTTCTGTTCTCATCCTGAAGCAAATTTCTTAACCCAAGGTACTATTTCTGGGTTAGCGGAGTCTGTAACCTGAAGCGTATGTAACCCGAGGTACCACTGTACTAAGCAATGACTTATTAAGCAGCTGAAATGATGGAACCTAACCAGGAGTAGACTTTTGTGTGAGAGGACTGTAAGCCCAGTTCAGTTCTGACATTGAGAATAAACTTCTTGGCCCATATTGTGCCCAGAGGTGACCTGCTCAACCATATCTGATAAACTGATGCCTGACCATCCTGCACTGACAGTTATGTAATATTCAATCCCTTAACAAAGAGAGATAGAGAGAGAAGATGTCGGGGAGACAAAGAATGTAGGATTCAAGTTTATCGATATTTTTCCTGCCTTGTTTACTCAGTGGTGAAAGGCAGGCATTCTTCAAATGCCCAAATTAGAGATGGGTATCAATTTTGCATGTATTTATTACAAAGTCCATGCTGTCCCATTTCTGTTTTTTTTTTTTTTTAATAAAACCCCCAACCCTATAAAATTGCATTTAAATGTATTTCATCCCAAAATATGTATTTAAATGTATATTTCATCTAAACACATTTTATATAAAAATATACAATTCAATGCATTTGGGTTAGGGTGCCCACTGATCATAAATTCAGTTTAAATCCCAATGTGGTGATTCAAAAAGTGGCTGCATTTGATTCAGGCCACTTTGGAGACTGCTCACTAAGCTTCGGTTCTGAATCAGAGCCTTGATTCAAGACAGCTGTAGCTTTGTGTCTCCTTTCCACTGTTATGGAGAAGTAAAAACAACAGCTATAGCACCACTACCTTTGGGCAGAATTTGATGAAATTTGGTGAAATCTACAGGCACCTCAGAGGATATTCTCTGAAAAGCTCTGAATCTTTCATAATCAGCTCAGTTCAGCGTGGGATTCAGGATTCATCCAAAGCAAATGCACACCCCTAGTTGGGCACATTTTGAAAAACATATTGAAAAATTCAGAGATATGCAAAATCCAAAGGATAATCTTGTTCCAATCCATAACTTACTCTGGAATACATGGATCAGGTTGGTTCACATTAGAATTCACAGAAATTAAGTTCCCATTTCACAATATTTATTCAGCATCACTTTGTGTGTTGCAGGCGTAAGACCTGCCTCATATTCCTTGTTGGGCCGATTCAAAATACCACACTAGTTTATGCATATCTGACATGAACAGGCTGAAAAAGCCCAGTTTACCTTTAGAGGGAAGAGTCAATGGGATGAGAAAAGTTCTTTGAACCAGTTCTTGCTTTCTCTATGTAATACTGGTGATTAATTATTTGTGGCTCATGATCCATGATATTGCTGCTTAATTATTTTGTGCGTTTCCACAACTGGTTATTGGAATTCTACTTTTTCCCTTTGGGCCTAAAATTAAAGGACAAAGCTATTACTGGATCTGCATGACATTTTGGGGGATGCTTCTCTACAAGTAGCTGAGACACAGAGAAGGTGATTACACACTTCATAGACTCCCTATTAAAGCACCTTTAGCCTGTCTCGATCTCAAACCAGCGCTCCTCTGGGACTCCGAGAGGCAGTTATAATTCTTCTCTTGACTTAATTCCCCACATCCCAATTACTTGTACACCCAAGTGGCTAGCTCGAGATCAAGATTTCTGAATTTTTAGTTTAACCTCAAATTGGAATTACTTTTTTATGATGCTTCTCAGTGACAAATTAATTTGAATCCCAAGAATTTTCTGCCTTGGCAATTTTTTCTTTTTAGGACAAGTGGATCCAGGCACTAACATTATGAATTGTTCCTAATTATAAATATTCATAATAACCCACTTACATACCAGTTTTGGCTATTTATCTGTGGCACATCAACATCTTGAACATTAAAAGAGAGAGAGAAACTAGAAGTGATATAAGCTTAGAATCATAGGATTGTACAGTTGCAAGGGACCCCAAGGGTGATCCAGTCCAAACTGATGCAATGTAGGAATCTCAGCGAAGGCATCCATGGCAGATGACCATCCAACCTCTGCTCAAAAACCTCCAAGGAAGGAGAGTCCATCACCTTCTGAAGGAGTCCATTTGACTGTCGAACAGTTCTTACCATCAGAAAGTTATGATGCTTAGTCAGAATCTCCTTTCTTGCAACTTGAAGCCATTGCTTCGGGTCCTACAGTCTGGAGCAGGAGAAAACAAGCTTGTTCTATCTTCCCTTTAGCAGCCCTTGGATATTTGAAAATGGTTACCATGTCTCCTCTCAATAGCCTCTTTTTCCAGGCTAAACATAACATAGAATCGTAGGGATCGAAGGGACCCTGAGCATAGCTGTCAATGTTTTCCTTTTTTTAAGGGAAATTCCCTTATTCCGAATAGGATTCCTCGCAAGAAAAGGGAAAAGTTGACAGCTATGACCCTGAGGATCATCTAGTCAGTATGCAACTGGGATAAAACCTGCAACATTGGCATTATCAATGCCATGCTCAAACCAACTGAGCTATCCAGCTGATTGATATGATTGATATGTCAAAGTCAAAGTTGCCCTGAATTCTTTGAATAGGATAAATATGTGTGATACACTGGGGGAGTCCCTAAAGATAGAGATTTTCCTCAAAGACCATAATCAGTTATTTGATTTTATGGACATGTAGGACATTGAAAGGATGTCCAGTTGCATTCTCCCCCCATTTTGCCAACCCCCACCTTGAAGTACCATGGACCAATTCCGAACATTCCCTTAGCTATGTGCTTCACTGCATTGCAGGCCTGGTATTTTTTTACCTTGACAGTTACCATATTTTGTAGATGTGGATAAAATCCCCCACACTAAAGAAGCCTATCTTATTACCTGCCTTAAAAAGGATCAAGTGGCCCATAAAGCCTTCCAGGAGCCCTGTGCATTTGGTTGAATTTCCCCCCTTTAAACTTTTATAGGGTTGCCATTTCAGCATTATATATACGCAGTTAAATCAAATCTCTCTGTTCACTGTGAATTTGGGAAATGCAATCATGTTTGAATTCTGAGCTTCATCATATCCTTTAGAAGATAACTGAAGCTTAGTTATGTGTTACGGATACCACAAAGTTGATATCCTTCCCCCTCTGGACCCCTTATCCATATTACTTGCCTATATATACAGTCATCCTAATGGCAGTCAAGGCATAAAGGCAGTTCAGCTAACAATCCCGTGAACAGCAACCCTTCAGAATCATATTGGTAATTCAGAAGAACATCAGAGAACGCACTCTCTGTGTGAGTCATTCATGCGCATTATAGCCATGCATATCCAATCATGGGAATCGCTCCCAGGGGAGGTCTTGTGTCTGGCACTCACAATGTGTGAATCAGTTGTAAGTATGCCTGTGTGTCCTATGATTTGCTTTCTTCCATGCTTAATATGCATCTTTGTTCCTTGCAGGATGTGCTAAACATTCTGGCTCAGCTTTAATGCCCTTCCCAAGCTAGGTTTTTGTTTACGGATCTTCAGAAATTAATCACTGTCATTGAATTGTTAAGGAGAGAAAATAATGAGACGTTGATGAAGTGCCTATAATTTATGCACAGTGTATAAAAATCAGATTATGCAGAAGTGAATTGAGAACGTAAAAGATATTAGTGCAGTGAAGTCACTCCTTAAGTCACATTGCAAAGTGTGATCTTCAAGAATGGTGTGAAACAACTCACAATAATACAAAAGAGTGGGAATTATTTGAGAGAATTAGAACATAAGAAGAGCTCTGCTGGATCAGACCAAAGACCCATCTAGTCCAGCATCCTGTTCTTGCAGAGGCCAACCAGATGCCTACGGGAAGCCCAAGGCAGGATCAGAATGCGACACTGCACCTGTCACTTGTGATTCCCCAACAACTGGTATTCAGAGACATACTGTCTCCAACAGTGACAGCAGAACTATAGCTACCAGGACTAGCAACCATTCATGAATTTGTCTAATGGCAATCCAAGTTGGCTGTCTTCACTTTATCTTGTGTGAGTGAATTCCATAAGTCAACTATACACTGTGTAAAAAAGTATTCTTTTGTCTGTCCAGAACATTCAGCTTCATTGAATGGCCAGGGCATTATCAGAGATAGAGAGAAACTTCTTTGTATGGTCTTTCTCTAGACCAGGCATATTTTTAGACTTCTATCATTTCCTTTTAATTAATGTAAATACGAGGGATAGATTGCCCAAGGTGGAGTAGCAGCAGTGCCGTGGGCATGCCTTCCCACAGTCAAGATGAGCAGGATGAGTGGGGGGCAGTCAGTCAGAAGAGGAAGAAAGAGACTTTCCTTTTTCTCAGCCAGCCAAAGGAGGAGAGCCTGAACCTTATCAGTACAGTGAGAGGAGGTTGGATGGAGGCCAAGTCTCTGAGGAACAGCCGTTAGTCACCTCACAGGGGAGGAGAGGGCCGGATTTCGGTTTGAGGAGGTCCTCAGCAACTGATGGTAATGGGGCCCTTTAAATGTCCAGCTGTCCTTTGTCAACAACAAATTGCCGCTGTTTTTTGTGTTGAATATATGCTATATGGTCATTTATGGACCTAATATGTATCTAAAGCCATTTGCACATAACAAATATGTATTTTATCAAAGTAATTGTTGAACTTACCTTATATTTTGGAAATGTACATCCAGGATTTTTTTCTTTTTTTGGGGGGGGGGCTCCAAGAGAGTGGGGCCCTAAGCTATAGATCGTTTAGCTTATATGTAAATATGGCACTGGGGGAGGGGGAACTCTTCATCAGAGGAAGGGGTGGGAGATAATCCCGAGATTTCAAGGGCTCACAGATGAACAAAGGATAAGGAAAGGTGTCAATCAAAGAAGAAGAGGTGGGGGCGTTTTCGTGTTTCCTGTTTGCTACATAATATGAGCCCAGATGCCTCAACTTCCTTGTGATATACAGTTGCTAGTGAAAATAGCTCTGAGGTTAGGTTAATTACTGTGTATAATAAATCTTCTTGAAAATACAACTACAGTGGTGCCTCGCAAGACGAAATTAATTCGTTCCGCGAGTTTTTTCGTCTAGCGAGTTTTTCGTCTTGCGAAGCACGGTTTCCCATAGGAATGCATTGAAAATCAATTAATGCGTTCCTATGGAGACCGCTGGCCAGGCTGGCGGTGCGGAGAAGGGCTTTTCTCCCCACCGCAAGCCTTCAGGACAGGTATGGGAACAGAGGGGAAGGCGCGCAGCGCTTCTCCTCTGTTCCCGGGGCTTGCGGTGGGAGGAGGGTTTTTCCTCCCCACCGCCAACATTCAGAACAGCATTCTGAAAGTTGGCGGTGGGAAGGAAAACCCTCCTCCCACCGCAAGTCTTCAGGACAGCCATCCGAAGGCTGGCGCAGGGAGAAGGTCTCTCCACCCCACCGCCAGCCTTCGGAGCAGCCATCCCAAGGCTGGCAGCGGGAGGAGTCTCTCCGCCCCACCGCCAGCCTTTGGAGCAGCCATCCCAAAGCTGGTGGCAGGAGGAGGTCTCTCCGCCCCACCGCCAGCCTTCGGAGCAGCCATCCCAAAGCTGGCGCAGGGCGAAGGTCTCTCCGCCCCACCGCCAGCCTTTGGAGCAGCCTTCCGAAGGCTGGCGGCGGGAGGAGGTCTCTCCGCCCCACTGCCAGCCTTCGGAGCAGCCATCCCAAGGCTGGTGGCAGGAGGAGGTCTCTCCGCCCCACCGCCAGCCTTCGGAGCAGCCTTCCGAAGGCTGGCAGCGGGAGGAGGTCTCTCCGCCCCACCGCCAGCCTTCGGAGCAGCCATCCCAAAGCTGGCGCGGGGAGAAGGTCTCTCCGCCCCACCGCCAGCCTTCGGAGGAGGTCCGAGGACAGTGGGGAAGACGCGCTGCGCTTCCCCGCTGTCCCAGAGATTTCCCTATGGGCTTTCGTCTTGCGAAGGAAGCCCATAGGGAAATTTGTTTTGCGAAGCGCCTCCAAAACGGAAAACCCTTTCGTCTAGCAGGTTTTTCGTCTTGCGAGGCGTTCGTCTTGCGGGGCACCACTATACTACTTGCTGATTACCTAAGATGGCGGCCTGCCAGTTCCTAACAAGCAGTGACCCTTAGAATGCAGCCATGTGGAGGAAGTAACTTTGAACCTAGCAGATCCTTGGGCAAGGCTGCTCCTTTCTGGCAGAAATTCACAACAGATATTTGGATTTTCAGTCATTGTGCTTGTATGCATCTCTAATAGAGAACATTATCTGTAATATCGGATAAGCCATTGCCTCTTGTGCATGGCTGAATATCCTGTGATAGTTGAAATTCGCCGTCTTGAGCTTTTGCCCTGCTCCTGTCCATTTCAAAGGGCCTGCTTAGGTAAGCATCCTGCAGATTGTGCCCATGAAGCACATAAGAGTCTCTTTCAAGTCAATGGCTATGTGCTCTCTGTGAGTGTGAGTGTGTGTAAATGTTATTAGGCAACTGTCATTGAAAATCCCAATGGGATTTTGAAATGCTGTCAAATATCTAGAGATTGTTGAGAAATTTCAAATTCTAATATAAACCGATCTTATCTGCAGTGCAACTGTGTGGCTCTGAAAAGTTATCCAATTAATTTTGCACTTCCTGAATATTCAAACACAGTCCTCTGGTCAAGGATATATCTCCCAAAATACACTTTGAAATAGGCATTTTTATTTTTTGCAATAATTAATCATGATTTGAAATAAGTCTTTAATTGCAGATTTTAAAATGTGTGAACACAGGATGTACTAGACCCATGACTAAGAACGTACAAAGGTGACATGGACTGGCAATAGATCAGTTTGTCCCTCCTGAAAGAGATTCCTCAAACAACTTCTTTTCCTTATTGTAGAAACTCGAGTTTCAGTGACAACAGAAGCTGATAAGATCACACAGCTAGTCTGAGGTGCCCCGAGAAAGCACTAAATAGAAAACCCAATGTTTTGATCAAGGTTAGGATATGGAGAGAAATCAATTATTGGTTCACTGACCCACCTGAAGAACTGAAGCAGTCACTGGTGGAGCCCAGGAATATCATGGGAAGTTGAGGCAGGGTTAGAGTGCCGAGGTGATATTGCTAGTCTTTCAGCTTTCTAGAGGCAGGTGAGAGAAGAATTTCCAGAAGAGAAGAAAATATTTTCTCTTTGAATCTGCATCTAGGGAACAGTTTGGAGGTTATGGATCATACACGCAGGCTGCTGAAATGTCTTTGCTCACAGTGAGTTTGGAAATGGAAGCCAGAACAGTCAAACACTCAGGCTGCATGCATTGCCCAGTCACATAGAAGCAGTTGTGAGTATCTGTGCTGTCTGTCTGCGGTATAAATGAAGCTACTGGAGTGGTCTGAATGGTATCCATTTTGTTGTTGTTGTTGTTTAGTCGTTTAGTCATGTCCGACTCTTCGTGACCCTATGGACCAGAGTACGCCAGTCTTCCACTGCCTCCTGCAGTTTAGTCAAACTCATGCTGGTAGTTTTTCCATTTTGTACTAATAAATAAAATTTTAGCCATGTAACAAAATTTGAAATGCCAAAGAATATGGATCACTGGTAAAAACATCTATGTCAACAAAGCGTGGACTGAGGATGTGGGGTGTCCCCTTCTCATGGTTGAAATATTATGTAGTTAAGTTTGGACTGGCAGTGGCAATATTCCCTGTAATGGTGGGTGGTCTTCCCTCAGAAACTGATGGAAACTGATGTGAACGCTCTGGGGGATTTTCCAGCAGAGAAATCTGGCAATCCTGATTCAATCCAGGTCTCGCTAAGGAGCAGCGAGATGAAATGGGTGGTTTACACAATCACTCCCATGTCCCCTCTCTGGTGCTGTGAAGCCCACATGGCACCTTGTTATTCTGGGAAGCTCTAGGCCACAAAACCAGCTGGACACATGTTTTTAAATAGTTGTGTTTTTACTGATATTTTTTGTTGTTTTATTCTTTCCGTAACTCCCTTTGAGGCTTTATTATACCCTTGTGCAAATTAATTGAAACATTGTAGTTTATTGTACAAAACTCACATATACATGTACAAAACTCACATATACGTATATTAGTAATGGATATGACATCCGCTATTTTTAAGCAGCATTTGAACACGGTTTGGCATGGAGTCTACTAGTTTCAAATAGTCACTGTTGGTTTTCGGATCCCTGTACCACGCTTGAATCAGGGCCTGAATGAGCTACTCCATAGTCGTACAGTCTACAGCACGGAGGTGACTTTTGCATATAGTCCACAAATCCTCAATGGGATTTACATATGGGGAATTCCCTGGCCAATCAAGTACCTGTATTTGCTGCTCTGTCATGAATTTCTTCACCACTTCTGATGTATGACAGGGGGCTAGGTCCTGCTGCAATATCCCAATACTGTCAGGATACCTCTTTTCCAGCTCTGGAATAACTGTCTTTCGTAGAACCTCTATATATTGTGGTGAGTGCATCATTCCTTCTATTAGCTGCAGGCTTCGGACACCATAATGATCAACTGACTTTTCATGTTTGTTTTGAGTACAGGATTACAGGTAAGATAGAAAACATGCTTTGTTTCAATTAATTTGCACAAGGGTGTACAATCAAGTGGGGTATAAATATTGTGAAATAAATAAAGCAAACTTCCTCCAAATGAAGGGTGAATTCTAATTCCTTAAGGAAAAGTTCACAATTAGATTTCAGCATGAATAACGAAGAGTCTTTTGCATTTATCTAGACTCATGGTTCCCAACATGCGGCACATAACCCACAGGGTGGCAATTTGATTTTTTGGGGGGCAATTTGAGAATGCGTTAGACCAAGTTAATGGCCTTTTAGGCTTCCTCCACATGAATAGGAATTCACTTTTTGAATAATATGAATTATATGTCACAGGGGAGAGGCATCAGGATTTTAGAGAGCAAGGCCAAAAACAAAACAAACAAAAAAAAAAGGTTGGGAACCACTGGTCTAGACCCAGTGCCTAAACCAACTATCCAGGAAGGGAATTTGAAGAATGCAAGAGGCAAGATCTCAGTTTTACAAATTACCTTTAAAAATAAAGAAAGCAAAAATAAATCAAAGGAGAAATTGCTGACCTTCTAACAAGAATATGGAATTTGTCCCTAAAATCAGTTGCCATACCTGAGGATTAGAACGTTCATCAATGTAATAACATTTTTTAAAAAGTGATCTGGAGAAGATCCAGGAAATCACAGGTTGGCTAGCTTCACATCTGTTCCAGGAAAGCTAGTGGAAAGCATGATTAAAAATAGCATTACCAAGCATCCAGAAGAACACGGTGGGGAGAGACTCTGAATCTGTTTGCAGCCAAAAAATGTGTTAGCAATTCACACACCAAAGACAACTTTCAACACCTTAATTCCTTGTGTATTTTGGCCTTAGAATATATCACCTAACAATGAACTGTGACAGCCATTTCGGGACTTTGAAAAGAGTAAAAAGCTAATGGCATACAGGCAGAGAGGTGAGTGCAGTCATGGACAACATTTTTCAGACTGAGAGCCATATCAACCCAGATTCAACCCTCTGACTTCTTCATGTCATAGTGGGTGTGGCTAATTTTATTTTTTTGAAAGAGAGAGATTTTGGGGATAGTTGAAGTTGGTGGAGTCACAATGCCTTTTGGTGTCATACAATCATAGCAGTAATGGGTCAGTAATGTGGAAAAGTTAAGGATAGTACTAAAGGATATATTGAATAAGTATTATCCTTCCTTCACTCATGCTAATAAGTGATATAGCAGAGCAGATTCCCCTCAATATCGCTGGAAGCCAGTTTGCAAATTCGTTTGACTCTCTTAGTTAAGATTATTTCCTGGTGTCCCCTTTGATCCCTCTTAAAAGAATACACAAGAGTCTTTCTGACTAAAGTAACAAAAAGTTTACTCGCATTTCAGTTCACGATATGATCCCTGAAGGTCAGGCTTTACTTAATAGTGACACAAAGAAACTGTGAGTTCATCTCCTAGGAGACTTAACACATGTGCTGCTGGCTTAGAACCAGCAGACAGCAAAATTACATTTAGATAACAAAATGGCTGCAAGGGAGCAGCATGGCAGCAAAAGAACAGCAACGAGAGAGAGAGAGAGAATAAGACGACTGAGAAAATGGCTGCATGACTTGGCTCTTTTATGGAGTCAGCTACAGCCACGCCCATCTCCCAGGTTACATGCAGGGGGAGGATGCTCCAGACCAGAGAAACAGGAAGTTACACTGACTGGATGTCCCTCTGCTTGTGCCCACTCTAGGAAAATAAGGAATGTTGCATTTGAGTGCACCAGTGGATTACATCCCACAAGTAAATTGTTGATGTTGTTAGTGAACAATTTGGGAGAGAGACTTGAGGGGGTCAATAAGCTTTTCAGCATCATAATATCACAGTGGGTTATCTATGGGAGCATCCAGTAACTTAAAAATAAATAGTTTTATTTTTGAAATATTAAAATTGGGGGGCATGAGAGGCAAAGGGGGGGAAAATCCTGTTGAAATCCTGGCATCACAGTGGGGAACCCAAGGGAGAAGTCATTTAAAAATGATTAATATTTGGAGGAGTTTTAGCGGGGGTTACAAAAATCCTCTTAGTTGGCCAAATGTGGCCCATGGGCCATCGGTTTGAGGCAAGGAAATGGAAGATGAGGCCTCTATATCTGGTATCTGAAATGACTGTTTCAACTGATTTATGGTAAGGCTCGGCCTGCAATTTTTTTCTTTGCAAAGTATTAAATGGCATAACCCCTTGTTTCACATAAAAGCTGAAGAAGAAGAAGAAGAAGAAGAATTTATTTATTTATACCCCACCCATCTGGCTGGGTTTTCCCAGCCAAGCCAATCTGATTCAGACAGAGGAAGGAAACAGCTGAATGTAACAATTCTGTCCTGAAAACGGCTTTCTTCTTCTTCTTGCTTTTGACTGATCCCCTATTCCACCCATATAGACTGCTTCTTGTATAAATTGCAAGATTATCTTAGGCTGCGAACATTTCTTCGTGAATTTTCTTGCCTGCTAAGAAAAGATCACATTCTGCAATATATATATATATATATATATATATATATATATATATACACACACACACACACACACACACACACACACACACACACACGGTATTATTTAAAAAGTACAAGATAAGCAATTTTGATAACAAGCAGACGTGTAAATGTTTAATGCTTTGCACTGTTGCCGGCTGCAGGAGAAACCCAGCCCGCAGAGTCTTTCATGGCAGTGCCCTAGATTCGCTTCCCTTTGTTCTAGCCATACATCTTTCAGAGCTCTCGTGGGTGCTGCTTTAATTCGGGAGAGAAGGGGGTGGGAGTTCTACAGTGCATTTCCATAGAAGAGTGGGATAATAACTCCATGCACCATGTGGTGCGCATCACCTTTTTATGATAAATGTACAGTGTGACGCATGTGCAAAGCTGTATATACAAAATCCTAGCACAAAAGCATTTCTTAAAAAACAAAAACAGAAGCAAAAAAATTGTAGACTGTGGGCTTCTTTGAAGAAAAATCAAAATATCCTCTCTTTTTTTTGTGGGTGGCGGGAAGGTACACACAACCATCAACATTTTTTCAAAGTTCTCTCTCTCGCCCTCTTTTTTATTTTTTTGGAGACGATTTTCTCAGAGGCATTCCTTCCCTGCACCATCTGACATACAGCTAGGAGGCTCACTTTTCTTTCGGAAATAGGTTCAGTAGCGTCCATAATTTGTTTATCTCTTTGCTGTACATCTCAAACACTTATCTTGCATAACTGCTTTGCAGACAGGATGCCTAGGAGACTGCAATTCTGTAGCATACTTAATATGATGTTGGCTAGAAGAAAGGTGTTTTCTTGAACGAAACAGAGTAACTCAGATCCCTACAGATTTGCTGGTGCAAGGTATTAATTATTAAGCGTTAATTAATGCAATAACACCTTTGAACATAGTAGTAGCTATCCATTAATTAATTCTTTGGATATATTATTAAACCCGTCTGTTGATTTTAACTGGAGGCACCCAGGAATTCAGTTCCCAGAAAATGCAAATTAATTTTGGAATCTGATCATACGACTCTACTTACACAACTGCCCACCTGAAGGCAAGGGTCCTTCCAAGATATTAAATCTATAACGAACTGTTCTATATAATGTGCTACAAGACGACACAGTGGGAACCAATCCTAGTATAATTGGCAGCACATTCCTGTGGGAAACTGTCCACTTAAAAAAGAGAGAAATAAATACCAAAATCAAATCCGGAACTGTGCCTCTTCTCTTGAAGAACAAAAAGGTGTTATGTCTTAGGGGACTAATTAGGTGCATACTGCAACATTAAAAGGCAGAGGGCACTCCTGTTGCATAAAATCATCAAGGAAGATGCTATAATAGCTTGCAAGATTATATGGAAACTGACAATATTCAAAGGGAAATGTCATGCAAGAGGATGTCTCCTTGCTTCTCTTTGGTGATCTCCCTCCCTCCCCTTTGGTCACTTGTTATCTTCTCCCTGGTTCTTTAATGTGACGGGGTGGGAGGAGAATCAATAAGCTGGTGCTTCCAACTTCACAAATTATCATACTTTGCTGGGGAAGCGTTTGTGCTCTAAAAGGCAGTGCATGGCCATCAGCTGAAGTGGGAATCGCTGTTCTTGAGTGTTAAAGGCAGAGGGCAGCTGTTAACGTTCTCTCTCCCTCTCTCTCTTTCTAACAAAAGGATTAGAAGTTACTAGGACAAAACCAGCACGGTGTGTACAAAATCAATTCCACCCTTTGAATACATCGTAAGACATTCATATTTAGAGAGATAATAAGATGTTACTTTGAAGAGAGACATTTTCCGCCTCCCAAAGCTCACTCCTTTGTGTCTGTGAGCATCCTTCATGTAGTTCTAATTCTAATATATTGCTGGGGAAATAGTCTAGGCAACCCACGGCAGCCAAAATATTGAAAGTGGCTTCCACTGTTTCACTATGGCATGAGCATTTATAGGCAACAGCAGCTTTCTTCAGATGTATGAAGATAGGAGCAGGCTGTTGCCTATGAATGCTCAGGCCCACATGACACATTGTGCAGAATGAGATGTTGGAATGAGGTGGAAATGAGGAGGGCACAGGCTCAAAAGTGACCCATGTTAAACAATTGACATTCTCTCCTTGCACAGAGTAAATCAGTATGCATTATAGAGGGCTCTGAGAAACTTTTTTTTTTTTTTACTGATGTGCTTTTCTACATGCGGTGATCATATATATATATATATATAATCATATCCCCCCAATGCATTTCTGGTACAATCCTGCCTCCAGAATTCTATGTCCTTCATCTTCAGAGTTCTACATAGTTCATTTGCATAATGTGTAGAAACACTCTTGGTTTACAATACAGTGGTACCTCTGTAGCTTAATTCGTTCTGGAGGTCCGTTCTTAACCTGAAACTGTTCTTAACCTGAGGTACCACTTTAGCTAATGGGGCCTCCCGCTGCCGCTACACGATTTCTGTTCTCATCCTGAAGCAAAGTTCTTAACTCGTGGTACTATTTCTGGGTTAGCGGAGTCTGTAACCTGAAGTGTCTGTAACCTGAGCTACCACTGTACCAGCATGAGGTGGATCTTTTAAAGTTTATTGCCTTTCTATTTATTTATTTTTATAGTTGTGTTCTCACCTGGTTTAGGAAGGATTTTATAAAGGCAGCCAAGAAACTGTTTGTAGTCCCATGATGTCTCTTTTAACTCACGTCACCAGAGGAGTCATTGATATATTGCTGCAACACTGTGGGTTCCTCTGTAGTGTAGAATTCCTACAGATTTCTAGAAACATATACCACCACGACCACTATGACGGCTTACCCACAGTTTGGTATGGAACTATCACCATACTGATTCCTTAAAGGCAAAGCTGCAGCGCAGAATAACCCTCTGCTAGCACAGTACTTTCAGCTCAGTTCAATGTATGCTTGTTCAGCAAATAGCCTTGCTCAGTCCAAAGGCTTACTCCCCAATAAGGATCATCTTGCATCCTTAATGCTGTGTTCAATGGAAGGTGATGACCACTCACCCCTTCTTAGGTAGGTGGCAATTGCGGACCTTGCCTCCATCCACCATCTCCAGCAGCTAGAGCCCACATGCTTTGCCGGTTGTTCAGGGAACTCCCTAGCCGGCAGAATCAAGGAGCAGGAATATCTTGCCAAAATGCCAGCTCCAAATGGGCCCATCAGTGGCCATGCCAATTTGTCAGAGCCTTGCTGGCTGGCCAGACATTGCAGGCCATGTCCGGTCAACTGGCAACACATAAAAGTAGGCTGTGCCTGCTCCGCACAGCACAGTAGGTGGTTAAGTGGCAAGGCGTCTTAAAAGCCACTTTGTGTGGTGTTAAGACATTAGGTGGAATCCTAATAATAATAATAATAATAATAATAATAATAATAATAATAATTTATTTATACCCCGCCCTCCCCAGCCAAGACTGGGCTCAGGGCGGCTAACAACCAATAATAAAAACAAGTTGATTAAAATACAATTTTAAAAAGATTAAAATACAACATTAAAACATTAGGATGCAGCCTCTTCACAGGAGGAGAGCAGAAAAAGAAAGAGGGGGAGGGAATCAAACTGATTCTAAGCCAAAGGCTAGGTGGAACAACTCTGTCTTACAGGCCCTGTGGAAAGAAATCAGATCCCGCAGGGCCCTGGTCTCATGAGAGAGCATTCCACCAGGCCAGAGCCAGTGTTGAGAAGGCCCTGGCTCTGGTTGAGGCTAATCTAACTTCCTTAGGGCCTGGGACCTTTAGGGTGTTGCTATTTATGGACCTTAAGGTCCTCCGTGGGGCATACCAGGAGAGACGGCCCCGTAGGGACGAGGGTCCTAGGCCATGAAGGGCTTTAAAGGTCAAAGCCAGCACCTTAAATCTGACCCTGTACTCCACCGGGAGCCAGTGCAGCTGGAAAAGCACTGGGTGAATATGTTCCCATGGCAGAGACCCTGTGAGGAGCCTCGCTGCAGCATTCTGCACCCGCTGGAGTTTCTGGGACAGCTTCAAGGGCAGCCCCGTGTAGAGCTAATTACAGTAGTCAAGCCTGGAGGTGACCATCGCATGGATCACTGTGGCCAGGTTGGGGCAGGAAAGGTAAGGGACCAACTGCTTGATGCGGCGAAGGTGGAAAAATGTCGCCTTGGCTGTTGCTGTAACCTGTGCCTCCATGGAAAGGGAGGCATCAAGGATCCTAGTCTTCAAGCTTTGGGGTGAAATGGTGCATCATCCTGTCCTGAATGAGCAATGTAATCAGGTACCCTGTTATAGGGGTCTCGGTGGAAATCTCTGTCCAGAAGCCAAGTGTGGGGCAGACACGCCATATAGCAGGCATAGGAAAACTTGGCCCTCCAGATGTTTTGGGACTACGACTCCCATCATCCCTAGCTAACAGGACCAGTTGTCAGGGATGATGGGAACTGTAGTCTCAAAACATCTGGAGGGCTGAGTTTGCCTATGCCTGCCATATAGCTTCCAGCGGCAGCCTTAGGGTGGCCACCTTGGCAGGTCAGAGTCTTGGGGGAGACCCAAATTCCTTGGCACAACCCAATGTCGTTTCAGCCCTCCAGCAAGAGGCTGAAATCAATATACAGTGGTGCCCCGCAAGACGAACGCCTCGCAAGACGGAAAATCCGCTAGACGAAAGGGTTTTCCGTTTTGGAGGCGCTTCACTAAACGAATTTCTCTATGGGGTTGCTTCGCAAGACGGAAAAATCTTGCGAGTTCCCGTGGGTTTTTTTTTGCTTTTTTTTGCCCTTTCCCTAAGCGCTAAGCCGCTTATCAGCTGTTCCGCTGATAAGCTGCTTCTCAGCTGATCGCTAAAAGCCGCTAGACCGCTAATAGCACTAATCTGCTAAGCTGTCAATGGGCTTGCTTCGCAAGACAAAAAAACCGCATGACGAAGAGCCTCACGGAACGGATTAATTTCGTCTTGCGAGGCACCACTGTACACCCAATGCCTGAGCCAAAGTTCCACCTACACCTGTAATCAGTTAAGTCGTGGCCATTTTTTAAATCCAGATCATTATCTGTTAGAGTTTATTCTACCACACCTGAGAAAATGAGTGGCCCAAGGTCACCCTGAGAACATCATGGCTGAGTGGAGAACGTGAATCTCATCAATCTAAACAGTCTATTCTATACATTAAAACACATATCCGGTGCTTGACCTGCCTGATCTGGGCAGACCTTGGACAGCAACACTGCAGAGAAAGTAATTCTAGGTTAGTAATCACAGCTGAGGGCCTATAAGTGATTATTTGCCCAAAAATTGTGATTATTTTCACTTGATTCCCTGTTTATATACTCATATTTTCTAGTGTCCTGCCCTGGGTCTGTTAATGAGCCGATAAATTTAGATTAGATATTTGTTCCCTTAAGTCATTATCTACAAAGTAGACTTCTGGCAGCATTATCAGCATGAAAAACACAAAAATGAATCTTAAAAAGCCTGAACGGAAAACAATAACTTTTAGAGCTTTGATCTGCCATTCAGGTATACCATACTAAAGGCTCAGGATATCAGGATAATGGCAAACAGAGGAAGCAGAACTAAAAAGAGCAAACAGATATATTGGGTACTGGGAATTGAAATGGAAGGAGGAAAACAAAGGAGGGCCAGTTCTGTCATGAGACAGGGTGAGGAAGCAGTAGAAAGCAGAAGTGGGGGGGGGGGGTTGGAGGGGGGGAGGTACCATGAAAAGGCAGCAAATGGTAAACTGTTTCGTTAATTATCATATTTGTGGTACTGGTGCCATTTGATTTTTTTCATCTCAAGCACCAAAATGTGCTGGGCTGCCTATAGACCAGTGATGGCCAAACTTGGCCCTCCAGCTGTTTTGGGACTACAATTCCCATCATCCCTGACCACTGGTCCTGTTAGCTAGGGATGATGGGAGTTGTAGTCCCAAAACAGCTGGAGGGCCAAGTCTGGCCATCACTGCTGTAGACCATCTAGAGTAAGTGAAATGATCTCACAGTTACAGGACAAGGAACATTAAATGTTTGCTCAGCTTGGTTGGATGTGAGGTTAAATCAGTAGCTAAGCATTAGAAGACAATGATTGATTCTTAGGAGCAAAAAGTAGAGGAGAAAAGGAGGAAGAGAGAGAGAGAGAGCACACTGCAAGGATGAAGGCAAATGCGAAAATCACAACTGATAACAAAAAGCACGTAATAGGATTTCCACAATTCTATAATTGTAGCATGCTGAACTTGGGCTCTTAGAACCAGAATTTAAAGACTTGCCATAAAGAACATGATCAGTGATTAAAAATAGTATTAAACTGAAGTATGCCTCTTATATGCAAATGAAATGAAGCAATTTAACAACAATTAATAGTTAATCAGCATTCTGCACATCCCTATGTAAAGGAAATGCACATAAAGTCTGATTCTCAGAGCTCTGTGGCAGTGCAGACTCTTTTGATATTGATACACTTGCAGTGGTAGAACGGTCTGGGAAGTTCAGCCTAAGGAAATAAACTCACTTGGTGATTTGCATAATCATAAATGTTATCACAGAGAGAAAGCTAAATAAATGTTTAAAGAACATTTATTTATGACTCTAGGCAAAATGGAACAGAAGAGGACACCATTTCTTCTGTATATTTAACACTCCTTTAAGAGTTGGAGCCATTTTGAACACTGGGAGAAGCCGTGAGAGAACATATACAAGTGACCGCCCCTCCACACTCTTCTGCTTCTGGATGTGATGCAAACAGAAGATGTGCTTATCTTTCCTGTAGGAAAATAAATGTATTCTTGTGGATGCATATGTGTGTATGCATATAATATAGGGATGAGAAATGTTCAAGTGATCTTCCGTAGCACAGAAAACTGATCATTGTATTGTCTTCTTACTATGTGAATTAGCATTCAACTGATAGGCCCAATTAGCTTTGAAATATGAAGAAAGTTTGCACTATGGTCAAGAAACCAATGTATGTTGATCACTGGTAAGGAATGCACAGCTGCTTACATCCTATTGCCACATTCTTTTCTATTTCCTTCTAGGTTTTATTTACTGGGATGCAGAGCGATTCTCCAAATGATCTACACGCCTGATTTATGCATGTTTTTACTGGATCCTAGTGTAACTAATAGTCCAAGGGATGAGGATTACTGCCTAAGAGTTCTGCCAAGTTAAGCATTTCGTAGAAGAGAAGGTTCTCCTCAGAACTACAGGTCTCCAGCCAGAAGGGCCACAGGTTCTCCATCCTAGGGTTGCCATATGTCCTCTTATATGAAATATGAAATTATTTTGCTGTTGAACGTTAAGAACATTGCTACTAGCAATATATCACAGCTTCAATAGCCTACATATAGTAGGGGTATTTAAAATGAGAGTTGTCATAGCAATCCATAGTTAAAAGTAGAAGTTGGCAGGTGTGTCCTCTTTTTTGCTCATCAAAATATGGCAACTCTACGAGTCCCTGGCCTTAAATTCCCACCAACATGTAGGAGATTCCTCAGTATACAAATCAACTTGGAAAATGTTTTCTGAAGAGACAGTTCAGTAAGTTCTGCTTCAACCTGTAATAAGGGAGCTTTTGCCATGTTGTGCTCCAAGAACAGACCAGGAGTGATAACTGCTTTCTTCTACCTGCTTGGCATGGGTTTAAATGACAATGTTTAAATAATGGACACAGATTCTCCTATTATTATCCAGTCATTGTCTTTTAAATAAATATTCATGATTTTGGACACCAAATTGTCCCTAGGCTATCATTTATATAGGCAAAAGGAAAGCAAGATGTTTGCCGATACTAACAGCTGTTTTCCAGATTCTCCGAACTTCATTCTCTTACCAGCTGTGAGAGGTGAGATGAACTCAATCTATTGAGACTATTGGCACAGTTCTGTTAGACTTGGCATCTTCCTTTGTCGGTTCTCAGTGGGACACTGGATGCTGAGCAAGCAGTTTATAAACATTTGTGCTTCCAATTAAGCCATAACGCTATATGAGTTATTATGCTTTGCATTTTTGTCTTACACCACAGAAGATACTTTGTACTATCATCCTGTACCGTTAATTCTTCTAATATTTCTCCTGAAGGCATTTTGTTGTGCATGCAATAAGTTTTGTATTTTGCTATAATGACTTATTCAAGCCTTCTCAGCCAGGCAGTGGTTGCTGGAACCAGAATAAGAGTGAAGCCACAAATTTCAGCAAGGCGGCTTCACTAAGATATGTCAGTGCAAGAGCACCTTTTCCATGTCAAAACATTTTTTTTTCCAGACCAGGAGCTCCACTGATTTATTAATCCAATAACTCAAATGCAACACACAAGTGCTATGCTATTATTGGAAAGCATCCAGAACAGTGAATACGTCATATGAGTTTCTCACTTTTATAGGTGTTCCTACCTCAGCAGAACGGCACAATATTCTCTTCACACCAACTGATAAAAATGTATTACACGAAAGTAATTTCTCTTGCTGAATGATGAATAAATCAGTTGAGAGCTTCACCTTTTACTCATGATAACGTACCGCAATTCTACAGCCCAGGATATGGCCTGAAGGCATACAAAAGAGGTCTGGGTGAAGCTAGTTGCTGCTTGAAGCTGCCTTGACTTTCATGAACATCTATCCTTGTATAATCCTGCCTGCGAGTTAAGATCTGCTGGGAGAGGTATCTTAGTCTCACACTATTGGGAAAGTTCAGATATATCTGGTTAAAATGTGGCTCTTTGCACAGGCATTTGGAAACTGATGTTGATGCTCAGATGTGATAGGTTGTGTTTTTTATATTCTCATGGGTTTTTTTATGGGTGATTGTACCTCACCCTGAGATCTTTGGGTTAAGGGCAAGCATATAAATATTTCAAATAAGTAAACAAGGACATGCACACTCTAAATAAATAAGGGCAAGTTGTCTCACTGAGACTACAGGCTCACATAACTGAACATTTCTCCAATTGAAAAAAAAAAAATTCTCCATGTGTAGAAAACTAGATGTGAGGCATAAGAATTATACTTAGCTTCTTCTTTGGCCGGCTTACTTTCTATGTGGAAGGATCATTCTCACCATCGTCATCATCTGAATTGAAAGTTTATTCAATCGTAATACAATTTCCCCCCTTCAGTTGGAAGTGGTGCTTCTCAGATACAAGTTGACAATCTCCATGTGAAGGTGGCTTAAGGTTAGATGCTAGCAGTGAGAAATTTTTCCTTGTTCTTGTTAAAACAAGTGTTTCTTACAACGAATATAAAGTAAGGGAATCAACCTTCTGATTCCCACATCTGCTAATCTGAGAGCTGGATGACTCATAGCATCAAGCTACCTACCAGCCAGACTGCATCTCAAAGCATTGCAGTCTGCTCCTTCACTTCCTCTGCATTTTGCAACCTCTCTCTCTTTTTATGCAGTACATCTGCCATTAGGCTCCACTTGATCAGTACCATTTTGGTGGGGAGAGGTTTGCTCCTTCAGCTGGTGAAGCACAACCATTTCTGCTTTAGATGAACCTCCTTCCTATCCATTTCTACAGATAACTGCATTTGCTTATGCAAATCCAAGCCTTGCGCTGGAATTGCTCCTCTCTTCAGCACTGATGTGCTACTAGCAACTGAAACATGTTCGGCATCCCGCAGACCTTTCAAGAGCAGGCACAGTCCTCATTCATCATAGAGCTTGGATAATTGAGGCAGTCCACCTGCTCTGCATCCTTTCCTGTGATGCTTGCTGAGTTGTGCTTTTTTCGACTCTTCCCATGACCTCTGGCTTCCCAAATACTTGGGATATAAGCTGAAGTGGATGTGGAGACTCTCAGCATTTTTCACTGGGTGCTACAAAGACCTTTTCTTACATGCCAAACTTGTTCCTTTGCTTCAGACTGTCACAAACTGTACTAAACCTCTTGCCACTTTTGCACAATATATATAGTTCTTTGATCTCTGTGTGTGCATTGCACACAGATTGAACTGACCAAATGCCTATCCTTAACTACTTCTCAGACATTTTATTTTGGGCCATTTCATGGCTCTGTCCCCTTAAGCGTCTTCTAACAGCGTTGGCTGGTGCCTTAGTTATATCTCTGCTTGGACCGTGGAAGCCTGGCTTCACTGATACTGTAATGCATTATATAAAAGGGATGCGGGTGGCGCTGTGGTCTAAACCACTGAGCCTCTTGGGCTTGCCAATCGGAAGGTCGGCAGTTTGAATCCCCGCAATGGAGTGAGCTCCCATTGCTCTGTCCCAGCTCCTGCCAACCTAGCAGTTCAAAAGCACCTCAGTGCAGGTAGATAAATAGGTACTGCTGTGGCAGGAAGGTAAACGGTGTTTCCGTGTGCTCTGGTTTCTGTCATGGTGTTCCATTGCACCAGAAGTGGTCTAGTCATGCTGGCCACATAATCCAGAAAGCTGTCTGTGGACAAACACCATCTCCCTCGGCCTGAAAGTGAGATGAACGCCGCAACCCCATAGTCGCCTTTGACTGGACTTAACCGTCCAGGGGTCCTTTACCTTTTTTACCTTTTACCTTAATGCATTATAATAGAGCTGCCATTGAAGACAGTTCTAAGCTGCAATTTCTAGAAAGCACAGGTGCAATGCTGTTACCTGTAAGTGGCATGATTATCACATGGGAGCCTTTGTCATCTGAGCTGTGGGGAGAGGCTGGAGGTGGTAGTCCTCTGACTGTGCAATGCTCATCCTAGGGAGACTCACCTGGGACCTACTCTGACGCCCTGTTGGCACCAATATGTGTCTTTTTCCCAGGTGTTGTGATCTTCTGCACTTTGCTTTTGTGCTACTTGGTGGTGGTTCATATTCTGCTGTGCTTCTGTTGCCCTTTTAGACTCTGGTGCTTTATTGTAAACTTACATTTTTGAAAGCTGCCTTGCTGTGAAACAAACGAACACTCCCCTTCAAAACAGTGACCAGCGTACATGCCCCCTTTCAATGCAGTGACCAACGTACATGCCCCTTACAATGTAGTGGGTGGGTGGGTGGGAAGGTGACGTCGGGATGGTGCGTAACTAACGCACGCACCGCCCCATGCGACGTCACAGCCAGTACAGCACCCGCCACAGTGGGGAGTGTTGGGGCACACAATGCGCCTCCTCCCCTCGCTAGTATCCACCCCGGAGCCACGGAAAAGGTGTAAAAGAGCCACATGTGGCTCCGGAGCCGCGGGTTGCAGACCCCTGGTCTTGGCAGATCATTTAATGAATTCTCTGCTTCTTGTAAGCAACTGCAAGGTGCTGTGCTAGATGCTGTATAGTTTTTAATTCTGTTCTCGTGGCTTCTTTTATTCCTTATAGAATCACAGAATTGTAGAGTTGGAAGGGGCCATCTAGTCCAGTGATGGCCAAACTCGGCCCTCCAGCTATTTTGGGACTACAGCTCCCATCATCCCTGACCACTGGTCCTGTTAACTAGGGATGATGGGAGTCATAGTCCCAAAACAGCTGGAGGGCCAAGTTTGCCATCATTAATCTAGTCCAACCCCTTGCAAAGCAGGACTCTTATGTGGGGCTCAAACCCACAACCCTGAGATTAAGTGTTTTGTTTTCTACCAATTGTCTTACAATTTGAATAAAATTTTAAAAATGAAGGAAGCAATAAAAATAGAATTTAAAATTAGTATATAAATATTTGATGTATCAGGATGCACCATGTCTAGTCTTCAACCACAAATCCACAGACATGCCATTGGTCATCCATAGAGCACAGTTTGGAAACTAGCAAACTCAAAGCAATCTCATAGCTCTGGATAAGCATGTTAAGAGTTTACACTTCTTTTTGCTTCAGAGCGTGTTTGGGGGGGGGCATGATGATGCAACCTTCTTGCAACCAAGCAGGTTGGCATGTGGTATGTGCTTGCTTAAAAGAGGATCTCAAATCCCTGGAAGAAACACAGGGCAGAAATAAAATAAGTAAGGCTGCAACACTATGAAGAGTTGCTGAGCTGTAAGACCCACTGAACATCAGGGGGACTTACTTCTGAGCAAATATGCATAAAAATCTACTGCTAGATTTTTAAATGTTTAAAACATAACCCCAGCTCTCCACCGCCCCAAAAAAATGTTTCTTACAAAAATCCAGCTCTGGACAAAGAACAGAAAATGCAACAGGAGGAGCACTTTAGCATGTTCTCAACTACTAAACATGAAGCAAAAGTGCAGACAAATTCATGAAAGATGCACGAAATCCTCCTTGTTCTTCAACGATGATGAATATATTCTCTTCTGAAAGACTGATGCCATTGTTTTCATTCTCCACTTATTTGGTGAAATTGGTCTAAATTTATATCCGTAGCTGTGTAAAAATTGTCAAAAACATGCTACACCAGCAGCTTCCGTAAGGTCTTTATATAGATGCTTAGGGCTCCAGTCCTTTACCTCCATACCTGGGAGTAGGCTCCATTTATCTCAATGAAACTTAGACTGTGTGTACATAATATATTTAAACCATATTTCAAAATACACACTTTCCTTCAAAGAATTCTGGGCACTGTAGTTTGCTATGGGTTGCTGGGTATCATAACTCTGTGATAGGCAAATCAGGGTGAGAAGAGAATGTGCTTTGGATGTTCTTTGAAAATAAAGTGTGTACACAGCCTTACTTCTGAATAGATGTGTATCAGATTACACTATAAGCCACTAAGAGGGATACAGGAGGTCCCTATCAGTATAAAGAAGTCCCCCCACATTTGATTAAATCTCATCTCTGTGAGCCAAGTGAGATGTGATGGCAAAGGGATTATTCATTTACAGTCTCTCTCTCTCTCTCTCTTTTCACAATCCTAATGGCAACATTCCTTTCCTCCCAAGCTGCTTTCAATGGACATGATTTTAAAAAGCTGGTATAGCTCAGCTGGTAGAGCATGAGACTCTTAATCTCAAGGTCATGGGTTCAAGCCCCATTGGGGGGGGGAGATTCTTGCTTTGCAGGGGGTTCGACCAGAATTCCCACTCTACAGTTCTATGACTCTAATGCTGGATACAACCTGTTAAATGAAATAATGCCTCTAACAACACATTTTGTTGGGCCTTATGATCAGAACTGAAAACATTGTGCTAGTCTAGTGAAAAGCTTTCACGTTTTTCCTTGATCCCATGCCATGCCCCCCCCCCCAGTTTCAAAAGCCATGAAGTGTGTGACTGTGAGTCCTGGAAGACCGGTTCTCTGCCCTGCAGGCCTTTTCCAACTGGCTTGGAAGCATGGGGCCTTGAGTGACTCCAGCTACAAAAGCTGAGGCTGCTGAACAGACCCTTGGTCTGAGGTGTTTGTGGTGTTTTGTTGAGGGGGGGTTTGTTACTATTGTATTTTTTTGTATCTTTATTTTAGATGTGGACATTGTTCAGTTTGGTGGTGTATTTTTAATGTTTGGTTTAATTTTTATAACTACTTTTCTTATGACGTAGTTATGTATTCTTTTCATGTTGTAAGCAGCCTTGAGCATGGTTTGAACTGTGGAAAGGTGGCATAAAGATAAAATTGTGTGTGAGAGAGAGAGGGGGGGGGGAGAAGAGAAAGAAATGATATTCCCCCAAAGAACAAGTTGAAAGAACCAGTTTTCTGGTTAACGAGGTTGGTGGTTATTGACGTAGATTTCTGAAATACTCAAATATCCTGCATTTGAGAGTGAAAGAAAACCCCAGATGAACATATTGGGGCAGATATACTATTCCTGTGATCTACAGTTAGTGTTTTGTGCATGCCTAAGTAAATTACACTGAAAGGTAAAACAGATTACAGGCATTCCCATTTATGTGCAATCCACTTGCTCACGACTACGTATATATGCGGTGGTGGGAAATAAATCAATAATGCAATTCTAACCTGAAATGGTGGGAGAGAGCGGGACAGTCCTTGCGGCTCATGAGGAGACTCTCCTCAGAGCCCAAAGAGGACATCAGTGAGCCAAAAGTCCAGAAAGAAAGACTCTCAAAAATGGCTCACTAGAGAGCTCACTGCTACTGCGCTACCCCGCTCGATAGCTGTTGGGTGTGAAGCTGTATCTACTGTATTTCAAATCAGAGTGACTAATTATTTAGAGGATTTGGAGTCACGAAGACTGAGGTCTGCATTCTATGCGAAGTTATCAAAGAGACTCAATCATTCCAGATCTTGCCCTTTCAAGTGATTTGTAGAAAAGCAACAGGGCAATCTTCCCGTGGGACTGCAGTTTACCTTGGAAAAGAGCAAAATCCTGCATCTCTCTTACTCTCTTGCACAAATCCACAGGATTTGGCATCGAGCTGTAAAGAAATGGGAGCTGGATCTGAACTAACGAATGCAAAGAGATATTGGACAGGGAAAGGAAACCTCGGAATAAACGATCAACCCAGCAAAGTAAGGAACACAGGTCATTTGCCTCATTTCATTTGCCTCCTGTCTCACATAGTACAATACTAAAGTGGGCTCCCTACTCACACACATTTCACTTGTGCATGTGGGGACCCAGAACGTAACCCCCACATAAGTGTGGAGTTGCCCGAATATCAGTTGTGCATCAATACACCAAATTAGCTGTCGTTCTTCATCTCATGGAGATGAAGAGCAAATGATTTGGAGCAAATGATTCAGCAGAGGAAACACAGCCCAGAATAACTAAGGAGATAGTACAAGAATACTTGGCTAGTTTAGATGTATTCAAGTCTCCAGGGCCAGATGAACTGCATCCAAGAGTATTAAAAGAACTGGCAGATGTGATCTCAGAACACTGGCAGTCATCTTTGAGAATTCCTGGAGAACAGGCGAAGTCCCGGCAGACTGGAGGAGGGCAAATGTTGTCCCTATTTTCAAAAAGGGGAAAAGAGAGGACCCAAATAATTACCGCCCAGTCAGTCTGACATTAATACCAGGGAAGATTCTGGAGCAGATCATTAAGCAAACAGTCTGTGAGCACCTAGAAAGGAATACTGTGATCACCAATAGTCAGCATGGATTTCTGAAAAATAAGTCATGTCAGACTAACCTGATCTCGTTTTTTGACAGAATTACAAGCCTGATAGATGAAGGGAACGCAGTGGATGTAGTCTACCTTGATTTCAGCAAGGCATTTGACAAGGTGCCCCATGATATTCTTGTAAAGAAGCTGGTAAAATGCGGACTTGACTATGCTACCACTCAGTGGATTTGTAACTGGCTGACTGACCGAACCCAAAGGGTGCTCATCAATGGTTCCTCTTCATCCTGGAGAAGAGTGACTAGTGGGGTGCCACAGGGTTCTGTCTTGGGCCCGGTCTTATTCAACATCTTTATCAATGACTTGGATGATGGACTCAAGGGCATCCTGATCAAATTTGCAGATGACACCAAACTGGGAGGGGTGGCTAACACCCCAGAGGACAGGATCACACTTCAAAACGACCTTGACAGATTAGAGAACTGGGCCAAAACAAACAAGATGAATTTTAACAGGGAGAAATGTAAAGTATTGCACTTGGGCAAAAAAAAATGAGAGGCACAAATACAAGATGGGTGACACCTGGCTTGAGAGCAGTACATGTGAAAAGGATCTAGGAGTCTTGGTTGACCACAAACTTGACACGAGCCAACAGTGTGACGCGGCAGCTAAAAAAGCCAATGCAATTCTGGGCTGCATCAATAGGAGTATAGCATCTAGATCAAGGGAAGTAATAGTGCCACTGTATTCTGCTCTGGTCAGACCTCACCTGGAGTACTGTGTCCAGTTCTGGGCACCACAGTTCAAGAAGGACACTGACAAACTGGAACGTGTCCAGAGGAGGGCAACCAAAATGGTCAAAGGCCTGGAAACGATGCCTTATGAGGAACAGCTAAGGGAGCTGGGCATGTTTAGCCTGGAGAAGAGGAGGTTAAGGGGTGATATGATAGCCATGTTCAAATATATAAAAGGATGTCACATAGAGGAGGGAGAAAGGTTGTTTTCTGCTGCTCCAGAGAAGCGGACACGGAGCAATGGTTCCAAACTACAAGAAAAAAGATTCCACCTAAACATTAGGAGGAACTTCCTGACAGTGAGAGCTGTTCGACAGTGGAATTTGCTGCCAAGGAGTGTGGTGGAGTCTCCTTCTTTGGAGGTCTTTAAGCAGAGGCTTGACAACCATATGTCAGGAGTACTCTGATGGTGTTTCCTGCTTCGCAGGGGGTTGGACTCGATGGCCCTTGTGGTCTCTTCCAACTCTATGATTCTATGATTCTATGATTCATGATAGATATCTGATGTAGGATTTAGTGCCAACTCATTTGTCCATTACTAGGTGGACAGTTTTTCCTCGAAATGTTGCAGGAAGCAGGTCAGCGATCTAGTACGCAGCTTTTTCCTTCCTCTTTACGAAAGTGGTGGGTCACACAGGTAAAATGCCATTTTCACAGCACATAATTAATCTGGAGATGAGATCATGAGGAGCTATGGGTAGACGCTGGATAAGGCTACTATGGAAACTTTAACCTGTAAACCTCGTATAAATGTTGTAAATGTTTGCTTGCTGTTGTATGAAAAGGCGGGAACTGATGTCAAGAGCTGCCAAAAGGCTTTCGCAAAAGGAGCACACTGTCTGGGAAATTCTTTTTCTTTCTTTCTGCAAGGGTATGAATATGATGGGATTTATTTCCCTGCTGAATTGTCTATGGGTCTTCCTACCCCAAAACCTCAATGGAGAGCATTTAACTCACAAAGAAAACCATTTTGGCAATTTTCCAGCGTCTTTTTGTCACAAACAGTAGGTATGATAAGTGGTTTGCATGTTACGTCTACTAGCTTCATAATATCAAAGGGCCATGTTGTGTTAGAGCAGCATTTGGATGTGGTAAGCAGAGCCATATTTCCTACTGAGCTTACTGGCACGTTGTGCCAGGGCCCTGGCCTCTCAGGGGCACCACAGCGAGTGGGGGAGCTGTGTGGCTTTGCCGGCGGCCTCCCTTTTCCCTACACGCTTCTCCTCTCCGAGGGAGGAGAGCGATCTCCGCAGAGGCTTGGGGAAAGGTCAACAACTCTGGGAAACTGGGGGGAGGGGGAGGGGTGACGGAGGGATCTTTGCACCACGGCGCTAGATATGCTTAAGACGGCCCTGGTGTTAAGACCATGCATGCATGGTTGCTGGTTTGGGGACTTATAATCTGGGGAACCAGGTTCGCGTCTCCGCTCCTCCACATGCAGCTGCTGGGTGACCTTGGGCTAGTCACACTTCTCTGAAGTCTCTCAGCCCCACTCACCTCACAGAGTGTTTGTTGTGGGGGAGGAAGGGAAAGGAGAATGTTAGCCGCTTTGAGACTCCTTAAAGGGAGTGAAAGGCGGGATATCAAATCCAAACTCTTCTTCTCTTCTTCTTCTTCTTCTTCTTCTTCTTCTTCTTCTTAGCATTTCTTTCTGCAAACAACTACTGTTGAAGCTACAATGAAGAAGAGCAAGAATGAATGGAGCAAAGCATTCGACCACTGGTCGATTTTACATCACCAGAAAATTCAGTCTATTAAGCTTTTTCTATATGCAGTAACAGCAGCAATAATATTATTGCCCCAAAAATGGAAGCAAGAAGAATTTCCAACGATGGAAGAATGGAGGATGAAATTAATGGACTATGCGGAACTTGATAAACTAACAGGAAGGATTCGAAACCGGTGGGACCAGAAATTTACCGAAGACTGGAGTAAATTTAGGGATTATTTGAAAAGTATTTGTGATGACCAGACGACGTTTGTAGGTTTACAAGAAGTTCTGTGAGGAATAAGATTAGAAATATTGTAAAAATGGAGAAGGAGAGATGATATGTTAAGAGATGTAAAGGCAATATTAAGTTAGGAAATGCATAAGAAGTGATTAAGATGGAGGATTATCAGAGGTGCTGATGGAGGTCAAATAAGATTGCATTTGTGATAAATTGTGTGGTATGTTTTATAATTTTGTATGATAAAAACCAATAAAAATATTTTTTTAAAAAAAGAAAATTCAGTCTATTATGGCAAATTATTAGTGGGCTTCAGCAATTTATAGTTTGTTTTCACTGTTACTTTTCTAGTTTAAACTCTCCCAATATTTCTAAATTAAGAAAGCAAGACACTTTTTACTTCTACTTTTTATCTGTAAATCCTGGCAACCCAGGAGCAACATGAAATGCATAAGGATAGGGAAACTGTTTTTCAACCCCACTTCTCTCTTTTCTTTTGTGTCTTCCTGCTTATCCTTTCTAGGATGTGTGTGTGTGTGTGTTACCCTTTTTTAATGCTAATACATGAATACTGGAGAAGCTCCCTGTTATAGATGTGATGTCACTGCTGTGTAAATGCTATTATTCTTTGTCAGGATTTTAGACCCCAGGGATAAGAAGAGGAAAGGGGAAAAAACCAAGCTGACCTCTAAATGTGTCCTTCTCCTAGGGAAGAATATGGCAGGCTGGGGGCCTAAAAAGAGATGAATTTTATCTCAGCTGGGAAACAATTTGCAAAATATATATACTGTAGATATGAATCGCTAGGGTTTTTTGTGTGCTGGCTCAAGGGGGTATCAAGGGAGTAGACTCTGCATGAGAAAGTGGCCATCACGAGGTCATCAAGAGAAGGCGTAAGTCCAGAAATAATGTCCCAAAGCCTTGCTGAGAATCAGCTGTTTGAACCGGCAAGCTGTAGAAGGGAGTGCAGCTTTATCACACGAGAGACTAATCAGTAGAGGTAGTGACAAGTCAGCCAGCTATGACTAAGCATTTCTTTTTGACAGAGTAGCTGGTTGCTGAGGTTGGAGTTTTACGGTTGATGTTTCTGCCCTTAGTCACACAACCTGCTTGGAAGATCCATCAACAAGGAAATTGCCTGGTAAAGGAAATTGCCTGGTAATGTGAAAAAGCACGGTTTGAACACAGCAATACCTGCCGGTAATATACACAGAGATAAAAATTTTAAAAAGTGAGCAAAGAGGAAAAGGACCCCCCAATAAATAAATAAATAAATAAATAAATAAATAAATAAAACTGGTGAATGGGAGATGGTGGCTTCTCAGATGGTGTGCTACGAGCACCCAATACTTATAAAGAAACTGTCCAAGAGCCATGGAGATTACCCTTATGGATCATCATTTGTGATCTGATCATCTGGGGGCAGGGAATCTCCTTGATTTTGTTTTAATCATTATTTTTTTTATGAGATCACTGCTGGGTTAGAAGCCTTTGGCAACTGGGGATTCCCAATCAAGCCAATTTGACCCATACCATAGGTATGGCTCACCTATTTTGAGATATGAGATGAGAATTACATTACTTAAACCCACCAAAACCCATCAGTCAGATGGAGGCAAAACCAATGCTATTAAAAAAGTAAGCCATTATGAAAAGAACACAGCTCCGTAGGGGACTTTGATGGCTCTTCCCTATGCAATATGCTGATTTTTATGACAAAAAACTCCCACAAAACACTCAATAAGAAGCTTTTCAGAACCACACTATGGCTAGCAATTAGACTCTTATTCAACGCTTTCCATGTTGTTTTCTCTTTCCACATTCTCGTTACGACTCCAGTGATGTTTATTGACATTATGGTGTTTTTAATTAATAGAATAGCTTTCTCCCAATGAAATGTTTTCAGTAACAGAAATGAGCTAAATGGATGCAGCAGCACACATGAGAGGCAGAGCAAGCCTGGGGATGAATTTCTTTTTTTTTTTTTTTTTTAGGTGATCTCTCTTTCTGTTTATCATTGCAGTGACGGGAGATATTGTGGGTGGCTAAAAAATGCATTTGCAAGCATTGAATCTTTTGTTCTGTGTGCAATCAACTAATTTCCAGAGCCACCGTGTTCGCTCATCCTAAATGTGTTGTCAAATGGGATAAGAGAATGCGCTGATATGTGGCTATTTATGGCCTTCTTTTCAATTACTTGCAGAATCTCATTTCATTCTCTTCAGAGTCACATTCCCTGTTCCCTGTACACATCCATAGATGGGAGTAAATAGCTTCCACAGTGGCATTCATGGTTTTGAAGAGCCACCATCTGTTGCTTCATCTCTTGGGGTTGGCAGCTCTGTAGAATGCAAGCAAGCTTGGCAGGATTCCTTGCATAGGCTATAGATCCAGATGTAACACGCAGAGAAGGGTGAATTATTGAGATTACTGTTGCAAAAGTGACCAGAATGTCTCACTATACTCATGAAAATAAGTAAGTAAACATGTGCAGGCAAAAGAATAGACACTTTAATTCAGTATAATATGATAGCCTAGGCTGGATCATCAACACAGCTTACTGATCTTTAAATTACTAGTATTTATCACAGTGGGTTGCATCTAGAATGGGGCTGGTCTCTTCCAAGTGCTCCTTCTATTTGTGGAAGGAACTTTGAAGTCCAGGAAGCTCCAAGCAGAAGAAGGAAGGGACAGTTTTCAGCAATTCCCCCATTGCCTTACAGCTCCCTGGACTAACTCCTGTGCTGTTTGAGAGGTCTCTCCAACCATCCATAAATGGCTTTTAGGGTTGCTGGGGACACAGGAAAAGGCAAGAATCACTGCCCACCTCTCTTTAGCTGGAGCATCCCATCAGCAGATTTCCACTCACAATAGCTCTGGATCCTGTTAATTATTATTGCTTAATTGAACAATGAAATGGAGAATGACTATTTGAATGTTGCTAAGGGCCTAACACTGGAAAATTCCATTGGAGTATACTAAGCTAGAAAGAGCTTTCTGAGCTTCTAGCTGAGTTGATATTATCTGTTGATGTTTTCTGCTATCCTTCATGTGAGTGTTTAACCTTGATCGCATGATCAAGGTATTCAATACCAAATCTCCATTCTTTGCTCTTTTGTTTCTAGGCACAGTTGGAGAAGAATGCGATGCTTCTCCAGGAGCTGTATAGCTTTAGGCTGGGTACAGGTTAAAACAGGTGATGGGGTACCCGCAGCTTCTGCTGCCTGAGGCAATGAGTTTAACCTGCCTAATGGCTGGGCCATCCCTGGACAACAGGGTTCTCCTGGTCCTACTTAGATCCTTCTGCTGGATATTGCAAGGGAGAAGGTTTTTTTTTTTTTTTTTGCACTTGGCGCAAACTACATGCTTAAGGTGCAAGGTGACACTGAGACATCTCTCTAGATGCAGCTTCCCGAATCTCATCCATCATAGAGACAAAATTTGGATACAGATCACAATAGAGATAAAGTGGGGAAAATTCTTCCTCTCTGCAGATGCTGTAAGATAGGAGGCTTTATTATAGTAATTCTTTATTATTATTATTATTATTATTATTATTATTATTATTATTATTATCATCATCATCATCATATTCAGATGAAATACACAGTAATTGTGAACTTGAACTAATAAAGAGTTTGTGAATGGGACTTCAGTCATTTTGCTTTATTTCATTCATTGTATTCTGACAAATTTCTGTTAGGATTTCTGTGGCCTGATTGCAGCTGGAATCCAATACAGGCATGACTTTCAGTTAGCCTCATATCTTAGGAACTTGTCTATACCCACCTATCAGTGTTTACAGTATTTACCAAAGCTAGATAAAATGTATTTCCATCGGAAGTACTAAATGGTGGACTGAGAGGCATCCCCTATCAGAATAGGCTTTGTTTATGTTCTCAAGATGTTGATTGCATGTGAGCAGTACGAGTAAGCAAGGGATCAACTGATCAAACCCTTACTAGCAAATTTGCTGGGAAAATCTGAAGTCTCCCATATTAAATACCTGCTGGTCAAATGATATTACACTGTCCGTGGCAAAGTTTATTTCAGAGGTCGCAAGAAACAAATACCATCATGCTCTAGACATACATAACAAAATGACTACCTCAGTCTCTTTTGGTTGTTTGGTTGTCTTAACTGTATTTTGTTTTGTAGGTCTATGGACCTCAATACACACACACACACACACACACACACACACACACACACACACTGTTAGGATTTGAAAGGGGAGTGTTGAATAGTTCATAAAACACTGTCATTCCTTGTGGTTTAGCTTCTGCATTGCTTGGCTCTGAAAGGGAGTGGAGACAGGCTTGGGTTGCCGTTGACTAGGGAAGTGTCATAGCATTTGCCACTCGCACAACTTCTTCCCCACTCTTGTATTAACAACAATCAATAGAAATGATGCTTTAGTTGCTGTGAATGTGTGAGCCTTTACCCTTAAAAGTTGTGTGATATGTGTGTGTGTTTTGTCTAAGAGGAAATCATAGGAAATATTTACCTGATCACATTCCTTTCTTTTATGGAAAAGCTGAAAACTAAATGAGGTTGGGGATATCATAATCTGGGGGAGGGGGGGGATTTCAATTCTTCACCAAAAATGAAATAAATAAGATCATTTGATGTGCGTTCAGCATAATAGGACAGTGAGTATACCTACTGGAAGCCTCCAGATGTGAATTTAGTTCAAGGAAGACCCAATCCCATCAAAGTGGAATCAGTAGGATAGATAGAAAAGAGTAAGGCAGATGGCAGATTTTTCTACATGAAGCAGGGTGAGTGCAATTTTTCTAAACAATGTTTTGCAGCACATCTGGCAGGCAAACAAGAACTGGGACCTCTAGGAATAGTAAGAAAGATATTTCATGATTGATATTAATGGAAAATAAAATAAAGGGCCTCACATGATGCTAAGTGGGGAACTTTACATCTGAAGCTGAATATTCATTTAAACAAAATAGCAGTGTCATTATACCCTTGGCTTTGTTTAACCTGAAGTGTTCTCACATATGCATTTATGAAACAACATACAGTGCTACCTCTGGACGCGAACAGGATCCATTTTGGATTCCCGTTCGCATCCTGAAGCGACCACAACCCATGTCCCTGCATCTGCACATGTGCAGGTCACAATTCATCGCTTCCGGGCATGCACGTGACGTCATTTTGACCATCTGCTCATGAACAAGCGGTGAAACCCAGAAGTAACGCGCTCCGTTACTTCTGGGTTGCCGCACCGTGCAACCCGAAAATACTCATCCCGAAGCTACTTCAACCTGAGGTATGACTGTACACGAAAAGCTGTAGGTACAGAAATCAACATTCTAAGAACAAGCTCATGTGAAATTCTTTGGTGCCTTACTTCAAATTAAATGCTTGCTTGTCAAAGTTTATTTTTAATATGTACAAAAATCAATGTTTCTTCCTTACAAAGTCTAAGTAATTTGAAATTTATTTTGCCCTGGATATTGGACATCTAGGTCCCCACCTAACGCTAGTTAAAGGCAACCAGCTGCACATAAGAACTGCAGTTCAACAGATGTGAATATTCAGATGTCTGCTTCACAAAATACACATCCTGCTATTTCTATGGGGCCTGGACAAGCATTGGGCCTCCTTATGTGTATGAAAGCTTGCTTCTGTTCAGATATCTGGGATGGCCAGTTGTGCACTGCAAAAAAAAAAAAAAAAAAAAATCAACCCTAAACTAAAGGGATTTGTATCGTCAAATAGGGGAACTAGTTCATGCAAAATTTGCATATGATGATATAGGCATTAATCTGCAAATAAAGTAATAGAAATATAATACATTTACCACATTGCGGAATACAGCCTGTTGACTTGTGCACTGCTAACCAGGAGCTGCTAAGTGTTCAAGGTTCTTGTTCCCCCTTTTATTGGTTCTGTATCTTAAACCAGACACTGATTGTTCTGAAAGAGTGGATACTTTCCAATGTCTTCTGCAGCCCTTATAAATAGAGAACTGTCTTCTGTCCTGTTCATTAATATATACCATCAGGGTTAGCTGAATAACTACCAAGAAGGACTTTGAATACGTTCCCATTATATAATCAGCTGACCATGGTTAAGTTGGGAGTAAAATAGGGCATGCAACTGTATAGCTTCTTTCTTTGCACCTGAAGGCCATGAAAGCCTTTTAATATTAATATCCATGCAAAGTAAATCAATGGGGTCATGAATGGTATTTTTATGGGTTTATAGCTAAGGAATGCATGCTCATGAATATTTTTATACCCTCTCCAGCAAACACGACTCACTGTTTGTCTCCCAAGGTCAAGCCCACAGATCTGTAGACATTCTATTTCCCTTTCTTTGACGTGTGAACTAAGGAGACTTTTCTGCAGAAGTCTAATAATTAAAGATAAATGAATTAACTAACTATATCCCGGCTGTTGTTCTCATAGAGCTATCCCAGAGGGAGCAAAGATTAACCTTGCCCTGCTAATACCTGCTAAGACATTTCCAAAGGAACGTACAAAAGTAGGAATTGTCATTTTCCTGCTTTGATGGCCTTACTTAATAATACGTGGTAATATAGCTTATCAAGATGGAGGCTAGATGTTTATCACCAGCTCAGAGAAATCACACCAATTTGGCCACAAAATTGAATAAACTTTCATCAGCTCTATGGGAGCTTTTAGACAGCTGGATTCTGTGACCCCCATTCAACTTCCTGCACATTGGACTCAGAATGAAAATGCCAGGGAGCTAGATTTTAATCTATATAGTAACCATTTAAAAATGGAATGGCTGGTTTGCTGTTGTGGGAATGTATAGGAGCATATCATTACCCTTGACTGTTCCTATTTGTGTTGCTCATAACAAGGATGAATTCAATCCCCCAGTAAGTGCAATTAGGTTCTCTTTGATTTCAAACAGTCTGACCTTAAATGGCATTCCATTTTTCTCCTCCTGAAAATAATCATAAAGGAAAACATTACAAGAGTGGCGCAGAATGAAATCTTGCACAGCAGCAGGGAACTGTGGCATTAGAGCATGTTACTAACGATTGGTAAAATGAAAAGCATTCCCCATTTTGAGTGGTGGAAATATGGTTGCTAACTACTTGTAAACAAATAACTAGTTTTCTAGCACAGCAGGCTTGTAGTGGTCGCACAACACATGCACAAATTTATCCGATTTTTGCAGGACATACCTGTTTATAAGGATTTATAAACAGTTCATTTTAATCCTTCAGTTTTAACCAACAGCATCACTGCTTAGCAGGTTTTGCATGTGTATGTCTGTCAGATGATTGGCTGTTGCTGACAATCTTTCTGAACCGATATAAATGTGACAAGATCTACTACTATGAGCTATTGCCTGAGAGAGTTCAGTCCTGCTTGGTTTGGGTGTGGCAGCCAGTTCCCCATGGAGAGCTAGCTGGCGCATCTGAACCTTGTGGGGGGGGGGAAGGATTGAGCTCTGAGCTCTGCTTGGATTTTGCACAGGCTTGCTCTGGACCAGCATGGAGTCTCCTGGTCATCACCCCTTTATACTTACTCTCCATCTTTGTCTTCCTCAAATACAAAGATGAGCAGGGTTCCTTCATGAGGGGGGTTCAATATGGAGTTCAGCTGTGGTCACAATAATGCTCAGACCACCTGCCACAGCTGAGTCTTCATTTAGTGTTGGACAGCTCCTTGACAGAAGGTGCTATGTGGAGGCAAAAGACTACATTGCATAATGGAGAACACAGTACACTCGACAGAACTGTGTAATTTAGACATATGCAATTAATTACATAAAATCTCCAGGGTTTTCTTAAAAGGTAAAAATACTAGCAGCAACTGCATGGACAGATTCCGGTCTTCACCAGCAGATGAACATGCAAAAATGGAGAATTTCATATCTATGTTAAGTTACTGCAGATTTCTCTGACATCCCTACTTGTGATCTAGGCAACTGCTATTCAGAGACATGTTGCCTCTGACACTCTTACATTAAACAATCACTGTTCATATTCATCAATGAATGTATTGAACACCCTCTAGGTTCAATTGCATGTTTAGGGAGCAGGAGTACATGTGGCTTCTGCACATGTTTTACTAAACTTCTGCACATATTTTCCTCTTCATTTCAGTTGGAGGAGTTGAGCTGTGTGTGCATGACTCTTCATCCACAGATTAGATCCCTCAGTCAAATGAATGGGAGCTTGTGCACATCAGAATGTGTCAGGGCACAGTGAACTCTTGGTGGAGAAAAAAGTGGCAGCATATCCATTTATGCGCTTGAAAAAGCTGAAAACCCTGTTCTACGCAGTCCATGTACATATCCTGCTTAACTAGCTTCAGCTTCCCAAGAAGGAAAGGAAGAATGGGCATACGCTGTGAGATCATTATTTTCTGACCTGCCCGTCATCCTCATTGTGTTATCTCAATCATCTCCCATCTCTTCTATTTTTCAGCTAGTGATTTGCTGTGAGCTCTTGCCTGAGTTTTGTAGAGCAATTCATCAATTGACTCAAGAGCAGATGTTCCCATATGTATTCCCATTGTCCCATTCTCCCACCCTGTGCAGATATTTCTCATGGCTAGGAAAGCTAAGATTCACATCTAATATCATAATAACCTTGAGAAATGCAATTCTTTTAAACCTGTTGGTTCATCGGTACTGGGACCTATTTATACAATGGACACCTTCAATATAGATAATGCTACATTGGAGCAATGCAAGACTACAGCTGTGTGGCTACTGGGACTGGTATCTCCAGAATACATAGGCCCTTAGTGACTAGTTTATTTAAGACTCTTTTGTAATAGGAGAGCGGCATACTCAATTCAATCTTTCCCCTCTGCTTTCCCTATTAGCAGTACCTGCCAATGTATCCCTCGAGACTTTATTATTATTATTTTTCTTTTACAGAGAAGTATATTAGACTGTAGAATTGTTTCCCAAAGGATATGGTAGAAACTGGATCCATTAAAGCTAGACTTGAGAAAGTACTCGTGGATATACTGTAGAGAACCATCAATCCTGCAATGGGAGAGAAATGAACCAGTCACCCTAATATGTCTTTTCTATCTCTCATTTCAGTGTGCTATATGGTATACCCTTAAGCTGATGCTTCTAATCCCCAGGGACACTGCAGGGGGAACCACTAAGAAAGTAAGATGACTTTCAGATTCTAAGTGATAAAACGTAATATTGAGGCCCGTTTTCTGTTTGGGGGGGGGCACCAATTGGCTCAAGCCTTCTAACATTTGCTTCCTTTTCTTGCCCATGCCTTCTTTTGCGCTTCAAGTTTTACATTGCTTCCACTTGTAAGGATTAATTGTAGTTGTCAGATCAAACAGTTGCCTTCACAAACAGTTACATAAAAGGAGCCTTGTTGCATCGGACCAAAGACCCATCCAGTCAAACATTCTGCTACCCATAATGACCAACCAGATGCCTATGGGAAACTCGGGAAGCAGGATATGGGGGGCAATAGCCGCCTTCTGCTCTTAGAGGAAGATTTAGGGGAGCATGACCAGTTTGGTTGCACCATGCTAATTAGAAGTTCCATGACTTGCCAGACTGGGTTGATAATGTCAGTTCTAACCTATTAGGAAAGTGTAGCAAAAACACAGCGTGTGTCATTTTTCATTTTTCCATTGTGGAAAATGAGACAATATATCAGTAATGGATGGAGGCATATGGGGGCTTAGAGGGGGAAATGACTGGCTTGCAGAAATAGATCCTTAAAATGAAAGGCTGGTACTATTCCAGGTATATTAGAAGACCTAAAAATGCATCAGTATCCGGTTAGATATGCAATAGCCCTAGGCACACCTTATACTGTTTTATTACACATGAAGCAGAGAAGCAGATCGTATCCTTTGAAAACATGGTTAGAGAGGGGATATAAATATTTTAAATTAATAAATAAAATAGTAAAATGCAGTTTTGCATGATGAGATGCAGGACGTTAAGAAACCAAGCTCTCATATTTGCATACACCAGAGGTAGAGAGAGTGTTCCAGAAATGTATTGAGGACATGCAGAAATTTCTAGTGCTTTGTCAAAGTCAGTCCTCCGATTTCTCAAAAGATTTATTTCTCCGCAAAAGAGGCTTCTGTTCATCTGCTTCATTTGCAAGACAATTGGGAATTTCTTTAGGACTTCAGTAGGTGCAGGGTTGAAGGTGTATGTTGCATTTTGCCCCTTGGTGGAGAATGAGATGGTGTATATGTACATGGGAGATGCTGGTCTTTCGGATTTTAAGGTGACAATTGTATGCTCAGTTTTTTGAAAGTAGGTCATATCAAACACAGAGAGGTTCAATTCTGACTCAACGCACTGCTGGAAATTTTTCAGTTGTGTTCTGTTGCATCTGAACAGGAAAGATGCAACATCTTACAGTAATAAAATCTTGGTTGATAGCAGTTTTTGCCTCTCCATAAAAGTTGCTCAGCAGCACCCTAGATTGTATTGTTATACAATACAATGTAGGATTTTTACCCAGCTAGCATATTTTGCCATGCATCAGTGGACACATGGATTTTCCATTTAGGTGTGAGATCTTGACATGTACCTATTTTTCTAGCTGCTTGTAAGCGTGGATAAGGCAAAGTATTTTTGTGACTTTTTTGACTGAGAATGAGAAGTATAGGAACAGACGATTTGGGTGATGCCACAATCCATGTGAATAGCAGAGATTTCCTTTATGTGGAATTATTTCATATCCAAATGTATGATTCAAGCATTTTGTGCACATCATCCATATGAGAAGCAGCTGCCGAGACCACATAACACCGGTCCTGAAAGACCTACATTGGCTCCCAGTACGTTTTCGAGCACAATACAAAGTGTTGGTGCTGACTTTTAAAGTCCTAAATGAACTTGGTCCTGTATACCTAAAGGTGTGTCTCCACCCCCATCGTTCTACCCAGATACTGAGGTCCAGCACCGAGGGCCTTCTGGTGATTCCTTCACTGCAAGAAGTGAAGTTACAGGGAACCAGGCAGAGGGCCATCTCGGTAGTGGCGCCTGCCATGTGGAACACCCTTCCATCAGATGTCAAAGAAATAAGCAACTATCTGACATTAAGAAGACATCTGAAGGCAGCCCTGTTTAGGGAAGTTTTTAATGACTGATATTTTAATGTATTTTTAATCTTTTGTTGGAAGCTGCCCAGAGTGACTGGGGAAACCCAGCCAGATGGGCGGGGTAGAAATAATAAATAATTCTTCTCCTCCTCCTCCTCCTCCTCCTCCTCCTCCTCCTCCTCCTCCTTCTTAATTTCATTAAAACCAAACACCAAAAGGTCATGGTAGTTTGGGAGAGACTTTGGCTGCAATTTCTGATCATTTGTATTAGTCTATAAATAGTGTTTGGTGCCATTGTTATTGCCCCTTGTGTTGTGTTATTTTGTTCAGCTTATCTATATTGCGACACAGGGGTCTGCCCCTCAGAGCCAGCACATCACATGGGACTGGGCCTCAGCAGACACAGTCTCCTCTTCCTCACCCACTCTCCAGAAGCTGCTACGAGCTGCCTGAGGGAGGAGGCCAGCAGTGGTGACAACGGGATGTTCCTTTGAAGCTACCATAGCTGCACCTGCCATCGCTCATCCTCCCCGAGCTCAGAGGCGGTGGCATTAGTGGTGGAAATAGGGATATTCCAGGATCAAATCAGAAGATGGAGGGGGGTGTGCCTTTCATAATTCCAAGCCTGTCCCTGGAAAATAGGGAACAGGGCCAAATATTCAATCTTACTATGCCACACTTTCCTTAACCCCTCCCTCGTATTTTATTGCATACCACCCTTTGAAATTAACATGATTGCTACAGGAAAATAAGGCAAGGCCTTGTTGGATATCAGCCTACACACACACACACACACACACACACACACACACACACACTTGCTCCAAATGAAATGGGGTTCACATGCGGGTGAGTGTCTCATTCTCTGAGCCATTGGTTCATTATATTTAGTGCTATTTGGCAAGGACACATCTTCAGCGGGAGGTCTTTGTACAGGAAACCAAACATGGGCCAAGGCGGACTAGCGTTGCTTAGCAACAGCTTTGACTTTGGTCAGGTACTATGAGGAAGCAAGATCCCTAAGTTCCATAGAACTGAGTCCATTCAAAGAATTTATTGTCATTTCTCAGAAGTGATCTTTCCCTTTTGTAAACTCTTTTATGTGCTTAGCTCGTGCAGCATTCACAAGGTATTAAAAACATAATGCCCTACAAACTCGAGTGAATTGCTGGGTAAGGTGAACTTCATCTAGGTAATACACTGTAATAGCCGTTATATATCCCATATCCTTTGTATCCTAAAATTATGCTCCAGTTTTCCTATCATATTTTTTCTTTCTTTACTTCTGCTCTTTACCTGTCAGGGGGTTTGATTGTCATGGTTGCTGCTATATCAGTAGCCCTTAGTCTTAATTGAAATATATTTTGCAATAAGCATAGTCTAATGCTGTTACTTTGGCTTAACACCTTTTGCACTCTGTCTCAAAACTGTTACATAGAACTTAGAGTCATGGAGTTGGAAGGGACTCTGAGGGTCATCTAGTCCAACCCCCTGCAATGCAGGAATATGCAGCTGTCCTTTAGAAGGATCAAACCTGCAACCTTGGCATTATCAGCACCATGCTCTAACCAACTGAGCTATACACATTGTGGACTTTTGTTTTTTTCCATCAATCACCAACTTTCAGATGTATTTTCAGGTGAGGTTTATTGTGCTAGTTTTACTGATTATAATGGAAGTGCTTCTGTTTCTGACATCCCTTTCACACTGTTGTACCTGGGTTGTTGTTGTTGTTGTTGTTGTTGTTGTTTTGTTTTGTTTTACTGCTATAACACTAGAGAGGTTCATGGTTAATCTCTATTCTCTTTAACAATGAGCTGTAGTCAAGAAGCTTAAACATTAGTCTGGATTTGGACAACATTCTTAGTGCAGTGTTGTGTGGGAGCAAACAACAACAGCAACAACAACAACTCAAGAGGAGCAAAGCTGCTCCAATCTCTTTCTGGAAACCCACATTTTTGCTCATCAAGACACAGTTTGGCATACTGCATCATGTGAACCATTTGCATATGGGCCAAACTACACATGATGAGCAGTTACTCAAGTCTTCCTACCAATTTTCTGGTCTTTGGTTTTGTTTAAAATGAAATGCAGCTGTGAGAGACTGAAATTGAGAATAGTAAACTGATGCTTAATCCTTCCTTTCCCTGTAATTTTTCAAAACTATTTTTTTACTGATGCTTTCGTTAGAAAGATAACGACTAGAATATACTGAGACACCAAAGCATTAAATTTAAAACAAACAAACAAACAAAAAACAAACAACACACCCAACATCCATTAATCCAAGTGCTCAATAATTAATTGATCTCATCAGGGAATTTGATTCAAAAAATATTCCACTCAACAGGTGAATATTTGACAGAACTGAATCTCCTACCATCCTTGTGCATCTTAAGTGGTGCTTTCTTGCTGATAATTATATAGTCACGAATTATGTTTGGGGAGTTTCCAATAACCCTGGTATGGAAGAGAGACACTCGGAATTAAGAATTATGCATTTAATGCATCATTAATCAATTTGAATGTGGATTTTGAAGATCATTAATGTTTTTTTCTCCTTTCAGCTCATGTAGAAATCTAAGACAAACACATCTGTTCCACAGGTAAAATAAAACATCATTATTATGTAAACAGAAGTTTGAAAGCTGCATCTCTCCCCCTTCCCTTGCTCTCCCCCTTCCCTTGCTTCCCCATTCTTTTGCTTTTTGTCAACTGGTTGTGGTGGTTATTAGAAACAGTAAACTCCAAGCTTGAAACTAATTAGCTGACACTCCAGCAGATGTAACTTAAGGAGACAGTGCAAGCCATTCATTTATGTTAAATGATTTCAGATGATAACTTCTGGGGATTGCTACGAGAAGATGGAACATTAAGATGATACGTGAGCAGGTGCTGCCTAGGAAACAGTGTCAGCGTGGATCTGAACAGATTGTGTGGGACAAAAAATGCTCAAGGGGGTTTCTAACATTGCCATCCTGTTTCGTTTCCTCGCTCCGCATAGCTTGGCTACAATAACTGTGCTGTTCGACAGCACAGTGACAGAGGTGGACCATATGAAATAGATCTACACCTGGAGGCTCAGTGAATGGTTCCAGAGAAATTACACACTTCATTACACTTAAGCACAGAGAGATGGGGAATAATGAAATTCTAATAGGAGGCAGCCATAGGGTACAGATTATTGACATAAATGGCAGCTCAGGCAAATGCTTAGATTTTAAGGACAGAGGGTGGATAACTACCAAAAACAACAGCAGCAACAGTCAGTCAGCGATGAGAGCTGTTGTTTGGCATCCAGGAGAAAAAAAAAGAGAGAAAATAATGCAATCTGAGGGTAGTAAAATATGTGACAAGGGAAATGCATCTTACAGATTCATCAGAGTGCTGATAACAGGTAAGGCAAATCCTTTGCATGCAGAAAGTGACAGGTATAAGGCACCTTCCTGACCATAGGTGCCAACTCCCTGGGTCCCTGGGTACCCAAGCACCCACAAAATTCCCCATGAAAGGCCCAGGCACTCACAAATTTTGGTACCAGGGCCATGCAGGTTGCATAGCCCCACGGTGCCGGGCCCTCCACAGTCGCAGGGCCAAGCTGGCACTCCTGTTCCTGTCTCCCTAATGGGCATGATTAGGCAACGGCAGAATGTCTTAACTAGCTTAGCTAAAGCATTGGTAAGGTAAAGGTACTCCTGACCATTAGGTCCAGTCGTGGCCGACTCTAGGGTTGCGGCGCTCATCTTGCTTTATTTGCCGAGGGAGCTGGCGTACAAATTCCGGGTCATGTGGCCAGCATGACTAAGCTGCTTCTGGCGAACCAGAGCAGTGCACAAAAACGCCGTTTACCTTCCCACCGGAGCGGTACCTATTTATCTACTTGCACTTTGAAATGTTTTCAAACTGCTAGGTGGGCAGGAGCTGGGACTGAACAACAGGTGCTCACCCCGTCATGGGGATTCGAACTGCCAACCTTCTGATCGGCAAGCCCTAGGCTCTGTGGTTTAGACCACAGCACCAACCGCGTCCCCAAAGCATTGGTAAGTCAAGTTAAAGAGGCTATTAACTCAAGAGTCTGCTGTGATCATCAAGTCAACAGCTGCACAATCCTCAGACCTTCTAAGAGGACCAGCTGTATTTTACTGTAACCATGGGTTATCACCATATTTTGTTGGGTGCTTGATTTCTGTACATGGAAAGGTTTCTAGCTGGCTGGCTGTGCCTCTCTATGAAAAACAGGAACTGCTTTTGCAAAAGAATCTCAATGGCGAATACACCTATGATCCTTCTTTAAAGGAAGAAGTGACACAGGAGGCACAGAGGGAGAGAGAATCTCACAATGTAGGATTCTGCCCCCTCTGCAGAAGCTGGGCAGTGATTTGTCACAGATCATATGAGAAGAAATGGCAAGAGAGCCATCAACCTTCGAGGAAGGATTGTCATGGTGCTGCTGTAGAAAAGTAAACTTGAAGCTGCTGAAGGGCCTTGATGTGGAAGCATTCAACTGATACCGCATGCTACTGCAACTATGCAGTCTGTAACCACACACTTTCATGGTACCGGCTGCAGCACCCACTGTCCACTGCCTCCTTCTGAGGCATAAAGGTACAAATGGGTATTCCTTTTCTCCCTGAAACACCATACCGTAGCTCTTTGTTGCTTTGCTATTGGCTCCCTACATGTGGAACTGTGAAGACCTGAAAACACAGATTTTGCAAAGAAACAGGCAAATTTGTCTGCTTTGCCTTTTCGCTTTTTCAGTCTTAAACTTCAGTCCTCCATGTTTCTGTACTCTTTTGTGGTTTTTGTTACGTTCCCGTGAAAATTCGGCAGCCTTTTAGTGCAAATTTCTCCTAGGATACATATTTCATCGACGTAATTCCTCCTAATATAATGCTTTTGTCTATTCAACAATATATGGATTGTTATGCAAACTTGAGCCCAGAATATGCATGTTTGTACACATTGCTTGGACAGAGAACTGAACTGCAAAATTCAGAGAAGTGCAAATTTCAAAGGATGTCAGTGTTTCAGTTTACATATCGTTTTGGAAAGTGTGGATTAGGTAAATTCACATTTAAATGTGAACTGAATCTCAGTTCTCCTCTGTTTCTAACTGGAAGTATAGTACCTGTCAAGTGCTTCCCCAAACATCAATATATGTGCTTTTCAGAAGTTACCAATGACTGCTGGCCCCTTTGCTATGTGAAGAAACAAAATATACATGCTTTTCAATTGTCCAGGAAACATCACAAACACAAATAATGGAGGTCAACCAGGTTGCAGAAGTGAAGCTAAGGGTGAGGTTATAGAGCATCTCCTGTTTTCCTTAAGACATGGATCCAACTCTGGACTGCAAAGTGGCCATTGCAGCTTCCTATAAGCTTCTGAGACTTTCAGATTACATTTTGTGTGGTCAGAATGAGATGTGAATGCTGGCCTATTTAGCAATCAAGGGAATGAGATGATCTATGGCCTTTAACAAACCAGCAATGTTGCAACTCTTCCCAGCGTTACCAAGCTTACTCTTAATGCAGCAATATATATGATCACATTGGGGGCAGGGGGACTCTAAAGAATAACAAATCCAGATATCAGTTCCAGCATAGTCAAAAGGCCAGGGATTATACAACATCTTGAAATTGCTTATTCTAAATTTTGAATTATTTATATTTTTATATACAATCTTTACCTATAGCTCATTATGCTTCCTCGATAATTAAGACAATTATTCATTGTCCATTTTCTAATGTACCATTCCAAACGGAAAAGAACTTTGAAGTTTCCTTAGTTGTTTGAGATAGATAAGTTTGTCGTTGTCAGAAGATAAATTATAATTCCTACGCCTGTTTTTAAGTGCAATTCCCTTAAAGCAACACAACAAAATTACCCTGGCATCTTTAGGTAATAAATAACCTTCTGTTTCATTAGAGGTAATAGTTTTACGAAATCCTTGAACGATTGAACATGTCCAAAAAAATGATAGAAATCCGCATAGATGGTTGCACATCACCAGCGCAGACCTTGTGGTAGGCTATAAATTGTATAGCTTAGTACCACTAAACTGGCTTCAGACCAGAAGTGTCTTGGACAAAGAAACCTCTGCCATTCCTTCCTGTTTGCTCCATCACCTGCCTCCCCAGATGGCCTCTTATCACTCAAGAATGGCTTTTCGGGGGCTGGAGATGGCTGTAAAGGGGTGCAGGGAGTCAGAAAAGTTCCATCCATGCATCTCTGTATCCAACTCACTATATTTTTCATATCCCGCCCCCGCCCCTGCGCTTTTAAATCAGATGAGTTTACACCAACAAAGATGTTTTTACAAATCTATTCCCACATTTAAGGTGTGTACACATTAACATTTATTCTGGCTCCAGTGTGCTCCCACTCCTGGTATTTGAAGCTAGCCACAGACCATAAGACACTATCCTGTAGTTCCTTGATAAATATTGCTGTTTGATGTGTTCCCCCACAAATCAGCTTCCAATTGATTGGAACATGTAAGCTATAGAATTTTGGGGACAACCCATTAGACTATTATTCTAATCCAATAGCAAAGACCATGCATATCTGTCACCTTTTCCCTTTTCTTGTGAGGAATCCTATTTGGAATAAGGGAATTTCCCTTTAAAAAAGGGAAACGTTGACAGCTACGAGACCATGTTAACATTATGGTCACCTTGGGGGAAATGTAGAAAGGCCCAAAACACATGCCAGTTTTGACTCCCCTTCTTCCGAGTTGCAGGAATCAACATGCACTGTGTATTGCTATTTGAGATCATCTTTTACACCTGGATTGACTGAAACATCCAATCAATACTAAATTAATCTGAAATCACCAAATGGAAAAGGATTACTTGCAATTTTAATGCCGTTAAAAGGGTTATGTGTGTGTGCTTGTGAGTGCAGGCATGCGGTGCTTGCTTTCCTTTTGATCAGTTTGAGTGTCTCCTTGAGTCTTTTATATGAGCTTTGGTATCTCATTGCTGGAAAATCAATTTCTATTCAATTAGGAGATGAAGATTTCCCTGCTGGAAACCAAAACCAATCAGTTGCAGTTTGCAGGCTTTTAGATTATGGATCCCTAGTGCGTACAACAGAATTATTATATGATCACTATGGATATCAGATTGTGGGCGATAATGACCAAGGGTTATCTTTATATATGTTGATGAAGAGTTATATTATAACCTCAGGTATACCTTTCTAATGTTCTTCAGCATTAGGTAGATTTGACAACATCCATTTTGTCATCTTTAACTTTGGGATTTTCTTAATATAGCTCACGCAAGTGAACCATGGCTTACAATCATAACCAGAAAGGAAAATTTCAAGAAATTTCATCGTGCCCATTTGGTTCATGATGGGCAACTACTTTTGCCACCCATTTCTTACAAAAAAGTGTTTGTGTAGCCATCATCTGAAGAATGTACATTGGTTAAATTTTCTGCTTTTTTATAATATACTGGAGAAAAACATCATTTATAGAGATATGACTGTGGAACTAAGTGATGTGCTTAATCAAAAAGCATTTTGAATTGTTATAAATCCAGAAAAGTTGATTTTCAAGGATACCGCCCTATAATTCTGTATTAAAATTGCATTACCATAGGATTTAGAAATACTTTAATGCACATACAGCTGCAGTGTAATGAAGAGAAGATTAGGTCATCCTGCGATTAAAACATCCTGTCCTTTCATGCGCCGTAGATTCTTAACAAAATAAAATTATGCAAATAGGAGCAGGATATTTATTTTGAGAAAGGTAAAGTTTTAAACCATAATCAAGCTGAAATACTGTAAAATGAGATGTACCGCAACAATAATTTAAAGTAATAGCCTAGATGTCATTTAAGCAATTTGCAAACCGTATATTTCCCTGCTGTGTTTGCAAGATTACCTTGTGAATCATCAGGAGCCATAACTCAAAAAAGTCTCTTGATTTACATTTGCCTGAGTACTAAAGGCAAGAAAGGACAAATAACCCAGTGATCTTGTAGCTACATTACAATAAAGCAAAGGGTACTTTTTCCACCCCCACTCCCAACTTCCATGCCTCCTGCTATATTCTGGGAACTTGTAGTCAAGATGTGCTATATGGCTGTCTGCCACTGTTTATAAAAGGTTTTACGGAGGTGTGTATATTTAATTTTATGATCAGTATTATAAGACATTATAAGACTATAAAAGTGCAACTCTCAGCACTTTTGAAATGCAGGTCCTAATTTGTGAGATTTGTTTTAAAGCTGCAGTCTACAGACAAAGCTTCACTAAGGCCCTCACCATCGTGCCACACAGGCCAGTTCTTTTTTTTTTTTTTTTTTTTTAAAAATATTTATTAAGGTTTTTTTTTAAAATATAAATGCACACATCAAACAATCTTACTTTTATAACAACAAATTCTTCACTTCTTTGGACTCCCTCACGTCCCCCTCTCCCATTTACATCATTAAAAAAAGAATTTTTCCAAACAAATTATCAACTTGTTTACAATCTCATGTCCACACATTCCAATATAATTTAACACTTTTTCCAATAAAGTTTTTATATTTTCTTTAGTCTCACTTATCATCAAATTTAAGTCTAGTTTAGTGGTGGCCAGTTTTTTATAATCTAGCATCCTTCTTAACATTCAAACAAATTACAATGTTTTTGTAGATACATCTTGAATTTCTCCCAGTCTTCCTCCATCTTTTCTTCTCCCAGGTCTCGGATTCTGCCAGTCATCTCGGCCAGTTGCATATAGTCCATCAGCTGCATCTGCCACTCTTCCAGTGTGGGTAAATCTTGAGTTTTCCAATTTTTTGCGATGAGAATCCTTGCTGCCGTTGTTGCATACATGAAAAATGTTCGATCCTTCTTTAACACCTTCTGGCCGACAATACCCAGAAGGAAGGCCTCTGGTTTCTTAGTGAAGGTATACTTAAATACCTTTTTCAGCTCATTATATATCATTTCCCAGAAGGCCTTCACCTTAGGGCATGTCCACCAGAGGTGAAAGAATGTTCCTTCATTTTCTTTACATTTCCAACATTTATTGTCAGACGAACACACAGGCCAGTTCTATACCCAGTTAGATCCATATTGTGGCTTGCCTATTTGCTTATGCCACTCCAGCACCTTGCATAAGAAGTAATTATGTGGTGGGTTGACCAATGAGGTCACACCCACACGTTGGGGCCGCACTGATACAGACCAAGTGCCTTTCTCAGTCAGCCTTGTCATGTGATCACTTGCTATATGTGACAGGGTAAGCGGGTGGTGCTGTGGTCTAAACCACTGAGCCTCTTGGGCTTGCCGATTGGAAGGTCAGCAGTTCAAATCCCTGCGGCAGGGTGAGCTACCGTTGCTCTGTCCCAGCTCCTGCCAACCTAGCAGTTCAAAAGCTTGCCAGAGCAACTAGATGAATAGGTTCTGCTGCAGTGGGAAGGTAAATGGTGTTTCCGTGCGCTCTGGTTTCCATCACGGTGTTCCATTGTGCCAGAAGCGGTTTAGTCATGCTGGCCACATGACCTGGAAAGCTGTCTGTGGATAAACACCAGCTCCCTCAGCCTGAAAGTGAGATGAGCACCGCAACTCCATAGTCGCCTTCGACTGGACTTAACCATCCAGGGCTCCTTTACCTTTACCTTTACCTTTACCTTTACCTGAAATGTGTTCCATGCTGTTCGAATAGAGAACAGGTCTATGGGGGAAATGGGACCAAAGATCTGGGAAGTAAGGCTCATGAATGGTTTGGGAAAGGTTTACCATTACAACATCACGAGAGCTTTGCCATAATATATGTGAAGGTCAAAAAATTCTGTGTGGTCTCAGGTAGTGGAAAATGCCAACATGTAAATGTGGATACCTCCTGGATGTGTCCATTTCCCCTGATCCCATTCCATCATATTGTTAGCATAGTCAGGCTCCAGTCATTGCAGCTACCACAACCTTTTCTCATTCAGTTCCCTACAGTTTTTATGATAATCTGAATAATATATACATATTAGCCAACCATACTCCTAGTAAAACACTCCTATCCTGCTGGTCCCTGCTGTGAGGCTTACGCTCATCCAGATTTATAGAATCCAACAATCAAATTATATATCCAACCAGCGACCAACACCAGGTTATGGAGTAAGAGCAAAGTTTTGCTGTAATAAAACAGGGCTTTATGAAGCAGGTTGTATATTTCCTCACCTCAGGAAATTTATTTCCAACTTAAAAATAAATAAAATCAAAACATTTATTCAAAAGCTACAATACAGCTTTGTCCACTGCTATAATATCATGGAATGATCACTCCCATCCTCAATCCCAGTCTATACCCCCTATACTGCTGACCTTCACTCCTAGAAACTGAAAAACATTGAAGGGCAGAAAGAAGACAGGGGAGAAGAGAGAGAAGCTCACATGCACCAAAAGACAGGTCCAGATGTTTTCAATTACAACCCCATCATCCTGACCATTGGCCATGCTGGCCAAGACATCTCGAAAACACTAGGTTGAGGCAGACTGGAATATGTCATGGGGGGGGGGGTTCTTTCTTCCATGCTTTCCCTCATTCCTTCCATTTCAGGTAGCCTGAAAGGGGGTGAAGGGGCTACTTGTCCACTTACTTTCATGCTTTGTTAATCACTTTCTAAAAGTGCCACACTGATGAACCTGCTGTTGGCCAGACTTTGATCTTGGAAGCTTTTTGTGTCTCCTAGATAACAGCTGAGTAAATGTTTGATATGCATGGAGCAAAGCTAAGCCTGATCCTGTAGGGCTATTCTCAAATGGGGTGGGGGACTTCTGTGATCAAAGACAAATGAAATATATGCAATTTATAGTGCCAACTTTCATGTAACCTCAGCACCTTACATTGCTTCTCACTTTCTGAATTAGCAAGATCACATGGTGTAGTTCCTTTGAGATGACTATGAAGAGAAAGACATGTTTTGAGGTCAATGAGGAATATAGGAAAATAAAAGGGAGGTCGTTGCAGGTGCTGTTCCAATAGCTTGGGGAAGAGAAAGGAGAGCATGATGCTATGAAGTGAGGCCTTCTGGGAAGCTGTTTTCTCACAGGCTTTTTTTTGACAGACCCTTGCCACCCAGCAAAGAAGATTTCTGTTGCCTAGTCCCCATAGCCTACGCCAAAAACAGCTGCAACCGTTTATTTTTAAACCTTGTGCATCAAGTCTTTGGATTCCTTGAGAACTGCAATGGAAGACTGTAGCACAAAGAAATTGGTTGACAGTTGAGCTAAATTGGGAGCCCACATTTTGCAAAACCCTTTGCCCTGTGCAAATAGCTTCCCTCCACTACTATTGCCCTTATCAGCTATGCTCCATACAAGCAGGGATGAAAATGTTCTGCAAAGTGATTCCTCCCCTCTCTTGAAAAGTTTCATCATGAGGTGTGGATTGCACCACAGAGACTAATCATGGCAATCCAAAGCACTTAAGAAGTGTTCTGTTAATTTCTTCGGTGTTAATCTTCATTGTTTAAACTCATGTTTGACCTTAATATATGCAAAACCTAAAGAGATTTTCCAATAAATTATTAGAAAGGCATCAAAGGCCTCCTGCATTCTCCCTGGGTTATATATATATGTATATCATAAACTGATCTTATAAAACGGTACTGTGAAGTTTTCAGTGATCAGGGAAAAGAGAAAGCCAAACATTATTTTGAAGAGAAGTGCCTAGTTTTGAACCCTGTTAGGTGTTTTTATTATTATTATTTTGTGCAAAGCTGTTCCTAAAGTTCTGCTCTGTTTGCTTTATTTTTCATCACTGTGATGAGTTACGCCCCTCGCGCCATTACTCACTACCCAGTCACCATTTTATAGGGGTGCCATCCATTAGATGAAACCATACTTGATAAAAGAAATAAACCTGTTCAAGGAATAGATTTACTGCACGCCAGGGCCATGAATTAAGAACCCTCCTAACTCTCCCGTGTGTTCTATATTTCCTTGCCATTTAGCACATCTCTTAAAAACAAACAAGAAATATCACCTCTCCTCTTCCCTGCTCCCTCTCTGTGAAGGCAAATTGAATCTAAAATAAAAATGGAATGCATAGATTAAAAAGATGCTGAAGTAACTTTTTTCTTTCTCCCTGCGCTTTGCTTTTCCATTGCAACTTTCACACCTCTCAACAGTGTGTGACATGCAAGCTCTGTTTGTTCTTTTGCTGTTCTCTGGCATCCCACACTGCAGCAAATGAGACCTGAACATTAACTCTTTGCCGAGGATGTAATCTGGGGCCCTGCTGCCGCACGCCCCCAAACTTACTCTACTGGTGGCCTGCTTCTTCGCAGGTATCCTGTCTGGTACTTTAATCAAAAGGATGCTTCTTTCACTAGACATAGCCTGCTCTCAGTTACTCCCTAAAAAGAGTTTCAGAATGAGAAGTGGGGTGGTTAGAACCAAACCAAAGAAAGAACAAAAGCACAGCCAGTTTTGCATATTCAATACGCAATGCAGAGCTGCTCAGATGATCCACGTGGTATCAAATTGTTTTCAATAACATGCAGCTTTTATTTGGCTTCTCTTAAAATGTTTGAGGTTATTATCTGAAGGCATCCCTGTACAGGGAAGTTTTTAATGTTTGATGTTTTATTGCGTTTCATGTTTTAATTTGTTGGAAGCTGCCGAGAGTGGCTGGGACAACCCAGTCAGATGGGTAGCATGATCATAGAATAATATAATCTTAGAGCTGGAAGGGACCCAAGGGTCATCTAGTCCAACCCTCTGCAATGCAGGAATCTCATCTTAGTAATCATCACCATCATCATCATCATCATCATCATCTAGAACAGTGGTTCTCAACCTGTGAGTCCCCAGATGTTGTTGGACTACAACTCCCATCATCCCTGAGCTCTGGCCTTGCTAGCTAGGGGTGATGGGAGTTGTAGTTCATCAACATCTGGGGACCCACAGGTTGAGAAAGGCTGATCTAGAAGGTTCTAATTCACTGAAGTAAGCCTAACTTGTTTTGGAATTTCATACAACAACTCCACCTTTGATATCTTTGCTTCTGGAATTGTCTGCATTGCACAAACCATATCCAATATTACTCTTCAAGGTAAACTGACAAAATACGTGTTCTGTTACTGGTCCGTTATCTATTGGATACCCTGTTGCTGGTCCATTATCTATTGTTGTTCAGTGCCTGTTGTTTGAGACCGGGGCTCTCTCTGACTTGCTTGCTCGTCTAAGCACACTGTGATATGTCATCCTGATCCTACAGTCCACCAGATGGCTGAGAAGCCCATCTCAACGTGAGCTTTTGACCTTGAAATTCTTCACTCTCCTGAAAATGAAATGCACAAGAAAAATTGCTCTCTCTCTCCCCCAGAGTATGTCGCCATAAACCATGTGGACTTGTAGTGATATAGCAATACATTCTTTGTTCAATGCAGGTCTTTTGGCTTTAATTTATATACAAGTCCAAACCTACTTAGCTGATATTTTGATTCACTTCAATGGGTCTGGCAGGTGGGCAAACTGCCCGGTTTTCTTTTTCCTTCTCCGAAAGATGTTACGAAGTATTCGGAGAGCTAATTTGCAATGGTGTGGGAAAAGTTTGCAAGCTACCCGAGTCCTTTGCTCACTCCCACATGCTGGGTAGGACCACAAATTAGAATTTCAGAACTAAAAGAGAGGTGGTGATGTGTGGTAGGAGGAAGTGTGGTGGTCTTAGGGTTGTATTTCCTTATAGAGACCTCTCAAGGGTTGCATGCCAGTGGTGAATGTGGACAGAAGCAAATGTAGGTGAAGCAACAAATGTTACTTTATTCACATAACCTTCTATATCCTCCGTCCAGGCAAGCAGGAAGCATTACCAGAATTCAAGAACACATTGTCTCCAGGAAAACCATACACTCAAGGAGGGTACAAGGTAAGGCCAGTGAAGGGTATGGTCTGAGGAGAATTCTGAGAACCAGATAGAGAGGTCTGGATGGCTGCATTTTGGCTTGAGACCTGAGTTTCCCCATTCCTAATTCTGCATGTTGTCTGCAGGATTCTCTCTGTATTACTGTGTGGTACTTTGGTTTTAGGATTATTTAAGAACCTATAAGAAACACAGGGCAAGTCTTTGCTACTGTCATTCTCAGACTACTGGGAGCGACTATCAAAGAAATGCTATATGGCTGTGTTACAGAGCTCTATAACAGGTGGTCTAAACCACTCAACCTCTTGGGCTTGCTGATCGGAAGGAGCGCGGTTCGAATCCCCACGACGGGGTGAGCTCCCGTTGCTCTGTCCCAGCTTCTGCCAACCTAGCAGTTTGAAAGCATACTAGTGCAAGTAGATAAATATGTACCACTGTGGTGGGAAATTAAATGGTGTTTCCGTGTGCTCTGGCTTCAGTCACTGTGTTTTGTTGCATCAAAAATGGTTTAGTACTGCTGGCCACATGACCCAGAAAGCTGTCTGTGGACAAATGCGGGCTCCCTCGGCCTGAAGCGAGATGAGCACCGCACCCCATAATCACCTTTGACAAGACTTAACCATCCAGGGGTCCTGTACCTTTTACCTTTTTTAGAGCTCTCAGCTAGAATTTTTAAACTCCTTAGCTTTGGAGTGCAGAGCCTACAGTCATTTGGGCTAATCCAAAATACAGATTATAAGGCTTACTGAAGAACCCTATACATGCGTAGTCAGAAGTAACTTTGGAGCTGGATTTAGGGGAGCACAACCAGTTTGGTCACAGTGGGTGTGGAGCCTCAAGGTTCCACTGAGGGCTCTGCAACTATAATTTAAAACTATAATGAAGCATGAGAGGTGCAGGGGTGCCAAATTTTGGCATTGCACAATCACTGCTGAAATTTGAGACCCCAAGTTTCACCACTGGTAAGTTCTATTGAGTTTGATAGGGCTTACTCCTAGGTAAATGGGTATAGCAGGGTTCTCCAATATGGTGCCCATATGTACAATGGCACTCTTGAAATCTTCCCCCAGTGTCCACAAAATCCCACTGACCTCATGGACATGAGGTGGGGAGGGTGATTGCCTTTCCCCCCATTGAGAAGTACATAGAACTGAAGGGAAAAGTTGGACAACTGATGCTCTTTCCCACTTCCCTTTTCAGCTCTATGCCCTTTCCAAGGCTCTGATTAATTCTACCTGTTCCAACTTTTACCCTAAACACTGGGAAAAGCAAAGTGTATGCTGGCACCCAGGATACTGATTGGTGCCTATAGCTGTTCTCCTATATCTAGGAGCTCAATGGGACTTAACTTCTGAGTAATCTAACTGCAAATTGCATGGTAAATAGATTATTCCTGTAACCACTTGACTGTATCTCTTGCATTCAGACATACTTCTCCCGAGGGCAAGTATCTTGATACAAGTCTGTATCTCAGTATATGCTACCGTATCGTGGAATATTCCTCAAAGCTCCCTCTTTCCCCCCTTCTCTGTTATGCTCTGTTCACATTCGAGATAGGAGAAAAAAACAATTGTTTTGTTAGTAGGCAAGACAGCTTTTGCTGTATTCATTAAATATATATATGCCCACTTACATTTTCCAATAGAGTAAAAGTCTTGTTAAAATAAAAAATAAAACTATCTCTGCCCCAGAACTCGTATGTTTAAAAGGTCTTCTTGATAATGACTTGAGGTCTCAGACATTTAATCCTTCCAATGTAGCAAACCGTTCTTTCACCATTTAGAACTGATGTCTAGAAGTGTAGTGAAGCGATAGCGTCCTTGAATTATTTAAAACAAAAATTGCAAAAGAGCAAAAGGACAAGCTTGAAAAGTCTTCCGCCGTCTTTAAAGAGGAATGCCTGTTGTAGATGAATGCTGCTTAAATACCAGTTTAATTCTGCATGTTGTCTGCAGGATTCTCTCTGTATTACTGTGTGGTACTTTGGTTTTAGGATTATTTTCACACACACACACACACACACACACACACCAGTTACAAAACAAGATACAGTTAAGACAACCAAACAACAGGCGAAAGAGACCGAGGTAGTCATTTTGTTATGTCTAGAGCATGATGGTCTTTTTTTTTCTTGCGACCTCAGAAAGAAACTTTGCCACGGTCAGTGTAATATCATTTGACCTATCCTCCAGCAGGTATTTAATATGGGAGGCTTCAGATTTTCCCAGCAAATTTGCTAGTAAGGGTTTGATCAGTTGATCCCTTACTTGCTCGTACTGCCCACAATGCAGTAGGATATGGTTCATGCAATCGACGTCCTGAGAACATAAACAAAGCCTATTTTGATAGGGGATGCCTCTCAGTCTACCGTTTAGAACTTCTGATGGAAATACATTTAATCTAGCTTTGGTAAATAAACGCCAATAGGTAGATACGGACAAATTCCTAAGATATGAGGCTAACTCAAAGTTGTGCCCGTATTGGATTCCAGCTGCAATCGGGCCACAGATTACATTGGATCTGGATCGCAGGTCACTATGTGAGATACCCAAAGCCTTTGCCTCAGGGATACAAGGGCGGTATCGTAGCCCGGTTGATACGAAAGGGATGGTGACAGACCCCAGTGTGGTGTAGCGGTTAGGAGCAGTGGACTCGTAATCTGGTGAACCGGGTTCGCTTCCCCACTCCTCCACATGCAGGTGCTGGGTGACCTTGGGCCAGTCATACTTCTCTGAAGTCTCTCAGCCCCACTCACCTCACAGAGTGTTTGTTGTGGGGGAGGAAGGGAAAGGAGAATGTTAGCTGCTTTGAGACTCCTTAGGGTAGTGATAAAGAGAGATATCAAATCCAAACTCCAACTCCTCTTCCCTCCCTCCCCCAAAAGAAACCTGTTACAGGAGACTTTATTTCACGGAATATTTTGAAAGGAAAAATATGTTATTTTCCATAATTATGATAACATAATTATATGTAAAACAGAATATGACTCATCCATTTAAGAAGGGTGTAGAGTACCTTTCATCTAACTGATTGTATCATGGTAGGCAAGATTTGATCCTTCAAATGTGGTTGGACTACCATTGCCATCCTGCCTGACCAGAAATCATGTTGGCTGGACCTGATGGGAATTGCTGTCCAAGAAAAACAGTGAGGCAACACATTGGCCCACCCATGGATTATATGAATACGTGAATTAAAAGATGATAGAAGCTATTTCTATTCAATGCTTAATGAATGTGGTCTTTGCAAATTTCTGTATATAATGACTCTAATAGTGAGCCCATACATATATTAGTCTAAGAGTAACGTATGGATTGGAACAGCTGTCACCTATACACTTCTCTGAATGTTGTGGTTTGGTTCTTGGTTTAAATATTTCAAAATATGAAATGAAATATGAAAATCAAATGCTAAAATAAACATTAAAATACATTGTGTTGGTACTTCCCCTTCTCGTTCCTTCTGCCACTAAGATGCCACTGATGTCCCATTGCCTCTGCCCCCTTTTGTCCCCAAACTGCACAGTTCTTTATTTGTCTGAGCCCTACAGATAGCTCAGTCCTCTGCAACACTATCAACATGATCTTTTGTTTCCTTTGTAGCAGCTGTACAATTTGACACCACGGTGTGATTAACTTTTCACCCTCAGTTGTTGGAATGTTTGTGGACATTCCAGGAGTACATGGCAGCTAAGTCAACAACTAGAGGACATTGACTCATCATCATGTGACTTCCAGTTTTTTATATGCCTGTTATAGATGGTGAACTTGCAGTGGGAAGATAAGTGGAAAGAGAAAGTTTCTAGACAGCTGAGAGAACCTGCAAATTGATATATGGATGAGACTGGGCTTCTTAAAATGTTTCAGTAGGAAAAGTAAGACCTATTTCAACCAAAATCTGGGAGCTTTTACCTGTGTAAACCAGACTCCATGTGAGTTCTGTATCCTGTGACAGAAGCACAATCCTGTTCTTGCCTCTCTGAATGTTGCATTTTCAAAAAACTCAAGACTAATCCCTTTCATCCAGAGAAATATTCCTTTCAGGTGACAGCTGAATGGAGGCATCAATCAGCTTCTAAATAAATGACAAGTGGACACCTTAACGGAGATGATGCATTATACTAAGGCTGACCAATTCCATACGTTTTGTGCCACCTGTGATAATTAGATGTTACAGCTCAGTGGTGAGCTTTATTGTTCATCTCCTGAAGGCATTTTCTCCTGTGAAAAATATCCAGATGTCTATCTCTCAGGTGGTCAACCCATTGTCCTTGCTTGTCCCAATTGAAAAGGGGAAGGGATGGAACAAACAGACAAGGAAAGCAGCAGCGCGCAAGGAGGGCATTTTGCATTACAATAAGATATTTAATAGCAAAGAAATTTTCTCCTGAGCTGCTACGATTCCTTGATTCCATCACACTACAGTACACTGTGTGTCATGAAGCATATGTTTGAGTGGGTTTCTTCTCTGTCAAGAAATTGTAATCTACCCTTGAATGAAATGAAATACACATGCGGTGCTACTTGACAAAACAATGCTTGTTCGAGGGCCTGGCTGTATTTTTGAGATGTGCTGCTTTTTTTTTTTTTTTTTTTTAAACATTACAGTCCAATAAATGGACCACTTTAAGTTATACAATTGCTAGCAGAATTTCTGTCAGCAGCTTTTTCTGTATGGATATACAGTGGACGCTCGGGTTGCGAACATGATCCGTGCGGGATGCATATTCGCAACCCACAGCGTTCGCAACCCACCGCTGCATGTCTGCGCACACGCGTGTTGCGATTTGGCGCTTCTGCGCATGTGCGACTGCCAAAACCCAGAAGTAACCGGTTCCAGTACTTCTGGGTTTGGGGTTCCATAACCCGAAAAAACGCAACCTGAAGCATCTGTAACCCAAGGTATGACTGTACCAGAAATGGAAGAGGCTTAATATTAGGTGTGTGTATTCATTCTATTTTGGGACTAAATAACTGTTGGGGTGATTCCTGTGTCAAACTGAGGCATCTCAATTTAGATCAGCACCCAGAAAGCTTTTGTGACACTCTGCCACTCTATTTTTCTGTATGCTCTGCTTGTCAGTATATCTCTATATTATTTTTAAGCTCTCTATTCTAGGTCCATGGCCTAGGGAGAGAGTGAGATTCTCTAAATGCTGCCTGAAGGACACTGTAGTCTAAGGATCATAGAACTGTAGAGCTGGGAGGTACCCCAAGGGTGATCTTGCAATGCAAGAATCACAGCTAAAGAATCCCTAACAGATGGCCATCCAGCCTATTTAAAATCCTCCAGTGAAGGAGAGTCCAAACCCCTCATAGGTAGTCAATTGCCCTTTCAAACAGCTCTTACCACCATTTATTATTATTATTATTTATTGAATTTATATACTGCCCTATACCCGGAGGTCTCAGGGTGGTTCAACATGAAAACCAATATATATATATATATATATATATATATATATATATATATATATATATAATATCAAAATAAAAACAACAACCCAATAACACCCTCCCTCCCCCAAAAGAGCCACATTTTAAAAGGGCATAGGATGTCAATCAGATTAACTAAAGGCCTAGTTAAGAAGGAACCTTTTTCCATGGCACCAAAAGGTGTATAATGAAGGTGCCAGGCAAACTTCCCTGGGGAGAGCATTTCACAGATGGGGAGCCACTGCAGAGAAGGCCTTGTTCTCATGTTGCCACCCTTCAGACCTCTCGAGGAGGAGGCACACGAAGAAGGGTCTCAGAAGATGATCTCAGGGTCCGGGTAGTTTCATATAGAAAGAGGCAGTCCTTGAGGTATTTCATAAAGTTCTTCCTAATGTTTAGTCAGAATCTCCTTTCTTCAGGAGATTTGAATTCATTTAATTTAGCTAGCTGTTCCCTTACCACCTCTTTTCCTATTTTGGGCTGCACCTCCCTCTCTGTATCATTTATTCCATTATCACCAGACCATCTCTTGATGTTGCAAAACAGAACACGACAATTTTCAGTCATAGCTGATCCATGGCTATTTGATGTACCTTTGGGGACTATTAATTTGCTGGTGAAGATTTATCATTGAAACAGTTCATTATCCTGGAATAACTGTACTGTCTGCTGCTGTGCTCAGAGCACCCTATTGCAACGTTTGGAGTGCCCATCATCTCACATTTGTAGTGTGTGCCTATAGCACCACCGCCGTGCAACTCACTTCTGACTATATTTTGGAGAGGATATTGACTGTGGAAAGGCATTCTGCCTCCATTTCAGTGATCCTTGACAGTGACTTACCACTCTTACCATTCCTGTTCATGGAACATTTATTTGATTCTTATTAGTTTGTGTCTCCATGCACATATTATATGTCTTCTGTTCATGAATTTTCAATCAGTGTAGTGTTATAAAAATATTGCTAGTATATTATTAGCTGACGTGTTGCTTGTTGTTGTTCAGAGCATCTCTTGATGTTATCAGGGCTGATTTGGGTCCAGTCACTGTGGGAGCTGTGTGCTGGCATACCCTGGAGAAGATTTTGGCCTGAACCCTGCCTTCTGCCCCGGCAAGCATGATCAATGTGTCTATAGATGCGGCAAGAGGCTCTGCTGTTTGATCCCATTCCACTGCTGCCCGGCTGGGCTTCAGATTGCTCTGCCGGTGCCTGCAAAAACTTTCCACCAGATGTCAAGCAAGATGATGTTTATGCTGCACAAAATGCGATGTCATCATTCATAGCATTTAGAAAAATAGCAAGATAGCAACTGATGGTCCATGGCCAAATCTGGCTGTCAAAATCATTTTATCTGGCCCATAATCTCTTTACCAGCTTTTAGACAACATGTAATAATACGTCTGTCCACAATTTCACTTCAAAGGAAAAGAGAAACACGGCATACAGATTGCAAGGAATGACGATAGTGTGCCATTTAATATCACATTTTTTTCTTGGGATTTTATATGTCATATTCAGGATCTGCCTGAGCACATCTGCCCCATAGTGCTCTAGCCCTAACTGTTAGATGGCACTGCATTTATACTGAAGCATAACAATAGGTCTGGTGGTGAACTTGTGCAGCAGAATACGTTTCAGGCTCCCATATTGTGCCTGGGGAATCTTATGGTCCCCTGGAATACGGAAATTGGCAGTTCCTATCCCTGCTTTAGAAGGTTCTAAACTTTTTACAGACAACTTCAGGGGTGGCTGCATGGATTCAGCAGCTGGGTTTTTCAGTGCTCAGTATTAAAATAAGAGCAGGCTGGGAGGAAAGGAAAGGAATAATTTTTGTGGTGCAACTCTACTTGTAACAAATTTGTCTGTCAAGGCCTCTGACCTTCCTGACCTTGCTATCACAAATTCTACAAGCCAAATTTTGTATGCTGCTTCTGTGCCCAGCTGAAAACACAGCTGTCTCTTTTCTAAAAATGATGTTTGCCTTGAACAGACAGCTTCCTGAATTGTATCATGATGTACTTATTTATTTTTTTCCTTTTTGGTGAGGTGAACCAAGATTATTCTTGACTTCAATAGGCTGATCAGCATTAGTGCCAGCCAATGCTATAGATACTGGTGTCCTCATCTGTCTACCTGCTTGCTAGTTTTACAGACCATGATCCTGCAGAATTCTCTGTAGTATGATGGTTAGACATCTGAATCTCAGTACAAATCCAGATGAGTACAGCAATGTGAGTGCATCCAGAAAGCACTCGTTGATATTGTAAAAGACATAAGATATGTACACTTCATCCACATTATGTAGTACATATGAGAAATACATCAGTTGTCTTATACAGTGGGACTTTGGTTCTCAAATGCCTTGGTTCTCAAACGCCCAAAACCCGGAAGTAAGTACACTGGCGGAGCAAGAGGATGTGCGATCCTGGCAGCGCAATCCTGGTGGGGTGTCATCACGGCTGCCCCCCCACCCCCCACACTGGGTACCATGCCTCCCCAGGCAGCGTGCCATGCCCCCGGGATGCACGCCAAACCTGCCCCTGCCTGTGCTCCACCACTGAGTAAATGTTCCAGTTTTTGAAGTTTTTTCAGAAGCCAAAAGTCCAATGCGGCTGTCGGCTATTGTTTCCAGGGCACAGAAGCTGCGCCTTGGTTTTCTAACATTTTGGAAATCAAACAGACTTCTGGAATGGATTAAGTTAGGCGCTTTTGTTTTTGCTATTTATTTTGCATTTTTGTTTTTGAGGATTTTTTGGTTAATTTGTTTTTGCGACTGTGTGGAATCCAGTTGAGCTACTGATTGATTGATTGTGTGACTGCGGAAATGGATAAAATCCTCGCCCCCCCATCCAAAAAATGACTATCATCAGTGCAGGTAAGAAAAGAAAAGAAAATTATTTTTTATCATCTCCAATACTGTCTTATTTATTTTGTAGTGCAGTACATTGATGATTGCTTTCATTTTATGGATGAATGGTCTCGTTAGTAAAATTTACGTTCAATTGCTGTTTTAGGGGTTGTTTTTAAAACTCTGGAATGGATAAATCCATTTTGCATTACTTTCTATGGGAAAGCAAGCCTTGCTTTTGGAACACTTTGATTTTGGAACAAACTTCCGGAACAGATTAAGTTTGAGAACCAAGGTACCACTGTATCTGAATACATAAGTATCACAGTGCAGAAGTTGCATTTAATAGAAGCTACTTCTATGTGTTTATCTTCTTTTTAGATTCACGATAATGATGATGATGATGATGATGATGATGAGTTCAAAATAAATGTCCCTATGGATGCCATACCTTTCTTTTGGACAAAAGTATCAGCAATTGCACTTTTAAAAGAATGCATTTTATGCCAATTTCTTCACTTTTTCTATAGGAATAGTATTTGCATCTGCAAAAGTTTCAGGGTAGTCAGGTTCCTTCCTTTCTAATTAGTGAATATCCCATAAGTGTCTGCTGAAATCCCATAGCTTTTTATACCACAAATGTTCTGGTTTATTTTTGTCCTGCTTTTGTTGCACTATGGACAGCAATAACATAGCAGCATTTGGGAAGCATCACAGAGCATCTAATGAAGCAGAGAACATCCACCACTAATGCACCATTGTTGGGTCAATATCATGTTGCAGAATACTCCCATAATAAAGCACTTGTCTGGAGGGGCCTTAAATAATTTCTTGCAGTGGTGTATCTCATGCTTGATCAAACCCAGGTAGACCAGGGTTTGAGAGCTGTTTTGGACATTCACACAGTTCCCATGAACTTTTACCAAAATTACCAATTGGTGGATTTTTGTACCTATGTCTGAGCTGTCATTCATCTTCAGAACTTGGGAAAGAACTACCGTATTTTTCGCTTTGTAAAACGCACTTTTCTGCTCCTAAAAAGTAAGGGGAAATGTGTGTGTGTGTTATGGAGCTAATGCAGGCTGCACATCTATTGCTGAAGCCAGGAGAGCAAGAGGGATCAGTGCGCACCGATCCCTCTTGCTCTCCTGGCTTCAGGGATAGTCGTATGAAGCCTCTTCAGGGCAATGGGAGGAATGCTCCCCCTGCCTTGAAGAGGCTTGGCACAGCTATCCCAGAAGCCAGAACAGCAAGAGGGATCGCTGCTTTCACTGCGTAGCGATCCCTCTTGCTGTTCTGACTTTGCTTCTCTGGAGAGGCGCTGTGCAGCTTTCCCTCTCTGCGCAGTGAGAGGGAAAGCTGTGCAGCACCCCTTTAGCAAAGCAGGAGGAGAAACGGAGCCCCTTCCATTTCTCCTCCTGCTTTGCTGGAGAGGCGCTGTGCAGAGAGGGAGAAAAACTTTTTTTTTCTTGTTCTCCTCCTCTAAAACTAGGTGCGTCTTATAGAGCAAAAAATACGGTGGATAGATAGCTAAGAAGCACTTCATTGGTTATGGGGGATTCTAGCCTTCATATGGCATAGATACAACTGGCTGATAGGAGGTAGAGTAACAGACAAACATACACCCGTTGCTGCTTCCATAGGAGCCAATTCCTAGGGGCTGAAGGGGGTTGGCTCCTCCATAAAATATTTGAAAGGGCCGCCCCCAGTTGATGGGCATTGCCATTCAAATGGGGTGATTGCACCACCTCATGTGATCAATTACGCAGGGTGGGGCTTATCTGGGGCCCACAATATATTATTCAAGTTGGCACCCCTGGCGGCTTCTGATACCTCTGCTTCTTTTCCTCAACTTTCATTCCATCACACCATACATGTCTTCAGACCCCAACCACTTGTCCCTCTTTCTGTTCCCCATTCAATCTCTGGTCTTGGATTTGAGTCTAACTTGTCCCCAAACAGTATATTATGCTACTGCATAGACATAGAAGGATGTGGGTTCTCTGAATGAAATTAAGTATATATGGGATAGCTCATTCAGTAGAGCATGAGACTCTTAATCTCAGGGTTACTGCTTCAAGCCCCACATTGAGCAAAAGATTCCTGCGTTGCAGGGAGTTGGATTACATAGCCCTCGCGGTATCTTCCAATTCTACAAGTCTATGATTCTATGGTTTGAACTATAGGGTCCAAATTCTATAACTCTTTGACTCTATGATTCTATAATTGGAATTCCCCTGCTCCTTTCTAACTAGCACCTCTGTGGAATGGAGGATGTGTCATAGTCAGAGTTTATGTCACTGCTGGTCTATTTCCCTTATTATTAGTCTGTATTGGCCAATGAAGCTCAAAATGTGCAAAATAGCCATTTAATTTCAACACACTTGTGTAAACTGCAATCTCTCTCTCTCTCTCTCTCTCTCTCTCTCTCTCTCTCTCTCCCTCTCCCTCTCTCCCTCTCTCCCTCTCTCCCTCTCTCCCCTCTCTCTTTAATTATTTGTTTTTGTTTGCTTTCCCAAAACGACTGTTTGATTGAATTCTGGGCTGTAATTGAAGAGAGAGAATGAAGAACAAACATTTTTTACTGTGAATAATGATTTTCCATTATAAAATTGCCACGAACAACAAGAACAAGCCAAGCAATTGTATTTGAGATGGGAATTATTTACGGATTAATGTATGATGAAATAAATGCATGCAGTGAAAGTCTAAATTCCAAAAAGATGCATATTTTCCAAAAGGGCAGAGATGTAAGCATATTGTGTGTATATTGTGTGTGTGTGTGTGTGTGTGTGTGTGTGTGTGTGTATATATATATATATATTCCGTAATGAAGAAAAAATAATATGGAAGGACTCCTTGTTTTATATTAATTAAAACGCTTATAAACCATTCTTCGGGCACAATGACTCCTAAGGCAGCTAACCACGTAGAAACATGAAATCGTCAATATAAACACAACACGTTTAAACAAATAAAAGAGCCAACAAATCAATACAGCAGCAGCACCATGCACTGGGTCTTACTAAAAATTGAAGAAAAGAGCAATATTTTCCCCTGAGGGAGCAAATTTAAAGAGTGGAGGAGCTGAGTCTCCCAAACCGCTCTCTCCATTTGTGAAGAGAAAGGTCTGCTGTAGGACTGGGGAAAATCTGGTTTTCAGCATCTTGATATATCACCAGCATTGCAATATACTGATATATCACGATGTTTGAAATAACAATGGAGCAATGTAGAGGCCTTGGCTGGCTTCACGGTTTTCCCCGCATTGTGATTTTTGCCAGCGCCTGCTCTTGTGATTTGTTGCCCCCTGCACAAGGCTGGGGAGAACTGAGCTGGCAGAGTTAACAAGGGCTGTTGGAATCAAGTGACACATTGCCTGGCTTCATGGTTCCCCCCGCATTGTGATTTTTTGCATTGCACACGTATGCACATCACGGTTTGCGATATATTGCCAGGTGAAAAATTATGAAACTGGCATCACAATATGGACCTCAAACCGGTTTTAGATGGTATGTTGATATATTTCACAGCCCTAGTCTGCAAGTGTCAGAAGACCTGCTGTCAAGATAGCTCAGAGCTGCAGCTGCAAACTCTGCTGCTTTCATTTTCCTGCTTCGGCTTTCCCGAGAGCGGTAGGGGTAGAAAAGGGACAAGTTGTGGGCATGTCAGGGGAGATCTTGAATCCATCAGATCCAAAGCCCGTCTGCTCTCCCAACATGCTCTTGACAAGGGCGGAAATCTACACCATCCCAGCTTGATGAAGTCTGTCCAGTGATTTATAAAGACCATTTGTGAAAAAATTGTATCTTTTTGTGATACAAATGCTTCATTGTGCTTGCCAGTCTATTTATAGGAGTTTGGCTGAAAGGTACTGGACTGTTTATCCCCTTACACTGCTGAATGAATGCTTCCCCTCATAACATTATATATCCATTCTGCAGTCTAAACATACAAGTTATTGTGGAGGTTGTAGTAGTAAAGGTTACTTTTGAATTAGAGTATTCAAAAAACAAGCACTTGGCTTCCTTTATATTTAAGATGCATAAGAAACCTCCCCCAATGTCACTAAGGATCTGTTAAAGAAGGAGAAGGAGAATAAATTTCTTTCCGGCTGTATTAATTCACCACTTGGTCTGGGGAAATTACAAAACACCAGCTGGAGCCTTAACAGCACCATAATGGAGATTATTGACTAAGAGAATTTACCTAGAGAAAAAGTCCCATCTACAACTGAGCTCTTAGGTGAAGGAGGATCATTATATGGTAATTTTACATGTCCCTGCTCAAGAGGGAAAAGGTCACTAAGTGCAGCCTGAAGGTTGGGGTTCTCTGCTACAGAGGGGGTAGAGAACGAAGAGCCAGAAAATGTTCTCCATTCCAATAGGATTCCACATTTTCTTAGCCATTTTAGAATGAACCTCTCTCCCCCACCCAGTTTCAATTTAAACTATCGAAGTTAAATTTACAACCACAGGAACGTTGTGTCTTTCCTACCTCATTTACTCCTTGGCTGTTCGGGGGCTGATTCTCTACACAAGGCCTTTGGGGGTCTCCTCGCTTTCTTTTTCTTCATCTACTTCCACCTCCAGGCAGAATCTCTATCCTTGATTCTATAGTCCCTTTGGTTCTATAGTCACAGACCGAGCAGCTGATAACTCAGTTTGTGTAATGATATCAGGGCCCTATATATGCAATGACAATTGTCTTTGGACCCTACTTCTGCACACCACTCAGGTTTTACAACTTGGTAAGCTGTAGAAATAAATACAATGTTCTGAACTTGGTGTTTTCCCCCACAATCCAGAAGCTGCAGTAAAAAAAAAGTGTGATTCATGACTAAACTAACAAAAACTGGTAATCTGTCAAAAAGGCTGTCCTGACCAGGATACACAGCTAGGGCCAATTATAAAAACAAGAGGAGAAAAAGACATGTCTTAAATAGGCAAAATAATAGCTAAAGCTTTCTTTCAACTTGCAGAACAAAAAGGCCCAAAATTGCTAGGTAACCCTACATTCCTACAATGGAAGCAGACAGCTTCAAAGTCCTCTCTCTCTGTCTCTCTTTTAAGAAGCTGGGGTATGTCATGCATTTAAGGTACTGGGTCCAAAGAATCTCAGCAGGGGTTAAAAATGTTTATTTTCAACTGAAAAGGAAGCAGCAAAAATCACCAGAGAGGTAATAAGAGAGAAAAGGGACAGACTCAGGAGAGGTCAAAGTCAGAGAAACAATTGAGAGTCAAAGGAGTATAGTTTCACAGAGGAAGAAATAGAGGCTATGAATACGAAGGCTCAATTTGAAATAGGTTCAAAAGATATACCCAAGAAAAAGGACAATGAGGGGAAATAGAGGGAAATATTAAGCTGAACCTGAGTTAATAGATGTAAGGGGGAAATAAACATACAGAATAACAGAGAGAAAGGGGAGCTTCCAAAATAGAATACAGTAGGTATGAAAACTATACACAAAAGGACAAAAATGTCCCTTTCTCCAATTATGGTACTTCAGTAACAAACCAGCCATTCAGGAGACCTCCCTGGGGTGATGGGGAATCACGAATCATGATGGGTGTTACGACTGAGTGATATACAGTGGTACCTTGGTTTTCGAACAGCTTTGTTCACAAACAACTTGGAACCCGAACGCTGCAAAATCGCAAGTAGGTGTTCTGGCTTTCAAACTTTTTTTCGGAAACTGAATGTGCTCTGTTTTGAGTCCTCCTGTATTTCCTGTTGCACTGCTAATTTGCATCCTCCCATTGTAATTCAAGTCTTCCATTTCCGATTGCAGTGTTCTAAGGTGATATTTGGAGCTTATACTGTATTTGGTGCTTTTGGTTTTGCTATTTATTTTGCATTTTTTGTTTTGAGGCTTTTTGGGTTAATTTGTTTTTGTGACTGTGTGGATCCCAGTTCGGCCACTGATTGATTGATTGATTGATTGATTGATTGTGTGACTGCAGAAATGGATAAAAGCCTCCCCCCCATCGAAACAATGACTATCATCAGTCCAGGTAAGGGGGGGGGGATTAAAATTTTTATTATCTACAATACTGTCTTATTTATTTTATAGTACAGTACAATGATTATTGTTTTCATTATATGGATCAATGGTCTCGTTAGATAGTAAAATTCATGTTAAATTGCTGTTTTCGGGGGTGTTTTTAAAAGTCTGGAACGGATTAATCCATTTTGCATTACTTTCTATGGGAAAGTGGGACTTGGTTCTGGAACACTTTGGTTTTGGAACAGACTTCCGGAACAGATTAAGTTTGAGAAACAACGTACGACTGTATAGTCCAAAACTATTTTGAAGTCCATGTTGTGGTATCAGTTTCATATTTTTTGACTTGGCAATATATTACAAATCATGGTGTGTGTGTGTGTGTGTGTGTGTGTGTGTGTGTGTATGCACTATGCAAAAATCACAATGTGGAAGAAACTGTGAAGACATCCAATGTGTCACTCGCTTCCTGCAGCCCGTGTTAACTCTGCCGACTCAGCTCTCCCATGCCTCATGCAAGGAGCAGCAAATCACAAGAGCTAGCAAAAATCCTGATGCAGGAAAAAACCATGAAGCCAGCCAATACCTTTACATGGCTCCATCCTTATTCCAGACACAGTGGTATATGGGTATATTGCAATGTTTAGCTGGTGATGTATCACAATGTTGAAAAGCAGATACTGCCCAGCCCTAGTGACCATCACTGCCATTCCCCATGCCTCTCTCTTTCTCTCTGGACTGAACACCTTCTCTGACCTGTTTTGCACCCCAAATGTTTTTGCCTGACTAGACTGTGTCCTTGAAGTCTGATAAGATTTCTTGCCAAAATCTGGATGGAGGATAGAGAGGGCTGTGCAAAAGCATGTAGAAACTAGCTCGCTTGCATCATACAGATTTGCCTGCGGCTCTACGGACCACTGGCACATCCCTTTTTCCAAGGATCACCGAATAAATTCTCTGTACCCTACAGGGCCTCCTGTGAAATTTTTTATCTTTGCTGCAATAATATTACCCTCACATTGTTGAAAGGCAATTCATATTCACAACAGTCAAACCAAGTGGCGAAACCTTTTGCTTCATCCGTTAATTACTTAATAGCATAGCTTTGCCATCAATTAAATAATCTCAATAGACAAACATTTTGAGGCTTCTTTCATTGCTGTTTTCTCCAATGATTTATCCGGCAACTTGAACTTGCAACCTCTCAATGACTTTATAGATTTGAGAAGCTATTATTATTGACTTTTCTTCATCAAGGAGGTAAATAATTACTGTATTCAAGCCATTAATGTCAGGTTAACAGGAGTTAGTAGTTGATATGGCTGAATTTGGTGGCGCAAATGAATGGCGAGGAGGGGAAACCAACAATCCTGGAAATGTCACACAGTTTGTATTTTAAAATTGCAACATCAGTTTAAAAGTAATGCACTCAGAATAATTTTGGGGGGAGGGGAATCTGTTGGATTTCCTTCTGCAAGAAGTCAGAAGGCTTAGCATTGTTATTTACTTATATAATTACATTTATATCCCATCTTTCTTACAAGGAGCTCCAAGCAAACATACATGGTGTTGTCTACTTCATTCTTACTGTGAGGTAGCTATGACTGACAGCATTTTCCTGATCCACCGAGTTTGCAATTCCATCAAAAAAAGAAATCAGATAGGCCTGGCATGACTTCTTTTTGTGAAATCCCTGCTGGGTCTTAGTAATCACAGCATCCTTTTCTAAATGCTCACAGACCAACTGTTGAATGATCTGTTCTAGGACCTTCCCTGTACCAATGTCAAGCTCACCTGTCAGTAGTTACCAGGGTCTTCCTCCCCACCCCCACCTTTTGAAGATGGGGACATTTGCCTGCCTCCAGTCTGTACAGACCTTATCTGTCCTCCAAGAATTTTCAAAGATAATAGACAAAGGCTCTGAAATTACATCCACAAGCTCCTTTAGTACCCTTGGATGCAGCTCATCAGGCCCTGGAGATTTAAATTCATTTAAAATAGCTCAGTGTTCCCTTACTACCCCTTTCCCTATCTTGGGCTGAAGCTCCCTCCTTACATCATTTATTCTGTTATCACCAGGTTGGGCATCACTTTCCTTTTGGGTGAAGACAGAGGCAAAGTAGGTGTTGAGTAGTTCCGCCTTTTCTCTGTCACCCAATAGCATTTTTCCATGTTCCCCACACAAAGGACCTACCACTTGCTTGTTCTTCCTCTTACTTCAAACATAGCTCAAGAAACCTTTATTATTATTTTTAACCACTCTTGCAAGCCTGAGCTCATTCTGAGCTTTAGCCAGCCTGACTTTCCCCCTGCAACTGTTGGCAACTCGTGTATACTCCTCCTCTGTGATTTCCCCTTTCTTCCATTTCTTATACATGCCCTTCGAAACTCTCAGCTCATCTGTAAGCTCCTTATGCAGCCACACTGGTTTCCTTAGATGCCTCCCACTTCTCTTTCTTGTTGGTATTTTGGGAGCAGAAATTTAAAGAGTCATGTACATTGATGACATAGGATAATCTATACATGAACAACTCTTCCAGAAGAAAAGGTCTTGTAGCATATCTAGAAAATAATGAATTATGGATCTTGGCAATTTTTCAAAGCAGTCAAAGACCCGGTTGTTCCTCGATGCCAATGGATTCGAACTTCTGAGCATGCCTTCTTCAAAGTTCTAGACCTTTGCACACATTCCATGAGTGGAAATGCCAGTGATTGGAAAGAAATTTGATTCAGTTTGCATGTGGTGAACTTGCCTAGGGCCAGCCCAATACATTTTGGTACCTCCCTCTCTTCCAGGGAAGAAGGGGTGAAGGATCTACATCAGGAACAAGAGGGAGAACATATATTGATATCCGGATCTGCTGTCCCAGTAAATCCTGCCATGCCACCTGAAGCAGTCGCCATACCTTGCCTGTTGGCTGGGTCAGCCCTGCACAGACCAAAATGCAATCATCCTTCAAAATTCCCACTTATCCAGATTTTGCAATGCAGTTCTCCAGCCAAGCAATCTGTACAAAAAGTGTGCCTATAAATGCATCTATTAGGGGAAATAATATAAAAATGTGCTATAGAGGGAGAATTGCTTTGTGAAGATTCTGGGCAAAAAAAAATGCGTAGAATAATCAGGAGACATTTGCATGAAAACACCGATGCGTTTTCATGAGGTTGCTTTTTCAAAAGAATGCAAACTGATGTGGAAATGTGGAAGACTGAAGTTAAGACTGTCACAATGAGAAAAACAAAGAAACCCAAACTGACATATTCATCCCTCCCTAGGAAAGGAAGTAGAATGTGTATGTTATGATGGGTCTCTCCCCCCCCCCCATTGAATTGCTGACACTTATATGCCTTGGAAGACTGGCTTTGTATTAGCTAGCCATTTGGAACTTTAATTGCCCCATCTTTGATCCAGCAACACAATTAAATGGAATAAATATAACCTAGTAGAAACAAGAGAGTATAGAGAGTCATTAGAATCTAGGTTTCAGCTCCGGGTGGCCTAGAAATCTTTCACCCATCAGATCTCTCCTGAGTTGCTTGTTTTTTCACATTTATTAGGAACAAGAAGATCAATGTTTCAAATTCAGCCTGATGAAAACACAAAACATTGCTTGGGGTTTTTGTTTGAAGCTGCTGTGATATCAGCAAAGCATGCTGTCCTCCAATGTACTGTGAATTCCATAATTAGTTATCATTCATCCCAAGCCAAAGCAACTGTAGAACACACTCACAGTCCCAAAGGACCAAATTGTTAACACAGGCTAAGGTTGTTTTATGATTCCAATAACTAAAGTCTATTGACTGTGATTTTATTATAGTTCATAAGAAAAGAAATTGAGTGCCTTCCCATTTCCCCCCTTTCTAGCCTCAAGCACTTGCTATTTTTCTTATTTCTCTGGCTCCATTCAAATGGGGAAACAGAGAGGTTCAGGTTAGTGGTCTCCTTTCCACCAGGTAGCTGATGAAAATGTGCAGGCAAGCAATCAGTGGCAATAAATTAATACATTTAATCTGTTTAATTTACCAAGCAGCAGGGTGTTTTTTCAATAATGTCCTTTTAAGCATATGGTGATTTTTGTTTGGGGTGCTGGTATGGTTGGACGCACAACACTTAGGCACGGCATAAGACACTGACATTGATTCTTAAAAGGTCTTTATTCACACTTGAGCCAGAGCAGCTGGTGGGGGGTTAGAGCGCACTCAAGTCACTCAGATCTTTGGATATTGCTTTCCATTTCGCCATCTGTGTCCCGTTAAATATTCCTGATTTTTGCCAAGTTTGGCCCAATTTATATGTTAAATCAGTTACTGAAAACAGGTTCCAAGAAGCTGGTGGGGGATACCATTAAAGTGCACAGATCTTATGCATTAATCATTCATTTTGGAACAAGAAGTACAGGTTCTTCCATTCAGATAATCACATTGATATGTCAGCTTTTTGGATCCTGCAGAGACAATGGAGAGGATGATAGTTTGCCCCTGGAGAAGGCACTGTTTTGAATCAAGGAAGGTATAGCTTGAAAACTTCAAACTTGCAAAGCATTTCCTGAATCTCTTGTGATTATGAACATTTTTTACTAAATCTAATATGCAGTCTGCAGCAGAGCAAGTTGCAACATAAAGGCTAATGACATGAGCATGGTAACATTCCCCCCCCCCCCTGCTTCTACCTGGCAGCCTCTTTTATTATCTAAGGCAGGGATTGCTGAAGGGACATTTGTGGGTGCACAAGTGCCCACAGAAGCCTTCCAGAAGTGGAAGAAAGACAAACCACATGCTCAGATTCAGGCCATCAGTGTCAATACAATGTTCGGTCCCTTCTATGCTTCCATCTCAAGAGAAAGATCTCAGTGCTTGAAGTGCGATCTTCTCCATTACAATCTGAGAAATATTGGTCATATCTGAGCCAAGTATTATTGGGTCAATTTTACATTTCAAAAGGTCTAAAGACACACATACACAACACTTTAGCAGGCATGTATGGTACTTTGCTGTGGCTATAACCTGTCTGGAGTCCACACTTCCTTGGTTAACATTTGGATGATGGAATCAGAAGCTGACTTAGGGCAGGGCGACTGGTTCTGCCACACTGGATGCCACAGGGCACCACAACGATAACATAGTGAACTGAGCAGAAGAGATTAGTAGTATTTATACCCTACCTTTTTCTGATGGGACTCCAAGTGGCTTACAGATAAAAACCACTCACTGGTCAGTCATCTGATAAAGAAATCATCTGATTTCTAAAATCATGATAAAGTACAGCATTTGTATACAATCAGCTGTATAAGGCAGTGTTTCCCAACCTTGGGCCTCCAGCTGTTTTTGAACTACAATTCCCATCATCCCTGACCACTGGTCTTGCTAGCTAGGGATGATGGGAGTTGTAGTCCAAAAACAGCTGGAGGCCCAAGGTTGGGAAACACTGGTATAAGGGACTTTGCAGACACTACCAATCAACCCCCTTGAGCCAATCACTGTCCCTACCTGCCCCACCCTTGACATCATATATTACATCAGGTGCATGCAGGTGGGCCTGGCTTAACCAAAACAGACTCATTGACCAAATGAGAAGGCCTCACGGGTCAAATCTGACCAGCAGACTCTTTCCTTTGTGCCCCTTGGGATAATAATAATAATAATAATAATAAATTTTATTTATATCCCGCCCTCCCCAGCCGAAGCCGGGCTCAGGGCGGCTAACAACAATCAACAATCAAACAATCAAATATTCACACATTCTAAAAATATTACATTATAAAAATCAATTAAAATCAAATTAATGGCAACTAATTAAGCAAGATTCTAAGCAGGTTGCCAGAGGAGGGAGTCAGGCTGCGCCCTGACCAAAGGCCTGGTGGAACAACTCTGTCTTGCAGGCCCTGCGGAAGGATGTCAGGTCCCGCAGGGCCCTAGTCTCTTGTGACAGAGCGTTCCACCAGATTGGAGCCGCAGCCGAGAAGGCCCTGGCTCTAGTTGAGGCCAGCCTAACCTCTCTGAGGCCTGGGACCTTGAGGATGTTATTATTTGCAGACCGTAGGTTTCTCTGTGGGGCATACCAGGAGAGGCGGTCCCGTAGGTACGAGGGTCCTAGGCCGTATAGGGCTTTAAAGGTTAAAACCAGCACCTTAAACCTGATCCTGTACTCCACCGGGAGCCAGTGCAGCTGGTATAGTACCGGTTGAATGTGATCTCGCAGCGAAGACCCCATAAGGAGTCTCGCCGCGGCATTCTGCACCCGCTGGAGTTTCTGGGTCAGTCTTAAGGGCAGCCCCACGTAGAGCGAGTTACAATAATCCAGTCTGGAGGTGACCGTCGCATGGATCACAGTGGCTAGGTCAGGGCGAGAGAGATAAGGGGCCAACTGCTTAGCTTGGCGGAGATGAAAAAATGCCGCCTTTGTTATAGCTGTAATCTGCGCCTCCATAGAGAGGGAGGTATCGAAGATTACACCCAAACTCTTAACGGACAGTGCTGGCACTAGTTGCACCCCCGCAAGAGATGGGAGTTGCCCCCTCAATCCCATATCATCCCGCCCCAGCCAGAGGACCTCTGTCTTCGAAGGATTTAACTTCAACCGGCTCCCACGTAACCATCCAGCCACAGCTTCCAGACATCTCGCCAGTGTATCGGGGGCCGAGTCAGGATGGCCATCCATCAACAGATAGAGTTGGGTGTCATCGGCATACTGATGGCAACCCAGCCCAAAACTCCGGACAAGCTGGGCGAGGGGGCGCATAAAGATGTTAAAAAGCATCGGGGAGAGAATCGCACCCTGAGGCACTCCACACACCAAGGAGTGGCGCGATGACAATTCCCCCCCGAGCGCCACCCTCTGTCCCCGACCAGAGAGAAACGAGCGCAGCCATTGAAGGACTGTGCCCTGGATCCCCACGTCGGCAAGGCGGTGGTCCAGGAGTTCGTGATCGACCATGTCGAAGGCTGCTGACAGATCTAGAAGAATCAGCAGCCCCGACCCGCCTCAATCCAGCTGCCTACGGAGATCATCTGTTAGGGCGACCAGAGCCGTCTCGGTCCCATGACCAGCACGGAAGCCGGACTGGAATGGATCCAGAGCAGATGTTTCATCCAGAAACCTACCAAGCTGTTCAGCAACCGCTCTCTCAATCACCTTACCCAGGAATGGAAGATTCGAAACCGGGCGGTAATTGGATAGATCTAAGGGATCTAATGATGTTTTCTTTAAGAGCGGACGCACCACTGCCTCCTTCGGTTCCCCTGGGAATATCCCGGTGCCAAGGGACAAATTGATGATATCCCCCAGGGGGGCCCGCACCTCGTCCGGACACGCTCTAATCAGCCATGACGGGCACGGGTCAAGAGGACAGGTGGTGGGCTTTCCAGCTTGGAGGAGTCTGTCCACATCGGCTGGAGATATCCGGTCAAAATGGTCCAATACTGAACCCGAGGACAGTCGAGGGGCCTCCAGTTCCTTTATTGTATCCAAATTGGCAGGGAGGTCATGGCGGAGCAACAGGACCTTCTCCGCAAAAAAGCTCGCAAATGCCTCACAGCTGTGTGTCAGATTGTTATTTAAATTTGGCTGTCCTTCAAGGGACGTTAAAGACCGAATTATACTAAATAATTGCGCCGGGCGAGAGCTAGCGGATGCAATGGAGGCCGAGAAGTAAGACTTCTTAGCGGCCTTCACAGCCATCTCATAGGTTTTCATAAAAACCCTATAAGATGTTCTTGAGGCTCCGTCACGGGCACCCCGCCATACTCGCTCTAGCCATCTGAGGTCCCGCTTCATTTTCCGAAGCTCCTCGGTAAACCAGGGAGCCCGGTTTCTGCGGGGTCGCAGAGGGCGCTTAGGTGCGATCTCATCGATGGCTGCCAGGAGCTGGGTATTCCAGCCCTCAACAAGCTCAGTCAATGAGTCGCCAGGGAGAGCAAGGTCCCGCAAGGCTTGACGGAATCTATCAGGGTCCATCAGCCTCTGCGGGCGAGCCCAAATCGGCTCGCCACCTAAGCAGGGTGGGGGTGGAAAGTCAATCCTGGCTTTCAGAGCGTAGTGATCAGACCATGGCACCTTCATCGAAGGAGACATGATCACATCTATACCGGCACCAAAGATCAAATCCAGGGTGTGGCCTGCTTGATGTGTGGGGCCCGAAACAAACTGGGAGAGCCCTAGTGTCGCCATGGAAGACACCAGGTCCAGAGCCTGTGAGGAGGGAGCGGCATCAGCATGGAAGTTGAAGTCTCCCAATACCAATAGGTTAGGGAACTCCAAGGCCCAGCCGGCCACCGCCTCCAGCAGGCCTGACAGGGTGGCTGCTGGTGCGCTAGGTGGCCGGTACACCAGCCAGACAGCCAAGCTCTCCTCGGAGCCCCACACTAGGCCAACACATTCAATGCCGGGGATCGATGGCGATGGTAGAGCCCTGTAAGGACAATCTTCCCGGATTAATAATGCCACCCCTCCCCCCCGGCCCACAGTCCGTGACTGGTGGAGGACAGAGAAACCCGGGGGCGCCATCTCTCGTAAGGTAACAGTTACCCCTTCGCGCACCCAGGTCTCCGTCACACAAGCCAGGTCGACCCCCTGCGAGGTAAAGAAATCTCGCAGAGTGGCGGTTTTGTTGCCTATAGACCTGGCATTGCACAACACCAGTGAAGGAGGTGAGTAATCCTTGCTCACCCTACCCTCGTCTCTCGGGATGGGGCGCAGATTGGAAGGGGTACGAGCATATCCGTATCTTGATCCCCTTCGCTTATAACATCTGCCCCCACCGCCATACCTCCCTCGCCCTTCCACGGTAGCAATCCCAAGCCTCATAGTAACCTCCATTTACAAAATAGAAAAAAAACAACCAAAAAACAATTGTGCCCAAACAAAAACCAATCCCCACCCACTCAATATCCCACCCCAAAACAGAACAAGATAGAACAAAACAAGAATACATAGATAAAACCCACCATTCATGGTGGTACAACAAAATAAGCAATAAAAACACGTTTAAAACACATTAAAATATATAAAACATCTTTAGCATTTGCTGCAGCAGCACCGTCCTTATCAGGGAGGTGAGCCTAGGCCCCGCCCCCTAGGCCAGATGGAGTTGGCCTGAGGAGGGAGAGGCCTTACACTCCGAGCACTCACGATGCAGCAGCAGCAATGTCCCTGGCCTCAATGAGGCCTCTTCAAGCCGTGGCGAAGGTGAGCCTGGGCCCCGCCCCCTAGGCCAGATGGAGTTAGCCTAAGGAGGGAGAGGCCTTACACTCCAAGCACTCACGATGCAGCAGCAGCAGATAGAGGGAAGAGTAAGTGGGGATGAATTATATGTTTAGTTCACTTACCTGTGCTTAGGCTTAATGTCAGTGAGAAAGAGATACCTTATGATATACTGAATGCTAGCCCCATATGGCATAAAGAAAGCTGAAAATGTTTGTTCACAACCAACATATTCATGTGGTAAACTACACTTATAAAAACCAGATGGCTCAACAAACTCAACAAGTTACCTCATGTTACTCAATCGTGTCTTTGATTATTCTCCTACAGCATAACCCAACCACAAGAAAACCTTTTAAATTGTGACCCTATGCTTGCTTAATTGGGAGTAAGTTCTCACAGATATCAGTCAGTTTTATTGCAACAGACCAACTGGTCATTATCCACCAAATGATTCACAAGATGAACAATGGGGAGACAAAAACAGCAGGCAACGACCAATGCTTCTGGCATCAGTAAACATGCAAACTATCATTGTGCCTAATTGATTTCAAGGGGAGAGTTAAACATTTGCTGAACTCACTCTAGCTGGACCCAATGTATTATAGCAGCACCAATGGCTGGAGCTACACATTATGCATGAAAAAGGGAAACCGCCAAGAGCAGCATCTCCTCTCCCATAAAACATAGGCACACTTATCTTGTGAGACAATATTATTGTGCTGTGAGTTCCCCCGTTCTTACTCAACTTGATTGACGGCCTTTGGCATGGTGAGGGAGTTCAAAATGATGGACCTTAGGATCTTAAAGTTTAGCGGCACCCCACACACCTCTTACTTTCCACTCTACATCATAGTTTGGGTGGCATCTTGTGCCATGTTCAGAGAAGAACCAAAGGTTAGTGGCAGAGCACCCAACCTGGAAAGCCACTGCCAATCATTGTAGATGGACGTTATCTGACATGAAATAAGGCACTTTCCTACGTTGGCTCACCCTAACTTTGACAATATTGTGTCCTTATTCCACCCCCAACCTCAAATTAATAATTTACACAACATTAAACCATAACTCCTACCGAGTTCATAAATATTTAGAAAGCCCTTACCATTCACGATTTGATTGCGCTATAGTTGCTAAAATAAAAATAAAAATCTTCTTAGACGCTGATTAGTGTTTTGAAAATCAGATGGATAAAATAAAAGGATGTGCTGAGCTACTCAGATTGCTTTCCAACAGGCAGATAGACTTGTCACGAGTAGTGCCAACACTATAAGTCAAGCGTTTTTATAAGAATTCAGTAGGATGAAACCACTACTTCATCACTGGAACTCAAGTACCCAAATTAAATTTAATGTGTCAGAAGCTGTGATTGGGTGGTGATGGCTAAGTGCTCTCTCACTCACTCACTCACTCACTCACTCCAACAAAACAAAACAAAACCCTGTTCATAACCCATTTGGTATTTACAGAAGAATTAGGATAAAGTGTGAATGCCATCTCTGAAATAAAATCGTGCTGCATGACCTTCAATCTCAACTTTGCTGCTTGGATTTGCTCTATTTAGGTGCATTCTTCTAGATGAATATTTTCTCAGAGACATGTACAGAAACAAAACATTCTAAAACTAGACGCAGATGAAATTGGACCTCAGAAAGGACTTTGTATCAAGGAAGCTATTAACAGCTTTAACAAACAAAATACAATATAAGTGTTGTTGTTTTAAAAAAATCTGCTAGAACAATAGTTATTTAGCATCCTGGGTGATAGAAGGTGGGAGAGTTGTTACCTTTATGTAAGGATGCCCAAGGTTGTCATTTTAAGTAATTGAGTCACAATTCCTGCACTAATATTTGGATTGAAATGCAAAGTGTGGATTGTCACACTTTTACCAATTTCCACAATACTGGTCTCTCATACAAAAATACAAAAATGCATGTGAAAATGAACATTTTAAGTTGAAATGTGTGCAAAAATGAAGATTTTATTTATTTTATTTTAAGATGGATAAACTGCCCCTTCATAGAAAAAAAAAAAAATAACAGAATGGCGTACAGAACAAAATAATAATATTACAATAACAATGTCAGTAAAAGACATTACTATCACATCAATCAAAACTGGTTGGTAAAAATGTTCAAGTTGCAAAGGCATGTCTGAAAGGTATCATTTTTAGAAGACAGCTAAAAGAAAGCAGAGATGCTAGACTTCTGTAGGAAATGAGTTTCAAAGCTCAAGCCCTGGTAAAGACCAACCAAACCTCAGGGGCACCTAAAGTTCTCCAACAGAAATAATCAAGATGGAGTATAAGGAACCAGGCAATATTGATGGTACTTTGGACCAAATATTAAGAGCATTGTGAATTAACATAATAAAAGTGAGGATAAAATGCATTAGGCTAGCAATTTAGGATAAAACGTATACCCAAATGTGTATTTTGCAAACAACCCCAACCCCAACCCCAAAAGGTATAAATATTCATTTCTTTAAATTTAAAAATGCAAATTAATACTGAAATGAGATGGAATGAGGTTCTGAACGAATATAACACATAAACTATGGAACTCACTTATACAGGAGGCAATGAAGGCTACCAACTCTTAAAAGAGTATTGGGCAAATTCATGGAGGAGAGGGTATCAAGGGGAACTCTCAGAGGCACCAATGAATGAATCTTTATTTGCGTCAGCCATCGGCCATGGCAATAAAACAACACCATATACAGAGAATAGAAATAAAAAGTCAGTTATATAAAATACCTTTTAGGGTTTTGAATTAACAGTCAAATAGTGGATCTTATTCTGCCCCAGCTAAAAACCTTGCAAACTTTGCTGTCACCTGCTCATCTTGAACTGCCAAGAGAAAGGGCACTGTGGCAGTGGTTGGGCAACCTGGAATGGACAATAAAAGAGGGGTGATAATCTCATTCCTCAAGTCTTTATAAAGAGTGCAAGCCAGAAGGGCATGTGCCACCGATTTGGTACTGCCATCTCCACAGAGGCAGCAATGCTTTTGAATACCAGTTGCTGGAAGCCATAGGAGGAGAGAGTGTTCTTGTGCTTGAGGTTTTCCCACAAGCGTCTAGTTGGCCACTGTGAGAACAGGACATCGGACTGGATGGGCCATTGGTCTGATCCAGCAGGCTCTTCTTGTGTTTTTACAAACAAAAGTGACCCATTTCAGAAATACAGTGGTACCTTGGGTCACAGACACTTCAGGTTACAGACTCTTCTAACCCATAAATATTACCTCGTGTTAATAACTTTGCTTCAGGATGAGAACAGAAATCGCATGACGGTGGCACGGCAGCAGCAGGAGGCCCCATTAGTTAAAGTGCTGCTTCAGGTTAAGAACAGTTTCAGGTTAAGAACAGACCTCCGGAACAAATTAAGTTCTTAACCTGAGGTACCACTGTAGTCTGAATTCTCCATCCATCTCTTGCTTGTGAGGCTCTCAGAGAGCTCTGGCTGAACATCTACATATCTCATGGGCTTAAGGAAATAGGTGCCACTGATTCTTCTATTCACTGGTCCCCAATGTACTTTTAAATGGGGGGTTATAATGTCTTATTTTTTGGTATTCATTTCCATAGCAGAGACACTGGATTTTTACAGGCCCAAGCTAGGCTTTCTTTCTTTTTCTTTTTTTTAACCTGAACTGCTAAGCTCGTGTTTTCTCTGAAAATCAAGCCCCATTCTTTCTGTTTTGTACCTTAGCTTTAACATTAAAGAGCTGAGAATTTGGATTTTGCTGGATGCTTTTCATAATGCATGAAAGAGAATAAAATACCAGCAAGCTATTTCTTGGCTCTAGTTTCTTTTTTCTGCCGATGGTAATAAAACCTGTTCTTTGTTAGTAGACTAAACAGGCATGACCCAGAATGCATTAGGAAGTAGTTAGAGAGAATACATAGAATGTGAAATATTTTTATACTTTTCTCCCTGACTCTATAAACTTGCTTTAAAGAAAGAGAGAGAAAAACCAGTAGCACAACTTCTGCCTCTGAAGTTGTTGATAGAAAATATTGGACCCAGATTTGAGGATTTCATATTCTTCTATAGCATTGCTATAAGTAAATAAATCATAATTAGGATTTCACAACCTTTTGTGCAATTTAGCGGGCTTGTTCAAGGTCAACTGCTGCTGTTTCATTGCGTTTTATTTCTGTTTGTGAGGGTTTTATGATTCCAGTTCTATCTTGTGGATTGTTTCATTCATGTCATCACCATGGGATCTATTTCGACAAAGGATGCTTTAAAAGTTCCACAACTCCTCCCTGGTGTAGAAAGTACAGTGTGTGTGTGTGTGTGTGTGTGTGTGTGTGTGTTTGCCAACAACAGGCACATAGTAACACAGCAACAATTTTGAAAATGATGGATACAATTTTATTCACATTTGGTTGAACACCTGCTTTTTCATCCAAATCAAAGTATGTGTGCTTAGCATGCGGTACAAATTCTCAGTACATGTCTGCTATGATTATGGACTTTGTGTGCCCATTATTTGGAATTTACTCCCTATAAAGGTCTGCCAAGACCCAATCTCATGTTCTTTAGCAGCCAAGTTAAGACTGGAGCCTTCAAGATGTTCTCTGAGTAGCACCTGATTTAGGGTGGTGTGAGCAATTCCTCCACATAAGGCACCGAGCTGAGGCAGTGCAAAATGTGCCACAACTATGACGTAGTGTAGTTGAGAACATGTGGAGTAGGGAAGGTGAGGGGGAGGACATACCCTCCAACAATTTCTCTGATGAAAATAGGGACATTCTTATTCTTATTCTTATTACCTTGTTCATCTGACAGAGTTGCCCCAGCCACCCTGGGCAGCTTCTGAAATATATAAAAACACAATAAAGCATTAAACATTTTTTTTTAAAAAAAACAACAACTTCTGAATAAGTACTTCCTTCAGATGTCTTCTAAAGGTTGTATACTTATTTAACTCCTTGGCTCAGGGGTCACAACACTCCACACCCTCCAATATTTCTCCAATGAAAATAGGGACGTCCCAAGGAAAAGTGGAACACTCTGGGTGTAAATCCAGGATTGTCCCTGGAAAATAGGGACAGTTGGAGGGTCTGGGAGAAGGACATGAAAATAAGAAATATTTAAAGGGGGAGTGCCAAATTTTGTCCTCTTTCAGGGTACCATATTACCAAAGTCCACCTCTACTCTGGGTCTGTCTTACATTTTTTAGGAAACAATCTAATTTAATCTGAATATTATTTATTTCATTTTTAATCTTAGTGTGTTTTTTCTGGTTGTGAGTTGCTTTGCTGCAGTATTTTTTATTTTATTTTTTGCAAAAGCAGAATAAAAAGTTTTCAAAATAAACAAGTAAATAAAAACTGCTATGACAGCGTTACTTGAAAATTTCATTCTGCTGAGGCATTTCAAGAGAACAAATGGTGAGAAATGCATGTGGAATAAACACCAACGTGAGCTGATTTTGTAACTACGGTGAATAAGTGTCTCTCTATGCAGCAGAGTTCTTTGTTTTTCTGTCAGATGAAGGATGTATCAATAGCTATGACGTGAGCTTTATGCGAAGTGTCACCATTACTGGCGAGAAAGAAAAGGTGATATTCACATGGTGTAAATACTGAATTTAGGTTTATTGGTGCATGTGTTTATTTGAACATAGTACTGTTTATAAATAAAAAGAAAAAGATTAATACTATGGGAAATGACATTTAAATCTCTCAGAACACTCTGGATTCACAAAATGACCATCAATGTTTTGCCTCTACTTGCAAACATATCCTTTTTGCTCTTGATGAATTCTATGAGACAATGTAAAGTTGGTGTTTTTGTCAGATGGTCTGGTGAAAATTCGGCAGGAATTGAGGAATGATAAGGTCTGCATCAACAAGTTTCAATCACAAGGTCATATGACATTTTTGAAAAACAGACTGTGTTGAAGAAAATATGTTGAGTGGTTAAAATTGGATATTGTGTGAGTTAAGTGCACTTAGGCGGGATCTATACAGGTAAAAAAATGCTACAGAAAAAAGTGTGTTATGAAAGTTCTTAATGGAAAATCCCATTGGTGTTTGATCACTGCTTTACAGCACCATCTTTATTATAACACAGTTATAATGATATAATTGACAAGTCCTTAGTCTATAATCCCAAACCCAAGGGATCTATTTCACTGAACTCAGTAGGAGTACTTCTGAATAAACAAGGGCCCCATCTACACTATGCATTTAAAGCAGTATCATACGACTTTGAACAGTCATGGCTTCCCCCCAAAATTATGGGAATTGTAGTTTGTTAAGCATGCTGAGAGTTGTTAGGAGACATCCATTCCCCTTCCAGAGCTATTATTTCCAGAGTGCCCTAAGAAGGTAAAGAGGAATTGTTTGATAAACAACACTGGGAATTGTAGCTTTGTGCAGAGAATAAGGGCCTCCTAACAGCTTACTTCATTGACTACAGTTCCCAGGATTCTTTGGGGAAAACCATGATTTTAAAGTGGCATGATACTGCTTTAAATGTATAGTGCAAATGTGACCAAGTTAAGACCGTACTGGCTATTCCACATATAATATCACAGAATTGGAAGGTCCCATTGTACTGTGGAAGTCAACTAATCTAACCTTGGCTCAGTTCAAGATCTACAAGACAGGATTCCTATGACTGAAATAGACGCTAGGATGCACATTGTACCTATTTACATGAAGACTGACTCTGACTCTCTCTCTCTCTCTCTCTTAAGTATAAGGAAATAAGCTAGTTATAATTTATGGCAACACAAATACTCAAAGGTAAATTAAAGGACAGATAAACATTTGCAGTCCCAGACATCAGCAGCCTATTATCAGCACACAAAGAGGAAAGATTGCTGTAATTGTACAACTCCTGAACAATAAACTCTAATTAGATTTCTCGCCACATCAGAGATTTATTTATTTCTTTTTCTTTTTAAAATGTTTTCCAGTTTTCATGAAAGGTTTAGAGGGGAAATGATGAAGCAGATAATGATAAGAAAGAAAGAAAAAATGAAAACAATCAGAAACCTGAAGGGCAGCAGGGAACAGACAAAACATTCTGCGCTAAGCTTTCAGTAATGACCTTGTTTTAGCATTTTCTCACAATAGAAAAATGATGACTCACAACTCTATGATGCTGCAATTAAGCATCATGGGTATAATCAAGTATCAACAACATCGTTCCCCTAGATGCCTCAGAGTAATTTATATTGTTGATTTGTCAGTCAGTCCTGTGTGTCTATTTATCTATGGCCCTTTGATGATTACTATAGCTCTATTCAATTGTTTGCTGAGTAGCTCCACCCCTTAGGTAATGTGCTGTGTATCCTTCTCCACCTTCCTGACCTCTACACATGCAACAGAAACATCTGTAGAAAGAGAGTGTGTGGATGCATAGGTGTACATGCAAAGGCTCCTAGGTGAATCTGGGCCCCTATTGCACCGGGTTTTAGGCTGTGTGGTAACCTTAGCACATTGTCATCACCATAATTTTATTATTTGTAATTCACCCATCTGACCGGGTTACCCCACCCACTCTGGGCAGCTTCCAACAAATATAAAAGCATAATCAAATATCAAACATTAAAAATTTCCCTAAACAGGGCTGCTTTCAGATATCTTCTAAAAGTCAGATAGTTGTTTATTTCCTTGACATCTGATGGGAGAGTTTTCCACAGGGTGGGTGCCACTACCAAGAAGGCCCCCTGCCTGGTTCCCTGTAGCCTCACTTCTCACAATGAGGGAACCACCAGAAGGCCCTCGTAGCTGGACCTAAGTGTCCAGGCTGAACAATGTGGATGGAGACACAGGTATACAGGGCCAAGGCTGTTTAGGGCTTCAAAGGTCAGCACCAAGGCATGCACATGTGTGCCAGATGGGCTCCTCCAGTGCTCTTGCATCATGCCAACCTCCCTGCCACTTCCCCCCTTCCCAGTGAACAATTTTTGTTTGGATGTTAGTATAGTGACTCTGTTCCTCCCACTTCTGGTTTCTTAACGTGGGACAACAATTACTGAATGGGCTTTTATCAGTGACTTTAAAGGGGGGGGAAGGGACCCAGAGACAATATTCAGCCAGAATATTTATTTAAAAAATTAACGAATCTTCGTTTTGGTACATGTTCTCATTCCATATCAAAACAAACAACCAATTTCTCCCTAAGAATTGAAGCAGAGACCTATTTAAGAAGCATTTGCAGGTGATGACTCCCAAAACTAGACCCTTGTCCCTGTCAATGGGTATCTGGAAAGTGAAACTTCATAAGGCTTAGTATGGAGACTTACAGCAGAAAATTCAAATGAAAGTGCCCCTTGCCCTCAAAAGTGAAAGTTCTGTAGGAATTATCTTGCTACTGCAAAGAGCTTGGGTTAGATGGTGTGTGTGTCAGGCAGATGAAAGCCTTGTGTGAAAAGGACAAGACTATCGTCTCCTTTGGCAACCACTTCATCTTCTTCAACACTGCTTGTTGATTCCCTGCTCCCATTCCCACCCCCATCACTTTAGCTTTCACGTCTGCCGCTTTGACACAGATTCCTTCCTCTCCTTTCATTATTTCAGCGGTTGACTTTCTCTGCTCTTTGTCTTTACTTGTCTCCTTTAATTTTCTTTTTCTGGCAGAAGCCCTTAGCTCAATTTGTAAACTTGGGTTGTAGAAGCAAAAGCGCTGCATTGCATGTGTCTAGAACTAAATATGCATTATGAATTGACTTGCCGATATATTCATTCAGAAAATATAGCCACAAATTGACTACAGGGAGCATGTGCTGTTTTATCTCAATAAACTCCCTCCACCTAAGCTTGTTTTCCTTCTGTTATTCCTGCAATCATTCCACACACACACACACACACAGAGAGAGAGAGAGAGAGAGAGAGAGAGAGAGAGAGAGAGAGAGAAAGGGCACTCTGGGACCTTCACTCCACTGTTTGAGCAAATGAATTTAAAGAGGTGACCAGAGCACTGTCTAGTCCTGTTGTCTTGGATGATTCTCACTTAGTGAGGCTTGGGGACATGGATAAGCTGTTCAGTCTGATCTCGGTGACCACCTGTACTCTTGCCCTTTATGGCTAATAAAAGTAGTAGGGAGGGCATAACCAACTGGGCCAGGAAGGAAATTAATGCTTCCTTTACCAGAAGAGGGCGTGGTCACTGTCTGCTTAAAGGAGGGAGCAGTAAAGCCACTCCTCCAGAGACCCTACCTAGAATTAGAAAATCTAAATAATTATTGATTGGTCCCCTTGCGGAAGGTTCTTGGGAAAGCTTCTTGAGTGGGTGGCCATGGGCCACATCTGGGTTCTCTTGGATGGAACTGGTTTTCTACATCTATTTCAATTGAGATTTAGGCCTGTCAGGAGTTCAGCCTACACTCGTGTAGGACCCTGGCAGAGACACATGCCCTCCCGGTCGATCATTCTGGAGCTTCATAAGCTTTCTTCAGCCCGAACATTACAGTGACTGATGCCAACTGACAGCGGCACACTTAGGGATCCACAGAGTTTGCGCATCATGCAAGCAATAGACCTCAGCAACTCAGTATTTTGGCTAATCTACTTTATTTACATATAAACACACACAGAACACTGCAACATGGCTCCCTCTCTCTCTAGCATCAGACAGCAAAGAGAAAAAGAACAAAGGACAATAGTCCCACTTCACAGAACACAGTAACACAAACATCCTGTCTTTGTCACTTCCCACTCTGTGGAGACAAAACATACACCGTCATGTGAAAGACAACAATCCCATGACTGCAATGGAATTCTAACACTTGAGTGGGTGGCCATGGGCCACATCTGGGTTCTCTTGGATGGAACTAGTTTTCTACATCTATTTCAACTGAGATTTAGGCCTGGTTTTGGCAGATAAAGTGCCTGGGTCATCCTGTATGATGACATTTGTCAGGAGAGAGGTGGGGCAGGAGAGAGGTGCCTGTCAATTCCCCTTGATCTCTCAGAAGCTTTCAGTACCATTTATCACGGTATTTTTCGGGAGTGGCTGTCCAAGTTGGAGGTGTTCAGCACCACTCCGCAGTGGTTCTGGCCCTAAGGTCCTTTATAGAGAGTGGTGCTTGGGGGAGCGCTGTTTGATGCCATGGAGCCTGCAGTGTGGACTTCTGAAGATTTCCATTTTATCCTCCATGCTATTTAACATCTATGTGAAACCACTGAGTGGGGTCACCCAGGGTTTTAGAGCTTATATTGTCAGCAGTATACTGATGGCAAGCAGCTCTACTTCTCCTTTGAATCCTTAGGTGTTTGTGTCAGTGGTAGAGCAATGCTTTGCCTTGATAATGGAGTTTATGAGAGACAGTAAACCAAAGTTTAATTCAGAAGAGACTCGGGCACTGTTAGTGGGTGGTTCTGTATACTGGATGGAAGCGATGTTTGGATTTGGATTTGATATCCCGCTTTATCACTACCCGCAGGAGTCTCAAAGCGGCTAACATTCTCCTTTCCCTTCCTCCCCCACAACAAACACTCTGTGAGATTAGTGGGGCTGAGTGACTTCAGAGAAGTGTGACTAGCCCAAGGTCACCCAACAGCTGCATGTGGAGGAGCGGAGACGCGAACCCGGTTCACCAGATTAAGAGTCTACCGCTCTTAACCACTACACCACACTGACTTTGATTACACTTTCTCAAAAGGATCAGGTAGATAGTTTGGGGGTTCTTCTAGATTTATTACTATTGCCTGAGGCTCAAGTGGCACTGGTGGTGCAGAATGTCTTTTGCCAGGTTTGATTGGTACTCCAACTATGCCCCTATCTGGACAGGGACAGACTAACTTCTGATGTCTATCCTCCAGGCTAGATTACAGCAATATGTTATATGCTATACTTTTGAAGACGGTTCAAAAACTATAGCTGGTGCAGCAGCCAGATCACTGAACTGGGTAAGGCAATCTGGGCATGTAAAACGAATTCTGACATGACTACACTGGCTACCAATTCATTTAAGGGATCAATTTAAGGTGCTGGTTTTGACAGAGAAAGCCTTTTGTGGTTGAGGACTCAAATACATCAAGGACCACCTCTCCAAGACATGAATGAAGCGGGACCCTGTGTCCGAGGCCCTTCTCCATGAAGGTGGTGTGGAGGGCGGTGACACAAGAACAGGCCTTTTCAGTGGTGGCTCCCTGCTTATGTAATGCTCTCCCGAAGGACATATGCCTGGCGCCATTGCTATCTATTTTGAGGCTCAGACAAAGGTGTTTCTTTTTATCCAGGCTTTTGGCTCTTAATTTGGAGGGGTGTAGCTATCTGTGATCTCTTTTAGTGTGTGAGATCTTCTCTCATGTTACCACTCATCATACCTTGGATGTTGATGAGACCTAGAGAAGGTGCTCACCTGAGGATCTTAGCACCTGGGCAGGTTTGTATAGGTAGATATGATCTTTTATATAGCCTGGGCTCAAGCCAGGGCTTTGTAAGTCATAAACAGCACTTTGAATAAAGAAACCTGGAGGTTCACATTTGTCTGGCAATTCTGAAGTTCCTTTTCCCTAGTCTGACAAGACATTCTGAAGCTACTTGTGGATTAGATTTGATTTGGATTAAACCTTGTGTTTGCAATGCACTTGTAGCCCAGCTGGGCCACTATGTTGGAAAAAAATATATCTGGACTTCCAAGGAATAGAATGAGCAGTTGCCTCAGCCAAACCAGCCTTATATACTCATAACATGGCATGAACTGTTTGGCTGAGAGTGTCATAGTTTACCCTATGAGATACTGATGAGGCTAGCAGGGATTGAATCCATTGCTCCGCACTGATTTCAATGAGTTTCCTACATGTAGCTCAGTGTTGGTTGCCTAACGGATCAATACAGTATGCACAGCGACCTGCTTCTTAGCTTGAATACTGCTGTTCCTATAAAATTACTTCTAAGGATGATCTCTGCATGGAAGCGGTAGGTATTGCACAGATGTGCCATGTGGGGAATGTAGTATAGAAACATTGCGGTTGCGTCTTTCCAAATTCTCAATTTTTCTCCTTTCTTCTTTTCAGTGTTGATGTGTATTAGTTGCACTAATCATTCCCCACCCACCTAGTAGTGGAAAGTGCATATTTCTATAAACAGGAATCATCTGTTGCCACAAACAATGGCAACCTTTGTTTGAAAGAGGTAGTGAAATTTTGCCTGTTCAGCTGCATATGAATAGAACAGATTGCCTGCTTTTCCAGAGATTGCTTACAGACTGACAGGCATTTAAATCAAAATCGTTTACCTATTCTTTATCTTCTCCTTTGTCTTTTTTTTTTTTAAAGGCATAATGCCAATACACTGCAGATTGATTCTTTTTAGGGGCAAACAGGAGGTAGAGCATGGGGGATGGTTCTGATTGTTTAGTGTACATATAGTCCATCTTAGCACATAAATTTGTTACTTTTTTGTTACTTTGATTGCACTAATAATTTGCAGAATGTGTGAATTATATATGTAGAAGCCAGTTGGCTTCTTTCCTACCAGGCAATGGGACCAAGAGATTAGCCATTTCAGCAGTTTACTTGAATGCTAATGAACCTTGACCATGTTGCTGAAGCTTTATTGAGTCTTTCCTCCCCACATTACTGCTGATGTAGTTCATGCAATGTGCGTGAAGCCTACATGGGCCATCCTCCTGACATATGGTCCACAACAACCTTTGTGAGGCCATATGGCACAAGCATCCAAGCCATTTCAGCTGGATCCGTTCCAAATTTCACACAGCTATAAAGTCAAAGAGTGAAAGTCATCATGTCACAGGACTGAGAAGTGGACCAGGACAAAGAATCTCTCTGAGGACAGGTCCACACCATTGGTATGCATGCCATAATCTACAGTTTACCATGATGTACAGTTTCTGTGTGTATATTCCTCCTTACCTTGTCACCTTGTTGTATATGAAAGACGCAAGACTGTTGGGATTGAGATATAGATCAAAATAAGCCAAAGGTTTAGTACTGCATTTAAAACATTAAAAGAATCAATAAAAAGCTATGTTAAATGAAAATTAAAATGAGAAATGAGAGAGATGCATATAAGGTCACCAACTGGCCACTAAGCATGCTTAAACACTGCTCTTCAGCAACTGCCTTCTTATATACCGACAGAGAAGGCATCATCCTCTGTAGATTACCTGGGTAGAAACAAATAGGAAACAATTATAATCAGTGTTGCTTGCTGGCTTCTGCAGGCAACAATTTTTTGTTATATAAACAGAGCAGACAGGTAAATCTCTACATTCTGCAGCTCAGGTGGGCAGGAACAAGCATTCTTTACTATTCTTGCTAAAGCAATACCACTTTTTATAGGTTTGTTCACTCAGCGTTGATAAGAATGATCAACAGTGGCAGATCCATGGTAACCACGGTGCTATTAGAATTTGGTGTCTCTACAATACTATCACCTACATTGTGTATGTTTTTAAACTTTTTTATTTTTTTAACCATACAACTTAACCATTAATAGAAATGTTTATTTGAAAATTAATGTGTGTGCTAATATTGCCACTATATTCCTTCATTTATGTTGGAGGGACACATCTCCATCTGTCTCTGGAGACAATAGAAGATTGCACCCTTGGGGGCAAAGTAAAAACCATTGGAAAGTTACAGCGCCTGCTGTGGTTGTAGAGACCTATACAGGAGAGGCATGTTTTCTTGCAGCTGGGGCAGATGAAGGCATCCAGTTGTGCTGGATGGGGTTTCTTCTCTCTGCACTCTTCACTGTGGTCATTCCTCCTCTGGTCACTGCTATGAACGCACAATCTGTCATGTCTCCAGGGACTGCGATTGTCTGCAAGGGATTCTCTCATGGCGGGGTTAATTTTGTCAGCTTCCCTGTCATATCTGCAGAGATCTTTGTAGTGCAGAGTGGGTCTGCCAGCTCCTTGTAGAACACATCCTTGGGGATCCTGCCATCTTCCACTCTGTGGACGTGACCAAGCCAGCATAGATGTCACTGAGACAGGATTGTGAACAGACTGGGAATGTGGGCTTGGGAGAGCACATATTTGTTTGAGACACTGTCCTACCATTATATACTGCCACTATACTCCTTAGTTTGTGTTCGGAGGGCAGACCTCATAGTTACGAATGATCAAATGATAGTATTACAGCTTGGTGTGATGCCATCTGTTCAGCAAAAGAACTGAAAGCAAGTCACTCATGTTTCCTCTTTCACTGCTTTGGAGAATGTCCAAAGTAGTCCTAAGAGATAATAGGCTTATCCATACTTATTGCCTTGCTATTTTACCTATTTATTACCTACTTATTGCCTTGCCTATTACCTATTGCCTTGCTTTTTTTCCAGGCACATATCTATGCTTAAAAGCTCTGTGTCTGAGCGGTTGTGGGGGGTGGCAGAAGAAGAGAAGAAGAAGAATTTGGATTTGATATCCTGCTTTATCACTACCCAAAGGGGTCTCAAAGCAGCTAACATTCTCCTTTCCCTTCCTCCCTCACAACAAACACTCTGTGAGGTGAGTGAGGCTGAGAGACTTCAGAGAAGTGTGACTAGCCTGAGGTCACCCAGCAGCTGCATGTGGAGGAGTGAGGATGCAAACCCAGTTCACCAGATTTCGAGTCTGCTGCTCTTAAAGACTACACCACACTGGAGGGGTTGTTCTGAAACTTTCCCCATGAAAACCCACTATTCCATGCTCAATCAGTGCAAATGCCAATTCAGGATTCCCATGGATTTCTGTTCCCTCCTACTGAGATTTAAAGCACAGGTTTTCCTGGGTAAATCTCCAGAGCAAAGAAAAAGTGGGGCCCTCAGACATGAAGTTTTAAAGCATGGATTATGCAGGGAAAGAGCGCAGAAAATGTAAGCATGGATAAGCCCACTAACTGGTCTGAGAATGATAGTTATGGCTTGAGGATGTGGACAAGGTCCTGAGCTGGGTTCCTGTGACCCTAAGTGCTCTAGTCTAGGTCTTTGTTCCTCTGGGCTTATAAAATCTTTTTTTAAAAAAATAATAAATAATATTTATTACTTTTAAAGCTTACAAAAAGAAAAGGAAGAAAGAAGACAAGAGGGGGGAAAAAGAACAAAAAAGAGAAAAAACAATACAATACATAAACAATACAAAACACAACCTTAACACATTAAACTAACACAATAAACTAAACCAAACCAAACAAAAACAATTTAAAAGCATACATCATACCTTTTCCATATTCTATCTTTCATTCCCTTGTATCATTGACCTCATCTCACCTCCCTCTTTGTATTCCACTTCCATTAATTGTTTCAGCAATTCCTTTCCATCTTTCTCTATTTTCTATCATATAAATGTCTTAACATATCTTTAATCTTATTTCCATTAAAATTAGTATACTTATTTAAGCTTAACTCCTTATAGTATTTCAGCTAAAGCCATAAAATTTCCTTCCAACATTTTTCTATCACTCATTAATTTTACAATATTTCTATATATAGACTTTAAATTTCCAATCTTCTTCCACCATCTCCTTTCCCCAGTCTCGGACTCTACCAGCCACTTCCGTCAACTCCATGCAGTCCATCAACCTGGAGATCTTATGTCTGAGGCTCTTAACTCTTTTCCACATCCCTTCTGCCAGTCTTCTTCATATTCTTTGATGCTGAAGAGCAGATCTCGGGGAAACTCCAATCCAACGATACTTTTATTCCTTCTTGACAGGTCAGCCAGATTTCCATAATTAAAACTAGGGTCCATAAAGTATTGCCGGGCATGTTTCAAAATTCCTCCAAATCCAATGGCCCCCAGAACTCCAATCTCCTCCTGACCCAAGTCCATATTCCAAAAGTCAGTTAATCCCTGCATAGAGGGATCTTTCCAACTTTCCTTTTCTAGTCCAGGCCAGGCTCCGATCTTCAAAATCTGACTTTTTCTAGTCTCAATCATAAAGGGCCTCAATTTGTAGTCCTCAATTTGCCTCTGTAAGGCTAAGGCTCCCCCTTGTATTACTTTAGGTTTGACAACAGCAACTTTCTCCTTCTCCTTTTCAGCAATTTGTCCTGTTGAAATAGATTCCTGTGCCAAATCCTGAATAATTTCTGTATTGGTGCTCACTTTTGGTTCCAAAATGTCAATTTTAGTAGTCATAGCATCCATCTTTTTATGAAGCTGTTCCAACAAGTGGCTTATCTTAGAAAATGCAGTCCATAAGGCTTCTCCTGTCGACATTCTTGAATATCCAAGGTCAATCTCTAGTTCTCACAGTTCTTATCAAGCAGCTGGAGATTTCCCAGCTCCACTCTTGTAACAGTTTCAAAAGCTCCCTCTAGAGGGGAACAGTCTCCACTTGTATCAATCTTTTCCAACACAGATCAAAAAGTAAAGATAGTTTCAATTTTCAGATACTTTTCCTCCCTTCTAAACGCAGAAGTGGACAATGGAAACAATATATTTCTCTTATTTAATTGACTGTCAACATCTGTTCTCTTTGCTGTCAATGAACTCTCCCGAAACGTCAATCACTGGGAGCCCGTTCCCAGGTTCAGAGCAGTGGTAATTTAATTTTAATCACTCTCTCCTGCAGAATACACAGTCCAAAATTTCCCCCTTCTTCTCCTGCTTCCAAGGGGGGTCTAATAATTTCAATCGATGGAAGTTTAATCCTTTACATAAGGCTTTCCTTAACTTGTAAGCTCTTTGCTTCAGTCTATTTACAAAAGGGGACGGTGGACTTCCTGTTTTGAACCTTCCCTGTTCAATGCCAAATTAAGATATTTAAAGATCCAATTTTCCGTTTTACTCACGGGTTGTTGTTTAAAATCCAATTGTCCACAAAAAAAAGTCAGCGCTCTCCGGCAACAGCAATGCGGCTTCACTCCGTGAAAGAAGCGGTCGATTCAAAGCACCGCGCCGCTCACCCCACGTCACTCCGGATCCCCAAAACAGGGTTTCCCCATGAGTAGGGGAGGCGCAAAAGGTGCCAGCCGAATCCCAGGTTCACAAGCTTCTTCTGCCTGTGATTTCAATGGGTCTCCGCCTTCGCCGTGGCGGTTCAGACCCAACTTTCCACGGAGCAAGTTCCTCCCGATCAGAGGAGCTCCGCCATTGCCAGGGGCGCCAACCTGGAAGTTCTGGGCTTATAAAATATAGCTGGAGAGAACATCTGGTGGAGCTAAGAAGGTGACAAATGCTCCATTGTGAAAAGGTTAAATGCTGAAGGAGGAGGGAATGAAGTTGCTCCAAAGGAGGCAGGCTGTAGGGTGGATTCACCACAATTTTGGTTGTACAGATTTTGGTTGTACAGATTTTGGTTACCCTTGGAACCAAACACCCTTGTAAGATGTATGCTTTTTTTCATGGGCTAAATGGGACTTTGGGGAAAGTAAACTCAGTGCCAACTTTAACCAAAGAAGCAATAGAAACCATTTTAAAATTTCTATGTATTGTGGGATATAAAGATGTCAGTCAAGTCCAACATTCTGAGAGGACTAACTGCCTCTATGTGGCAGGTAGATTTGTCAGTTGGTCAGTTGCTGCAAGAAGTGTTAACTGGTAACTGCTCGGATGCAGTCTTCTCATGAAGAGTTACAGGTTACAGATGCTTCAGGTTACAGACTCCGCTAACCCAGAAATAGTGCCTCAGGTTAAGAACTTTGCTTCAGGATGAGAACAGAAATCGTGCTCTGGTGGCGTGGCAGCAGCAGGAGGCCCCATTAGCTAAAGTGGTTGTCAGGGGCTCAGGAGCTGAGGCACAGGGAAGATGGGAGATGGAGAGCGAGGGGGAGGAATCCGAAGGGAGCGTAGGAGGGGACAGTGGTCCGAGGGATTCCATGAGCCTCTCCAGTGAATTGGAAGATTCACAGAGGGGAGCGCCAGTGGCCAGGGGCAGGGGGGTCCCAAGGGGAATGCCCCAGGAGCAAGGGGGCAGCAGGGACTCCCAGAGCAGTAGTTGGAAATCAGGACCAGCTTCCCCACCAGAGCAGAGTGGGGGGGAAGAGTCCCAGGCATCGGGGCCAGTGCTTTCCCCACCAGGGAGAGGAGACGAGGCAGAGCCTACCACGCCTTCCTCGGAGAGTCGGACAATGGAAGGGAGGTCAGATCCGGCCAGTGTCACGGAAGAGGGAAGCAGTGATAGAAGTAGTGTAACGGTTAGGAGAAAGGTCACTGGGTTGGCGCGAGAAGCAAGTTTAAATGTACAGGAGCGCGGGACAGCAGAGAGTGAGGATTGGGAACCGGGTCCTAAAGCACGCTGGAGGCAGGGGGAGGAGCTAAGCGACTCAGCGTCGGAAGAGTCCAGAAAGGGCAATGCCCCAGAGGGCAGGAGGACCCAGAGGAGAAGAGAGCAGCACAGGAGGTGGAGCAGGGCTAGGATCTTAAACTGGTGTGGAAGGGGTGGAGACTCAGACGGGACTTCGCCGATCTAGAGTTTAGACGTAGGGCTGCACGCTCTGGCTTTGAAATGGAAATTAAACTTCAATAAAGACTTTTGTACATAACATCAGCCTGGCGTTGGTCCTCTGTGAGCTGGGACCTAGAGGCAGCTCTGACAGTAAGTCCCGTCTCCTTAAAAACCTCGCAGCGTGAGTGGACGCAGCGAGGGGCGAAGATTGGTGCTTCGCGAGCTCACGAAAGCAAGACAAGATGACTACCGAAGAACACTTAACAGCCCTGCAAAACGCAGTGGCACAACTTAACGCGGAAATTCTAGCCTCTAGGAAGAGGGAAGACGAAGCCGCTGCTGCCTGCAAGGATCTGCAAATCAGGTTGGAAATGTTGACTAAACAGGGGGCGCCGGGAACCAGACCAAAGGGGATTGGGCTGGGAAAGAGAGGAGGCAGCCTCGTGTCTCATCTCGATGGGAATCTGCAGCAGTATCCTAATTTCAGAGCAGACGTGATGTATGCGCTAGAGTTGCTGGAGAAGGACTTTAGAGATGAGCAGGAGAAAGTGGGTTTCATACTAACTCATCTCCACGGAGACGCTAAAGCGTGGCTGCGTAATCTGTGGCGAGACAAGGACCCAGCTCTACAAGATGCAAAAGCCTTCCTTAAGGCGATGGACGCTTGTTTTTTATCAGCGATAGATGTGGATGTTGCCAGGAAAGAGATACATGGATTAAAACAAGGCAGAGCCACTGTGAGGCAATATCACTCCCGCTATTTTGCATTAGTCAACGCGCTGGGATGGGAGAAAGATTCACCTGCCGTCAGGGACCTTTTTTGGGAGGGGTTGAATGGGGCTGTGAAAGACGAAATTGCAAGGGGGGAGAGACCCCAGAGCACTCAAGAAGTGGTCCAGAGGGCGCTGACGATTGGGGTGCGTCTGGAAGAACGTTCCTGGAGCAAAGACGAAGGACGTTGGGGACGCACGCCAGCAAGAGCACCTCCTTTCTTTCCCAGGGACACAGTGCGCGCTCAATCCACGCCTCCACTGGGAGGGGGAGAGGAGCCGATGGAGATAGGTGGTGCCAAGGCTCAGTCAGCAGCCAGAGCCCTAACGCCGGGAGCAGTCAAAACGAAGCCTCCTAGAGGGAACAGGAAGTGTTACATCTGCGACAGTGCTCAGCACATGGCAAAAGAGTGTCCCCAGAGGTTGCACAAGCACACTGCAGCCTCAGTGACAATTACAGAAGCAGTTCAGCAGCATGTACCACAGCAGGGAAACGACGGAGTCTGGCTGGAATCATAGGCACTGGGGCCCAGCCAGACGAGTCAGTGAAGCAGTCCCCAGAGATCTTACAGCCCACAGACCCCCTCCCACCCAAACCAGTGGTGCAGCTCACCGCAGTGCTCCAGCTTCCCAATGGCCTCACCATGGAAGTGCCTATTACCATTGACTCTGGCAGCAATGCAGACTTTATAGGAGTGGATTTCATCACACAACATGGCATAGTGCTCCTGCCTGCCACGATGCCCCTGAAAGTAGTGACAGTCGACGGCAGAGAGCTACTGGGGGGACAAGTGCTACAGCAAACGCCGCCAATGGTGATGCGAATTGGAAACCACCGCGAAGTCATCAGCTTCAGTGTTACCCACCTGTCAGACACGCCCATAGTGTTGGGCATGAGTTGGCTGGACCGGCACAGTCCGGCATTAGCATGGTACCAGCGCCAATTGACTTTCAGCTCCTCCTACTGCGCAGCACACTGCATACTGCCCACCCAGGAAGATGAGGGGCCGGAAGATGGACCGCAGTTACACTTGGGCATGCTGCAAGCAGTACCCGACAAATACAGAGAGTTCTTGGAGGTCTTCTGCGAGAAGGAGGCGGACAAACTACCCCCCCACAGACCATACGACTGCAAGATTGACCTCCTGCCGGGGGCAACGCTGCCTACTGGAAAACTGTATTCCATGTCTGAAGATGAACTGCAGGAACTCAGGGAGTTCATAGACCTCAACTTGAAGCGGGGATTCATCTGAGAATCCAAAGCGGTGGGGGGCAGCCCCGTGTTTTTTGTGAAGAAAAAAGACACGCCCCAAAAGAGGCTTGTAGTTGATTACCGGGTCATAAACTCAAGGACGAAGCCCATGGCGTTCCCCATGTCCAAGATCGACAACCTGCTTGCGACGGTGCGGAAGGGTCGCATCTTCACCAAGTTGGATCTGCGAGGGGCGTACAACCTCATACGCATGAGGGAGGGCGACGAGTGGAAGACGGCCATGTTTACGCCTTTGGGCACCTACGAATACAGAGTTATGCCGTTTGGCTTGCAAAATGGCTCCCACTGTTTCCAAGCCTTCATGCATCACGTGTTGGCGGGGCTCCTCTACAAGAAGTGCGTCTGCTTCCTGGACGACATTCTGATCTTCTCGGAATCGCAGGAGGCTCACGAGAGAGATGTCAAGGAAGTCCTGCAGAGGCTACGGGAGCACAGACTTTACGCCAAACTGGAGAAGTGCCAGTTCGACATGAAGGAGGTGGATTTCCTGGGCTACAAGCTGTCCGACAAGGGACTCGCCATGGACAGCGCCAAGGTCCGCTCGGTGCTGGACTGGAAGAGCCCGCGCAATCGGAAGGAGGTCCAGAAGTTTGTCGGCTTCGCCAACTTTTATCGCAAGTTCATCAAGGGTTTTGCCTCAGCTCCAAGAAGAAGAAGTTCATCTGGACGGAGCAGGCGGAGAAGTCCTTTCAGGAGCTCAAGCGACTCTTCGCATCCGAAGAACAACTGCTACATGTGAACCCCAGCAAACCCATGAGGGTTGAAACGGACGCCTCCGACAGAGCCGTGGGGGCAGTCCTGTTGCAGCAAGATCCGCAAGGAGACTGGAGGCCGTGCGCTTTCTACTCCAGGAAACTCAGCAAGTCGGAGCAGAACTACACCATCTGGGACAGGAAACTGCTGGCCATTCATGCAGCCTTCAAGGTGTGGCGGCACTTCCTCGTCGGAGCCAAACACACAGTGCAAGTTCGCACGGACCATAAGAACCTGGAGTACTGGCGTACGACGCGGTTCCTGAACCAGAGACACATCCGCTGGGCGGAGTTCTTTGCAGATTTCGACTTCAGGATAGAATACATCCCGGGAGACAGCAACATCATGGCGGATGCGCTGTCCAGGAAGCCGCAGTATCTCGAGGCAGAGGCACCGGCGGCAGCCAAGCACATTTTCGCACCGAAAGCATGGGCATGCGCCGCAGCCACGGTGGACCTGGGCGCAGTACGTCGCGCGCTGCAGACAGACTCCTTCGCACGATCCAAGATGGAGGAGGTGCGAAGCGGCACAGCGAAGGACGGCGAGTTTCAGATACGCGACGGACTGCTCATCCACAAAGGGGCCCTCTACGTGCCGGGAGACGACCTCCGCGCAAAGGTACTGCAGCAGTTACACGACGCACCCAGCGCTGGGCATTTCGGCAAAGAGAAGACGGTGGAATTAGTAGCCAGAGACTTTTGGTGGCCCAAGATGAGGGGAGAAGTCGAGGATTACGTCAAGAGGTGCGACACATGCCAAAGAGCCAAACCAGTACACAGGCCGCCGGCGGGATTGCTGGAACCGCTACAGACGCCCCTTGAGCCGTGGGAGAAAGTGGCCCTGGACTTCGTCACAGATCTGCCCAGCTCGCGAGGCAAGACAGCGGTACTCGTGGTAGTGGACTTGTTCACCAAGATGGCCCACTTCATTCCTTGCGCGAAGGTGGCCACAGCGGAACAGACAGCCAAGATGTTCATAGACCACGTGTTCAAGGTGCACGGCCTACCACGGTCTATCCTGTCCGACCGGGGGCACCAGTTCATCTCGAGTTTCTGGCAGAAGCTGATGGGCATCCTGAACGTCAAGGTCAACCTATCGTCGCCAAGACACCCGCAGACCAACGGACAAGCGGAGAGGGTCAACGCCATCATGCAGCAGTACCTGAGATGCTACGCGAACCAGCAGCCCTCGACCTGGGTGGACTATCTACCGCTGGCCGAGTTTGCCTACAACAACACGAAGCACGTGTCCACGGGGGTGACACCGTTTTTCGCCAACAATGGGCGGCATCCCAGAACCTTCCCGGGGTTAGAGAAAGTGGGGGAGGGGGAGCCGCAGGGAGCTGAGGACTGGGCGGCGGAGTTACAGGAGGTCCACGAACAGCTCAGAAGGCAGTTGGAGCTAGCTAAACACGCTTACAAAATGCAGGCAGACCGACACAGGAGAGTTGGTGAGGACATACGGGTGGGGGACTGGGTCTGGTTAGCAGCCCAGGCAGTGCCGGCCAGATCGTTAGCTAAGAAGAAGCTCGGACACAAGCAGCTAGGGCCTTACCAAGTCGAGGCACAGATCAACCCAGTGGCCTTCCGGTTGACGCTCCCGGAAGGATCCAGAATGCACCCGGTCTTTCATAGATCGGTGCTCACGCCTTATAAGGCACCTCACAGGTTCCAAGCACCAGGGTCAGCTCCCAGTCCGCTCAGAGGCGCACCCACAAAGGGGGGGCTGCCGAGGGAGGAGCCGCTCAACGAGGTCATGGAGATCTTGGACTCGAGATGAGGGGAAGAGGGGGTTGAATATCTACTAGCCAGGGAAGGTACCCCGGCCAGCGCCAACAACTGGGTACCGTACTATGCGGTGGAGGAGCACTACCTCAAAGACGAGTTCCATGCACTGTACCCACACAGGCCCATGCCGGCGGATTATTTCGACTGAAGAGAAACCCTGGAATGTGCTGGTTGAGAGTGTGGGTGTGAAAAGATATTCGTCGAAATAATCCGCCGGCATGGGCCTGTGTGGGTACCCCCCCTTCCTCTGTTGTCTGGGGTGACACTGCGTGCCATGGTCCCCTCGGCAGTTCTCTGCGCCAGCCCACCTCAGGTTGATCCTCCCACCAATAAGATCCGCCTGTACCAAACCCTGAGAGGGATCCCTCTGGGGAGCTGGTCTCCTGTGTCACCCCAGACAACAGAGGAAGGGGGGGCACCGGGCGAGTTGGGGCTGGATCCAGGTTTCGAACACACCTCCCAAGAGATGGAAGCAGAGGAGATCGCCGTCGACGGGACCATGGAGGACTTCCCAGACTTATCCGGCTGGCTGCACGCCACGGGGGAAGAACTGTACCCTGCACTCACCCCCACAACACTGGAGCACCCAGAACCCACACCGGAAGAAGGGGAGGGGGGAAGGGGGGGCTTCGAGGGGGGGATGGATGTCAGGGGCTCAGGAGCTGAGGCACAGGGAAGATGGGAGATGGAGAGCGAGGGGGAGGAATCCGAAGGGAGCGTAGGAGGGGACAGTGGTCCGAGGGATTCCATGAGCCTCTCCAGCGAATCGGAAGATTCACAGAGGGGAGCGCCAGTGGCCAGGGGCAGGGGGGTCCCAAGGGGAATGCCCCAGGAGCAAGGGGGCAGCAGGGACTCCCAGAGCAGTAGTTGGAAATCAGGACCAGCTTCCCCACCAGAGCAGAGTGGGGGGGAAGAGTCCCAGGCATCGGGGCCAGTGCTTTCCCCACCAGGGAGAGGAGACGAGGCAGAGCCTACCACGCCTTCCTCGGAGAGTCGGACAACGGAAGGGAGGTCAGATCCGGCCAGTGTCACGGAAGAGGGAAGCAGTGATAGAAGTAGTGCAACGGTTAGGAGAAAGGTCACTGGGTTGGCGCGAGAAGCAAGTTCAAATGTACAGGAGCGCGGGACAGCAGAGAGTGAGGATTGGGAACCGGGTCCTAAAGCACGCCGGAGGCAGGGGGAGGAGCTAAGCGACTCAGCGTCGGAAGAGTCCAGAAAGGGCAATGCCCCAGAGGGCAGGAGGACCCAGAGGAGAAGAGAGCAGCGCAGGAGGTGGAGCAGGGCTAGGATCTTAAACTGGTGTGGAAGGGGCGGAGACTCAGACGGGACTTCGCCGATCTAGAGTTTAGACGTAGGGCTGCACGCTCTGGCTTTGAAATGGAAATTAAACTTCAATAAAGACTTTTGTACATAACATCAGCCTGGCATTGGTCCTCTGTGAGCTGGGACCTAGAGGCAGCTCTGACAGTGGTGCTTCAGGTTAAGAACAGTTTCAGGTTAAGAACGGACCTCCGGAACGAATTAAGTACTTAACCCAAGGTACCACTGTATATACTGTAGTTTATCTGTTATGTAACCTAAGCCTGCCTTCAGAAACAACTCTGTTAACCTGAATGAATCTGATAGTAAAGTAGTTTATGTTAATATGATTCAGATTCACATGTGTTTTCTTTAAGAGGGACAGAAAGGGATTATCAACCAGGAAGGTATAATTATTGATAGGACTCAAACAAGTTAGCAACCAGCTTGTCACTGCATAAACTCAAGCAGGGGATCGTTTAAACTCTACTAAATTATATAAACGTTCCCACATGTATATGCATATCATAATGGACAGCTACTGGGTTTTATTTTATTTTATTTATTTTATTTTAAAATATTACTTTCAGTGCAGAACTTTTTGCAAAAATAAAATGGGTGGTGGAACAGAAGGGTGGAGACATCTCTGGGGTTTTTTGCCCTCCCCCCCCCTTGCTGGGAATTGCAAAAGCTCCAAAATCAGGAGGCCTTTTCCCGCTGATTATTCTTGCTCCCCATTTAACGTAAGGCAAAAATAAATAAATACAAACAAATTAAGAAGGCCTAATCACCCGACTCACTTGACAATAGGGAAGATGTTGGGTGCCATGACTGAGCGACATCTCCCCATGCAGCACATAGCACTATGCTCAATAAGGCGATGCACCATGATGGGCTGAATCTTAAACTGGGCTGTGATCCAGGGCATTGTGGGGGAAGGAGAGGCAAGTGTCGGATGAGAAGCCAAGAGGGAAGGCAGGAGAGAATAAAGGTAAGAATGAGAGAAAGGTGGGCAGGGAGAAGGTCTTCTTTGGAGGCACCTTCCCCCCAGGAAGGGAATGTGGGTGGCACTGAGCCTCTTGGGCTTGCCAATAAGAAGGTCGGTGGTTAGAATCCCTGTGACGGGGTGAGCTCCCATTGCTCAGTCCCAGTTCCTGCCAACCTAGCAGTTCGAAAGCACGTCAAAAAGTACAAGTAGATAAATAGGTACCGCTACGGCAGGAAGGTAAACAGTGTTTCCTTGTGCTGCTCTGGTTTCGGTGTTCCATTGCGCCAGAAGTGGCTTAGTCATGCTGGCCACATGACCTGGAAAAACTGTCTGTGGACAAACACCAGCTCCCTTGGCCAGTAAAGCGAGATGAGCGCCGCAACCCCAGAGTCGTCTGCGACTGGACTTAACTGTCAGGGGTCCTTTACCTTTACCTTCCCCCCAGGAAAGGTGCTTGTGAAACAGCACCCACCGATTGGCTCATCCACTCAACAAAAACCAGAATTCATTCTACTCAAAGTGTATATTTTCTTTTCCTTTTTTTATTTCTTCCTGAACCAGTTTATCTGAATCCTTCCTTATGTCCCTTTGAACTTCAAATGCCTGTTTAAAGTTCTGCACATCTGCACATGTCAGTTCAAACATCTGCACATCTGTTTAAACGGGCTATGGTTGTCCAGAACACTCTGCAAATCATGTTCTGCTCTTCTCCCCTCTTGCCATTACCCAGAGGTGCAACTTGTTGACAATGAATCTCACCCAAATCTACTTAACAAGTCCTAATTCTAAACACACAAAGGAAGTGAAACTTCAAGAATCTGTTCCTTCTCACAACGAGAAATTTCTATTAAAAACGCATCTTGTAAACGGAATCAACATGGCATCAGAGCATAAAAGAATCTAAATTGGATTTTGCATTTAAAAGAGGCTGAGGTGTTTATTGAGTTCTGAGGACAGAGTTTGTTGTTTTCAGGCTTGCACAGACATTTTAATTATCACCTGAGATATATCCACATTTTAGTTCTTAATTGACAACACACAATTATCCATTTCCCCCCAAACACCTGACTTTTCTGGTACTACAAGGCAATGAAAGCAGAGTGTGTCTAAGAGAAGATGCTAAGTTGGAAGGGAATTCAGTAAGAATAATACGACAGTTGTACACATGTCGTTCTACTTCCAGCTCATTCGTTTTTCGAAACAAAACAAAACAAAAAGTTGTTGTTTTGTTGGCCACGCCTGAGCATTTCCTCTATTTTTAAAAGGTAAGCTGGAAAATGTGCTGATATAAAAGGTATTTTTTGACCTTGTTTGTCACATTTTGCTATACATTGTATCAGTCACTCATGGTATTGGGTAATGAGAGCAGGAGAATCACGAGCTAAGCAAGGAACTGTGGAGGAAAGGGAGAGAATTGCTCAATAGTTCTGCAACAAAATATAAGCAAGGGCAAAAGAGCTAATGTATCAAACCATTCTTGAAACTTGAGCAATATGAGAATACACACACACACACACACAGCCTGAAAATTAGCAGCAAAGGCTGCATGTGGTAGCTTATAGTTAAATCAGCTTTGTAAATCTTTCTAATAAAAGTAGCAGCTCTCTTCCTATATATATATAAAATTATATCCCTTTGCTTTTCCCTCCTTCTGTACATGAAATGCACAGCTTATTTAAGCCAACACAAGGAGGGGGGCGGAGTCCCTACCAGCAAAATATAATAAGCTCGGTCCTGACACATAGTACATAGAGCAGGAATTGCTTCTCATTTGCAGAAACATCATGTTTCACTGTTTAGAAAGGAGGCCATAAGATACTTTCATGATAATGCCTATCCCACGGAGCAGTGGGAGGAAATCAACAAAAGTCTCTTTTCTTTCACAAAGCTCCTGAGATGAGGGACAGAGGGGAGGATTGTTGCTATCAGAACTCCATTTAATCCTGGGTGCTGATTTGACTGTCACGAGGTACTAAGATGAAGGCAAGGGGATCTCTTTCAGCCAAACTGTCACACCCCAATCTTGAAGAAGCCGGAGCCAATGATTTTGAAAATTAAAGGCTGCCTGCCGTTTGCTTCCCTCCTGGCAAAATTGTGTGACACATTCAATATACAGGCAAAGTACAAAAGCCACATTTGCACTCCTGTTGAGATTGCGTGAGGTTTTGTTTTTTTAAAAAAAGAAACATATTTCCCTCTCCCCCTCATAAGAGAGAATGTGTTGGTGGTTTCTGGATTGCATTCAGCTAAAGGGTGATGAGCCCTCAATATCTTGTGGGAAGCTGGCTGCTCAAATGTTCCCTGTGTGGACCTGGCACTAAAAGATAAATAGAAGGAAAAGAAAAGCCAGCCTGGGTGGGCATGCTGGGGGTCATTTTGGACTCACAGCTGTTTATGGAGGCACAAGTTAATTCTCTGTCCAGGGCAGCTGTCTACCAGCTCAATCTGGTACTCCAGCTGAGACCCTACCTGCCTGTGCACTGTCTTTCCAGAATGGTACATGCCCTGGTTATCTCCCACTGGGACTACTGCAATACGTTTTATGTGGGACAACCTTTGAAGGTGGCTCCGAAACTACAACTAATCCAGAATGTGGCAGCTAGACTGGTGACTGGGAGCAGCCTCCAGGGCCATATAACACCAGTCCTACAAGACCAATGTTGGCTCCCAGCACATTTCCGAGCACAATTCAAAGTGTTGGTGCTGACCTTTAAAGCCCTAAATGGCTTTGGCCTTGTGTACCTGAAGGAGTGTCTCCACCCCCATCGTTCAGCCTAGACACTGAGTTCCAGCTTCGAGGGCCTTTGGGCAGTTCCCTCACTGCAAGAAGTGAGGTTACAGGGAACCAGATCATCACACATCCTTTGATCAACTGCTATGAAAGTTAGGAATAGCTGGAATTATTGGATTATGTGGTGTGTGTGTGTTTATTTTATTTTTTTAAAAAATAGACGTCTTGCTCTGTCCTCTGAGGAACTGAAAATCCTGCATTTGTAATAAAAAGTAATACTGAAATATCAGTTTTAAATAACCCTCAGTTAGCATTCAACTTTATGAAGTCCATCAGGAGCACACTTTTGTCATGGCACATCAGAAATAACTGGAAGTGGCAGCACAATTATGGAGTGAAAAAGCTGTGTTTTTATCTACCTGTGTTTCGTGTACTGGCATGTCCCTTTAAGCTCTCTGATGCACTTTGATAAGCATATCCATTTGCTGCATTATTCCTGCCCCCCACCAAATATACCCATCAATTTATTCTTGTACCCAGCCGAAGTGCCATAAATCTTGTTACTTCAGTGCAAAAATAAAAAATGCTAAATCAATTTGAAAATATATGCCAAGTCTTGATTTACATCAGCTGTCACCAAACCAGTTGCTCTATTGAAAGCTGATCAGCTTCACTTCCATGTCAAATAGATGACTAATAAGAATGTGGCAGATAAATGAATACAGATAATGACAACATGGAAACCTTTGCTTTTGCAAGGTACTTGTGGCACAATAGAACCATGGTGTTATGTTTCATAAAGTAGCAGGGGTCAGAGTAGATGTGGAGGGAAAGACAATAGCATAGTGACAGAGCACATGCATTTCAGGAAGAAACCCAAAGTTCAATTGTTAGCACCTTCAGTTAGAAGGATATGGTAGTAGTTGATGGGAAAGAATTGATTAAATTAAATATAGAAATATGAGAGGCAGGACCTCCAAGGCAACTTTCTGTGAAACACTACCAGGGCCAGCCAGCCAGGTGCAACTTTGTGGTCTCAATGCATGGATGAGATGATGGCTTCAGGAGGAGAGACTTGGATTTGTTAGGCATGGGACATGTATGAAAGGGATAGAAGTGGACTGTTGGTGCTTAAAATATAATAATAATAATAATAATAATAATAATAATAATAATAATAATAATTTATTTATTTATTTATACCCCACCCATCTGGCTGGGCTTCCCCAGCCACTCTGGGCGGCTTCCAACAATATATTAAAATACAATAGTCTATGAAACATTAAAAGCTTCCCTAAACAGGGCTGCCTTCAGATGTCTTCTAAAAGTATGGTAGTTGTTTTTCTCTTTGACATCTGGTGGGAGGGTGTTCCACAGGGAGGGTGCCACTACTGAGAAGGCCCTCTGCCTGGTTCCATGTAACTTTGCTTCTAGCAGCGAGGGAACCACCAGAAGGCCCTCGGCACTGGACCTCAGTGTCCGGACAGAGCAGCTTTTAAGCTGACTGCAGTGGGGAAGCCAGCAGGAGCAAAAAGGGTTCTGATATGGAATGAATCTTCCATCTGGGATGATGAGTTTAACATTAGTTAAATTTTAAATGTTGGAGGTGTGGAAATAGGCAGGGGCACAGTATAGCGGGGGGTGGGGAGGAAAACGGACAAAGTACGCATGCACATTCAGCTGCCTAACAGTGCCTGCATTACCCATGAGATTGCAGGCACAGAGATAAGAAAAGACATTCCATAGTCTGAAGAAGCTGTTTTCAATGGAGCCCAGTGACGGAAGAGTGCAGCTGCATTGAGGCAGCACCAGGGTTTAAATTTTGCACTCCCTAACAATTTTGCACCTGGGGCAATCACTCCTGTGCCCCTCCCATGTGACACCACTGCAATGCACTGCTGGTCAAAATACAAGTGCCAATGATACTTCTGTCCCACAAACTTATTAAAGTTCTTCGAGCGTGTCAGGAAACATATAGACAGAGGTGATCCAGTTTAAATACTGTGCCTGGATTTTTGAAAGCTTCTGATAAGGTACCTCAACAAAGACTCCTGAGTAAGCTTAGCAGTCATGGAATAGGAGGTGAGGTCCTGGTTAAGAAGCCTGAAGTAGACAGTGGGGATAAATGGACAGTTTTCCCAATGGAGGGGGTGGAAAAATTAGAGTCCCCCAAGGAACAGTATTGGGACTTGTGCTTTTAACTTGTTCATACACCATCTACAGTTAGAGGTGAGCAGTGTAGTCACCAAGTTTGATGATAGTATTATTCAGTGTCATTAAACAAATAGGATTTCAAAGAGCTCCAAAAGTATCTCTCCAGACTGAGTGAATGGGCAGTAAAATGGTGAATGCAATTCAGAGTAAACAGGTGTAAAGCTATGCACACAGAGGCAAAAAATCTTAATCTCGTGTAGACAGTGATGGGATCTGAACTGGCAGTGAATGACCAAAAGCAAGTCTTGAGGGCTGCAGTGGATAGCTTGCTGAAGATGTCAACCCATTTTACGACATGGGGATCATTAGGAAAAGAATTGAAAACTGTCAAGATCATAATGCCATTATACGAATCTATGGTGTGACTTCATTTGGAATATTGCATGCAGTTCTGGTTGCCTCAGCTCAAAAAGGATCTTGCAGAGTAGAGAAATGTTCAAGAAAAGGACAACCAAAATGATCAAGGGGATGGAGAAAGCGTTGTGAAAATATTTGAGGCTTTTTAATTTAGAGAAAAGTGATAGAGGTTTATAAAATTATGTGTGGCATGGGGAAAGTGGATAGAAAAATGGGGTTTATCACTCTCTGGCTATATTAGAAGTCCAATGAAGCTGAATGTCAGAAGATTCACGACCGACCAAAGAGAGTGTTAAAACACTGCATAGTAAAATGATGCTTCCACAGTTATGGCCACCAAGGTGCACAGCTTTCAACAAGGTTTAGATAAATTCTTGGAGAATAAAGCTGTTTCAACTAGACATGATGGCTATATTTTGCCTCCGTTGCCAGAGGCAGGATACGTCTCAGTTCCAATTGCTGCAAATGGCAGGAGGCAAGAGTGCTGCTGTGCTCATGTCCTGCTGGCGACCCTCCCAAGGTCATCTGGTTGGCCATGGTGAGACCTAGACTAAACCGGACTATATAGGCCGGACTGTATAGGGCTGTTCTAACAACAGCAGCTACAACAATGCTTTTTTCAGCTGGAGCATGCTGGAGAGCAATTCCAGCCCCCCTTGGGTGGGTACCATTGGAAACCGGCTCTCCCCCCTTCCACTTCTTGCATTTACATACTTCCGTAAAGCCCAAAATAAACATTTCAAGTCAAGAGAGAAACTGGCCAGTGTGTGAGTGTTTACACTTTTTTGAGATGTATGATACCACCTAGCTCCCAGCCACAATTGGTCAAGCTATGGGATGGGCCAATTCGTATTTCCTGTTCTTCAATCTGTCTCCTGTGTAGCAGTGTCAGTCTTTAAGCTTTCCAGCCAGACCTCTACCATTGCACAGAGATGAGTTTGTGCGAGGGTCCTTCCAAGCTGTCCTAGTCATCTGCCTGAATCTAAGAGAATGTGGGAGGTGGGGGCACATTTATTTGACATGCACCAGAACCAGAGGTGACCCCCCCAAAAAAAAAACCCAGCTAGGGAGACAGCTTGCCGTAGCTTTTAGCATCTCCATGAGCGATTAATGTGGCTGTTTTCAAACCAGCATCTGTTCAAGGCTGCCCAAGTCGCCCAGCAACTTACTGTAACTAGTTCGTTGTGAGTTCTGGCACCTATTTTTCTTGGAAAAAAGCACTTGGTGATGGTGATAGAAAGTCACTACCAGTCTGAACAGATAATACTTCTGATCAATCCACAACTTCTGCTCACTGGGCAGGGCTGGGACCACTCCTTATGTGCTGATGGACAAAGACAAATGCTAGATGGATAAAAAGGAATCTATACTTCCATGCCACTGCAACTGCAATGTTTCAGTGCACAGGGAAAGGTGAGCAGACTTGGGGAGCAGTGGGATCCTTACTGAAGTGTTCATTCCAACCTGATGATGACATAATTGGAAAAAGAGGAGCGTAAATAAATATACAACAGCCATGGGCTGCTGGAGAATCCAAAACAACTGCCCCCCCCCCATTTTCTCCCCTTCTCCCACACAACTGCAACAGAAGAATAAGAATAAGAATAAGAATAAGAATTTATTATTTATACCCCACCCATCTGGCTGGGTTTCCCCAGCCACTCTGGGGGCTTCCAACAAAATATTAAAATACAGAAGATTGAAATCTCAATGAGGATTCATTAGTGACATAGAATTAGTACACAATTGCTCCAGCTAGAGAACAGAGAACACATATATCCCAGTTTGTGATAGGAGGCCACAGATTTGTGACAAGAGGCACTATGTGCTCCCTACCTAGTGGGGCACTTTGTGCAAAGGGATCATTTTGGATAATCTCCAAATACACAATAGCTATGTAAAACATAAACAAAAAGAATGAAGGGCACATCAATAACATTCCTTAGAACCTTTAAAGATGCTCTGCCTCAGGACTTCAGACACTCCCACTGACCCACCAGGGAGTTTGATCAAAACAGAGTACCTTTGATTTGATTTCAGCAAGCACTTAAATCCCTTCCATTGAAATCAATGAGAATTTAACTTTTGCTGGATTTTGCACTAAGCTAAAGTTACAGTCGTATACAGCCCTATACCTGGTAATAAATCTGATTGAGCTCAATGAGGTTTCCTTCTGAACATACATTATACAGAGATGCTATAAGTCCCTTTTCTTTTCCAGAAAAAAAGAAAACAACCTCTACCCCACTGAAATGCCTACCTTCTAGCTGAAACCGAGGAATATTTGGTGCCATTCTAATTTTTATTATATATTGCAATGGGCATGTCCTCTCTTTGTGATGTAAAATAATTTCTATCCAAGGGGAGTTGTCAGCATCCTCAAAATCACAAGAGATTCAATTCTTCCCTGTCAAGTAAGAACAATGTGATTGGAGTCCTTTGAAGGGAGCTCTCGCTACAGCAAGGAGACCCTGGGAAATGTTACTTAACTGTTATGCAAGCCCACTGGGGAAAACAGACCTGCTAAGAATAATTCTTGCCATAGCTATCCTTTCTTCCATTCCACAGACTGTTGAGGAATGAGGGGAAGCAAGAGAGAGAGAGAGAGAAAGAGAGAGAGAGAGAGAGAGAAAGAAAGAAAGAAAGAAAGAAAGAAAGAAAGAAAGAAAGAAAGAAAGAAAGAAAGAAAAGCTTGAAGACAATGTGATTTAGGCATATTGTTTGACACCAGGCATTTTTCATTCACCCAAATAAGTAATGAAGTACCCTGTGGCAGACTTTTCCTTACTATATTTTGCTACACTGTTTTTTGCTTTCCTCGCGTAGGAGAGCCTGCCAAAAAAATAAGAAAACAGAAGAGTCCACCCCGTCAGTCGTTAGAAGTGAGATGCGACGCCCGACATGTGCTTCTCATGCAGAAGCAAAAAGTCTTGTCTTGATTATTAATACTGAACTTCCTTTCATATGGAGCCCAAACTATTAATTATACTGACAGCCATTTGCCTCCCATTGGATTCCGCATAATTAATAATAAAATACAGGAAGCAGAGCAACTAAAAGAAAAACAGAATCATTGGCAGTCAAAACATATCATATCAGAGACACAAGAAAGACGCCGTGTGATCGTTCACCCACCCCCACATATTTTCTTCCCTCTTTAGGTCTAGTAGATCCTGCTAATCCTTTAAGGCACAATAGCTCATCCAAGGACTGAAATTTAAGTCTATCCTTTTTCTTTTCCTTTTTTTTTACGATACCTTACAAGTTGACACTTGGTTTGATAAATGGCTAGCAGTATTTAGAAAGCATATTCCAATGGGAGAGCCCAGAGGTAATCACGGGAATGTGGATCTATGTGGTCTTATTTTAGCTGAACTGTCAATACAGAAATCCTCAATGATTAAAACATTTAGGCTGTGGTCCAGCTAAGCTGTATGTGGGATAGAGAGGAGAACCATTCACACACACACACACATGGCTGGTTAATTTACCCTGTGGTATAATGCACCATGAAGGACAAAGGCTTTTTTAAAAAAAAAAAAAAAAGCAATTGTCCATTTATAACAGCCCATTTCAAATTTCATATTTGGAAGATTACAGAGCACAATGGTTCCCAAACCTCTTTTTTCCTGATGGAAATTGGGTCTTGGCAGACCACTTTTTCTGCCTGTTGCAGCAATTGTAATGTGTTGTGTTAGATGCTGCATGATTTTTAATTCTATTTTTATTGCTTCCTTTATTTCTTACATGTTATGTTTCCTATAAATTTCAAATTGTAATACAATAAAATGCAAGAAAACAAAGGAAAGAAGCAATAAAATGCAGTTAAAGACCAATATGCCTATTTAATGCAATGGATGTGTCTTCAGCCACAAATCCACAGATGCCACAAAGCTCCCAGACCATTAGTGGTCCATGGGCCACAGTTTGGGAACCCCTGCTATAACACTTCAATGTGCAGTGGTACCTCAGGTTAAGTACTTAATTCATTCTGGAGGTCCGTTCTTAACCTGAAACTGTTCTTAACCTGAAGCACCACTTTAGCTAATGGGGCCTCCTGCTGCTGCTGTGCCACCGTCGTGCGACTTCTGTTCTCATCCTGAAGCAAAGTTCTCAACCCAAGGTAATATTTATGGGTTAGCAGAGTCTGTAACCTGAAGCGTATGTCACCTGAAGCATATGTAACCCGAGGTACCACTGTATTGGACTTTGGAACTCCTTGCCTTTTTACATTAGGCATGCACCCTTGCTGTATTGTTTTCAACACCTGATGAGACCTGTTTTATTTCAGCAATCCTACCCAAACATAGTAACTTAGTTGCCTATATTGGTTTTTTAAAAAAAGTTTTCCTGATTTTATCCGTATTTTAAAATTATTATAGCTTTATGTATATTAACTTTTGATTTGTTTTGTGGGTTTTAGCTGTGTTTTATCCACAGTTTTATTTGTATGCTACTTGGAGAGCTCTTTGAGTAAGCATTCTATAAATCTTCTAAGCAAATAAATAAATCACCCTGCTCTTAACCATTACAACTTCCGCTGGATGCTATTGGCTTCACTAGTGATGGGTCAAGTTTCTTGTTGGCTCAGTTAGGAACTTGGCTGGTGTTTTATGAGCTTCTCCTGGTGAAACAGAGATGAAAAGGACCTCTGTGGTTGTCCTTTTGGAGTCTTCAACAGGGGAACTGATGGCAAGCAAAGCCTTTTTAAATCCCTTATCTTGGATAGAAGCTCATGGGAGGGAAAGAAGGCTCTGCATTTCCCTGGAGTCCTGAGTAAGTCAAGTACAAAATAAGAAAGATGGAAGTGGGGAAGGAAAAGCTTCTTTCTTTCTTTCTTTCTTTCTTTCTTTCTTTTTTTTTTTTTTTGCAGTGAGGAAGAAGGAGCAGCGCTGAAGCTAAGTAACCCAGGGGGGCCACCAGGTGGTGCATTGGAAGATGGCCGACAATAACATCTCTCTGACCCATACGAGGTAATTAAGAGGCTGCTATGGGAAGTATGCAGTCTCCCCCCCCCAAGGATATGGGGGGGGCTGCCTTGCCAGCGGTGGCCACAATGCACCCCCAGACTCGAGAGAAGGGGGTGCACTGGTCACTTGGCTAAGCCCTCGGTGTGTTCGGCTCTTCCCGGACGCCGTCTCCAATTCGTGCGTGCTGGCTTGCTTTAACACGAAAATATAATTGGAAATATATAATTAGAGATGTTAAAGCACATATGTCAAGCAAAGGTCAGGAGATAAGACTGCTGATTAATGGATTTCTGGGATCGGAGCGGCGGGAGAAAGACAAATAAATCAAGAGAGGAAGCGCCATTAAGAGATGGGTATGTTTGGAGCTAAGAAGGTGGGGTGGAGGAAAAACTTTTCTTTATATTATATGAGCATAAATAACCCTCCACCCCAAAGAAAAAAGAACCGCCGTATTTTACTACACAAGCAGGAATCTAAAAACTGTGTGGGATGAATTAATGATGAATGAAGAGAGGATTGGTAAAGATCGGAGAATGGAAAATTTTATGACGCAGTTTTAAAATGGCGTCTTGCAAGACAGGCTTGTTTAAGAAAGACAGGGGGAGGAGAACCAGGACTGTTTGAAAGTGAACGATGTTTGGAATTTGATCTTTAACCTGGCAGAGCCCTCTAGGAGATATTTTACAAGCCTGGGACAACTAATGGGCAGACCGAAGATAAATTTTCAAAGTAGGAGTGGAATGGCGGCTGTCCCTATGAAATATGACTTATGGAGTGTGTAAAACCCACGCAGACGATGTTTGTTCTTAACCTGCCTGTGAAGATTATCAGAGATCGCAAAGAAAGGAATATATGACAACAACAAGAATGAAGAAAGTAAAAAAGAGACTATCTGGATAGAACTGGATAGAACTGTTTAATTAATGCAGCAATAGAAGTGATGTTTGGATTCTCGTCCGGAGCTTGATGTATGGGTACCCCCAACAAAATTGAAAAATTCGGCTGTATAATTTGGAATTAATGTGATTTGAAATAATGTGATGTGATTGGCCTGTTAATAAAAATTATGTTTAAAAAAGAAGAAGCTAAGTAACCCAAATTTGCTTCCAATGGGCTGTACTAGACTGGACTGCACCTTAAAAAGCAGAGACATCACCTTGCCAACAAAGATCCGTATAGTTCAAGCTATGGTTTTCCCAGTAGTGATGTATGGAAGTGAGAGCTGGACCATAAAGAAGGCTGATCGCCAAAGAATTGATGCTTTTGAACTATGGTGCTGGAGGAGACTCTTGAGAGTCCCATGGACTGTAAGAAGATCAAACCTATCCATTCTTACGGAAATCAGCCCTGAGTGCTCACTGGAAGGACAGATCCTGAAGCTGAGGCTCCAATACTTTGGCCACCTCATGAGAAGAGAAGACTCCCTGGAAAAGACCCTGATGTTGGGAAATATGGAGGGCACAAGGAGAAGGGGATGACAGAGGATGAGATGGCTGGATAGTGTTCTTGAAGCTACCAGCATGAATTTGACTAAACTGCGGGAGGCAGTGGAAGACAGAAGTGTCTGGCGTGCTCTGTTCCATGGGGTCACGATGAGTCGGACACGACTAAATGACTAAACAACAACAAGACTGAACTGATGCCAAGAGAACCCTGAGTTCTAGCTGCTTATTTCTCTTATAGATTTGGTTACATGATGCAGGAGTTTTCCTAGATGCTACCTAGAATACTAGCAGAATGTGAATTTACCTGCCAGGGCTGATGAGTGAAAATGTATGTGGAGTTGCATATAAACTTCATTCGTCTACCCAGTTCAAGTTAAGGTTTCTGACCTTGATAGATGCTAATGGATGATAATGTATTGAATGTATTGGCTGGTGGCTGCAGTGCCCCAAGGCTTGGTTTTATTCACTGGGGCCCTGAGATGGCTTATTAGTGGGTGTGTATTGGATTACTTGATTGAATCATGAACTAGGCAGGGAGGAAGCAATCCTAATTCTGTGCATTAGGAGCAAGAATTATTCCTGCTGTAGATGCTAAGGATGGAAAGCACAGCTGGTTCCCTAAACCTCAGCTTAGTTTTCCATCCCAAATATCCCTGTTTCCTGGAGTCAAGCTGTTGAGATATACATAAAATGAGCCAAGTAAGTAAAACTCAGCTGTCTACCTTTTTCTGTCTTTGCGCCCCAATAGGCAAATAAAGAGACAGACGCGTAAGCTGAGCCCCTTTTATTTAGACCTTAAATTAAAATCAACAGAGGAAGGTGACTATGGGACTATACTTAACTGTCTAACTATAGCCATTGTGTGACATTGCTAAAGGAATTAGGGTGTGGCTCCCTAGCATGCCCTGATTCCCAGGCCACACCCTGAGGGTGAGAAGGGAAGCCTTACCTTGTCACCAGCCCTCAGGACCCCAGGAAGTGAGCCTTGGAGCTGACCCATCACTTGAAAGGAGCCTAAAGGTACCAGGATAACTATTTTGTTTCCCACATCTAAACTGCCCAAAGGGACCAAATCCAGATTAACCTATTTAAACAACACAGCAGACTATCTAGCATTCTGTCCTGCTATTCAGCATGAAGAGGCCCCAAGCCCCATCTGCTATCCAGATTGCGGATTGGGAAAAATTCCTACATGGCCCCCAAGTGGTGACTCTGAAGGACGCTGGACACCAGGGAGGGAGGTTGGATGGTGCTGCTAATGGAGACACTAGAGGGAAGGCAACTTGTGCCTTAAATAGGGCTCAAGCCCTACCCCCAGTCTCCTCAAACCACCTTAGGAATGCACCAATCTGTGCCAAGGATTTTCAGTCACTGCCTCTCTTGCCCAACAGCTCAAGAATGCACCCAGTCTTCGATGCACTCTCTAGGCCTTTGAGCGGAATGTTCATTTTTGTGTTTGACTTTGATCATCAAAGCATGGACTTCTGCATGCTACAATGTTTTGCTGTTGTTGTGAAGAAAGTCAAATATTTTGCAAGTATCAAGCTGGTCCTAATGAGCTCTTGAAAGAGACATGTTAGGACAAGGAAGACTAACTGGTGGAGTCTTTTTGCATCTCTGCTTTGTGGTCTTTCCCTTATCTGGTTTTGGTCAGAGGTGGACACTGGGCCAGTATAATGATCTCTGGCAGGCAAGCAAGCCCTGATAAGAAAGAAGCAATGACTCTCCAGCAGTTTTATATACATTTATTTACAAAACAAAACAAAACAACAACACATCCAGAGCACGACAATAGTTGGTCAGTCTGAATCTTTGCCCCTCTCACAACAGGAAGGACACGAAACTCCCACTTTTCCCCTCTTGTCCTTCTGTTGCCCCCTGATCTTATCCATTCTCCTAGAACGGGGACTGAGATGCTGGCCTCCACCCTCCCTACTTCCACTTGACACAGTCTCAGACCTCCGCTTATCTGCTGATTGCCTAGCTACACTCCGGCTGCCTTCCAACTCTTCCTCTTCTTGAGAGTTAACAGTGTCTTCTTCCGGAAGGGGCGGGGGTTAAACTGCCCTTTCTCAACTGTGTCAGCCAGCTCTCATCTGCAGAGTCGGTCCCTCATTCACTTAGCTCAATTTCTGAGTCTGACTCTTCCCCTGCGCTCTGGGGGGCTACGTTCCTGACAGCCAGGGTGGTATTTTAGTACTGTAGATTTAAAATAATTTTACATTAGTATGTTTGTAGTCTTTGTATCCAGTATGTTAAGGCTGTTAGATACTAAAATATAAGGATACCTTCTAATGTACTTTTTCTTTTTCTTCTTGTGTCCTTGTCAGTATCGTGTGTAGGAAAAGAAACAGTCCAGCTTGGGCTCTCTTGTGCTGCTGCCACAACTCAAACCAGCTTGTCAAGTCTATGAAGATGGGATTTGAGGTTTGAAGTTGTTGTGTGTTGTTGGGGGGGGGGTGTGACCCTGCACGGCAAATTTAACTGGAAAATAATTGTTTTCTGCATGGATGGAATCGCTTGATAATCTTTTGCAGGGTCTGAATGGATTGCGAAGCTAAATGCCTTTCAGCTTGCTCCAAATGGTGCCCCAAATACTCTTTTGACACCACGACATTGCAGCATTCATGCAGGCTATGACTAAACCTCCAGCTCCTGAGAGATGTGAAAATAATTATATGTTCTGCCTGAGCTGCTAAGCAGTGAAACAGTCTGTCTTGGACTTCTGTAAAGCATGTCAATCTCTTGTTTGCATCCCCCACACTCTCTTTGCCATGTGCAGTCTGCTTCGGGAAACAAAAACAAAAGGCATTGTGACAAGAACTAGGAAGCCTGAATGTTAGGCAGACGTTGTACTTCCCAATGGATAGGCTATAAATAGAAGCAAAGTCCCATCCATGTTCTTACACATCATGGCACATCCCTTTGGAAGTAAAAAGATCTAGGATTAGTCTTCTCCTCCATGAATTTGTCTGTAAGTGGCTACCAGTCATGGTGGCAATGTTCTACTTCTGCAGTCAAAGGCAGTACACCCTTGAATACCAGTTGTTAGGAATGACAAGTGAGTAATGCGCTCTTGTGTTCAGAGCCTGCTTTTTGGCTTCCCCACAAGTATCTAGTTGGCCATTGTGATAACAGGATGCTGGACTGGCCATTGGCCTAATCCAACAGGCTCTTCTTGTGTTAATGGGCCTATGACTCAGCAACAGGGACTGAATTCACTGCTCCGTCTATCTCTAGTGTCAAGTCTAATTCTAGAGTATGCTTATTAGCTTGTTCAAAGGGACATCTAGGTGAAAAGCAGATTGCACCAACTTGATAAACAACCTGCATTAATGTTTTCTCTGAATCCAGGCAGGATGCACAAACCCCTGTAACTGGAGAAAAATTGTGAAATTGTGAAAACCATTTGGGTTTTCCTCTAAATACTTTAAAAGTTTTCCCTAAGCAGGAACATAATCTTTACCGTAAAATTTCACTGGAGGCTTGGGTTTGCTTCCTAAATTTCACCCCCTATTCTAGGTTTCCAGTTACCTGGTATTGTTTCTGAAACTGTTAGAATGCATTAATAATCTTCCATCATTAATAATAATAATAAAAAAAAATCTGATTATTATTTTTTTTTGCACTATGTTCTTCACCAGCATGTAGCCTGGTCAGATATCTCTGCTACTTTTGAAATGTACATCTCTGATAAAAGAGATATCTTCCTTAGGATCCTAGAAAGTTGGTCCATCTAGCATAATATTGTCTTAACAGGCTGGCAGCTGTTCTCTGGGGTTTCAGACTGGGACCTCTCCTGGTCCTGCCGGGAGATGCTGGGGATTGAACCAGTGGCCTTCTGCCTGCAAAGTGAGTGCTCTGCCACTGAGCTGCGGTCCTTTCCTCAGAAGCAGATGAGAAGCTTCCTTATACGCAGTCAAGACTGTAAGGAAAGCAAACTGTATACAACCATTGCATGTAAATAGTAGGTCACAGACCTGGCTTCCCCAAATCTGGTTAGTTGACCTGAGGCTATAAAATCCAAGGACATCCCAGACAAACAAGATTCTTCCCACAGCATTGGCACATTGGTATAATTCATCCCCAAGTCACTCCTTGCACTCCTACTTAGAGAACTGCAGAAAGCTGTCTCATCTCCTTGTCAGCATTTAAAATAGTACACTCAAATGCAAAGGCAGTGCCAGCCACCCACCTCTCAAGCTTCAGAATCTCCTCCATTCTATTACTTATCCAAACTCTGACATTAAGAGTCTCATGCAACTAATCTGACTACAAAGCCACTCCCGATCTAGAGAGGGGGTGGGGTTGCGGGCTCTCGACCCATCAATAATCTTGCAGGGCTAGCGTCGGCCCTGCGAGAAGCAGGGATTCCCTCTCAGCTCATCAATATTCACCGCCCACAGCGGCAGCCAATCGGCTGCTGCTAGGGGCAGGCCCTCCCAGGTTCACTTAAGGTCGGGGCAGCCCTGGCTCGCCCCTTTCGTTGGTTTTTTCACCTACCTCGTAGCAAAACGTCACAACTCTTGGTTTTGGCGGTTAGGCATTGGCAGGGGTATGGTTATGAAAAATGAGGATGGGGGGGAGGAGCGCCATCACCTCCCCCAAAGATTGAAGGGTAGTTCGTTAAAGGACTCCGGGGGGCGTCGCCTTGTCTGAAACCTACGGAGGCTAGGGCCTAAAACGCGCCCCCGAGCGGTAACCCCCTGGGGGGCGCCTAGGGATGTGCATCTCGGGGGCTCCCCCGGTTGGTGCTTAACCCTTCCCGGTTAGACCGGATAGTCTGGTAGGGCCAATGCCTAAAGCCAATACCGCTCTTTCCTGTAATCAATAAAGTTGTGGCCATTTTCGCCCATTAACCTAAATTTGGTGTCTGGTGTCTTTATTTACTTCATCTTGGGGATGGGGAGGGAATTGCCACGCAACTAATCCAGAATGTGGCAGCTAGACTGGTGACTGGGAGCGGCCTCTGGGATGATATAACACCAGTCCTGAAAGACCTACACTGGCTCCCAGTATGTTTCTGAGCACGATTCAAAGTGTTGGTGCTGACCTTTAAACCTCTAAACAGCCTTGACCCTCTGAGCATCTCCACCCCTGTCATTCAGCCCAGACACTGAGGTCCAGCACTGAGGGCCTTTTGGTAGTTCCTTCACTGTGAAAAGTGAAGCTACAGAGAACCAGGCAGAGGAATTTCCCAGCAGTGGCGCTCACCCTGTGGAACGCCCTCCAATCAGATGTCAAGGAGATGCAGCCATTAGAAGACATCTGAAGGTAGCCCTGCCTATGGAAGTTTTTAAATGTTTAATGTTTTATTATGTTTTTGTATATGTTGAAAGCTGCCCAGAGTGGCTAGGGCAGCCCAGTCAGAAGGGTGAGGTACACTGTTGGTGGATTATTTTCATTGTCTTGCTGGGCTGTGTATGTGATAAAGGGGAGCCATACCGGGGTAAAGGCGTCTTCTTCTGTTTGTCCCCATGTCAGTTTCAGTTTATTGGTTAATTTTTCTAGTTTCCCATACTATTTGATCCAAAACACCCACCCACCCACTCACACAAGAAAACAAAGATCACCACAGCTAATTACAAACAAACAACCACACCCTAGGCCAACCTCAACCTCTCTCACCACCAAAGAAACACAAATAAACAGCAGAGAACCTGCACGAGCAACGCTGACACCAAACCCTACATACATTAAGCATAACAGAAATATCGCCACCTGACTCCACCCCCATCCCCACCCATCTTCCCCCCCCTCCACCCCTTTTTTCTCCCCCTAGTATCTCAACAAATGAAATGGATTTGTAAAAATGTTACATGGAAAAAATACGAGACATTACGCATACTTCTGTAAAACAAGAAAATCTTTAATAATAAAAAAGACTGGAAAAAAGAAGGATGAGGTACAATTATTATTATTATTATTATTATTATTATTATTATTATTATTATTATTATCACCTACCAACTGAGCTAGATTGATATAGTAAAACTGAAAGCAAAGAAGCAGTTTCAATGCTGAAGGAGCAGCCTCAATGCTGGCATTTCACTCAAGAAGGACAAACCCACCGACAACAAAACCCGCGCGATAAAATGAAAGTTCCCCTAGCTCTGTTTAATGTTTCTGCCTTCCTCCTTGGAGGCTGGCATGATAGGGGCATGCAATCATCCATCCATTTGCTCGCCATAATTAACCCTCCTATCACTACTTCACAGGGGTCCCAAGCCTTTGCACTTATCACTCCACAACAGAACTAATACATATTTACTGAATTCCCAAAAGGCACCCCCCCACCCTGCTTCATTAATGGTGATGGTGTGCAGCAAATCTATTCCTTAGGCAGGTTTTATGATATTAACATCCCTTAATGCGACAGTTTCATCATGTACAACAATTGATGCTTATTGGTGTCGCACGGTATATTTAACAACATGCTTTCATTTGAACAAATCTAATAATAATTATACATGCACGGCTCTGCTCCATTATGACAGTTAAGTGTGCATTTTGTTCCCTTAGCATACCTTTCCCAAGTGGATCTGAATTTAGGTTTCTTTTTTATTTGTTTGTTTGCCTATGGACAATTTTCAGAGGCTGGGATGAAAACATTATTTCATTCTTCTGTCAAATATTCCATCACTTCAGGTACTTTACAGTACTGTTTGTTTGTTTTTCATCTGACAGGGAGAAAATAGTGCTGGTGGTCCGGACAGCTGACAGTTACTCTCCCATCGGCATATAATAATTTTCATTTCTTCTCTGCTTCATCTGTGCCAATGTGGAAATAATCAATAACATCAACAGCTGCTTGTCCGGTTCTTTTAAGCTAACTGTACAATGGTCAGAGGAGAGATAGTTTGATCTATGCAATACTTGTTGCTTTTAAAAGATAAGATGTTATTCTCTGTAAATGCCCAGATGATTTCAATCATCTTTATTCAGTATATGCTAACATGGCAGACCCACTCAGAAATAAACCCAAATGAATCCGATCTACTCCCAGGTAAGTTAGTTTAGGACTGCAACCTGGTAGATACTGGTTGACAGGATTTCCCTGTAAAATGGCCTTGGACCAGTGCTATTTTTTTCTAGAAAAAAATGGTGCTGGAACTCACCACGAACGCCTCCCTTGTTCTCTTAGAATGGCAATAGCTCACACCTCAAAGATGCAGGACTTGAGTTCTAGTGAATTCTGGTTGTGGAAAACATACTGCCTGGAACACATACTTAAACTTCAAAGTTCAAGAACTCAGGTCTCTTGTTGCATCACAAGAAGTGGACGTCCCTAAAGTGGTTGTTTGACATTGAGGGGGCAATTGAGATGCCCGGGCATATTCATTATTTTAAATTTTAATCTCCGGTGTGTCAGCCTGCATAGCTGTGCTTGCTCCTCTACAAACACCATCATAACAATGCAATTGGTGACTGACAAAACTAATAAATTAAAGAGAAATGTACACCTGGGTATAATTAAATTAAACATGGGGAGAGTAGTAGAGATTAATGCCGGCAATCAAAGCATGTGCTTTAATCATCTCTACTGTCATGGTAATTTATGGGCAGAGCTCTTCAACAATCTCTTTTACCTAACTTTTAAGGGATATATATGAAGAAGATAATGTTACTGTACTGGTGGTAGGATCTGAGTGCATGGTAATCAATATCTTCTTGATCTCCTTGGGCATTTAGACACTCTGCTAAGCTTATTTAATAAGTCTACCCATATAAGATCCTACAATGCATACATGAAATCACTCAGAATTATCTGAATTATTTGAAAAAATGGCTGCTATTCTGGTTTACTCTAGGACAGAAGAGGTTTATAAACCTCTTTTATTGTAAATACACAATAAAATATGATGTGATCTTCTTCTTCTTCTTCTTCTTCTTCTTCTTCTTCTTCTTCTTCTTCTTCTTCTTCTTCTTCTTCTTCTTCTTCGCCCATCTGACTGATATGTCCCAGCCACTCTGAGCAGCTTCCAAAACTTATAAGCACACTTCTGGGATGCAATGGAGGTGAGGCATGATGGCAGTGAGGTTGCAGTGGTGCAGACATTGCTCCAATCTGGTTGCCACCTTCTCCCTCCCCCAGCCTTGTAAGCATAAACAATGCCACTGTCGAGAGCTCAGTTTCGTAGTACAACATCACTGGCTGCTACACCCAAGGCATTACTGAGTTTTCTGAAGTAGTCTGTGGGCTTCAAAAATAGGTAAACCTGGGAAGAGAAAGGTATACATTTCTGGAACTAAATGGAGTGCTGTCACATATAACAACAACAAAAACAACATCTTATGCTCTGGGTGGAAAGCTTTCTACCAACATTCAGTTTGAAACAGTTTGGACCCCCTGAAAATAGGAGCATTTAAGAAACACACACTTTTATGTATAGTTCTAAGACACTGGTGTTGTTTTTAACAACAACAACAACAACAACAACAACAACCATATCCATCTGACTCCACTGAGTCTTCTCTTCTCTGTGGCTCAGTTGTTCTCCCACAAAGGCTAAGAGCTATTGCACACATTATACAGCAAGCAATTTGGGATTGTTGTCATGTTTTCTCAACACGAGCTTCAGCCACTCCTGTTTTTCGGGGGGGGGGGGACATAACAGCATGGTGCACAGGTGTTCACACACCTGTTTGTCATATTCACACTTTACTTTTTTGGGCACCTAAATGTATTAAATGTGAAAAGACTGTAAGGCACGGCCACAAAAATAATTCTGATTTGAGCAGGTGCCCTGGGGGGTCAGAGTCCAACAATGATGCAAGGTTCCGTGTGCGAGATGGCTTGGTCAGTCAAACCATCATGCCTAGTTTATTCCCCATAAATATTGGATACAGGAAATAATTATATAGGAAATCAGACTTAGTTGTTTCATATTAGCCAGTGCTATTTTTCCAGAAAAAGAGGTGCCGGAACTCACAGTGAACACCTCCCTCGTTCTGTTTAGAATGGCAATGGTGCCCACCTGAGAGGTGCCAGAGCTGAGTTTTGGTGAGTTCCGACTGAAACATTAGAAGATTTAGGCTGTGTACATGTTGCTATTTACTCTGGTTCTGTGGCATCCCCACAGCTGGAAGTGGAAGCTGAGTGCCCATGACGTTAGCCCCAATCCATATGTAATCCTGTAGCGAGTTTGTGGGTGCTTGAGTCCAAGTAAGACCAACTGATCAATGTTTGAGTAAATCCATTGGACTGTTTGTTTGTTTGTTTGTTTGTTTGTTTGTTTGTTTAATTTTTTGACTGATTGTTTTAAAGGCAGGATGAATTAAATGAATCACAACACAGAATATTTATTTGGGCAACTGTGCATGTACTCACCTATTGCTTCAAAGACTGTCTCTAGCTGTCACAGTACATGGCTTATTTGAGATAAATGACTTTGTAGCAACAGCTACAGAACCATACAAAATAACAAATTATAATACACACACACACATTCATATGCTTCTTCCTAGCTATCTCTGATAGCCTGCAAGGTGTTACAAATGTTGGAAATCAAGCCCATATCAGGAGAAACTGGCAACTCTCCCAGGCACCCGGCTTGATCTCCTGTTGACCTCCCTGTCTGCATTCCCCAGCAAGATACAGGCTAGGTCGCAATAGACGATCCTTCTCAGCGTGAGAAGAACACCCCCCCCTTTCCTGCCCCCCCCCCGGCAGGGGAAAGAGATAGACAGAAACGTATTTACATGCCTTTATTTCTGTCTTTGCAGCGTTACAAAAAACATGACTGCTCTCTTCAAGCTCCAGCAGTCTAGAGGTAAAACCTTCCTGCACTTCCTGTACAGCTCATATTATACTCTGAGCTAATTCCGGTGCTTCGCACTGTGAATTGACTGTCCCTCTGTTTCCCACGGGCAGTCCCAACATTCCCATCATGTTTTGTTTTCAAGCTAGCACTTTGCAGCTGCATTGCTTCTATATTGTAACAAGAAATGGGTGGGGTTGTGTGTCCCTCCACCTCCTGAGAAGCTCACAATGGTCTGGGTTTTAAATATATTGAGTTAGTATTGTGAATAGATTATTATGCTACTAGCCCAATTCTACACATGCTTATTTGGAAGTAAGACTCACTGAATTCAGAGGAACTAAATCTCCCCATTCATTCATTCATTCATTCATTCATTCATTCATTCGCCATGCATAGGAGAGGTAGTAGGACTGTGTTGCTGGCTTATCTTCAAAATAATGTGGCTTAGCAAGCATGTGTTGATCATGGACATCCAAAGAGGAAGCCTACACATGCACCAGGTGCACCAATGCTAAGGGGCAGAGGTATCATCAGTTCCCCTCAATATTCCTTAGCAGGGAGTTTAGCCCCTCAGATATTGAGGGGACTGAGGAGGCTGAACCTCCAAGCTGAGTGTTGTGTAGCCTCAAAGGCAGGCTCCTCCGGGCAATGCCCCTTCTCCCGATGACATATGTATGTGATGTCACAGGCACACACCACACCACTGCCCTCAATCTTTGGCCCAAGACAGTGTCTCTGACATGTATACCTCCAAACTTAAAAGCTTCCCCTCTTCAGATGCCCATACTCAATGCATGCTGGCCTCTGCAAAACTGAAAGCAAGGCAAAGTGTCCATTGTTTCACGCTCCACAGCCAGGACATGCCTCACATTGAACAAAATACTCCAGACATGCCATGATGAAATCCCACACCATTATTTTCCTAAGCTTATCAAGAGCTAAGAAGACTGGGTTTTCACTTCCATGTCTTCTGTGTCAATATCCCACAAGATCTGGGAATCCTGGATCCTGTGATGCCTTGGGGGCAGGTGCTCTCAGAAGAAGTCCTTTAGCCATCATGAGAGTTCATGGAGCTGCACTGCAAAAAAGGAGACCCTAAGTTATCTTCCCCCACCCCCAAAACATCCCCACATACCATGGGACAGCTGGAAATCAGCTGAGTCTTTACAATAGCTTTCACACTCCTGTGAAAGAGTAGAGGCAGGGAACCTTATTAAGTGCAAGTGACCAGGGTCAGCTCGCCCATGAATTGAAGTAAGGCAACTGGCTCAGGTGGTGGGGACCACTGGGGCAGTTGAGTCCAAGGTTGAATTTTCTTTCTGGTTCCTGAAGTAGATCTTCATCTTCCCTGATTCCCTTCTTCCCTGGTGGGCAGGGGAGCCATTTTGAGGTCTGTCTTTGGTGTTGAAATGTCTTGGGCAAGGGACATATCATCTTCAAAGCAACCTCCAAGAGACTACATGATGGATGGGGCACAAATGCAAAAGTGGGTGGAACAACAACAACAAAAAGTATGTTAATGTACTCCCTTATACTTCTCTATCTTCCACTCAGGCAAGCAAGAACCATTATTTGAGTTTCAGGATTTACCATATTCCAGCCAAAAAGGGTTCAAAGTAGGGCTGGTGGGATATGTGGCTGGTGGAGAAGAGGTGTCATGTAGGGGAGAGTCCTGGGGGCTAAAATAGAGAGGTTTGGAGAGTTGCATCCGACTCCAGGCCTGAGATTTCACATTTCTGTGTTAGAATAACAAGCAAACAACTATTTGCCCACTCTGATTAAAAATAAATAAATAAATACTTTGGGTTCATGTTTTAAGCTCACTTAAATCACAGCATCACAGGACTAAAATGCCTCCTGCTGCCCCGATGCTAAGCACATTTACTTGAGAATAAACACCATTTGGCTGCAAGGAAAGGATAATAAAGTAAAGCCAATAAAAAGGAGCATCTGGAACAATGTAGCTGCCTGTCTGACTACCCCCTGACTATAGATTGTGTTTGGAAAATAAGGAAGAAGAAAGGATGGTGCAATGACCTGTGCCTGCAACAGTGGGCTCCAGGATGCCACCTTTTGGTCAGGTACTGCTGATCCAGTTTCCTACTGCCCTCATCTTCTGCCCCTCTCTGAGTCATTATCTGGGGTCCCTGGACTTCAGACCTGCACCCCTGCCCACTACGAGCACCTTCCTGCCTCAGAAGCTCATCCTGGTGTTGAATTATAAACAGCTCTTTGACGTAAAGGTCCAGAAGAAAGTGGATTTGATGCTCTTCATTAAGCCTTTTATTGCTGGACTGAGAGAAGTAAAATAAAACGAGAACCATTCAAATGAGAACCATATACATTAAATAGTAGCATTATCCCGTGGCCTAACAAGCAAAACAAAACACTAACGTATTTGTTCAGCTAGAGATTGATCTCCAAGCCTATCGCCAAAGGAGATTATGCTTTTCGTAATAAACAAAGTAAACAGATATATGGAAGTGGTTGTAATGCAAAGCTGTATTTTATTCAATGTAATCTTGCTCCTTGCCATCTCATTTGGAGAAAATGGTTCCGTTTTCTGCGATCCCGAAAGGTAGGCTTCCAGGCAGCATGGATCCAGCTTAGTGCCCTCACCCTGTGGTGGGAAAAGACAGAGGAGAGAACAGGAGTAATACAAAAGCACACAATGAGGAAAGATGGAACTGGCTGTTTCGTTAAGCTGGTTGTTTCAGCTGTTCCTGAAAACAGGAACTTGGTCTGGCAGGCTGGGTCAAAAGGTGTTATTCTGGGATGATCATTTTTTGTTAAAAGAACACATCTGTTCTCAACAGGTCACAGCTCAGTGGTAGAGTACATGTTTCGCATTAAGAATGGCCAGGTTCAATCCTGGGCATCACCAAGTTAAAAGGAACAGGTATTAGGTGAGACCTTGGAGAGATGCTGCCAGTCAGAATAGATAATGTTGCTCAAGATGTCTTGTTTATAAGGCAGCTTCCCCTGTTCAATGTAGTGTTTCTGAGTAGTAACCTTGTGTGGAAATGCTGCAACGCTTTTGCCCAGACAACTAGAGAGAAGTTTATGAGGGGTATGAGTCGGTCTTGCTTAGCTGCTTGTGATGCATGCATTACAATAAGAAATATATTTTCGTAGAATAAGGTGTTGCTGTGATACACATAAGTTTGATTAGCATAGCTGTCAAGCGTCCCTTATTTGGCGGGACAGTCCCTTATCCCAGGGCCATGTCCCGCTGCTGTCCCTTATTGATGATGTCCCTTAAATAAGCTACTGAAGGTAATGGGGCCCTTTCTATGTCCAGCTGTGCTTTGCCAACAACAAATTGTTGCTGTTTTTTTGTGTTGAATATATGCTATATGGTAATTTATGGACCTAATAGGTATCTAAAGCCATTTGCACGCAACAAAATATGTATTTTATCAAAGTAATTGTTGATCCCTTATTTTGGCTGCTGGTCCCTTATTTCTGAGGCTGCTGGTCCCTTATTTTCAAATCTGTAAGTTGACAGCTGTGTTGATTAGCTAAAGAAAGATACAGTAAAAAGAGGGCACTGGAGCCTGATACTGCATTACCTGGAACAAGGCAAATGTTGCACCCATCACACACCTGCCTTAAAAACTATCCAGCAAAACCCTGTCTCTTATCCATGGGGATTTTGTCAACAATTACTTGACTTTTTTATCATTTTTTGAATGCAGTTTATTTTATCACCAATTGTTGGAGATTTGTGGGGTTCGGAGGAAGATTGGGGGAGGGAGTCGCACAGCAAAATATTTTTGGAGAGCATGTTCAACAATGCAAGTTCTAGAACATGGTTGTTGATTACTGATAGAGCATTCTGCACTTTAGACTGCAGATAACTCTGAAAGCTATGCTTCTTCATCATTTCAGACCTGATGACCCCCAGGTGCCTGCAAAAAGACCTTCTTGAGCAATTGTATACAGTGGCAAAACTGTGAATTGCACATCAATGGAGGAAGCCTCCCAAACTTTGATAAAGTTTGGGAGATCGTAGGCAGCAAGTACAGTTAGTAGGGAATTTCAATTCTCCAGTTCTGAAAACTCACTTTTAACAAGCTAGTATTAATCAATCACTCTTGGGTATCCATAATTGTTTAAGCTGTTTTGTTTTGTTTTAAATGCTGTGGGTTTAAGAATTAAACCCAAATGCCATGTACATTTTTCTCATGGGAAAAAAAGCTTGGACGAGAGCAATGGATTTGCACTTTGTTTGTTTTAGATACTGGGGATCTTGAAGGACCAAAAGAAAGTTATGCATACAGTAAAGGTAAAGGTAAAGGTAAAGGGACCCCTGACCATTAGGTCCCAATTAGCCCACACAGTATGTAATTGTTCATGCATTTCTATGATGGTTATTTTGAAATTATTCCTGTGATGAGAGCTTTAGCCATTCTACACATAACTCTATGGGTGCTGTGTTTCGGAAGCCAAAGTAAATCAGGCAGAGTAATTGCCCTTGCTAGGATTTTTGGACTGTGGGAACCCCGCCCCCCATCCTTAAAAATGTACAATTCTTTTTTAAATGAAAAAGTCAGAAAAAAATGAATGGAATAACCCTTTCAAGTAAATCCCCCCTCTCTTTTCTGAAATTCATTGTCTCTCATTCAGTTTCTCATTATTGCAAAACACCTTTGAAGTCAATAGAGAGCTTCACACAATTGTCTTTGGAAGCATTGCTTTTTGGAATATTCAGCAGAGGGCAGTAAAAGACAACATTGCCCAGCTGTTTGAATAGGCCAGGTCATGCAGATGGCAGCATGTGCAGTGATGCAATGCTTATCTCTTAGGGTTGGAGGTTGATAATTTCCACTGCACTGCACCATCTACAGCTTGCAAGAAGAGCTACCCCAAGCCCTATTCTCTCTTTGCTACCTTGTTCTACCAAGTAACATCCACCCCCATTTTGATCCATTCACTCACTCACTGGGTACCTATGACTTGCAGTTACAGATAGGTAGCCGTGTTGGTCTGCCATAGTCAAAACAAAATAAAAAAAATTCCTTCCAGTAGCACCTTAAAGAACAACTAAGTTAGTTCTTGGTATGAGCTTTCGTGTGCATGCACACTTCTTCAGTTGCAGGTCTGCCTCCAACTCCTTCCTGGCCAACGAGGTTGCTTAATTCTGTGGTTTTTGCTTTCGTTTTCTACTTCTGGAACCTCTCTCCTTCCTGCTGTCTTGGGACCCTGCCCCTGTTTCCTTTGCATTCCGAGTTCCTTCAGTCTATCTGCTCTAGCAATTGAACATGTCCTCTGGCTACAAGATGTCAACCAATGCCTAGCAGGGCTGGGTGATGTCTGGTTTTCAACATCATATATCCAGCTAAACATGAAATAAGGATGGAGCTATGTAGAGGCGTTGGCTGGCTTCATGGTTTTCCCCGCATTGTGGTTTTTGCATAGCAAACACACACAAACATTGCCAGGTCAAAGAATATGGACATCAAACTGGTTTTGGATGATATATCACCCAGCCCTAATGCTCAGTGAGCTTATTTTTAGGTATGCCTACAGTTCTACTTGTTTATTTAAAGCATCTCATATACATCACCTCAGCAATTCTTATTAGCCAACCTTAAAGGGCTTTTGAGTTAATGTATCTGTAGATGCAGATTTGGAGTAGGAGGGATGAACTAAAGCATACTTTTTCCTAGGATATGTGTGTACCCCACCCCAAATTAAGGCTCGGCTTTAATTACTTTTATATAAAGGATGCTATAATTTCTTTTATTCACATTGGGGATGGCCATGACTTAGTGCTAGAACATTTGTTTCACATGTAGGTTCAATTCCAGGCTCAATCTCAGCACTTCCAGGTAGGGCTGGGGCAGAACCTTACCTGAAACTGTGGAGAGCTGGTGTTGGCAATGTTTCCAACACTGAGCTAGATGGATCATTGGTCTGACATGACCTAAGGCAGCTCTCTCTCTCTCTCTCTCTCTCTCTCTCTCTCTCTGTGTGTGTGTGTGTGTGTGTGAGAGAGAGAGAGAGAGAGAGAGATCCATGCTGAAAGTGCCCTAAGGCTGCAATCCTATAATTCTTTGTTGTGGTGGTTGTTTAGTCGTTTAGTCGTGTCCAACTCTTCGTGACCCCATGGATCAGAGCACGCCAGGCACTCCTGTCTTCCACTGCCTCCCGCAGTTTGGTCAGACTCATGTTTGTAGCTTCGAGAACACCGTCTAACCATCTCGTCCTCTATTGTCCCCTTGTTCTTGTGCCCTCCATCTTTCCCAGCATCAGGGTCTTTTCCAGGGAGTCTTCTCTTCTCATGAGGTGGCCAAAGTATTGGAGCCTCAGCTTCAGGATCTGTCCTTCCAGTGAGCACTCAGGGCTGATTTCCGTAAGAATGGATAGGTTTGATCTTCTTGCATTCCATGGGACTCTCAAGAGTCTCCTCCAGCACCATAATTCTTTACACGGGAGTAAACCCTACTGAGTTCAGTGATATCTACTTCTGAGTAGACCTGTATAGGATTTGTGCTGTGAGAAGCTCAATGGTTTTTCTGCTTGGATTTTTATCACCATTGTTTCTAGTACTATGATCAGTCAACCATATAAGCAATTCTTCTCCCTCCTGACATCCTTTAAGACATTTGAAAACTATCTAATCTGAGCAGACTTCCAAAAGGAAGATCTCTTGTGTAAGTACTAGCATGTTCAACTTTATGAATATTTTACCATTTACTCTTGTTTAAACTGAACTTAGATGATGTACTTCTGACACTGACAGACTCAGAAATTCATTTGACTAACAAATGCCCACGGCAGCCAGGTACCATGGCACAGGGATACTTTTGAAATGGAAAACTTATTAGTGAATATATCTGCATCTATATAAGATTACTTTTAAAAAATATTGGGGGTGGGTTGCAATTTGACATGCACACCTCCCAAAAGTCTTTCGTCTAAGGTTTTTGAACTAATAAAAATATTATTTCTAACATCTCCTTTTGAAGTAGTAAATGATATTCCAAACATTTTCATTTGATATACTATATTGATACTGTGAGAGGATTGCAATGTGGTGCTATGGGAATAGTTCCGCCACAGCAAGCATTTTAAGTTGCAAGACAAAATTATGCCCCCTCTTCTTCCCCTGTGCACTTTCCTGGGGTTTTCCCTAATCTCCCCAAGAGCCAATTTAAAGGGGTAAAGGGACATGTATGGGGGAAGGAGATACAGGGAAAGCCCCATTGCACTAGCAGAAGTCCTTGAGTGGGCTTCCACTAGTTAGCTGAATCTGGCCTTATATCCTCTGCCTCCTCAAAGCGTAGTTTATGATTTTCAACAATTCCCCTTATCTGCTGCAGCCTTTGTACCACAAAAAACGACATATTCCACCAGCTGCTCATCCCCAACATCTCATGCTCTGAAGTTTACAATCTCTAAATATGGAGCTTCCATTCTGAGCTTTTCTAACTACTGGCTACTGATAGACCTATCATTCATGAAGAACATTTTTCTCAGTAGATCCAGAATCTAAGGCCTTTTGTGTTGAACTTACTCAGTTTTTACTAACCTGTTCCCTTGAGCCGTGAGGCTAACTGGGAAAGAAAACATCACAGTCCCCTACTACATACTTCTGAAAGAAAAAAAAATATCTAGCATATTGTTACAACTGAGCCATTCCTAACTTTCATTACTTTGGAAAATGTTATTTGTATGCCATTGTTCTTGAGGATAAAAAAAAAAGTGATGTCATGCTAAGTTGAAACCTGAACAGCATCTGATTCTTTGCCAAATACTTGGAGAGAGAATGCTGACTCTTAAGAATATCTATCATTCATGAACACTTTGCTTGACAGTAGGGGAGAAGGGAAAACTAATGACCAGATGTATCTTTGTACGTAAAACTGGAGAAAACCATATCTTTTCTCCACTTTTGCTTTGCAATTTGTGTTTAACAAATGCCATTCTAACTTACTAACATTGGTAGGGAGGTGACTTGTTAGAATTCAGCAAACAATAGTGCCATCCCCCCAAATGTTAAATCCATAAATAGATAAGCTTAAAATGTAGTGCAGAGAGAGAGAGAGAGAGAGAGAGAGAGAGAGAGAGAGAGAGAGAGAGAGAAGATAGATGCCTAGATAGATAGGAAAAGGCACACACATTCATGCACACCCCAAGCACAGAGAAATAAACCACAGAAATGTAACAAAATGCATTGCACTGAAATGACTAATTCCACAGTACAGACATGAAAGCATATTCTTTCCATCACATTAGAAGCGTATTCTGCCCTTGAAAACTCTTTTGAAACTTGGCCAAGGAAATAAAAAAGATGCTTTCTTCATAACCTTTGTCTTATTGTTCAGATTTTCTTTCTTCCTTATGTTGCAGTTACAGATCTAGAGGTGTTTTAAGTTTCCAAAGAACCATTTAGCAATTTTACTGTATGGCACACCAAGGGAATCATTAATTTAAAAGTTATTCATTCCAGGTTGCTTTTTTTATGAACATATCCTATAGGGTATTCCCAGTGTTCTGGGTGTGTAAAGGAGGTTTCTGATGTTCCTTTATGCCACTCTGCTCACATTATGAGGAGCAGCCAGAAAACAGACACAGGTGGACATCTTTGTAGCAAGAGAATTGAAACCTGCATTTTGTAATTGGCTTTCCCTACCACCTTACTCTGTGCTATTGAAAGGATATCTCTGAGCATGTTAAGTGCTGTACTAGGCATTTAATGGAGTGCTCCAATTACCACTTCATCAATCCACATCATTTCAGGGGGACAAAAAGAGTGCACATCGACTGAAAATTAGCCTAAGCTGCAAGAGTGAGAAGATGCACTTTGGTGTGGCGATTTGCATATTTGCACTTATTTATTTATTGCAAAGAACAGCACCATGACTAATGTCTAAGGATCAGTGTTGGGAACTAACTATAGCTGCTACACAGTAATCAAAGGGAAATGACCACAATTCAATGGTAGATTGTCTACTTAGTGTGTCCAGGGTAAATCTCCACTTGGGGCTGGGAATGGCCAACTGTCTGATAACCTAAACAGCCACTGTTAGTTAGTATAGACCAGTGTTTCCCAACCTTGGGTCTCCAGCTGTTTTTGGACAACAACTCCCATCATCCCTAGTTAGCAAGGTCAGGGATGATGGGAATTGTAGTCTGAAAACAGCTGGAGACCCAAGGTTGGGATATACTCGTGTAGACAATGCTAAGCTAGATGGAGCTTATACTGTATCAATATGAGGCAGATTCTGTGTTTCTAATGTGAGAAGGTGGAACTCTGTCCTACTGGTAACCATCAGGAACTAGGAGTGGAGTCAGGGGACAGCTCACATCACTAGCATGTAAGTGCATTGCTATCGATTGGCTAGGAGCTCCTGACATGAGTGTAGAATGCTGATGTCACGGAGACTGCCAGCCAATGACCTACCACTTGCCTGGTGCCTGCGTAATGCTGACTGAGCCATTTGCATCACTATATCCTTGTGGATGCTGGTGAGGACATGCCTTCTTCCTCTTCCTCAATCACTCCATGTTAGTCGAGGTGATTTCAAACAGCAAAACAGTCACAAACGCATAGCCGGATTTGTTTAGCTTCGTAGTGCACCATATAGCAGGCATGCCTCTGCTATGTGAATGTCATTTTATTTATTCCCTAAGAAATTTAAAATCCATTGCAGCAGCTATAGCTCTGTCACTAGAGAGGAAATGTTTGCTTACTTCAGTACCCTGCAAGCATGACTTTTGCTGGTCCTTGAGCTTGATGGTAGAGCACATAAGTCTTCTGAAAGTGACTCTGATACATTGATTTATGAAAATGTTGCAGAAATAAAACAAGTAAGAAGAACAATGGGGTGACTAAAGGGATGATGCACAGCTGTGCAAACATAGGAAGACAAGCCAAATATCTGCACCATGTGCCGAAGCTAACAATCTTTCAAGTTCTTTTTTTAAAAAAGAAAGAAATGAAAATATACAAAGCTTCATTGCCCGAGTTTCATTCAAGGCTGTTGAGCACCAAAGTAAGGAAAAATGTGGCTGAATTCTTGAAAAGATAGAGATAGCCATTATCTTTTCACTGGGTTCAACTTAACTCTTAAAATCAAATTATTATGTAGTGGCACTTACGTAGACATGATTTTATACAAAGAGCATGAAATGCCAACATTTTTAGACACACGTAAAGGTAAAGGGACCCCTGACCATTAGGTCCAGTCATGGCCGACTCTGGGGTTGCGGCACTCATCTTGCTTTATTGGCCGAAGGAGCCGGCGTACAGCTTCCGGGTCATGTGGCCAGCATGACTAAGCCACTTCTGGTGAACCAGAGCAGCGCACAGAAATGTCGTTTGCCTTCCCACTGGAGTGGTACCTATTTATCTACTTGCACTGGTGTGCTTTCGAACTGCTAGGTTGGCAGGAGCAGGGACCGAGCAACGGGAGCTCACCCCGTTGCGGGGATTCGAACCGCCGACCTTCTGATCGGCAAGTCCTAGGCTCTGTGGTTTAATCCACAGCACCACCTGCGTCCCTTAAGACACACTTTGGCTTTGCTTTATTTATTTTTAACAAAAAACATAGGGATGTTGACATAAAATTTAGATGTAATTGACACCATCCAAAGAAAACCCTAAGACTGATTGAAATCAATGGAACTTCAAGCATAATTCTATGCATGTATACAGGGACACTAACTTCAATGGGAGTCGCTTCTACTTTGGCATGCACATAATTTTGGTCATTAATGCCACCATTGGTGTACACACCAAGCTTGATACGCAAACATCTCATTTTTTTTATTATAGTGATTGATTAATGCTCTGTTTGCGCTTTTTACACAGTATTCCTTCAGTCAGCAACACAACAGCAAGCTCCACATGAGAAGTGAAGCTCCCTGAGACCCTCCATAATCATGATTTGCCAGTGATTTGCCAGGAAAACGTGCATCGGAGTTCAGCCCAAATAATGAATGAAGTGAATATTCGTGTACATCAGTGCCATGAGAAGACCTGTCTTCTTGTTTCATGGTGATAATTCCTGTTTTATAAATGGAATGAGGATAATAAATGTTTTGGAAAGAAGAATTATTATCTTTTACTGCTGACAACTTGTAAAACAGAAAGATTGCTGCCTATGTTTGACAACATTCACATAAAAACATTTCTTTAAAACTGAATTACTCAAACCTCCACTTCTAGGTCATGCTCAGAGGGCTCAGTGTTGGGTGCTGCTTCAAATTGTCCATCTTCCTTCATTGGTGAACTTCCAAAGTCTCAGACTGATCATGTGGGTTCGTCTGTCCGCTACAAATAGTGTGTCAGCTGCATTCCATTGCTGACAGGGGGGGAGAGTGTGGAGACGGGTGGAGGTAATTAGGCAGGAATGTGGAAGCGGGGAGGAGCAGCCAATTTGCAGTAGAGGCCTGGAGTGCCAAGAACATGGAGAAGGGAGGGGGGAGTTCAAGGGAGAAGATGCAGACTGACATCTGTAGCTCATACTCAGAGGGAGAGCTACCGGGAATTGCCCATCCCCAGGTGCGTAGGCTCGCAAAGATTAATGAAAGGCGTGAACAGGAAAGGAAGTGTAAGTGGGGCTTTAAAAGTGGGAGGAGGAAGGGGAGTACCTCAGACTCGGCAACAGCAGACTGGGAAGCTGACACTGAGTGACTAAGCTCCAGAGTAATTGCTGCCAGAGTTGTCTTGCTTCTGTGGGAGAGAGTTGTCTTGCTTCTGTGTGCCCTAGATGGAAGCATCCACTATGTCTGACCTAACATGTTGACACATGTTTTGCCAACAATGCCAGGGGGTTGGAGCTTGGAAAGCTATTTAAGCCCACGTTTTCCCAAACCAGACCCTTTCACAATATGTGGCAGCTGGTTTCTTCAGAAAGGTTATCTTAAACATTTTTTTCAACTCATTATATATCATTTCCCAGTAGGCTTTTGCCTTCTTACAGGCCCACCACATAGGGAAAAAGGAACCTTCTTTCTCTTGGGGATAATGGGATTAGAGATATCTAAATAGCATAAAAGATGGAAAGAAGGCAACATCATGACCAAAGCCGGGTGAACTCTGGTTCTCGGAACAGCATCAATCAGCAACTCGAGCCTCTGAAACGTTCAGAAGCTGAGCACGCTCTTATCAGCAGAGTGAATAAATCTTCACAACGGAAGTGTCAGACAGAGACATGAAAGCATTATTTACAGGCGTTTATTCAGCATAGTTCAGGAACAAAGGAAAAACATGTCTGCTTCCCTTCGTGTCCAAGCAAAACGGCAATAACAGCAAAAGCAATATACAAACGAAAGTTCCCAGCAAGCCTTTGCTGGAAGTAAACAGGCATGTGACACACAACAGTCATGCCTGTTCCTTTTAAGGTGGAACAGAACTATATCCTAACAGTTAGTACTGGAAGACCCATGTAGAAAAGGAGTTATGTTTGTCCCTTTGGAGGTTGTGGACTCTCCATCCTTGGAGGTTTCTAAGCAGAGGTTGGGTGGCCATCTCTCATGGATGCTTTAGCTGAGATTCCTTCATTGAATTGGACTAGATGATCCTTATGGTCCCTTCCAACTCTATGTTTCTATGATTCTAGTCACAACTATGTGTCAAAAGATGATGAGCACTTGGAGGCATCTTGGAGGTGATTCTCACATACCTCTCCAGCTGTGAGACCTAGGGATAAGATATAGACTCCCTTTGGGGTTAACCTGAGCCCTGATTTTCACCTACCCAGAGCCATGGGGCTTAAAGTGGTAGCCACTGTCTTTCTCAACATCTGAAGATGTGCAACAGCATGACAACCCTGCCTTTAAACCATATAGTCTCACTTTATTTTCAGGCAAGTTTAAGTCATCAGGCAGTTCTAGCATTTGGTAATAAAGCATGTTAGTGATGCAGATCTAAGAAGATAAGAATATCCTTTTGGAGAGTGAGCCAAATACCCATCTAGGCTTTGTTGTTGTTGTTGTTGTTTAGTCGTTTAGTCATGTCTGACTCTTCGTGACCCCATGGACCAGAGCACGCCAGGCACTCCTGTCTTCCACTGCCTCCCGCAGTTTGGTCAAACTCATGTTGTAGCTTCGAGAACACTATCCAACCATCTCATCCTCTGTCATCCCCTTCTCCTTGTGCCCTCAATCTTTCCCAACAAAATGGTCTTTTCCAGGGAGTCTTCTCTTCTCATGAGGTAGCCAAAGTACTGGAGCCTCAGCTTCAGGATCTGTCCTTCCAGTGAGCACTCAGGGCTGATTTCCTTAAGAATGGATAGGTTTGATCTTCTTGCAGGCCATGGGACTCTCAAAAGTCTCCTCCAGCACCATCTAGGCTAGGCAGGTGCTTATAGGAAGCCCACAAGCAGGTCATAAGTGTTGCAGCACTGTGCCCAATTCAGATCTCGGCAACTGGCATTCAGAGTTGTTGGGAAACCCTTATGCCCCTCATGGAGCCACAGTTCCCAGAGCTCCCTGGGAAGAAGGACTGATAGTTAAACTACTCTGGACTTGGTAGCTCTGTGAGAGGAATAGGGGTCTCCTCACAACTTTCAGCACCCTGGACAGCTCCCAGAATTTGAAGGAAGACGTGGCTGTTCATATTGTTATCATAGCACTTTAAATGTACCTGTGTATGTGGCCATAGGCAGCACTAGTACAGTGGTATCACAAGGCATAACAGCTGTGCAAAGGCTCTCCTTTCTCCATCTGATTGCTAATGTGGGCAGAGAAATGCCTGAAGAGGGCTAAATAAGTCACCCTATCCAGGAAAGAAAGGTTTGCCTGACCAGGAACACTATTCAAGAATGCTGCAAGTCATGTTGAGTAGTTGCTGTGATTGCTGGTAGTTATGAAGTGTTTCCAGTAAGTGAAAAGGCATATGAGACATTGTTGTTTCTTTATTTCCCAAGTACTACCCAGGAACCCCTTGAAAGTTGCAGCAAAGTGGTGAGCAGAGAATTGGTTAAACTGAACTTGCTGAGTGAGGGGACGATGCTGCCACAGAAGCCTTTCCATATCTTATGCAAGAGATGACTTATGATATATATCTTTCAGAGTGAGACCCTGTGATGGAATTCATGATTCAAAGCAAAACACTCAGCAGACAGTATGCACACTATTTACTGGAGGTAATGAGATTGAGCAGGAGTATATGTGAGCACAGTGTCAGTCTGTATAACACTGAAAAAAGGTTGTTTGGTGTTTTATTACTATCTAGGATGTGTGTAGGGTTTGGTGGTTTTTTTTTTGAAAAGCAGAAATTGCAATCTTTGTAAAGAGCCCTTCTGGACAAAGAGTCATCCTTTATTTTTCCTGGAGAAGAAGTACTGTACTTTTCCTTCTATAGGACGCCCCCATGTATAAGACGACCCCTATTTTGGGGGCCTCAAAATTTAGAAAATAGGCAGGATTGAATTTTGGGGGAGGATTATTGGGGGGGGGGTGAAGAAGAAGAGAAGAAGAGTTTGGATTTGATATCCAGCCTTTCACTCCCCTTCAGGAGTCTCAAAGCGGCTAACATTCTCCTTTCCCTTCCTCCCCCACAACAAACACTCTGTGAGGTGAGTGGGGCTGAGAGACTTCAAAGAAGTGTGACTAGCCCAAGGTCACCCAGCAGCTGCATGTGGAGGAGCGGGGACGTGAACCCGGTTCCCCAGATTACGAGACTACCGCTCTTAACCACTACGCCACACTGGCTCGAATGCCGAACATCGCTCACTTGCCAGAACGCAGCACACAACTGCTCGCATCGCTTACAATTGCCGCTTCCAGTCTCGGGCTTGTGCTTCATTCCAGCAGCTGAGTGATTTTCAGCATTTGCTGCTTGATTGGGGGGGGGATGCCAAAAATTGCTCACCTGCCAGAACACAGCACACAACTGCTCGAGCCGCAGCTGCCCAATCACCACCATTAGCCCCCTCAATTCCGCTGCGGCAGCCAAGAGACAGCTGCCCTTGCCACAGCAAGCAGGAGTTTGATTGGCGACCGCTGGTGGTGATCGGGCAGCTGATAGGTGGTTTCCATCTTATACGTGGAAAAATATGGTAATTTAGTTTGATGTAAAAAAAACCACAAACCTGTTGTGGGATGCCATGGACTTGAATGGATGTCTCGTGGTTTGTGGCTGGGACCTAATCTCAGTTCAGTGAGGTTGTTATCACTTTCAAGGCCTACATAGACTGAGACAACAGACAGAAATTAGGGCAGAAATCATGGACCATCATAGTAATGTAACTGCAGAGTATCATTTAGTAAGCATTGTGGCGTTTGCCCTCCTAGGTGTGTGACATCATACTGGGTCATAAGGAAAGGGTTAACTAAGTGTAAAATGATAAACCAATAGGAACCCAAGGGGAGGAGTTAGAGTTAGAGTTTTTAAGAAGTCAGTCTGGAGTTAGAGAAGAGAGAGGGAAGATAAATCTGTGGGTTGAGCTAGTCTTATGTGAGAGAGTGAGAGAATCTGTTAGGAGGAGTCAGTCAAGCAGTTGAGATAATCAGTCAGAAGGTATTAGGAAGGTATAGTCCAGTAAAGAAACTAAGGTTAAGAAGTCAGTCTGGAGTTAGAGAAGAGAGAGGGAGGATAAATCTGTGGGTTGGGCTAGTTATATGTGAGAGAGTGAGAGAATCTGTTAAGAGGAGTCAGTTAAACAGTTGGGATAATCAGTCAGAAGGTATTAGGAAGGTATAGGCCGGTAAAGAAACTAAGGTTAAGAAACTGACAAGAAAAATTATCTGAAACCATAAACTTGTTAATGCTTACAAAATAAACTTGTTTATTTGGTTTAATGTTAACAACTGTCTGGACTCAGTGTGTACCCGAGAGAAACGGGTTGGTGGCAGTGGGGAAGTGATCACAGTGGTGGCACAGGGATCAATAGACCGTCAAACGTCTGGGGACCCTGTGTGATCGCCACAAGCATATTGCTGGTTTCATTTGTAGGCTTGCAGCAAAAAGTTAAACAGCAAGTTACTTTTAACCTTTCTAATTTAAAGAAAGCAGTTAATCAATTCATTAATTGCTTCCCTTATCATTTCCTTTTTTTAAAAAAGGCAACTTGAAAAGCTTACATTCGTCAGCTCCCTAATTGTCTCCTATGCTGTTCTTTAGCAGTACTTATTCATTTCCAACCTTAACTAAATATTGTCCCCATTATTTAAATATGAATAATAAATCACAACTATCATTTATTTAGAGTAAGTTAAAGTGGTCAACATGTCTTGGCTGAGTTTTATTGTGCATAAGTGCATTTACCAATGATCCAAGCTCTGTCAAACAGATTTCACTTCCCCATAAAAAGCAAAAGGAATGCAAAAATAAATTATATGCGTGATTTCTCCCCCCCCCCCACTGGCACTGTTAAATCTAATAAAAAGTGGTTTATATAGCAGGCTGGGTGGTGATAGTGTCTAATGCACCTAAGCTGGACAAGGACAGGGTTTAGAGCAATTCCTCTTGTGTTATTGTTAGGTTATTTTGTAGGGTTGTAATTTAAAAGCTTATCTCAAGAAAACACAAAAGGGGAACAGTGGGGTTGAACTGCTAGCATTAGCACTGCCCCCTTCCCCCCCCCATCCCCATCACCCTCCAACTTGTGGAAGGTTTACCACACATTGTAGAATAGGCATATGTACCAACTGCACAATTTAGTTTCGAACTCTGATTTAACACTTCAGAAAACAGTTTAATTTGGTCCTAAGTACTTTGGAGAATGTCTAATGCATACATACATACATAATTTTTATTTGTATACTGTCTCTCCAGTTTAAACCATGCTGAAGATGGCTTAACAACATGAAAAAATACATAACTGCAACATAACAAAATTAGTCTTCAACAATAAATAGAACATTAAAAAATATACAATCAAACCAAACCATTTCCACATACTCACAAGATCTAAAATAAAAATATAAAAAATCAGCAGTAAGAAACCCTCCAAAAAACCCACTAGTCCAAGATTCTGTTCAGCAGCCTCCCAGGCCACTTCAAAAAAGGACTGCAAGGCCAGGAGCAGGTCTTCCAAGACTCACAGCCAAGATGGTCTTTGGCTTCTTCAATATCTTGCTCCCCTAGGTTCTTCTGGGAGGAGAGGTAGTGCATAAATTGACTGACTGAATGAATGAATGAATGAATGAATGAAATAGTGTCTGATACCACATCCCAGTTCAGAAAGGCAAAACTTAGTGCCTCTCCTATTCATGGGGAAATGAAAAGCAAAGCAAAAATGCAGTTGTGGCTATTTTTTTCTTTTATTGCAAAAGCACATGAAATTTGCAGGCTTGCTAACCCCTTCTGAGATGATAAATCCTGCCCAATTTCAGAAGGATAGATGCAGTGATTTTCCTGCAAGGTAGGCTTTGCACTTTGGGTGTGGTTACAAAAAGGGATCGGGTTACTCTTCACTATTGTTTTGTGAGCAATTCATGTGAAAATATTATATATATGAGAGGAAACACTACATAAGAAACCTGCAAAATTTCAGAAGGATGAGTGCAAAAGGTTTTTAAATGCTAGGTGCATTAGTTTATCTGTTGAAGAGAGAGAGAAAAAACTTTTGAGGAGGGGGAGAGAATTAATATATATATACTTCCCGGGGGCCGCTAGGGGCGCATTGGAAGATGGCCGACAATACCGTCTCTCTGGCTCACACAAGGTAATTAAGAGGCTGATATGGGAGTATGCAGCCTCCCTTGTTACCCCAGGGAATGGGGAAACACTGCCTCACCTGCGGTTGCCATAAATCACCCCCGAGTTTGAAAGAAGGGGGTGAGGGCACTAGGCGCACAGCACTTGTGTGGGATGGCTCTCCCGGACGCTGTCTCTGATAGCGCGCCTGGTTGCAGCAGCTCAAAATAAACAATTAGAGAGAAGCAAATGCATATATTTTGAGTGAAGAATGGGAGTTAAGACTGCTAATTGAAGTGACCTCTGTGAAGTGGAGCGACGGGCTGGATTCAACAGGAAAATATATAAAGAAGAAGATACGTCAAAGGGTCGGTATGTTGGAACGGGACTGAAAGGGGGGGACTTTTTTTCTCTATGTGATTACCTAACAATCCCTCCCCAAGAAGAACCATTGCACAATTGACTATAAGCGGGATGATTAAGAAACGGTGTGGAAATGTATTACTAACCAAAGGCTTGGCTCATGGAGATCTGGAAAAATGAAAGACCTTTGGAATGACGCAGTTATAAAAAGAGGGTCGCCATGTTGGCAGGCTTTGTTGCAGGACTGATGATCAAGGGGGAAGGGGGAGGAAGCTATGGCTTTGTTATTATATTGGACTCCTGGCAGAACCCCCTGAGAAGATCGAGAAGGGAGTGACAGGCCTGTGAAGATTAATGAGCAGACGGTAAGACTGTTTTTTCTATGGAAGTGATGAAATGCGTCTGCCGTCTGAATATGACTCTTGGATGAATGGAAAAACCCACACAGGATTATAAAAATGCTTGTTTTCAACTCACTTGTGGAGACTATCAGAGGTCACAAAGAGAAAGGAAAAATATATGAAAACAACAAGAAGAGATGAGGAAAACAACAAAGAGAGGATTGGATAGAATTGTGAACATTATTTGGACAGAACTGTGAACATCAAAGCAGCAGCAATAAGATGATCGGATCCCTTTCGGAGCTTGAAATATGGGTACCCCCAATAGAAATTCAAAATTTGGCTCTGTAATTTGGAATTAATGTGATTTGATTGGTTTGTTTACACACACACACACACACACACACACACACACACACACACACACTTCCATTCTGGGAACCATCATGAAGAGAAAAGGTTGCAGCAACAGTTACAAACTGTGACAATGGCAGTGGATGGGCAACAGGGGGTACATGCCCTGGGTGGCAGGTTAGGGGGCAACAAACAATGTGCCCCACTCAACACCACCAAAAAATAGTCTTCCTCTCCTTCATGTTCCCTAACACTGCAAGACGGAAGCCTCTGCATCATTCCTTTTTTGAGAGGTGTGGGATGGATGAATCTCTAGGCTTCCTCCTCTTCCTCCTGGTGGTGGCTGTAGTAGTGATGGTGGAATTAAGAGAAGACAGTCCTTACCTCCCCTTCACCATCTATTCACCACTGGTGGAGCTGCTACCTGGGCCATGGAGCCTTGCCACAGCACATAGCTCTGCCGGGCCAAATGGAGTTGGCTATCTGCCTGGCTAAAACGGGATTTGCTGAAAGCACATTGAGTTCACTGCAGAGGTGACCTGGAGGAGGGAAAAGAGAGAGAAGGTGCTTACGTGAACCAGAGAACTGCCTTCTTCTTCTGCCTTGTCCGGTTGGTAGGCTCTCCCACACAAGAAACAGTCTCTGACAGTTTTATTACTTCAGATTTATTCAGCAATTAAAGGCTCAGGAGTCAGAGGTTCGTTAACTCATTCGTCCATTGAGTTCAGTTGCCGGATCTAGCCAAGGGCATACGAACAGGGGGCGGTGCTCCCCGGGTACCACCTGGGGGGGGGTGACAAAATGGCCCTCTGCCTCCCCCCAGCTGTAGAGTGGCTGAGGGATCTAGCCTCTTTTTTTCCGGTGGAAACAAGGCACTCTCCACCTCTTCTTCCTCCCCTTTCCTGTCATGAGCTTTTCAGCTAAACGGCTCAAACTTCGGGTTTTGGGAGACCCCTTTTCTATTAGCCAGGCTGCATTCCTGAGCGAGGTAAGTTTACCTCACTTTCACTGTGTAAAGGAGTCAGATTCCTACTAATTTCTGGTTCTCCCGCCTCCTTTGGATTCCGCTCAGTCTGTCAGAAAGGGAACACCTCTGACATACTTGTGTGTGTGTGTGTGTGTGTGTGTGTGTGTGGCAGGGGAGAGACACTGACTAGTTGGTATGCTGGTCTGCACATGGCCACGGGGTGCACTACACCATTCCCACCTCCTCAGGGGGCACTGGGAAGGCAGGAGAGGAAAAGGAATTTTGTTATTATTCATTGAACTGGGGGGCAGCTAAGCCTTGAGTCTTGTGGGTGACTTCTTTACTCACAGTTGTTGTCTCCTTCCTTCTCTCTCTCTCCCTTGTTCCCTAGCACACCCACTAGAGAATGTAAGTCCCCGGAGGTGCAGCAGGGGATTTCTGTATATTTTTCTTAGTCCTACACAATGTACATCAATCAAGAAGGTGAGAAATATTTCCTTTCGTTTGCACACACTCCTGCACTGTCTGGGGGGCACAAACATGCATCAGAGGGGGGCACTGGACGGTGGCTAAAGATGGAGGGAAAAGAGAGAGGAGGACCCTAACCCTAACCCTATAGTCTCTGTGTCGGAAGCTCTGCTCAGCCAAGCTGATAAAGCTCATTTTCTTCCCGAGCCTTCAGAATCGCCTCCTGACGTGTTTAACGACCTCGAGCCTTTGATGAGGCTCCAAGGCACATTTTTATCCAGCAGAGTTCCCAGCACAGGGAAGAGACGAGAGGTCTGGGCTACATTGTAAAGAGTTTTATTTCTAAGCTATGCAGACAGAAAAGACATCCTCTCTCTATGAAAGCAGAGAGCAACTGAACAATGGAACAAAGGAACAAAGGAAACAGGAAACCACTAACGTCACATCCCATCTCCCGACTCCCTTGAGACTTCCAATAGTATGGAATCCCAGGAATGTAAAAAGAGTCCTGTGACTCCAAGCAGCTGCACAGTGATAAGAACAGAAACTAACACTCTGCTCCTGTTGTCCCTTCATAGCTGTAACACCTGTAATGGACTCCTGTCCCTTAGTCTTGATCTGGCAACAGGATGACTCCCATTTAGTTTCTTCTAGAACCAGAAATTCTTAATCTGGATGGAGCCACCACTAGGCCAGCAACTCTATCTTGAGTTTGGGCTTCTAAAATTTGCTGAAGATCCTGAGAATGAAATGAAACGCCTGTGCAAGATTTCTTATTCGATGTAGGCTTTAAATGTTCCTAGGTTTCACACACTCGCTTCCCACCCAGCTCTTTTCAGCAGCTTCAGTTGTGGTGGGCAGAAAGATATGCCCTTTTTACCTTTACTCAGATGAGAGCACAAAGAATCAATTTATCCCAGAATCCTCCAGGCCTTTTGGAATCATTCCCAGCCTACCCTGGAATGAGATTATAGCAAGTCGTCTCTGGAGGTGTTGGAGCTAAAACTGTGGTTAGTCAGAGGAAACATGCTGTTCCAACTAAACTATTTTTGAAGAGGGGAAAAAAATAGAAACCACAGTGAGAAACTGTTAAAACAAGAGCTGTGCTTTTTAAAAAAGGACTGTCAGGTTTATTTGTCACGCAAATATATATTAAATATAGACTCCAGACTATCATATAGTACATTGGAAATAAGGAAATTGATTCAAGCTGCTCTGCTTGTTCCCTGTGGTAGATACTGTTCAATATCCACTTACAAGTGTTAAATTTCACCCTGGGTGGGATGCCAGATGAATTTATAGTCTATATAAACCAAAACGTACATTTAATAGAAAAGTCCAGGTCAACATATCGACATTTCAGAAACATTATGAAGATGCAGACTGCTTGCCGTTGTGTTTGCAAATGAAAAAAAAAAATCCTGAGATTAAGTACTGTTGTGAATATATCTCTCATTTAAATTTGATTAGGGAGACTGTTGTGGAAGGCTGTTTTTAAAATTACTGACCCTGGAATGACACTTACAGTTATTTGCTCAGTTTCAGATGTTAACCTGATGTTCAACTGAAGCTGACAGCTGTGTGCAGTCTTATTGATTTCCAGTTTGATCTTCCATTCCAGGCGGTCCACTGGCATGCTAAGGAAATGAGTGGGAACTACCAGCTAGAATAACTTTGTTCAGAGACATACCTATGAATTGTAAACAGGTTTGCAGGGGTTTTTGGTCTCTTCTTCAGCATGACAGAGATAAATGTGTACTAATTGTTGTGTAATAATAGTACCATACTGCACAATAGCTATAACCAGCCCCCCCCCCCCCAGCTGGAACTCAGTTCCAGCACCTCTCAGGTGGGCTCCATTGCCATTATAAGACAACAAGGGAAATGATCTTGGTGAGTTTCAGCACCTCTTTTTCTAGAAAAATAGCACTGGCTATAACACATATTTATTAACCCCCCACCACAACCCAATGCATGTTGTCAACTAAATCTATTCAGGCCTCAGGTGCAAAATGGTTTGAGAATTCTACTTCTGGATGACTACTCTCTATGTTATCCTAGAGGGAGGCCAAAAATAAAATAAAAAGGATATGCAGATCTCCCATTTTTCAGATATTGCAAAGATGGTTTGTCCTTGCCTATTATCCCATTGATGCAGATAAATGTTATCCCATCAATGCAGATTGATGGGCCTTCAGGCCTGTCTCAAAGCTGCCTGCCCAGCAATGGACCAAATTGTTGACAAGCTGCCTCAGATCCCTCAGGCAAATGAGAATCCAGATAAACAGCTAATAACTGATCTAAGCTGTTGGTTGAACGCTTAAATCCACTAGGCTGGGTAACTTCCTTTGATGATGTGATGTGTGGGATAATTGTTTTGCCACCCATCCTGAGAAGGCAATAGTAGCATGAAGATTGACATCATTTACAACTTTGTAGAAGCAAGCCACGCAACTGTCCCATTTTAAATGGAACATTCCAGATTGATAGAAGCTGCCCTGGTTTCTGATCTTAATCTCAGATGTCCCATTTTGGCTCCCATACTCTGGTTGTACCAAAAGACAGATGCCCTGCCTTGTGGTTTGAGTCAGTTGGCTCACACCAGAGTGCATCATCACAATTCTTCCTCCTTCCATCGCAGCTTCCAGAATATTCATTCATTTATCTATTTATTTTGGGCACCAAAGGAGGTAGTAGAGGCCGAACAGGGTGGCACAGCTTCTCCTAAGGCTGAGGAGGAGGAGGCCATGGGTGAATGTACAAGAGGGGCAGGGAGTGGGGAGATGAAAGTGGAAGTGAATAAGCAAGGGGGCGAGAGAGGGATATGGTAGTGGCAAGGGGGCAAGGGAGCAGGCAAACAATGGGGACAGTGGGATAGTGGGGGGGGTGCCTCAATTTGCCCTCCCAAAATGTTGGGGGATATGGATATGAGGTGTTCATTAGGGACAAGTAGATGCAAGGTTAATCAGACTTGAAGCCACTAGTCAGGAGATGAAAGATCCTAGCCATGTTACCTTATTACACGAACCATTCTTGCCTTTGCAAAAGCATTTCTGTTGAAGTTGTTTAACCTGTCAACCATTCAGAAATTCTTGTGGGACTGTGGCAGGCGATGTGGATGGATATCCTGTCAAGTAAACTTGTGTAACTGCCTGGGAAGAAACCTATTTATAGGAAGTCTTTTTCAGAAGTGAAACTGGGTTGCAGCAGTCCAGAAAAATACACCTGGGTGTCACACTGAACACAGCTTATTGAATCCGTCCACAATATTTCACCTGGTCCAGCAGCAATGAGCAAGACGTCTTGGGAAACAGAAGAAGAGATGAATATATTCCCAAATCTGCTTGTATATTAGATTATGATTGGGGGAACACCCTGAGGAATGTTGTAATTTGCATAGAAAATTTCTGATGCCATTTTTTTGCATGATCTCCTGCCCTCTCAAAGGGTTATCATGTAGATATTTCAGAAGTGAATGAGCATCTGGGGTTTGGTCAGAGATAATGGCCATAATCCTGACAGGCACATATGAATCCATTGATAATATTGAAACCTTTAGTTTTATCACCTCAGCTAAAATCAATGGAGATTGCAATGGGCTGACTGGCAAGGTAAAGTTGACAGGCCTCTTCAGCAGTTTATACTTGTAAGATGAGCCAGTTGTTGTTGTTTTTAGTGGTGTTTTATCTCTTAAATCATTTTTGTTGTACATGGTTGCAGAACCAGGCATTGGGTTCCCATACCCCAACTCATGAAAATTAGAGACCAGTGAGGCTGGTTTTTGGGAGTCAAAACAGGCCACAACTTTATTGAATACAGATGAAAGAGGTTTGGCTTGGGCATGGAGCAAACAAAATACTTCCGGCCCGCCCACTGGAACTGATGTATGGTCAATCCAGACCGGGGGTCCTAAGACTTACATCCAATAGGGTGACCCCCGCAGGGAACACCATCTGGGAGAGTGCCTTCAGCTTTGGCCCTCACTGGGCATGGACAAGGCCACTCCCCCCAGATCCCTTTAATGGGACACCCCACCATTTGGAGGGGCAGGAGGGGACCACTTCCTCCCCTCTATCCAAAACAATGGATTGTCCCAATGCCCAACCCCAGTTGTGATGATTGCTATGAGGTAGGCAAAACCACCGGGTCAGTGGCAATTAGCCTGGTGGGCAAATTCCTACATGGCCCCTTAAAGAACGGCGACCACTGTAGCCACAACAAAGTCTTTGACTATCAGCTTAAACTGAGGGTGGGTGGGCAAGGGAGAAACCCAGTGAAGGAACAAACAGGTAGTGCCCCAGGTGTGGGCTGCTTAAATGGGCAAGGACCGGATCCTAGGGAAGCCTACTTGATCCATCCGCTCCACCCCCTGGCACAAGCCAAGTCCCCAGCCTGCATCCCCATTAGCCAAAGCCGGGTGCAGGCTAGGATCCAGTTCCTGATAGGCGGAGGGGGCTTAAGCCCCCCCATCAAGAAGTGCACCACTGTTCCAGTTCCCTCGTCAGGGCCATAGGGAAGTCTCTGCCGTCCTGCAACACTCTGACACCACCAAGAGGGGTGAGCAGACTTGTGGGACAGTATAAGTATTTTTAAAGGAGGAGAAGGAGAAGAATGTCATTGGCTAGGAAAACAATTCTCATGAACATCTGTCACTGGGAACTCAATTTCGCAGTAACTAAAATATTTTCTCCATAAATTGAAAAGTCAAAAGTCAAACAAAGAAGCTTGAGAGATTTGTCTGCCACAGCAAACCCTAACATCAATCCACATAATGTTTTACACAGATGTCATTTAAAATTAAACTTCAGTCGGAAATTCCATTGTGTTATAAATGATACGAAACCTTGTCACTTTGTCCAGTCTCTTTGAGTTTCTATAGAATTTTGAACCCTTATCTACTGCTGAGCCCTGAGATAAATCATTTTTACTTACACTGAAATGAAAGAGGGGCCAGTCGAGAACTGATAGTCATCTAATTAGCCAGAGTTTCTTTCTGTTCCTTTCAACTTGGTTTAGCCTGTAATTAACACCTTCACCATATTAATAATAGGTTTGATCTGAACTTCCAGGTTTGAAGTTCAGATCAAAATGTGACATTTAAGTTAAAAAGAATGACTCCCCCCCTGTTGTTGAAAAAGTCACCATATTTCAAAAATGTACCCTATCTCCAACTTTTTTATTCTTTTTTAAAATTATAATTCTACTTTGTAGGCTCTATGTGCATTGGTTTCCTCCTTGATCTGGAACCCTGCATTATCAATGCTCTAAACTGCAGAGGGAGCCTATCTTCAAGGTCTCTCTTCTCCCTGTCAATATGTGGGGGGCAGGGGGGTGGATCTGGCAGAGATGCCTCAGTGGGGTGAGAGCTAGAAGGTACAACTGTGCCCTTAGGTGGAGGTGAATGTTTTCAGGTGAGGGGGGGCAGAGAGAAACATGCACACTTCTTGTCATTCTACTTCACTAAAACAAAAACAAAAAAAACCCTGACACAAACATGGGGGTATAGACACACTGTTGTTGTTTAGTCGTTTAGTCATGACTGACTTTTCGTGACCCCCATGGACCAGAGCATGCCAGGCACTCCTGTCTTCCACTGCCTCCCGCAGCTTTGTCAAACTCATGTTGGTAGCTTCGAGAACATGTCCAACCATCTCGCCCTCTGTTGTCCCCTTCTCCTTGTGCCCTCAATCTTTCCCAACATCAGGGTCTTTTCCAGGGAGTCTTCTCTTCTCATGAGGTGGCTAAAGTATTGGAGCCTCAGCTTCAGGATCTGTCCTTCCAGTGAGCACTCTGGGCTGATTTCCTTCAGAATGGATAGGTTTGATCTTCTTGCAGTCCATGGGACTCTCAAGAGTCTCCTCCAGACCATAATTCAAAAGCATCAATTCTTTGGCGATCAGCCTTCTTTATGGTCCAGCTCTCACTTCCATACATCACTACTGGGAAAACCATAGCTTTAACTATACGGACCTAATAATGTGCAAATAACTGTAAAGAGGAGCAGACCATATTGAGCCTAGTGGGGCTCCTCTGGGGATGAATTCTGCCCATTTGTGGGGTAATTTGTGACCCACTGTGCTGTATATGACAAATTATTATTATTATTATTATTATTATTATTATTATTATTATTATTATTAGTGTTCCAACATGGTGTTATTTCTTGTATCAGAAAACTACTTCAGATATTCTGGTCAAGCAACTTGTACCAGGTTAGAAACCTCAAGCAACATCACCCTTGCTTGTAGCTGATTAGGGAAATGCTACTATTCTAATCTCAGTTTATTTTTATTTCACTGCCCTACTTATAGGTAGTATTCAACGATAAATTATATTTTCCGCAGGGAGAGAGAGGTTTGGGAAAACTGAAATTAGAACTGCTGCATGTTTAAATAAGCTCTTTCTTCCTTTCTTGCCTTCACAAATAATTATTCCAACATAAGTGTTTCCTGTCTCTCCAAGGATTCTCTCCCCTCCCCAATAGATTATGACCTGAGGTAGTTATCCTGAGTTTACTTTAGTCTCCTATTTGTTTCCTGAAATGGCTGAATTCAATGGCACTTGCCCTCCATTGTCCAGGAAAGGCATTAGGATCAGCAAACAGAACTTAGGACTCAGCTACATTAGTAAAGAAAAAGTGTTTTATATGCGTTATAACACTGTGACATCAGATGGCGCTGTGGAGTTCCATCTTTCACCAACGTGATTTCCCCCTTTGAGGTTTACAATGCATTTTCCTGAAGCGTTTTTTTTTTGTGTGTGTGTGTTTTCAATGTGTGTAGATCCAGCCCTAGTTAGTCTTCCCATGGCCTAGTGACTACCAGCTTGTGGTGATATGAAAGTGGGTTGTTTCATTGATGGCCATAGTATTATGTGGGACTGTGGGCAATTCCAGCTCCCCCCCCTGCCCTTATCTGCTCTGTGATGCCAGTTTGTGGCTCCTGCATAGCAACTGGCTCCCAAGGCTAGAGAACCGTTCCAAATTGTGTCTTTTGGGGTAGCTCAGGGACTAGAAACTTATCTGGGGGCTTAAAACCAGAGGAGCCTTTTTTACCCCAAACTGTTCTCCTGAACCAGTGATTGGTGTGCCAAAGACTTGAGAGAAGGAGGAGCCAATCTCAATCAATAGTGAAATAAAAAACTAAACAGCTTTAGACTCTACAGAACACCAAAAAGGGAGCCAACATTTAGAAAGCCGAAGGATGGATATTCCTTCCAAATCTGAAATCTATAGGTGACATTATGGTGAGCTAGCTTTTGAGCTTTCCAGAATACTTATCTGGGTGTTTGGTATTGCAGGGCCTATATTGGGCTTCCTCAAGCTTGGCCCTCCAGATGTTTTTGGCCTACAACTCCCATGATCCCTAGCTAGCAGGACCAGTGATCAGGGAAAATGGGAATTGTAGTCTCAAATCATCTGGAGGGCCAAGTTTGAGGAAGCCTGGTCTCTATTAATGGTCAGTCAGCTCAATTTCATCCAACTATTGTAGTGAGAAACCAGTGGGCAGAGAACAATAAGTTTTATGGCTCATATTTAAAAAGTGGTTCAAAGGACTGGTTTGAAACTTGATAGTGTGTGTGAGTTAAGCTTGAGGATAGTACTTCTGGAATGGTAGTAGTAGTAGTAGTAGTAGTAGTAGTAGTAGTAATAATAATAATAATAATAATAATAATAATAATAATAAATAGTATTATTTGTACCCTGCCTATCTGACTGGGTTGCCCCAGCCACTCTGGGCGGCTTCCAATACATATAAAAACATAATAAAACATCAAACATAAAAAAGCTTCCCAATACAGGTCTGCCTTCAGATGTCTTCTGAAGGTTTTATAGTCATTTATCTCCTTGACACCTGATGGGAGGGTGTTTCACAGGGTAGGTGCCACTACTGGGAAGACCCTCTGCCTGCTTCCCTGTAACTTCACTTCTCACAGTGAGGGAACCACCAGAAAGCCCTCAGAACTAGATCTTAGTGGCCAGACTGAATACTGGGCATAGAGCTACTCCTTCAGATATATAGGACTGAGGCCATTTAGGTAGTTCCGGTTGCATGATAGCTAGCGGCTTATATACCCAAGGAGTCTATACCAGTGAACAAACAAATCTGGCATTTAGGTCTATTTCTCTGCCACTAACAGTCCTCCAGCTCCAACGTAGTGGTGAACCTGGAACCACTCACAGGATAGGATATTGCCTAAAGAGTGTCGTTATTAAGGTGGTAGCCCTTAATAGCTGCAATTTTGCAGCATGTTCAAGCTTGAATGAACATGGAAAGCGCTTAACATGACATGAGAAATATAAAGGTTTTTTTTTAGTTAATTGAATATGTCTTAAGATAAGAGTGTGGGAAAAGGTCACCAATTTAATAGATTAGGCAGCTATAGAGGTTGGTTTGCTTTAGAGCTACAGGCCCTTTTCCCATCAGCATCCCATAGGGAGAAGCTTTATGCAGAGTGAGATTATTAGTTCTCTCTATATAACTCTCTCTATACAGCGTTAGACTATTAGTTCATGTAGCTCTGTATTGTCACCAAATGGTAAAAGGGATGTGGGTGGCACTCTGGTCTAAACCACTGAGCCTCTTGGGCTTGCTGATCGACAGGTCGGCAGTTCAAATCCTTGTGACACAGTGAGCTCCTTCTGTTCTGTCCCAGCTGCTGTCAACCTAGCAGTTTGAAAGCACGTCACTGCAAGTAGATAAATAGGTACCGCTGTAGTGGAAAGGTAAACGACATTTCTGTGTACTCTGGTTTCCATCACTTTGTGCCATTGCACCAGTAGTGGTTTAATCCTGCTGGCCACATGACCCAGAAAGCTGTCTGTGGACAAACACCGGCTTCCTCAGCCTGAAAGTGAGATGAGCGCCACAACCCCATGGTCGTCCTTCAACTTTTACCCTTTTACCTTTACACCAACTGGTAGCAGCTGTGCAGCGTGTTGTGAAAATTATTTTCCAGTTGTATCTGGTGATGCCACAGACTGAACCTGAGGTATTTTTGCATTCAACTCACGTGCTCCTCCGATAAGCTATGGCTTCTCCCCATCCTTATCACAATATGGCAGAGTTGAGGAATCTGTGCTCCTCCAGATTGTGTAGGACTCCAACTCTAGCACTCTGGCCTATGCTCAGGGATGATAGATTTATTCCAGCAACAGCAGGAGGAGCAAAGGTTTCCCACCCCTGCAATATGAACTGACATAAGACTTTGCAATGTTGTAGCCAACAATTTTGATTCTCCACTTTGGGGGAGTCTGTTTTGCGCAGGAATGGGTGTGCCTCCCCATGCCCTCTTACCACTTGGTTGATGTCATATGTGAGTGGAAAGATCCCATGAACTGAGTGTAGTTGATGTGTTCGCTGCTTTGCGATCTGCTTTGGGCATGATTTGGAAAAGTGGCTTATAAATAAACTTGATGATAATACAGATAGGTAGCCATGTTGGTCAGCCGTAGTTGAAACAATTTTTTTTAAAAAAAAAAAATCCTTCCAGTAGCACCTTAGAGACCAACTAAGTTTGTTATTGGTAAGAGCTTTTGTGTGCATGCACACTTCTTCAGGAGCACTCACATCACCTCTGAAATTACTTTAAGAGGAGATGCCCAGCTTGCTTTACTGGACAAAGCTAGGCCTCAGAACCAGGCGTTAAATCACGACTAACTCCTGGAAATCATGGATGAAATGTTTGGTGAGCAGTCCTGTCTTTAATAAGATATATAGGCTTCAAGAAAGAGAAAGACATTAAGCTCTGTTTTGCTGAAATGCAAAATATATTTCAAATGACCATGCAGAAATCCTTTCCCCTTTTAACATTCTGTAGATGAGTGACAGGTTATTTCATCTTCTCTTCTTCTTTTCTGGTGATCACTCAGCCAAGTAAGATTGCCTTCCATGAACACGGTCTTAACAGTGACTCTGTAAGTGACTGTGGAGGCCAGGTGACAGGTTATTTAGACATTTGTAGGTGAGTAGCATAAGGTATAGGTTGCAAAGAGTATAGAATTATAGAATCTTAGAGTTGGAAGGGATCCCAAGGTCATCTAGTCCAACCCCCTGCAATGCTGGAATCTCATCTAAAGCATCTAAAGCACAAGGCCATCCAACCTCTGCTTAAAAACCTCCAAGGAAGGAGAGTCCACCACCTCTGGTGGCGTTCCACTGCTGAACAACTCTTACTGTCAGAAAGTTTTTTTCCGAATGTTTAGTCGGAATCTCCTTTCCTCCAACTTGAAGCCATTGGTTTGAGTCCTACCCTACAGAGTAGGAGAAAACAAGCGTGTTCCCTCCTCCATCAGTTCTCCTGAACATATTCCCAAGACTCTTGGCAAACACACTCTTGCCAATTGCTGTGAGGTGCAGCCCATCTCTCTCCAGAAGTCCTACCTCAAGGAAGAGGAGACCATGCTCCAAGAAGTCAAATCTTTCCTGATTACCCCAACCTGTGCAGTCAGTGGTTTACCTCAAGTATTTTCTTCTCTCTTCTTGGGCCTTCAACAGGAAGGAGTGATGAAAAGACTACCTGTGCCCTAAGTCTCTTCAGCTCCCTGTCCAGTGTTTCACAGTCCCTTTCTATGTGTGGCAGCATTATTTGTAAATGTTTTTTTAGTGCTTGACCTGATGTTTTTTGCGGTTGCTATAGTGATGGCCCATCTGTTTATAATATTTGAAAAGTAGTGATTCACTGTTCTTAAGAGAGAGACTATAACTAACACACAAATAGAAAATTAATTTGCTTCCTCCTCAACCCCCATTCCTTGTTTTATAACTTGGATGGATTCGTATAATTTTTAAGAAGAAAAACATGTTTTTTCCCTCCTAATTAGAATGACACACACACAAAAAATCCCTTCTCCCTTGACTTCTTCCATTCTTTTGTTTTCTCAGATGTTTTTACTAGCAAGTATTATTAGAAAAGAAAAATAGGAGAAAAACCTGTGAACTGTGTGCAGTGCAGTTATTAATAATGTGAAGGGATGGAATGATAGATGCCGTTGATTCATATGCACTAGCTCTTTTCTACCTGTTATATTGGGATGGAAAAACTGAATAGCTGCAGGCTTCATGGTTTCAGATCCCGGGGATGGAATCCATTTCCAGCCCATGTTATTTTCCCCACCCCATGTAAATTCCCTTGTAACCCTGGGCTCTGGGATGCGGGTGGCACTGTGGGTTAAACCACAGAGCCTAGGACTTGCTGATCAGAAGGTCAGTGGTTCGAATCCCTGTGACGGAGTGAGCTCCCGTTGCTTGGTCCCTGCTCCTGCCAACCTAGCAGTTCGAAAGCACGTCAAAGTGCAGGTAGATAAATAGGTACCGCTCTGGCGGGAAGGTAAATGGTGTTTCCGTGTGCTACTCTGGTTCGCCAGAAGTGGCTTAGTCATGCTGGCCACATGACCTGGAAGCTGTACGCCAGCTCCCTCAGCCAATAAAGCAAGATGAGCGCTGCAACCCCAGGGTCGGCCACGACTGGACCTAATGGTCAGGGGTCCCTTTACCTTTACCTTACCAATGATGCAGCTCCAATGTCAGCAGTGCAAAGACTGCAGAAGTTTCCACAGCAGTGGGAGGAGACATCTGATACTGGACTTCTCTCTGTCCAAATCTGGAGATCCGTAGCTTCCGCCAGCCTATAGGACACTTTCCCAGGGACCATAGGATTGCTGAAGGGCAAACAGGGTGCACCTCCTCCAAAAATCCTACAGAACTTTGAAAAGTGGCTGGCAAATGGTAGTGAAATGCTGAAAAACAGGAAGAGGGAAATGCTCAGGGGAGAGTCTTGACAACCTTTTAAAGGTAAAGGTAAAGGGACCACTGACCATTAGGTCCAGTCGTGACCGACTCGGGGGTTGCGGCGCTCATCTCCCTTTATTGGCCGAGGGAGCCGATGTTTGTCTGCAGACAGCTTCCGGGTCATGTGGCCAGCATGACTAAGCCGCTTCTGGCGAACCAGAGCAGCACACGGAAACACCGTTTACCTTCCCACTGGAGTGGTACCTATTTATCTACTTGTACTTTGTGCTTTCAAACTGCTAGGTTGGCAGGAGCTGGGACCAAACCACGGGAGCTCATCCTGTTGCAGGAATTCGAACTGCCGACCTTCTGATCGGCAAGTCCTAGGCTCTGTGGTTTAACCCACAGCACCACCTGTATCCCATTCACAACCTTTTATAAGCAACCTATTCCCCCAAGCCTATTGGGTAACCTCATCCATGTGAATTGAACCCTCACCACTACCCTTCGAATGAAATCACACAAGGCTTCCTACTTCATTCAACAATGCTCCAAGCTTATGGCTCAAAAGGATAATGTCTCATATCAGTTAAAACTTGCCACTTGACAGGCTGCAGAGTCAGGTGAGGTCCTAGGCAGTTCCCAGTAGGCCCTATTGGCTGAGTTATAAAAGATGTTGTCTCAAGCAAGGATGACCATCTGAAGGCTGAAGAAACTGCCAGGACCTCAGGTTCCAGCGGCTTTGCCCCCACTTGGTAGGTCTGCAGCCTTTAAAGGGTCCACAGCTGATTCAGCAGCTTCATGCTCCTTCATGGCTGTGGAGCAGGAGAAGCTATGGTGAACCTAAGACTCAGGCTGGGGAATTGTTGAGGAACATAATGCTGCAGAGCCTGTTGGAGCAGGCCAATGGCCCATTCAGTCCAGCATCCTGTTCTCACAGTTGCAAGCCTGTGGGAAATCATCAAGCGGGACCTGAGGACAACAGAACTATCCCCTTCTGTTGTTTCTAGCAACTGGTAGGGCAGGTGCAAATGCTGAAGGCTACCAATGGAGTGGTGCTGGTGGCATGTCACCTGAAACCTAGTTCTCCTCAGTCTGACACTGAGACCCTTGTCCTCATCCATGGGGCCAAAAGTGAGCTTTTGCAAGTAGTTTGCTGCAGGGATACCAGAGTGGTCAGTTCTAGTGCTTTACTATAAGAAAGGCCTACAAAGTCCCACTGCCATTACAGACTCGGGGTGGACCAAACCAAAGCAGTGGGAGGTCTTCATGACTGGTCCACACACCCAAGCAAACTTTGGCCGGAACCTCCCATCACTCTGCCTGGCTGATGAGGGCATAGGTGGCAAATACCCAAGTCTTACATATAGCTCCCTGCTCTGGGCCCAGAGCCCAGCACACACACACACACCCCCCCCCCATAGATAAGCATAGCATCAAAGCAAGCCAATTAGCATGTATTGAAGCAAGTGTGAATAAACTTAGATGAGCTCATTGCCGCAACAACAACCAATTAATTTTGAGGTTATCATGGCTACTAAAATGGTGTTTGCAAGTCTTCTGGGACAGTCTCACCTTTGGCTCAATGCAGACCCTGCAGCAGGAGACATGGCAGAAGCCATGGCATCCAAGGCCCAAATAAACATGCCTAGGTTTGCCACCTTAAGAAAACAAAACATACCGCCTGAGATTTCTATCAAGCTGTTAAAAATATCCCACCTCCTTGTGAGAAGCGCAGAGATATCTCATGCTGTGAGATGGAAGGGTATATATTTTTACAAGTTCTACCCAATGCGGCAGGAGCGGGAAGAAGTCATCACATGAATTTGTTTTTCTGAGATGAATGTAAGCTGTAAACCAGCTCCCAGGCCATTCCAAGGGTGGAAGCAGACATACCTGTGCAGCTTTTGATGGATATGGATCTGATTACTCTTTCAGCCTGAATGAGGCAGCCTGGGTAAGAGATTTCCTGACCAACCGAGTGCACATGGGTCAATGGATCGGAGCAATTGTGTCTTGCAAAGATTTCGCTTTCATTACTGTAGCTTAGATTTCACAGGCAACGTATTTGGAATAGAAAGCACACTTTTCAAATAGGAAACAGACATTTGGGCCCTTCAATTTCAGTGGGATAGTAATTTACCTTGGTACTACTTCCCAGGTAATTTGCTGCAAGCACTTTATTAAGCAGGGGCAAAGATCATTATCCCCATTTTTCTAGCATTAATCCCAAAGAGTGCATCATCTGTCACTAACTGTGCCATATAGAACTGCTCATTTTGTTTCCTTTCACTCACTCTGAAAGCAGAGCACAGAACACTCCCTTAGGCATGTTCATCAAAAACTGTGATCTGGCTGATTAAAATGCAGAGATACCAACATTTGTCTTTTATCTGGAGTCCATCATATCTGTATTGTTTGAATCTCATTAACACTGTGATTCCAGCCTTCCTTTAGTGTTGCTTTCCACTTTTCAGGCAGTGAATTCAATCACCACATCTTGTAATTTAGCATGTAGATTTCTCGTGTTAATTCCCGAGATAGCGTTAGAAACAGGTAGACAGGTTTTCAAACGTTATCTTCTTCTTGGGGAGAAAAATATTGAGGGCATAGTGTGCAATAAAATGTCACTGAAAATGCATCGCCATTGCATGAGACTCATCACACCTTAACTATTTCTGAAACATACCTATGGCTCATCATCATCATCTTATTTTTATGCCACGTTCCCATAGTTAAAGCTACGCTCAAGGTGGCTTACAACATAAAAAGATTTGCATAATTACAACTGTGGCAAAAGTAGTCACAAACAATAAACCCTGTCAAAAAGTACACAACCGAAATGAGTAATTTCCATATAAATCATAAGATCTAAAAATAAAGATTACAAAAAATAATATCAGCAACAGCGACAAGCTCCCCTAAACAATACATCAGGATCAGCTTTCGTAGCTAGAATCAGTCAGGTCCCTACCCTCTCAGGCCAAGTGAAAAAAACCTATGGTTGCTATTTGAACTTCTTTCCCATGCTCTAATCCAACATCATTGTTTGGATCATTTTTCTTTTGCACTTGACATGTTTTGTTCTCTGAGTTTCCCTGCTTAATCCCTACCTGGACTTCACCACTTTTCAATTTTCATTCTGCTTTTAAATTTTAGGGATTTGCACCTGCGGGATGCCTTTGCTATGTTGATTCACAAAAATCCTCCCTACTTTAGTTCACTCCTTAGTTTTCCACTGGAATTTGTCATTCAAAAATAAATATTAACTTTTGTGAGTATTTCAGTCATATCATCATAACATCAATAAATATGTTCTAGCTCTGGGAGCTCTTAATAATTGATAAGATATTAATTAAGTAAATATCTTCAACTTGGATTTTCCTTAATTGCTCCCTCTGCAGACAATTCTCCTTGTTCCTAAAGAAGTAGAGTACCACTTTCATATTACCATGATAACCTTTCCCTATGTGGGTTCTCCTCTGATGTTGCCTCATTTGTCAGCTCAGAAACATACAGATAAGAAGTCCAATCACCCAACAATTTTTATTTTTATTTTAGCTTAGATCTAGATATTTTTCTGATGGTAGATTTGCATAAGCATAACATGTAACTATAGTGAAAGGGGTTTTGTGCATAACCAGCTAGGAAGCTTCTATTGTGGGACAGTGCATAAGAATTACAAATGTCTAGAAATAACAATGGAAATTTTCTTAGGAAAATGTTACTTCTTCATTATAAATGGGCACCACCATGTTGGCCACATGACCCAGAAAAGCTGTCTGAAGGCAAACATCAGCTCCCTCAGCCTGAAAGTGAGATGAGCGCCACACCCCATAGTTGAATTTGACTAGACTTAACCATCCAGGGGCCCTTTACCGTACAACAATGTGATTCTATTTGAACACAACACTTAATATTAATGGATTAAAGCATTAAGTCCAACAAAAGTACAGTGTAAACCTTACCATGTCTACTCAGAAGCAAGTCTACTGTATTCAGTGGAGCTTACTCCCTGTTAAGTGGGGCTAGGATTGCAACGTAAGTCATGATTAACTCCCCATCAAATAAGTAACTGACGTTCCATTTTCCTTTCTTCTTAAAATAATTTTATTAATGTCATATTATTACAATTCATTGCAAAGTACCATTTTCAACACGCTTACCTCTATTGGCATCCTCTGGATAGAGTAACTGATTTCAAACCTTCTGCTAGGCACTGTGACCATTCATTTACTGAGTTCCCATGGATCAGCCTGTGAACGCCAGACCACAATGAGTCATAATCAGGCATATTCTAAGGAAGAAGAAAAAGCTGTTTAGCTTTCAAGAAGCTCCAATTAACCGCAGCAAGCAAAAAAAGAAAGTCCAATGTTACAGAAAAAGGAAATCAAAACCTAGGGTTTGAACTTTGGCGTCTGGCTCCAGTTGCAGTGGTTCAATCAGCATCTACTTTACACTGAATGTGTTAAGTTGTGGCTTGTATATCAGAATTTGGCAGCAGGCTTTCCCTAAGAATTCTTGAAAGCTCAGAAAGACCCTCATCTGCCCATTTTCCTTTTTTGAAACTTAGTAAGTTGAGAGTGGAATGCAGCTTCTGAACATAGCAGAAATTCCATTCTCAGTGTCTGGTGGGGCAGTATTCCACCAGGTTTTACTTAGAGTAGACCTATTAAAATGTATGGACCTAACTTAAGCATGTAAGTTATTTCAGTGGCTGAGATTCACCTAATGAACCTTGTCAGTGGAAGCCCTGCCCAAGGGCTCCTCCTTGCACAAAGGTGTGTCTTATTCCCTCACATCTGCTGAGATTGGGTCTTGAGGTGATCCAGAGAACCCCCAGAGCAGCATGTGGGGAAGGGGAGGGGATTGTTCCATGTGACAATCTACAATGCTTGCAACAAGCAGAACAATTGGAAGACTGCAAGGTTGAATGCCATCCACAGCGTTTTACTAACTACAGCCACTTTGGGGTGGATTTATTTTTGGGGGGGGAAACAGAGCAGAGAACCCCAAGCCTGGATCCAGCTGTCTAAAATTTGGCATGGGTAATCTTCTAAGAACTAGGGATGCGGGTGGCACTGTGGGTTAAACCACAGAGCCTAGGACTTGCCGATCAGAAGGTTGGCGGTTCGAATCCCCATGATGGGGTGAGCTCCGGTTACTTGATCCCTGCTCCTGCCAACCTAGCAGTTCGAAAGCACGTCAAAGTGCAAGTAGATAAATAGGTACCACTCCAGCGGGAAAGTAAACGGCATTTCTGTGTGCTGCTCTGGTTTTCCAGAAGCGGCTTAGTCATGCTGGCCACATGACCCGGAAGCTGTACGCCGGCTCCCTCGGCCAATAAAGCGAGATGAACACAGCAACCCCAAAGTCGGTCATGACTGGACCTAATGGTCAGGGGTCCCTTTACCTTTAATCCTCTGAGAAGTTGGGGAGGCCTGCTATGTCTGCAAAGCTTCATGCACCTATGGAATGAAACTAAAAACCCATGGGCATTTTATGATACAAATGTGTTTTGGTCTGGAATGTGGCAGTTTTGATCTCCATTTGGGGGGCTACTACACCAGCAGGTTTCATGCAGCTTTGTGGAAAAAACCAAAATTTACAGCTATTTTGGTTTCCCAATGCAATTCAGTGGAAGGACGAAATCTTCAATTTTGCAATTATTGCTTTGGATTCAGGGTGTAAAGTGAGCCCTCCTGCAAGTGTTCCTGTGAATAAGGGCCCAATCCAAATCACTGGATCAGACCCTGAAGCAAAGCTGGACGACCTCATACAGCCATAACTAGCAACCCTTTACTTCACACACGTCCTGATCTGAAAAGGCCCTATGGGAGACATTATTGCAATAAATCTTCCTCTGGACTTTGATTTCAAACCCTCCAACATTTTTCTGATGAAAATACTGACGTCCCTTTCCATAATGATAATTTTACGATTTATACCCCAAATATCTTACTGGTTTGCCCCAGCCACTCTGAACAGCTTCCAGCATATATAGAAACATAATAAAACATTTTTTAAAAAATAAAAAACTTCTTTATACAGAATTGCCTTCAGATCACCCAGGGTTCGTATAACTCCATACCCTCCAACATTTCTCTATGAAAATAGGGGCATCCTAAGGAAATTTGGGACATTCTGGGATCAAACCAGAAACCAGGACAGCTTCTCTAAATCAAGGACGCCACTGGAAAATAGGGATACTTGGAGGGTCTGTGATTTGTACATGGGCACCGTGGGAGGATGGTGAATAGTCAAGAGACATACACAGGAGAAACTCCCAGCCCAGCCTAAGAGAGAATTTTGAGTTCTGAACAATAAAGCTAATGTAAAGATGCTGGGGGACAAGGAGGGGAAATTAAAAAGGATCTGAAGTCATGATATGTATGCCTGTGTGTAAATAGACTTAGAAATTAATGTCTGAAATAAATGAAAAAATATTTTTAATGCAGGGAATTGGTCATGTGAACTGAGTTAGGCTTAAATTATGAGGGGAGGTGTGTGGGTCAATGAAATTTACAAGCCTCATCTCTAAATCCCCAATTTTAGCTATTTTGTGATTTGAAAAACAGTAGGGGGAGGCAGCAAAAAAATAAAAAAAATAGGAATGCTTATGAGCTCCTTTCACAAAATGTTTAGCTCCTGAATTGCTTCTTTATGACATGATACCAGTTAATAATGCTCACAATGCTGTTCTATAAAATGATAGCAGTATTTGAACCTAGTCAAATTCAATTTTTTTGCATGAAAGGACTGAGCTTCCATGTGACAAAAAAGCTAGTATGTTGTAGGTCCTGAATATGACAGAAAAATAACACAGAGTAGTGATAAATGAAGCAATTAAGTATCTTGTGCAAAGTGAAGGCAAAGATATAAAGAAAGAAATATCAGATCAAGAGCCTATCACCAGAAGCAACAAATGTAAGATTTAGGAAACCATTTCATATCGTCTGTATTCAGCAAAAATTAGAAGGAGGATGTCATGGAACACAATAAGGAAATGGTAGCATATATAGAATGGCAGGAGGGAGGAATTACAGTGAAACAGTGAAAATTGCATGATGGCAAATGGTTTCAGTCTACCATCTAGTCCACCAAGAAATATTAGGGTCCTCCCCACCTGTGCCCCCGCTCATATATATGAAGCCTTATGTATTGTACTGAATAAAAACTTTTGATTCATATATTACCACCCACTGGCCTACCACAGAACGACCCAGCTTGAAGCCCTGGTATCTACAGGATGAGCTGGGGATGTCCCCTGTTGGAAACCCTGGAGAATTGCTACTAGTCAGTGTAGACTATATAATACACAATACAGTCGTATCTTGGAAGTCAAACGGAATCCATTCTGGAAGCCTGTTCGACTTCCAAAATATTTCAAAACCAAATCCCGGCTTCGGGTTGGCTACAGGAAGCTCCTGCAGCCAATCAGAAGCTGCGGAAGCCTTGTCAGATGTTTGGGTTCCTAAAGAACGTTTCCAAACCTGAACAATCACTTCTGGGTTTGCAGCGTTTGGGAGTCAAAACGTCCAAGTTCCAGTGCCTTCGACCAACCAAAGTACGACTGTACAATAGATGGACCATTGGTCTGACTTGGTATAAGGTAGCTTCCTATGTATTGATATCTTTCTAGATTGCTCACTTTTGACTGGGGATTTAGACATGAATTAAAACAGGATAGGTGAATCTGTGGTTATTCAAATGTTGTGGGACTCCACCTTGGAACAATAACCTCCCTTGCCCTTACTTTGCTGGCAGGTGGTACTGGCCGGAGAGGTGGGGCACATGGGGCATTGGGGTTTCCCTGGCTTTCCAACACACTGGGGCACTGAGAGGCGGGAGGTGGAGGCTCAGGGAGCTTGGCCTGGTGTGGTGTGTGATGGTGGGAGCATCATGTTGTCTCCGCTGCCATGCACCACACACCAAGCCCCTCTCCTGTCCCTTTCAGTAAGTTATATCGATGGATAGGCCTTTATTCTTGAACCTTTGGGTCACACACCTCGGCCCAGCCTCCAGTACAAGCATGTTGATTTTTGTTAGCAAGAAGACGAAGGCTTGTTCATCTGAAAGTTAGAAGACTACATCATTTTCTTCCCCTTAAAATTAACTTATAAAAGACATTTGATTATGTAAAACAGGTTAAGCTCTTAATGCAAATTTAAGACTGTCTAATCTCCATTCAAATCTCTCTGTAAGATTTGGTTGTTCCTTGCTGTCAAAAGAGCCAATAGTTCTGAAAAGATGCTTGAAAGTTGCTGTGTCTGGAATGAGAGCTAAAAAGGCAGAGATAACTGCAGTAGATAAAGGAAGTAAATTATTAAGTAACTTCTTAAAGCTCAGAAGAACAGGGTTTTTAAAGAGAGAGAGAGAAAGGGAGAGAGACAAAATCAGGAACTAATCAATCACAGAGACATAATGGATCCATATTTCTCTGCTCATTTATGTGAACTTTCAGCTTTGATTCAGAAGTACAGTGTGCAGCCAAGAATTCTCAAAGGTAACAACAGGGAAATGAAAATGACAGATCATTAAGATTTTTGCACAAGTCTAAGCCCCACACAAAAACCTGAAGTATCACAGAGAACATGCTTAAGTACTGTGCGTAACCAGATCATTTACGCAGAAAGTACAGTGGTACCTCAGGTTAAGTACTTAATTCTTTCCGGAGGTCCGTTCTTAAACTGAAACTGTTCTTAACCTGAAGCACCACTTTAGCTAATGGGGCCGCCTGCTGCCGCCGTGCCGCCAGAGCACGATTTCTGTTCTTATCCTGAAGCAAAGTTCTTAACCTGAAGCACTATTTCTGGGTTAGCAGAGTGTGTAACCTGAAGCGTATGTAACCCGAGGTACCACTGTATATCATTGCTACTATGATTTCCTCCTTTGTAGCTTGACCAATGCATTCCCTTTTCTTGTTTTTATTTTAAACAATTATACCTCACCTAATTTTCCAAGGAAAGGAAAGGCAGCTAAAAAAACAGACAACAATCCTCAAATGAAACCCAATCACACAATCAATGCATTGATACAAAACTAAAAACAAATTAAGCAGTTCCATATCAGCCACCGAATAAACACAAACTATGTCAGTGAAGAAATTGCCTAGTGAACCAAAGGCATTTTTTAAAAGCTGTTGTCATCAGCCGCCTTAAGCAGTATAATGATGTAGACTGACATGCACTTCGTTAGAATTGTAATGGGCTAGTAATAGAGCTGAATCATTGAGTTCACAATTATGAATCCCCTTCCTCTGTGAACTTTGCCATTCAAACTCTGGCAGTATTACTAGTGCGGACTTCACAACAGTAGCACAGAGCTTTGTTTTGAATGCAAGAAGGAGGCAGGCGAAAAGTAATGAAGCCAAAGTAACACTGGGTTATAAAATTGCTATTCTAAACTTTGTAGGCTTGGGCGCTTTGCGTGTCGAGGTCCCCAGGGCCACCCCAATAACTCACACATCACACCAAATTTTTTGTTTAAGGTTTTTGGCATAATTTTGGCCACAACTTTATTAAATTACAAACATGTGAGTGGTTGCTTAGGCATTGGTTGCGACTATCTGCCCCCACTGTGGGGGACAGACTGACATTCTGCACGCCTGCGAAAGTCAGAAAAGGGGAATACACTTGGGGGTAGCGACGGAGCAGGAAACCTGCCCTCAGCCCTCCCCAAATGCAACTAGGGGCTCTTGCATGACCCTAGCCCCTTGACAGGGTGGACAAGCAATAGTTAGCCCCCAATTCCTTTAACGGAATCCCTTGCGGCAGCAGCATTAGAGGGGCAGGCACAGCCAATCCATGCCCCTCAACCAACCAAACCATAAACCAATGCCTAACCGCAACCTTACAAGTTGTGACGATTTGCTACGCAGTAGGCAAAAACCAAATGGCCCCAGCCAATCAGCCAGATGGACAAAATTCCTTCCGGGCCCCTGCCCCAAGAGCAGACGACCCCATGACAGGCATAGCAAGGTCAAAGCGAACAACCCTAAATATGGGGGGGGGGGGAGACGGGCAATCCGATGTGCGGGCGAAAAGAGGAAGCCCTAGCCGCATGCAAGGAGTTTTAGCATTTCTGGCTGTCAATCAACAAATGGCAGCATTAACTTCTTCCCAACAACAAGGGAAGCCCAATCGCATCAGTGGCCAACAAACAATAAGCTCGCCCCACAACTTTGGAGTGTCCTGTCGGCCCCCACCGCAACACGTGCTCTCCATGAAGGAGAACACGCTTTCTTGCAATGTTGCACATCACTTTATCAATGGTCTTGAAATATACCGTATTGGCACCAATATAAGCTGCACCCGAATATAAGCCGCACCTTTAAAAACGGGGGGGGGGGGAGGAAAAATATCTGAATATAAGCCACTCCATTCCTTGCTGCTCCTTGCTTCAAACTGGGAAGGGGGGAGAGGTAGAGCTCCACTGCATTGCCAGCGGCCTTTCCCCTTCCTTGTTCTCTCCCTTCCCAGCCTTGGGGGAGAGGATGGTGGACTATGCATGGGGAGGGAATGCTTTGCTGCGCTTCTGGCTCAGTTTGCCCAGTGCTCCTGGCTACATACTGTAAAGTCATGAATGTAAGCCGCACTTTAACTTTTCACAGCCAGAATTTGGGGAAAAAGAGGAAGGCTTATATTCAGGCCAATACGGTAAGTGCTGGAAAAAGCATGGACTGATCAAGTGATGAAGGCAGGATGTACCACAGGAAGTAATGTTTGCTGATGGGACAGTTGTTCCTGCTGCTGTCAGCAGCCTATGCCGTGGTGACTCTCTGATCTGTCTCCTCCCCTGGCATTTCCCAACACTTAACAGGGGGAGGGGGCAGAAATTCCATTTCCCCCTATTGGTTACGTAGCAGCTGCAAACCACCTCACCAGTGGTCTTTGGCTGTAAATAATAAAAGTATCTGTCCATAACCGTAGGAGCCAACTCATGTACTTTGAGGGTCACTACACTCACAAGCCATCGCTCTTGTTGTGTACATGACACTTCAATTACTGGTTGTATCGTTGCTGCAATTCTTTGACAGTGTGCAATAGAAACAGTTAAAAAATATATTAAGTGAGAATTCAAGCATCTCTCTCCCCCCCCCCCCCAATTATCCATCACCTCCTGTTCATTTTAACATCACACATAAGCAGAAGGATCCACAAATGCAACATGATTTCAAACACAATTATGATAACAGAGAGCTCTAAATTTGTTGGGTGGTGGTATTCCATATTTGCCGCACTCCCCCCCCCCCCAAAAAAAAACCCTGCTTGTATAATTGTCTCTCTCAATCCTTTCCATCAAACCTCATCTGCACCTTTTCGAATGGAAACCAAATATAACAAAAGCAGATCCAAATTAAAGAGGATTTGTCAGGTTCTGGTGAGAATATGATTAATGGGTTGCTTATCCTGACCCTAAGGCTTGATGAGAGGGTTAGAATGTGGAATAGAAATAAGGATTACACTAACACTGCCGTAATGATAAACTAGGGGGTGATGGGCAAAAACAATAGGGGCTGATAAAGTATTTTATGCACACACTTCTGAGGAGAAAAGGATTGAGATCCCTGCGTACTTGAAAAATTGCTCCTCGGCGCCTTATTAAATATCAGCAGATAGCTTGAGCTAATTTGCCTACATAATATGATAAAGGCATAAAGGGGTGGGGGTGAGATTGTCTGGAGTAGAAGAGTCTAAATTTGAAGAGGGGTTGCCTGGCTATGGCAAGGATGCATTCACTGATATGGTAAGTACCTTGTAATCCCCAAATCATAGCAGGCAAAAGCAATTCAGGGGGAGAGGCAGCAGGAAGCACTGTGGGAGGGGGGGAACCTTAGACTGCCCTAGCAGCCAAAATAAGGCGGTATGGATAAGGCCCACTCAGACCGAGCCTCGGAGTAATGGATATAAATGGCTAAGCAGCTAGCAGCACTTCTTCCCGTCGGTTTGAGTGTAAGGGAAACATATAATTTATTACATCTGAAACCTGGAGAAAAGAACAATTAGTAAAAGAGCTACACAGAGCTGTGTCATGTGGTGCACAAATTGGTATGCATGGCAGAAAGAGAGAAAAAGAGACAGAGATCTATGCACGTCTTCTTCTTTTCATATCAAGGAGATAGACAGATCGGGATTCTGCAGACGTCAGAAACAAACTGGCTGGCTCAACCAGAAGCCATAATCACAGGACCCATCTCACTCAAAATGTAGAGGAAGGGAGAGGGGCGGAGGGAAGGAGAGAGACCGCGATCCCAGGAAGCCTCCTGCACAGGTTTTGCAATCAGATCCACCATCCCTGTCAAAATAGAGCAATATTACGTACTGGGAGTGGCTTCCAGCAGGCAGTCATGCACGAAAGGGAGCCTTCACTTTGATAGCACTAAGTATGTGTCACATCCAGAGGGTAGTAGAGAAGGAAAAATGAATTTAACACCACCAGTATTATGTGTCTACAGGCAGGCAGCCACTCTGCTGGGGGGGGGGGGCTACTTAGACAGAGGTGGAGCGGCTCTGAAGGGGGATCATTCATGCATCAGGAAGAATCCAAGAAGCACTGCAAATGTGCTTAGAGCCTAGGGCTTGCCGATCAGAAGGTCGGCAGTTCGAATCCCCGCAACGGAGTGAGCTCCCGTTGTTCAGTCCCTGCTCCTGCCAACCTAGCAGTTCGAAAGCACATCAAAGTGCAAGTAGATAAATAGGTACCGCTCCAGCGGGAAGGTAAATGGCATTTCCGTGTGCTGCTCTGGTTCGCCAGAAACAGCTTAGTCATGCTGGCCACATGACCCGGAAGCTGTATGCCGGCTTCCTCGGCCAGTAAAGTGAGATGAGTGCCGCAACCCCAGGGTCGGCCACGACTCGACCTAATGGTCAGGGGTCCCTTTACCTTTACCTTTTACAGATGTGTGTGGCGCTGTGGTCTAAACCACTGAGCCTCTTGGGCTTGATTGGAAGGTCGGCGGTTTGAATCCCTGCCACAGGGTGAGCTCCTGTTGCTCTGTCCCAGCTCCTGCCAACCTAGCAGTTTGAAAGCATGTCAGTGCAAGTAGATAAATAGGTACCACTGCGGCGGGAAGGTAAATGGGATTTCCATGTGCTCTGGTTTCTGTCATGGTCCTCCATGTGCCAGTAGTGATTTAGCCATGCTGACCACATGACCTGGAAAACTCTGTGGACAAATGCCAGCTTCCTCGGCCTGAAAGCGAGATGAGCACCACAACCCAATTGTCACCTTTGACTGGACTTAACCATCCAGGGGTCCTTTACCTTTTACCACTCAGATTCCTGTGGGTTTCTGAGCACGCTCCCCTCCTGCAGTCTGCAGCAACTGCTTTGTAGGAAAACAAAGGGAAATGACATGAAAATAAGTTGGGAAGTGTGGGATAATATAATACTTGCTTGACACAACCTTACTCTAAGCTCCCCACAAACAAATAATTAAGCAGGACATCTGGAAGTGACCCAAACCGTTATTGTCTGGCTTTGGCCTGGAAAGCTAATTGGAGTGTTGGGAAGATAGGGTACTTGTGCCCAAAGAATAGCAGCAAGAAGAAGTGGCTCTTCCAATAGAAATTATTGATTAAGCACTGCAGGAAGATGGGTTTGTGTTCAAAGAAGCATGCGTTAACAGGGATCTTTTAATATATTATAGCCATTTTGCATTTACTTTAACGAGAGCTGCCTGTAACATGGTTTCACACTGCATACAACAGAGGTTGAAGCTTTTCATTTACCACCCACGGTCTTCAGAAAGGGGGGTGGAGAGAGAGAATTGCACACAAAACACAAGATCTAATCTGTTTCTGATGCAGCGTTATAAAAAAAAAAAAAGGGCAGGCAAGAACTAGAAACTTTTCCCAGGAAACAGCTGCTCCGGTTGGCAAATAAATAAATGGCTTTGTTAACTGCTGCGCTGCAGAGCTAGCCCATAAATATCCTTCCATAGCAATTATCGCCAGGATTAGTAGATAAATCTTTGACATGCTTCACATTTAGTCGTTATAGTGAAGCTATTTTCAAGTGGGTCACAACTAGAGAGCCAGCGCAGCATCTCAATTCTCTGTGGAGCTGGCAGATGCATTCCTGTCATACGCTGTTATTTGATTGCAGGCCCTTTGCTGGAAATGGAAGTATAGAGTTATTGGATCTGGATGCACCATGCTTGAGGTTACATTGCAGAGAAGATGGTGGGGGGATCCCTAATGAGAATCCGCTTGAGTGACCTATAGCAGTTCAGCTGCCACACTGAGAGGCTTTGGACAATGATCTAGGAGGTAATAGCTCTGAAGAAGTGACATAATTTCAGGATGTACTAGACGGAAACTCATCTGGTTCACTGCTGCCTGAGAAAGCAAACTTACAGGGACAGAAAATCCTGTTCCAACATTTATATTCCAACTTCTACCCTAAATAATTCCCACAAGTCCAGGGAACTACAAGGGTACAGGAGAGCTTCACCTTCCTGACAATTTATGCATGTTCTTGACATTATGTGTATTGATATAGTTCCCATGAAATACAGCACAGTCTTTCTAAATACACTGGGTCTAAATGATGCTCTAAGGCAGCCTCCTAGTAGAAACATGCACCAAGAAGGAGTTAGCATACGACTTTGCTCAGCAGTTCAGTTGCTCAAATGAATGAGAATTTACTACCACCAGGCCTTGCAAAGTGCAAGGGAATGAGTATGTTTTTCACTGGCAAAATATCAATACATGAAGAAAATTATGATGCTGAACTACTGTGTCAAAGCAGCGGGTCTACTTGCACCTCCGAGTGATCAATTAGCACAGATTGGCAACATATTGATCTTGTGATCAACATATAACTTATGTATTGTAGGATGAATTCTTGTGAGCTGCAGTGCCGGAATGAGAAACAAGTAGCAAATAACTTGACTGCAAGCGTTGTAGGTTCTCATTCCTACCAGATTTGCAACCCCTGACTCTATCACATGAGCTTCCTTATGTGCTGTATTTAGGAAGGCACGATAGGTTTCCCCTGCAGTGGGGTTAAGCTGAGGGAGGAGAGAGGAGTGGTGAACAGCGAGTTGTACTTGAGGGTCTCCTCCCACTTCCTCCACCTTTCAGTTCATAGTGATATTTGTCTTAAAAGGGAAGTGGTAGGGAGAAGGTCCAGGAAATCCAAGTGGGGCCTCCTCCCAGGCTATGAGCAGTATGCCTCTCTTTTCCCCATCTCTCCATACTGTCTTTCCCACTTCCTTTGGATTGCAGCTTCCTCCCTAAGAACCAGAGCTCAGTTCCTTCACCCAGCAGGAGGACTGTGTGGCAAGAGCTTCCTTGCCCCCCATCCCTCTTTCAGATGTAATGCACAAGAGCAGTAAATGGCTTTCCCTCTCTTTTGCAAGAAAAGGAGGAGGAAAGAGGAGTATTTCTGAAGCTTTGTTTCTTTTCTTTCTGCTTGAAAAAGAGGGATAGAAAATGGGGAGGAATGGGGAGAATGTTGGAGAGGATCTTGAGAGATGCCTCTGACTGTCTTTGTGAGATTTTTGTTTTTGTGTGTGTATGTGCCTGGGAAGGGAAATCAGGCTTGGAAAAAGGGAGAGGAAGAAGGGAGAGGGTAGGATAAGAGAAGAGGGGAGAGAGAGTAAGAGAATATGGGAGTAAGCCTCCCATTGCATCAGTGCAGCTGGTTGGCCATCATGGAGGGGGGCAAATTTGGCCTTGCACAGGGCACTATATCACCAAAGTCTGCCCCTGCTCCTAGTCCATGGGTTGCAGAGTCTGCTGAGGGTCAAGTATCCAAGTGGAATTTAAGCCTTTTGCCTGTGGTCTTCCTGGGCCCCAGGGCTGCATAGTACACCCCCAAGCCAAATCTGTGCTTTTGAATTAGATGCCATGCACTGCTAAGCTATTTCTGCTCCATCCCTGGAATGTTATTTTTTTAAACTTGGAAGACTTTCGCCTCTATAAATGCCCATTGATCTATACAGTACCGTGGTACCTCAGGTTATGAACTTAATTCATTCTGAAGGTCAGTTCTTAACCTGAAACTGTTCTTAACCTGAAACACACTTTTGCTAATGGGGCCTCCTGCTGCCGCCATGCCACCGCAGCACAATTTCCATTCTCATCCTGGGGCAGAGTTTGTAACCTGAGGTACTACTTCCAGGTTAGTGGAGTTTGTAGCCCAAAGTGATTGTAACCTGAGGTACCACTGTATAATGCATATTTTTCTTCACCTTCATAGGGTTGTGAATTTTGACCATTCTCTTTGACATCAAGGACTACAATACACACTGCAGCCACTGTGTGGAATGGCTCATAGGAAGCTGACCCTGTAAGCCAATTGTGTGCATGGTGTGCATGGCTGGCCTAAGACATTTCAGTGCTGAGATGAAGGATGAGATTATGCCCCCTCTGCCAAATACAGAAGCTTCTCAGTCAGGCAGCTGAGTCTTATTTCAGCACTGGTGATGGGACAACATTCTTCTGGGACCAGCAGGGAAGCAGGCATAGGCAAACTCAGCCTTCCAGATGTTTTGGGACTACAACTCCCATGATCCCTAGCTAACAGGACCAGTGGTCAGGGATGATGGGAGTTGTAGTCCCATTACATCTGGAGGGCTGAGTTTGCCTATGCCTGCTTGAAGGTGTAGGGCAGGCTGTGTGACCCACAAAGCCCTGTCCTTCAGCACCTCTCCACCACTCAGCAGCATCGTCCCCTGACTGTCTGCCTACTGGTAGGCCAGTTCTATGAGGCATTGATGTGCAGACACTGGCTTTCATGTACTGTGTGATTTCCCCCACACACTTGCAAGCCATTTTTCAGGAGAAGCTTTCTATGGGGGTAGGAAGAACCCATCCGTACTTTGCGATGAGCCACTGCACACAAACAGCTCACCATGGAGACAGCTGTCAAGTGGACTGATTTAACATGCCTTCTGTGAAGCAGTTGTAACATGTAAACCAGGTCCTAGATGCATCCGTTCATATTTCCTGATTCTATCATCCTATTTTTGGTGTGCTTTGCATCCTGTCCAACACCACAAGTGCTAATAACTGGAGACAGGCAGTTACCATGAAGCGTTTTCAAGAACGCACCACAGACACCTTGGTTCTGTCATGATAATTATCTAAACCTAATTGTAGAGTCTTAATATGGAGCAGGTGAAACCCAGTAAATGAGCAACTGGCAGACTTACCCGGCTCTGCAAATGTCTGAGCAGCGCTTTAAAATAATTTCCCAAAGACATAAGTTCCTCCATTGCCAGTCAGCGCTGCTTTCATAAGCCTGTCTCCGTTGTAAACAGAGCAGACGGGCAAGCACAGAAATAGAACGCCTCAAAGGGAGGGTGTGATTCTCGTGTCTTGCTTTAATAACAGTATCATGCCTGGTTTTGAAGTGGCTCTGACTTCCAAGCAGACGTCCTGAAGGTGCCGTCAGGCGGTTGAATAACAGCTAGTGTGTTTGAAAGCACGCCAGTTTGACGGCCGTTAATTGAGGAACTGCAAGAGTCCACCATGGTGCGGAGGCAAATTGCACAAAGGGGTGAGGCACTCTCGCCAGCGCCTTACAACGAGGAACAGCAGAGGGAGCTGTCAATCTTTGCAGAAATAAAGCTACCCAGCAGCATGTCAAATGCTGGCATTTCTCATCATCCGGTGGTTAGCCAGTGGTTTATATAGGCTGGGAGCAAGTCTTAGGCATCTCTTTGTTTCTCCGGTTTTTCATGAGTGTTTCTCCTTCTCTTATTCCTTTTTCCTGGGCATCTGAAACTGACTGTTTGTTCATCTGGTACTCAAAGAACCTTATGCCAGCAGTGGCAACTAAGGGAGCTGTTCATGTTCTTGTTGCCCTTGGGTCAACAGGGGGCTGGCTTGTTCTACTCATAAACTGTGCATAACACCAGTGGGAAAGTCAAATGATTGTTTCTGGCTCTTAAATGCAAGCGCTCCTTCCACCTTTTCTCTCTGATGCAGCCCCAGGAAAACAACCTTGGGAGAGTATTGCCTGATCTGTGATGCAATTGAATGGAGCCATTGTGAAGGCAGGGTGGGGTGGGATGGGAGTTTTTAAGCACTGCAAAGTGAATCATTTTAATGCCACACACAGATTTATTCCTTGTCAGTTCGGTGCTGTGTGAGACATGGTACAGATCATTCCTCTCTTCACTTGAGTGCTAATTTGCCCAAGGCAAATTCTTTAAAATTGAGCTCAGTATTAAACAACATGATAGTGCAAGGAATGTAGGCACTAAATCAGGGGTGGGCCCACCAAAAGAAAAAGAAAGAAAAAGATTTTAGAATAATTAGGAAATTACACATTTGAAATTATACCCCAACGTCTATCTTTTTTGCAGGGCGGTGGCAGTTTGTACACCCCACCCCACCCCCAAAAAACAGCATTTGAAGTTTATGGTAATCAAAAGGCACTGAAACCAGCAAACCTCAGGGGCAAATATGTGAATTTGCTAATGGCAAAACCCTAGATGAAAAGAAAGGAGAAAACCACTTAGTGTTGTTAAACCAGGCAGATAATTGTAGCAGATGCTTTCTCTAATATAGCCTTTTATTCTGTTATATTGAATTCTTTGTATGGGTAGAGTTTTTTCTTCTTCTTCAGTGACTGATAAATGTGCTTGTGGGTGGAGAGACAGATGAATACATTGCAAACATAAGCATATCACTCAAATAAATTTATGCACTCAGTCGGTCATCTCTACAGCAAAAAAAAAACCAAAAAAAAAAAAACCCAAAAAAACCACACGATCTTAAGAAATGTGGTGGGTTTTTTCTCTTCCATTTTCAATAACCCTATTCCAGCTTTATGCTGCTTCTCTGCTCACCTGAATCTAAAAGGCCACATAAAAATAAAAAGGATAAGGAATAGTTTGTGGGGTGTGTGGGTGTCACTAATGTGCCAGGGAAAAGCATTGGCCTGAGAAAGTTTGTGGGTGCTAGACTCCCTTGTGGTGTGTTCCCTCAGCCTCGTCTCCTCTCCCCTCTCCTTGCAAGTCCTCTGGGTAGCTACTAGTGCTGACCCTGCTCTCTGAGCTGCCCCCTACCACCCCAAAGAGAGGTGTGTCCCAGAGGCACCATTTGCCTGTGGAGCGTATAGCTAGGCCTGCTACAATAAAAAACTATGCAAGCCTTTGTGAGGCAGAGACACAAGAGGGCATCAGAGGATGGAGGGAGGGAAAGAAGGACAGAGGCCAGTGTTGCCTGTGGCAACCCAGACCATCATTCAAGGCACTCCAGGGTGCCACAGCCACACTGGTTGGAAACCACTGCAGTAAGCTATAGAGACTCAGAGCCATGGCTGGGGTCTATTTGGGTCCAAAGCTACAGCTATGGGAGAATCAAGGCTCTCTTGGAGTGTTATGCTGGGAGCTCACCATTCGCAGGCTCAGGCTGTGTTTGTGTGTGTGTGTGTGTGTGTGTGTGTGTGTGTGTAAATAAACCATATATCATAAACACACCACAGTCTCTGCTGTCCCTCATTTTCAAGGGAAACATGAACCAAGGGTCAAGAACAGTAGCCTTACAGGAGTCAAAAGCAAAAGGGACACTGCAGGAAAAGAGAGAAATGCCAGAGACGAATTTATTAGTTATGTATCTCAGCACAGTGTCTGTAATTCAGAATAATTGATTTATCAGCATCACTATTACCCATGTCTTTTCAACATGCTTAACCTAGGAAGAAAGTAAGGCGAATGGATTACACACAGTTTTATAGGAAATGTGATGGGATAATGAGCTGCTTGTGCGTAAAAGCTTGATCCCTCTGGGGTTTGGCTGGTCATCCAAACCGATGCACTAACGGAGCCCCCAAAGCATGACTCCGTCAGTCGCTGATAGAATCTGACAGTGGGCGTCTACGGAATTTACGCCAACATAAAAGCTGTTTGACGGACATGCGCCTTCGTGACTCTCTGCGTGACAGTTTCCGGCGAAGGGTGGGAGTTCCCAACGGGGGTCCCGTTACCTCTCCACTACTCTCACTGGAAGCATCCCAGAGCCTCCCCTCCGCTGTGACTCCTGCACTCCCCCTGCTGGTTCCCTCTTCTGCTGCAGATTCTCTCCTATTCTCCTGGAGCCTGTCCACCACCTGTCTCTCTGATGGCAGTTCCCTGACATCCACCTCCCCCCCAGGGCCCCCTTCACCCCCTCCCGCCTCCTCTCCCACTGGCGGTGAGGGCGGAAAGCCACTGAAGGAACTCTCCTCGTCGTCCGAGGATTCTAACACTTCTAGCCACGGCGTACCGTCTCTCTCCCCGTCTTCCTCTTCTTCGTCAGGGGTCGGCTTCTTCACCCACCCCTGACTCTGGGAACCCTTCAAACTCTCCTTCCTCATCGGTGGTCCCCAAGTGTTCCCTTCTAAATCGTGCCACGGGTTGCGGTTTTCTTGGGAAACGCTGATGAAATGTTTCTATTAAAACCTCGTCATTGACTACCTCTGCTGGTACCCAAGTGTTTTCCGACTCTACTTCCCCCTCCCATTCTACCAGATATTCCACCTGATTCCCCTTCCACCTGGAATCAATGATTCCTGCCACGTTCATGTCGCGCTCTCTCTCTTCTATCACGGGCGTTTGGGTGGCCTCTCTCTCACGCTCCCCCCACTCACGTCCCTCTCGGTACGGCGACAGTAATGACCTGTGAAATACTGGGTGTAATTTCATGTGACTGGGCAGCCTGAGTTTGAATGCCACTGGGTTGACCTGCTGTATGACCTCAAAGGGTCCCAATCTTTTGGGCCTCAATTTCTTACTCCCGCCCTTGAACGGTAGCCCTTGGGTGGACAACCACACCCGGTCCCCCACCCTTATAGTTTCACCTTCCCTCCTATTTCTGTCTGCTTGCTTCTTATATTCTTCCTTGGCTTTCTCTAAGTTAAGTTGAAGCTGACGGTGGATCGCCTCCATCTCTTCAAAAAAATATTCCGCCGCCGGCACGCTCCACCTTTCCCCTCCCTCTCCTGGGAATGCCCGGGGGTGACACCCATAATTTGCCAGAAAGGGACTCATCCCTGTGGACACGTTCTCTGCGTTGTTGTAGGCAAATTCTGCTAGAGGTAACTTATCCACCCAATCATTTTCTCTGTCTTTTACATAACACCTCAGGTATTGTTGTAAAATCCCATTTGCCCTTTCCGCTTGCCCATTGGTTTCTGGGTGCCGGGCAGTTGAGAAATTGAGTTCTACGTGCAGTAAGCTCATAAGTTTCCTCCAGAACCTGGAAGTAAATTGTTTCCCTCTGTCGCTCAAAACCCTCAAGGGGGCGCCATGCAACTTAAAAATATGTTCTACAAACAACTTGGCGGTTTCCTCCGCTGTGACTGCATGTGAACAAGCTATAAAATGACACATCTTGGTTAATTGATCTACCACCACCATGACAGCTGTTTTGCCTTTGGATTTTGGCAGGTCCGTCATAAAATCTATGGATACTGCCTCCCATGGCCTTTCGGGCGTGGGTAAGGGTTGTAATAGCCCCGCTGGCGCCACCCTCTCTCCTTTTGCTCGCTGGCACCTGTCGCAACCCCTGACATATTCCCGTACGTCCTCCCTCACCTTGGGCCACCAAAACTCCCTGGTAACCAACCACATGGTTTTGTGCTGTCCAAAATGTCCCGCTGTGGGGCTGTCATGCAACTGCTTGAGTACTCTGCCCCTCAGTTCCCCGTCGGGTATGTACAGTGCCCCTTTGTAATACAACGCCCCGTTCTTTTCTTCAAACCCCCCTGTGTTCTCCTCTGTCCTCCGGAGCTCTCTGAGTTTCTCTTGGGCGTATTCATCGTTCTCAGTACCCTCTATCAGTTCCCTCTGCCCCACCAATGCCGCCCCACACACCCAGCGGTCTTCAGGGATTACATGCCTTGCCTCAGGCGCTCCCTCCCCCTCTAAGTACTCAGGTTTCCTGGAAAGAGCGTCCGCCCTCACGTTCTCGGAGCCGGGCACGTAACGAATCTCAAAGTGGAATTTGGAGAACTCCTGGGCCCATCGCACTTGTCTCTGGTTCAGCACTCGGGCTGTTCTCCAGTATTCCAGATTTTTGTGGTCAGTTCGGACTTGAACCTTGTGCTGCGCCCCAATCAGCAAGTGCCGCCATTTCCGGAATGCTTCATGAATGGCGAGCAGTTCTCGGTCGTATACTGTGTAGTTCCTCTCGGATTTGTTCAACTTCCGCGAGAAGAATGCACACGGTCTCCATTCAGACGTATCTTTTCCCGGCTGGAGAAGAACGGCCCCCACCGCTCGGTCTGAATAGTCAGTCTCCACTCTCATTGGTTGTTGTAGATCCACGTGCAAAAGTTGCTCTTCCGACGCAAACGCCTGCTTTAAGCGTTCGAACGCTCGCTGCGCTTCTCCCGTCCAAACAAATTTCTTTTTGCTACTAAGACAATCCGTGATGGGCGCTGTTAAATGGGCAAAGTTTTTGATGAACTTCCTATAGAAGTTTCCGAAGCCCAGGAACCTTTGCACGTCCTTCTTGGTCTTTGGTGTTTTCCATTCCAGTACCGCTTGAACCTTGCTGGGATCCATGGCCAATCCCTTGTCAGACAACCGGTACCCCAGGAATTCCACCTCCTTGGTATGAAACTGACACTTCTCCAGTTTCACCCACAGCCGGTTTTCTCGCAGCTTGCTCAGTACCTCACTTACATCTCGCACATGCTGCTCCTCATTGTCTGAGTACACCAGGACGTCATCTAAGAACGCTACGCAGTTCTTGTAGAGCAGTGGCCCCAGGACGTGATTCATGAATGATTGAAAGCAGGCGGAGCCCGCTTGTAATCCGAAAGGCATAACGAGGTACTCAAAGGCCCCCAAGGGGGTGAACATAGTGGTCTTCCACTCATCCCCCTTTCTCACACGTATCAAGTTATATGCCCCCCTAAGGTCCAGCTTGGTAAAAATTTTCCCTTTTCTCACCCGTGTTAGAATGTCATCAATTCTAGGCATAGGGAAAGTCACTGGTTCTGACACTGCATTTAGGGCCCTGAAATCACATACAAGCCTGGGCTTGCCCGTGTTTTTTTTGTCCACAAAGAACACTGGGCTGCCCCCCACCGCTCGTGACTCTCTGATGAAACCTCGCTTGAGATTCTTGTCAATGAACTCCCTTAACTCCTGCATCTCACTGTCTGACATTGCATACAGCTTGCCCACTGGCAATTGTGCTCCTGGGAGTAAGGTAATTTGACAATCAAAGGGTCTGTGCGGGGGCAGTTTATCTGCTTCTTTTTCGCTGAATACGTCAATCAAGTCAGCGTATTGTGGTGGCACCCTCCCCTTGTCCATCACTTCCATCCCTGCTAGAGTGGCCCTGGTGCCTGCCTGAGCCTCTCCCTCCTTGCAGTGTTCTAGGCAATGTGCTGATCCAAAGGAAACCACTCTCTGATGCCAGCCTACTAGCGGATCGTGTAGCGCCAGCCAGCTCATACCCAAGATAATAGGAGCTCCTCCCAAGGTGGCTACGTTAAACGCTATCAGTTCGGTGTGTCGTGCCACCCTCATTATCATTGGTACAGTCTGTTGGCTCACTTCTCCTCCCAACAGCTCCCTCCCATCAATCGTGGTAACCTGCAAAGGCTTACTCAATGGGATAGTCTGTATCTGGTGTTCAGCTGCAAACTCCTTGCTCATGAAATTACATGAGCTACCTGAATCCAATAGCACTTTTATCTTCAGTGGGTGTCCGTTTGCCAGTTCCAGCAACACCTCTATCACAAGCGCTGGTCTTGGAGGTTCCGGCGTGGGCACATTCATTACTCCCTGGCCTGGCTGCTGTGCCCTGATGTTGGCAACCAGGCGTTGGCTTTTACTTGCTCCGTGATTTCTTCTTCCTCCTTCCCCCCAACAGTTCCCGCCATCCCTTGCCATTCCTTCCTTTGCGGACAGACTCTGGCAAAGTGACCTGGCTGTTGGCAGAGATAGCATCTCTTGCCGCTCTGTCCCTCCTTCTTCCGCCCTTCACTGGTGTTTGAAACTGCGCGCGCGCTGTTCCAAGTTCCATCGGCTCTGCTGGCGGGAAAGGCTGCTCCGGAATCTCTGGAATGCGGAAGTCCTTCCAACGTTCCCCCTTTCCTTCCCGCTTTTCCATAGCTCTAGCTTCCTGGCGTGATCCTATGGACAGCGCTGATTTAGTCAGCTGATCCATAGACTCCGCCCTAGGCGCCCGGGAAAGTTCATCTTTCACTGCCGGAGAGAGACCTTCTTCAAACAGCATTTGAATAGGTTCACTAGCAAGGTCCCACCCAAGTCTATGAATCAGCATGGTGAACTCAGTCCAGTACTCACGTACAGATCGGCTCCCCTGTTTACACGCCATTAACTGCCTGCGCACCACTCCCTGCTCGATCTCGCTGGAAAACATCAAGTCCATGGCGCGAAAAAACTTCATTGTGTCCCTTAAGATTTCATTATTGGCTGCCATCAGGGGCCGAACCCAGTCCTTTGCCCCTCCCTCTAGATGGCCAATCACGTACGCCACTCTAGAGTTCTCGTCGGGGAAATCATCAAACAGTAGATTGAGAGCATATTGCATCTCTGTCCTAAAGGCTTGATAGTTCCGGGGATCCCCCCCAAATTTCTGCACCAATCCAGGCACCCGTCTGGCAAGTGGGGTGGTCTTCCCCTTATCCGCATCTTGAGCCCTCCTCTCCTCGAGCCTCACCGTTTGCAGCGCCAGCTGGACCTCCAACGCCCTGTACCTTTCTTCCAGGCTTGGACCTGCTCCAGCTCCAGCTCCTGCTCCTCCGGTTCCGGCTGGTTCGCTCATGATGCCTTCTGCTTGTACAAGCTGCTTTCAAAGACTGTCAGATTGCTGTGATGGGATAATGAGCTGCTTGTGCGTAAAAGCTTGATCCCTCTGGGGTTTGGCTGGTCATCCAAACCGATGCACTAACGGAGCCCCCAAAGCATGACTCCGTCAGTCGCTGGTAGAATCTGACAGTGGGCGTCTACGGAATTTACGCCAACATAAAAGCTGTTTGACAGACATGCGCCTTCGTGACTCTCTGCGTGACAGTTTCCGGCGAAGGGTGGGAGTTCCCAATGGGGGTCCCGTTACCTCTCCACTACTCTCACTGGAAGCATCCCAGAGCCTTCCCTCCGCTGTGACTCCTGCACTCCCCCTGCTGGTTCCCTCTTCTGCTGCAGATTCTCTCCTATTCTCCTGGAGCCTGTCCACCACCTGTCTCTCCGATGGCAGTTCCCTGACAGGAAATGCTATAAATCATGTTTTGAACATATCCTCAAAACCACCTGCTGCCTGCTACATATGTGCAAAGGCACCATAGAATGTTCCTGTACAGGAGAGTGAATGATAGAGTTTCCCATGAATACATGTGTATAAAATTCCACCTGTGTTGAACAAATTGTCTCTAAGAATCCAACCCTCTAGAAAGAATCAAGCTACACATAAAAATGAACATTAGACTAACACGTATGGCTTCGCCCTGCTGACACATGCCCCCATGTTAAGCACACTGCTATTTTATGCTCACAGCACTGCTGTGAGTTGGCTTAGGCCAAGAGCTTGTGCAATGTCCCAAGTCATCCAGTACGTTTCACAGTCTCATTTTGTTAAACCTATTTAGCTCCTGAATATGCACAACTTTTCACCCACTACACCTGGTTTGTAGGGGAAAGTGTTGTAGCTCAGTAGTAGTGCATGCCATGTATGCAAAAGGTCCCTCGCATCTCCAGGTAATGTTTGAAATGATTTCTTTCTGAAACCCGAGGAAGCCAAGCCATTGCCAGTCAGTGTAGTAGACCTTATTGAGCTAGATGGACTGGTGATCTGACTTGGTACAAGACAGCTTCCTATAGATCCGGGCTGTGGAACCTTTGGCTTTTCAGATGTTATTGGACTACAACACCCATCAGCCTTGACTCTCGGCCATTCCATCTTGAGTTGATGGGATATGTAGTTCAGCATCATCTGGAGTCCCAAAGCTTCATCACCCCTGCTCCAGTGAAATGCCCATTTCATCCTCTCTACAAGGGCAAAGTGAGGAGCCATCATATGATTAGATATCTACATGGAACACCCACATCATATAAATGTTATCTGCATGGTGGAGCAGAGAGGTTGGTAGCTTCCTATATTTCACATCTGCACATCCAGGCTCAATAAACCTCCTGGGTTTTTTGCCTGGAACAGCAAAAACAAAAGGCTTCCTTTAGATTGCATGTTTCCAAAATAAATCTCGTCTTAATTATACGGTATGACAAATTGATTTCGCAATGCAACAATGGGCCAGTCCTGATGCACGCAAAATAGTTGGCAGGATCGATCTGCATTTTATCTGAGGTGATAGGATTATGCGCCTCCGAGTTGTTTGAATATGTTCATTGTACTTATAAACTGTGAAGTGCTACAATATTTTCTGCCAATATTATCGGTGCACAGTCATTTTATAAGCTGTGATTGTTTGAAACCTGTATATAAAAATTATGCCGAAAACACTGTTGGTGCCCCTAAATAAACAGACCCTGACTTGTTTCCAGGAATAGATTCCTAGATTCAGAAGAAGAAGAAATCACTAGTTTTACCAAAGTCACGAATTTACAAAGAAGCTATTTCTGCTTTTTAAATGGTTGTGTTGCTTGGTATCGTCAGTCAGTGCTAAACTGCTAGGTAAACAATGTTTAAGCACGCTTAGTAAGGTTGGAGCTAATTGGAAGGGTTTTCCATCAGAAATAACAAGTATCATTCAAAGTCCTGAAGTCTATTTCAGGATCAACAGTCCTTGATGCATAACCATATTTCAAGTGCAGAGAAATATATTGCAGAGCAACCCAGTAGTGTCGTAGCCATGGTTCAGTGGTAGAACATCTGCTGTACATGCAGAATATCCCATAGTGGGGTATGATAGCTGGGGGGGGGATCAAATCTGGCAACCAATGTACCCCTTTGGTTTCAGATAGTACATGGGTAAAGGTAAAGGGACCCCTGACCGTTAGGTCCAGTCGCAGACAACTCTGGGGTTGCTGTGCTCATCTCGCTTTACTCGCCAAGGAAGCCTGAATACAGCTTCCAGGTTACGTGGCCAGCATGGCTAAGCCACTTCTGGTGAACCAGAGCACCGCACAGAAACCCTGTTTACCTTCCCGCTGGAGCGGTACCTATTTATCTACTTGCACTTTGAGTACATGGGTAGATGACTCTAAAAATCCAGGACCTCTGTTTGCAAATCTGGTGGTTGGTTCTTAATGCATTATCTTGGTTGACTGCTGAGGTATCAGACTCTTTAAAGTGCAATACAGTGGTATCTTGGGTTACAGATGCTTCAGGTTACAGACGCTTCAGGTTACAGACTCCACTAACCCAGAAATAATACCCCGGGTTAAGAACTTTGCTTCAGGATGAGAACAGAAATCGCATGCTGTCGGCGCGGCAGCAGCAGAAGGCCACATTAGCTAAAGTGGTACCTCAGGTTAAGAACAGTTTCAGGTTAAGAACAGACCTCTGGAATGAATTAAGTTCTTAGCCGAAGGTACACTGTACTACAATTTAGATTGAAATACCAGCTCAATGCCCTCACCCATTATTATTATTATTATTATTATTATTATTATTATTATTATTTTAAAAAATGAGTCCCAGAAAGAAGCAAAACACAACTGAGCAATCATGCTTCCAAATACTAGCTATGATGTCTCAATGCTCATGGAAGATATCCAGATTAAAGTTAGCGTGCATATTCAAGACAACTGTCTGCATTTCATATACAAGCTCAGGTTTGACCGTCACTTCTCTTTCAAAGGGAATAAAGGGGTAAAACACAATGGAATCGCAATATCTCCTGTGAGAAAGTATATCCAAGGCCAGGTCCAGAAGTGCAATGCTTGCACAGTGAACCGTCTTAAGAATAATGTGCTTTACTTGCATCCATTGCAGGGGGTCGGACCAGATGACCTGTGGGGTCCCTTGCAACTCTCCAGTTCTATGATTCTAAGAAAATTATTTAACTCAAATGACAAAGGAGAAAATAGTGTGACTGGAGAGTATATGAGTTAAAGCAAGGAATGAGTCAACCTATTTCAGTTCATTTCCAGTTGCGCAGAGCATGGGTGCATAAGGGTTGTGTGTGTGTGTGTGTGTGTGTGTGTGTAGCCACATTCTCTTTTGCATGCACCAGACTGGCTCCATCTCATCCCATTCATGTGGAAAATCCAAAGAAATCATTTTTTTAAAAAGCATGAAGAAGAAAAAATATTTATGAGGTGGTCCGAGGGTTGCCTTTCTCTTTCCTTAATATTTTACAGCTGCTTATAGCAACTAATAACTCCTCTGTGGCTGTGTAGTAAAAAGGCTGCTTTAAAATGCTTCTGGGAAGCAACTGTATGCAATAATGTGCAGTCCCCACCCCCCAGGGGGGGATTGTGCAGAGAAAAAGATGTGTCAGCTATTCAGATATCTCTGGTAGCCTTACGAGGACACTGTATGGAAAAAAGATGGCTGTCTTCATAGCTTCCTCTTCTCCCCCCCCCCCCCGCCCTGTTCAAAATCTCTGGTAGCCTTATTGCATGGAACATGGGGGGAAAGAGGGTTGTTTCCATAGGCATAGTAAGGGATGCGGGTGGCGCTGTGGGTTAAACCACTGAGCCTAGGGCTTGACGATCAGAAAGTCGGCGGTTTGAATCCCCGTGACGGGGTGAGCTCCCGTTGCTCGGTCCCTGTTCCTGCCAACCTAGCAGTTCGAAAGCACGTCAAAGTGCAAGTAGATAAATAGGTACCGCTCTGGCAGGAAGGTAAACAGCGTTTCCGTGTGCTGCTCTGGTTCGCCAAAAGTGGCTTAGTCATGCTGGCCACATGACCCGGAAGCTGCACGCTGGCTCCCTCGGCCAATAAAGTGAGATGAGCGCCGCAACCCCAGAGTTGGCCACGACTGGACCTAATGGTCAGGGGTCCCTTTACCTTTACCATAGGCATATGGGGGCAGCCATTTTTTCCCCTATGTGCAATTTCTCCAGGAAGGGACTGTGCATTACAATTCAGACCCTTAAGTGGACCAGTTCAACAATTAGGCAGCTTCGATCGCAGATCTATGTCCTAATCTGTGCCTTAGGTCAAGAGGGGTAAAGGGGGTAAATTTGTAGTGAACCAGAGTCCTCTGCATCCCAACTTAATGTGCAGCACTGACAATTGGAAGCAGAATTCCATACTCTATTCTGCCCTTTTTCAATATCCAGCATTTGGTACTAACTCCTGAAATTAATGAAATCATCCTCTCTCTCTTTGGTTTCTCTTCCTTTAAAGCTGCAGTGAGTTATTAATTTGTGAGTGTGCTTTGAGCATATGCGTGTTTGCTTGCTTGCTTCAACCCAGCTGTTACACGCTATCTATCCTATAGGCTCAGGACAGCTTACAGCTTTAAAAAATAATAATGCTAAATGCGTAAAATGAAATATGCTAAAAATATAAATATAAGCAGAAAGCTAAAATAAGATTTTGTTGGCTGTGTGGCATGAGTGAACTGTAAGGAAAACTAGGTCATGCAGGAGCTCAGAGTATTTACACAACACACATACCGAGTTCCCTTGAAAAATAAAATAGAATACATTAACTTTGTGACTATATGACTATTTATCTATCTATGGTTACCATGAACCAGTTTTGGGAATATATGTTAAAAAACACCCACATGTAAATGAAATAGTCATGTAAATAGACTGTATACACATCACCATTTACTTATATTTTGATTCTCATTCCTATTTTAACAGCCTTCAATTGAATTCACTGCCTATGTAAGCCAAGAACTGGCCCAGGGGCTCAATTCCATCTTGAACATTCCCCTGAGACTACATGTCAGCAGTGGGCATGGCCAAGATAAATGAACACCTCACATAACCCCACTCATGGGCACAAACTATCCTGTTGCAAACCTGCTGCAAACACATGCACACTCACTTGCCCACAGTCGGTAGTTTGGTTTGGGAATGTGTTTTTAGTCATCCTCCTAATTGCCAGAGAGGGCTGATTGCCCTGCCCTCCCCTGCCCTGAGGAATCACACACCTCTTCCCAGAGCTAACAAGCCCCACCTAGCCAGTTAGTGAACTGGGCTGTGGGCCCTTGCCTCAGCTTCCTATAGCGTACTTCCCGCTGCTCCTTATGCCTCAGCGCTCTCTGTGTTCGGGGAGAAAGGGGGCCCTCTGGCTCTAGTGATGGGTCCTGCTGCTCTTGTTCCTGTGCAATGACCCCTATCCCTTTGCCATCCTCCATACTTTCTACACCAACATCTCCTTCTCCATCCCCAGCTTGCCCCGGTGTGTGCCAGTCACAGCTACTGTCATGGGCCAGGAGTCAACTTTGCCTGCTGAACAGCAACCTGAAGGGGGAGAAGGCAGAGCGACTCTACCTGCAGCTGATCAGCCTTCAAGGACACAGAGGAGAAGGCACTGATGAGAACCAGCTAGCTTCAACCTTCTTAAGCAGAGCTTCCAGCAGCAGTCAGATGCTGGAAACAAAGTCTGTAGTTTCTGGCCCGGCCTTGCTGCTTCCTGCTCATCTTGACCCTTCATCGTCAGATTCCCTGATCCCTGGACTGTCTGACCACATGGATTGCTGTTCGCCCAACCCTAGTACTGGACCTGACTTTGAATGCTGACTCTGCCTCCAGACAAGTACACCTCAGAGACTCTTCTGGTTGGTTGCTCTGCCACTCCACTGTGTGTTGCTGCTTTGCTCTGACAGCTACAGCTTTTGCCAGGATCCTTTTCCTCCTTCCCGTTGTCCTATCACTTCATGACAACCACCTTTTTTGCCAGCTTAATTTACACTGGGTTCATATGTTACGTGACTGAGCTGAGAAGGTTACAGTCCAGCCTATGTCCCCCTGCTCTGGTCCTGCCCTCTGCCATGCCCCCAAGAATGTCTCCTTTTCACAGCTTATGCTGGTTTAAGATCCACCAGTCTTGGGTTACCTGGCTGGTCCCAGCTCATCTGAAATGTGGAAGATATGTCAGAGTATATCTAGCCGAGTCAAGGATGGGGAATTATACCAGCAGAGCTTGGCTGCCCTGGGAACCCAGGGATCAGCTGGATCCTAACTGTGCTCATCCTGGCAGACCTTGCTATAAGGTAGCAAGCACCCTTTGTCAGTTAAACATGGCAGAGGATATCTACTTTGTAAGATTTGTGTGCGGGAGGAAGGGGCAATGTTCAGACTTGTAAGAAAAAGGCATGAAGAGTTTGAGTACATGTTTCAGTTTTTCATTACTGTGCTTCTGAGATGTATGGGGTGTTAGGGAAAGTGGGGGACACATTGCACTCTTTCTGTGGTAGCTTGTCCACCTTTGGTTCCCACCCTGCACTCCGGTCTCACCTGTGGCTCCCAGAAGCTGTAAGCATGAGACAGCGGCCACACACAGGGAACGGCTTCAAACAGCTGGCTAAACTAGGTGAGGGTAGCTAATAGGTCTCTAACCCTTGATAAGTTAAGGACTTTCCCTGCATCTGAAGACAGGCTGTGGTGGATTGAGCAGACAACACCAATAGTGGGCCCAACAAGAGAGAAGGCAGTTTCTGCACGCTGCAGAGGGAAGTGAGGGGCAGATGGGGCTTGTCCACCTGGGAAAGGAGCCCATCTTGAAGAAGAAAAACTCTGATCCTAAGCCACCACTGCCTTGTAGGATATCTTCAGGATTGGAAAACCATACACAAATCTGGATGAAGTCCCAAATTTGGTTGGATGGCACCTTGTACATGTCCTTCTAGCAACTCCTGCAGCCAAGTTGGTGCCAAATATATTGCTCTGCTTTCCTTTGGACCACATCAGCAAGACTGGGGTGGGGGGTCTTGTCATCTGGGCAACCGAGGACCTCCATATACATTGCCCAGGTTTGCTCCCCAAAGAGGTCACTTTGGTCCTGCTAATGCAACAGTTTGGCTTCACCCCTGGAGGTGTATTCCATTGTCTCTCAAGGCAGGTGGATGCAAACAACTGTGCTTGAGTTTGCAGCATTCTTTATCAGTATCTCCTAGATTTCCAAGTTCCTAAGGTCTAGCAACTCTATTAATAGATCTCTCTTTTAATTTTTATTTATTTATTTTATTTTTTTGCAGAGGAGCTTGCCAAATTATGAAGGAAACAAATGGATTGAAGCAAAGGCTGATGTTTGAACTGTTATATCAGGTTTTCAACAAGAGAGTGTCTGCTTTGGCAGGGAAAAATTACATTTTATGGAAAGGTCTTCCATTTACATTAGATATTCATAAATCCGGGAGGGGAGGGGGAGTTCTGAAAAATGGGTAGTTCAGATTATAACTCTCAATGTTATCCACATGTGAATTACTGTAAAATGAGGAATAAATATGAGTGAAGCACTGCTGTAGCAGCTGAATAAATCATCGACTCTGTCTTAATGCTTAATGGTTTATGGGTTTATCAAAGGGAAAGGGAAGCAAGTCTTCAACATAGCGTAAGAAACTTTGCAAGGACAGCTGCTGTGTGTCTCTCCTTTGTCTTTCCAGATATGTATTCCTGTCCTGTGCACACTTATATCTGTAGGGTGAAGTTGATCTGACCTTAATGTAGAACAGGGGAGAAATCCTTTGTGTCTGCCGACATGGAAGGAAACTACGGAACCATGAAATAAACTGTAGCACCGTGGCAGGAAACTTCATTTATTTGACATTTTTAACTGGCAAAAAAGCAGCAATCAATGGCGTACATTAGAATGCTGTCGATCTGCACACACACACAAAAATGCTCAGCTACATCTTGTTCTGCCTTTCTACCACTCTCATGTGATTTGGATGTCTGCTCCATGCAAAGGACATTAGCCTGATCCATTTAAGTTATCCTATCATGTAAACCATGCAGAACGTAACATTAAAGTAATATTAACATTTGTTACTGTTGTTGTTTTATTGCTCTCATCTCTGGTTTCCTTCAAACAGCAAGCATATGTATAAGTGAGATCACTGCACGCCTAACTGCTGAGTGGTAAAATGAATGGACACAACAACTATCTGGGATTTAAATGGCCACAACTTTCAGATGTAGGAAGCTTTGGCATAGGAATTGGGCGTGTATCCCTCTCAGCTTCCCCTGCTGGGGAAACTGAGGCATGACAGGGTCTATTCGGCTGTGGGTCCATCACAAAATGCAGCTTTAGGCAGATAGCCCCCAAATGCTGAGGGAAGCTCTATGGCCCGCTAGCCCTACACACTTGGCTCTTTGGACAAAGACTTCCCTCCAGACCTCTCTAACAGGGTACCCTGTTAACATCAATGCAGGGGACAGGGGGTGAGTGAGTCACCACTTCACCACACCCCGATTGGATGAAAGACTATAGGATTCCACCCGGGGCCTAAACCACCAAAACTATGACTAGTTCTATGGGGAAGACAAAAGCTGCAGAGCAGGGGAAAATCCTTCCTGGCTCCAAGTACGGCAACTGTCAAAAGACCACAGCAAAGCCCGGCTAGCTGAAAAGAAAGGGTTAAAGCAGATATCAACTATTAATGCAGGGAGGGGAAGGGTGGGGAACGCTCCAGGCCGACTGGATGCTGAGTGGTTGGCCAGGCTAAGAAGATGGCCATGCCCCGCCCCACCCCTAGGGCCACCACAGATTGGCTCATTTGAAGGACGGGATTGGTAGAAACGCGTGAGCCTCCATGGTAGCCAGAGGAGATGGGGAAACATTCTAAAATGGGGCTGCATGTCTGGGCAAAAGACGGTAAGCATTGTAGAGTGGATGTCTGAAGAGATGGATGGCACAGAAAGCTATGGAGAGGATCTATGGCAATAGGCAGCAGAATATCTGCACGCCTGGGACTGTGGGTGGATGGCCATTGCCGCATCGTGCAACAGGCAGGCCACCATCTTCTGGCATGGCTGAGGAAGGTGAGGGTCACCATCTCCAGCCATGTCAGGCTCCCAGTGCCTGCTTAGCAAATCAGAGGCAGGGGCTTGGGGGCTGCAACCAACCTGCCCATAGCCTATTTAAGGGGGCAGCCAGATGCAGGCTGCACCCTTGGCTGATCACCACTTGCCAGGGCTAGCTCAATGGCAGATAAGGCACTGGGCTGGATCCTTAGTCACAGGAATACCCAGTTAGAGGGATCCAGTAGGGGTTGCTCTGTGCAGGAGTCCACTGGAGGACCAAGGGGCCAATACACCTGTCCCAATGGTGGCCTATGTGGGGTTGTGGCATCCAGCATGCCAGGGGCAGCTCCCCAGCAGAAGTTCAACCTCAACAGTTCCTATCAGGTAGCAAGCAGGCTGCCTGATGCTGGATACATTCCTGATGCCTTAGCCAAACCTGCTATTTCATGTAATCAATAAAGTTTTGGCCTAATTCAACCCAATACCAGTCTCCTGTGTTCATTCTTGTGGCCCTTCCTTCATCTGCCACTGCCATTATCCTCCTGCGCCAGCAGTGGTTGTTGCTACAGGCAAAGCACAAAGGGAGAGAAGGATGGGCCCAGCACCATTCTTCCAACACAGAGATGGCTCTGGTGCAAATGAAGTCCTCTGTGTAAAATTTGACCACAGTGATTTTTCTCATTCTATTCTGCAAAACCAGGAAAAATCCCGAGACAATCTGAACAGTGCCTTGGAGGTCTGGCCTGAAGTCTATACTACGCCATAAGTCACTCATCACAACGCAGAAGTGAAGAATAGGAGTTCAGCATTAAATACTTCAGGAATCCATTTGGAGGGGAAAAAGGCTCCCGAATCGTGGAAAGAAGCATTCATCTCACTTATACCGAAGACAGAAACTGAGAAACATCAAGTTAAGAACTACCGCCCTATATCACTCTTAAATGTGGATTATAAAATTTTTGCAGACATTTTAGCAAAAAGATTTAAAAAAGTGTTGTTAGAGGAGATTCATAAAGATCAAACAGGCTTTCTCCCAGGGAGACATATGTCAGATAATGTAAGGAATATTATAGATATTTTGGAACTACTGGAGACTGATATAAATAGAAAAGCAGTCTTAATTTTCGTGGACGCGGAGAAAGCCTTTGACAATATCTCTTGGAGTTTTATGAAGAGGAATCTCCATGGGATGGGGGTAGGCCAAAACTTTGAAAATGGTATAGGTGCAATATATTCAGAGCAAAAAGCTAAATTAATTGTGAATGGTGTAGTCATGGATGAAATCCCAATAGAAAAAGGGACACGACAGGGTTGCCCAATATCCCCTCTATTGTTTATATCGGTCCTGGAGAATACCCAGTGATTTTTCTCATTCTATTCTGCAAAACCAGGAAAAATCCCGAGACAATCTGAACAGTGCCTTGGAGGTCTGGCCTGAAGTCTATACTACGCCATAAGTCACTCATCACAACGCAGAAGTGAAGAATAGGAGTTCAGCATTAAATACTTCAGGAATCCAGACTTTAGGAGAACTGGTGGTTGCTTCAAGTTATGTATTCTGTGCTTGCTCCAGATTCGGAATTCCATTAACTTTCAAGCTATTGCTTGTTCCACAGGTTCTGTGTAGTGCTCTGTCTTCACTCCAGTTCCCAATTATTCCAGGTACGTTAAGTTCAGTGCCACTGCACTCGGTGTAACAGCACTGAGCATTCAGACTCCGAGAACAGGAGCCATCTGCATAATCGAGGACCCAGATTATACTGGGCTCCTGATCATAGGAAAGATTTTGCTTGCATTCATGTGAATATGGGAAAAATTCCTCTTTGTTCTTGCAGCCCTTATGAACACTGAAACTCCAGGATGGAGCTGAAGAGGGTGTTGAAGTAGGCCTGGTGCAAACAGCCCAATGTCCCTTCTTCACTTTCTTCTCCTATGTGTGTTTGGGCACCTGAACAGAGCTAATATCTTAAGAGCTTTCTACTTCTCTATTTAACTGCTCTGCAGCCTCCCCAGATGCCTACACTTCAGCTGGAGTTGAGGAGAAGGCATCATGTGATAAGTCCTCCCATAGGGTCTTTTTATATCATGAAGACTTCACAATTAAGGAGCTTGCAGAAGGCAGGAGAAATGTTTACTGGAAACAGGGCTTTTTTTTTTTTTTCCACCCAGAACTCATCGGAACTCAGTTCCAGCACATCTCAGGGGGTGCCATTGGCATTATAAGAGAACAAGCAAGGTGTTCATGGTGAGATCCGGCACCTCTTTCCCCAGAAAAATAGTGCTATTTTGGGCCACCTCACAATGAGAATGAAAGTTCAAAATTCCACACCCACCAAAATTCTAAATTGCCCTGAGAATGAAGCAAAAAACAACAACCTGCAGACTCTTTCACAGAGGATAAAAACCTGCAAGAAATTGGAGGGTAGATTTTGGCATAGCACACACTTCTTGCACTAACACAGAACAGGACATGGGGAAGTGCTGTTCCTCTAGTGGGCATCCCTTAGCTGTAATTATTCACAGAGTTAAGTGTGCATAAGTCCATTACTCTCAGCAGGTGGAACCTCAAAAGACCCAGCAGGGAATTGATAAACCTCCTGCTCTGGTTCCCTGCCTAAACTCCAAGGGGTCATGTGTTTGACAAGCTACAGTGCTTCTCCGGCAGCTGACATTTGGCATTGTGGCTCACAGAGTTGTGCTGGCCCTCAACAGAGCAATCAGATGACGGATGGAGTGTGCAGCAGCTACAATACAAATTTATCTCCCCACACAGTCAATGTTAATTTTTTGCTCATGTGACTCAGCACCATTAAAAGTGTTCTAGGCTGGCTACTTAAATAGCTAAGCTAATAAAGCTGATAGATTTCCATGCCAATGTTTTTGGAAGGCATCTTCCTCAGATCCAATGCTTTCGTGCAAGCTGATATTTCTTTTCCTGATATTAAACGGCTAGGTAGCAGTCAGGGATAAATGATTAGTGGATTTTGTCCAGTTTCAGCAGCCACCTGTAGTCACAAAGTACAGAAGAAGCTGCAGAGTATTCTGTGCATAATTTACAATAATGAGGTTCAGTAGCAAATTAGCAATTGACCCATTAAAAAAGCTTCCCCCCCCCAGCATTCCCGGATACACACTGCCCCCCCACCCCCGCCGCTCCCAAACAAAATTTGTAGAAAGCAACACTTAGTGGAAGGTAATGGTGTTTGGCCATGTGAATTGCCCTCTGGAGTTTTTAGCATGGTTAAGAGACCAGTTATTCACTTACTAATGGCCATAGAAGTGAAAATGCTTACTTGATTATACTGTATTTTAATTACAACACAGTCTAGTGAGCTCCTAAAGACTGCTTATCTCAGCCATGTTAAGAGTACAGAAATACAGAAATAGAAATCTTAACCAATTATTTGCCAGTTCTGAGGAGAGAGACAGGGTCTTATTTCCATCTTAAAATATCTATAGAAGTGCAAGGCAAGGAGTGACAGACCTTTCTATGTGATTATACCCTATGCAGCATAGAGTTAAGCATGTTTAAGTCTATACTGGAAGGAAATACATAGCGCTTATCTCATTACCTTAAAAGCAGTTGATATATAGATCAACTGCTTTTTCCCTGCTACTTATTTGCAGGGAAAAAAGTATAAAATAGGATATATATTTTTTGTTGCTGTTGGCAGGGTACCTGATGTCGTGGACAGAGTAATGCATGCAGTTTTTACATTTCCTGAGTGCATCTTTGAAATCCATACACATTAATTAAAATGAAATCTGTGTCATGAAGTACACACACAGACACACAGACACACACATTAATATGAATGCTAAGAATTTGATTGTGACACAGAAATAGAGGCAACTTTCACACTGTAAAAAAGGAGTGGGCAGAAAATAGATTGCAATCTGTTGGCATATATACAAGTAATTTGCAGTAGATCAGCAAGGATTCTGAATCTTAACATTTTAACAATAACAAGAAAGTCCCCTCCCCTTCTAAGTTAGGATGATGAGATAAACTTTGGAAAGAGGGGACCAGGAATAGTGTTGTTATTGTTGTTGTTTTGCATGACAGGTCTGGTACTAAAAACAAATTCCTGGGCTGATCATGTACTCAGAGTAGGGATATAAGATGCCATTGCTTTTTGCCTTGTGTTCATTGTACTCAACAGTGTTTCTGCTCTGCTGCGGTTCACCTTCTGCCAAACAAATTACTTCATTCACTTTACTGTGGCAAAATTGCCATATTTTTTGCTCTATCAGATGCACCAGACCACAAGACGGACCTAGTTTTTGGAGGAGGAAAACAAGAAAAAAAAAATCTGAATCTCAGAAGCCAGAACAGCAAGAGGGATCGCTGCACAGTGAAAGCAACAATCCGTCTTGCTGTTCTGGCTTCTGTGATAGCTGCACAGCCTGCATTCGTTCCATAAGACGCACACACATTTCCCCTTACTTTTTAGGAGGGAAAAAGTGAGTCTTATAGAGCAAAAAATACGGTATTTTACTTGCATATTTTATATAATAAATTACATAAATCATGTGAATTATCATTATGTTATTCCACCCCATTAATTCTGGTGCAATGCAAATGGAGGTAAAATGAAATCAATTATGTGTTGTTTGCAGACTAAAAGCCACAACAGCAAGAAATGCCAATCGCAATCACTGGATCAATTTTCATTCCACACATGGAACCAGAAAGTGCACATTGTCAATTCCTGCTTCAGTTTCTGTTTTTGTCAGAATTCTCTGACATTCTCAGAGGCACTGCATTCCTTAATTCTATCGGTGTGTTCCAGCCCCTGGTCATGGTTTTGCCCTTGACTGGTAGATATTCCTGTTTGGGGTTAGGAAGCAGATTCTGAAAACCTGATGTTTGCTTGGTTCTGCTGTAAAGTAAATAGCCTTTTGATTCAACCAGTGTGTTGATATAGCAAATATATTTTGGGGAAACTAGCCTGTTAAGATATATAAAAGTCTGGCATGTTGTTTTTATGAGCAGTTAATGGATGTCCTCCAGCAAATAGTTACCTATATAACCAGCTCAATCATAAATTGAGAAAATGATATGGGCAGAGATGAAAGAAGATGTCAGTCAGAAAGGCCAGCTGGACTGTCAAAAATGCACTTGCACATAAACACCCAGATGCTGCTTCTGCTGGAAGATTTCAAGATGTGGCATATGGGCGCCGAGTGCCACAGTTGTCAATATTGTTGCTGCAAAAAGTTAGAGAATGGCAGGAGTTAGGCCAGCCAGGCAGGGAAATTACATTGCAATCGGGTTTACAATTGTACCTGCCACCTAACTGCTCAATTTAAAAATAAAATAGGCTTGATGTGGGCACAAAGATAAAGGGTGACAGTATTAAGTGTTGGGGAATTCAGGTATCCAAGTTCTATCACCTAGTTATTCATTTAGACTGGCCACTAATTATGTCAGCGCAAGTTCAAACTGTGCAATCAAATAAATAAAAATTAGGTTACTACTATGTAAAAAATATTGGTTGCATCCAACATTAGCCCTCCTAGCAGAATGCTGTTTGGGGTGGGGGTGGGGGACACACCACTCATATGACTGGGGACATATGTTTGTTTAAATCACAACATTTCTCCAGCAATGGTGAGGAAAGTGTCTGTATGAATGAAGAGAATCTTAGTTTAGTACTGCAGCCTAGTAGGTAGGTTGTGTGAATCTCTCCCCCCCTCTCTCCCCCTTTTCATCTTTCCCCTTTCTGTTCATCCAGTTAATAATTAGAGAATTACAGCAAGGGAGAGTAGAACTCAATGCATTTTTACACCAGGATATTTTAAAATCCTGTTGCCAGCTGTTCTAGCAGTGTGATGCATGATACCTGATTGTGTTACCATTTCATATCACAGAATCCAAAGTGACATGCTGACATTAACAAGATCTGACACAGCATTTGGATGAGTCAAACCAAGGAAATTTAAAAAAGGTGTAATTTGTTTAAAAACTCAGTAGAATGCCATCAGCATGGCATCAAGTCCTCCTCCTTGTTTCTCACTTTGGAAAATGTTATGCATTTCTGGAGGTGCTTTGTGGTCCCTCCATCACAACCCTGAACGGGCAGTCAACTTTTGGAATACAGAGCACTACAGGGATCAAGAAGAATGAGGTGGTTGGTTTCAGCTGAAGTAATTGTATTCAGACTTAATTCAGGTAGTAGCCGTGTTGGTCTGACACAGTCAAAATAAAAAATAAAATAAAATAAAATTGTCCAGTAGCACCTTAGAGACCAACTAAGTTTGTTCTGGGTATAAGCTTTCATGTGGATGCACACTTCTTCAGATTGGTATACCTGAGAGCTCACTGGAAGGACAGATCCTGAAGCTGAGGTTCCCGTACTTTGGCCACTTCATGAGAAGAGAAGACTCCCTGGAAAAGACCCTGATGTTGGGAAAGATTGAGGGCACAAGGAGAAGGGGACGACAGAGGACGAGATGGTTGGACAGTGTTCTTGAAGCTACCAGCATGAGTTTGACCAAACTGCGGAAGGCAGTGGAAGGCAGGAGTGCCTGGCGTGCTCTGGTCCACGGGGTCATGAAGAGTTGGACACTACTAATTGACTAAACAACAACAACAAAGGTGCTACCGGACATTTATTTATTTGTTTGTTTTTTTATTTAGACTTAGCTTTGTCTAGGCAACACCAGGTCCTAATTTGTTACACATATGTCTACCAGGAGCCCTTGTGTGTAAACCCACTTGTTCATTTAAACATGCCTTCTAAAGAGGAGGGGGGATCTGCTAGAGAGAAACTAAGCACTGTTTTTGAATATGCCTGTGTGTGTGTATGTGTGTGTGACCCAAGAAGGACATCTCCTGCATGTGAGGATGGGCTCTGGAGGATTGAGCAGATGAGACCAACAGTGGGTCAAACTGTCAAGAAGTGAGGAATTCCCTTTGGTCTGCAATAGTACCACTGAGCATGGCCTCATAGTGCTTGCTTTCTCTGTGTCTCTCAGCCACCTCCAGTTATGCTCCCATTATGTGCTCTGGAGGTGAGAGCTGGACCATAAAGAAGGCTGATAGCTGAAGAATTGATGCTTTTGAATTATGGTGCTGGAGGAGACTCTTGAGAAGTCCCATGGACTTCAAGAAGATCAAGCCTATCCATTCTGAAGGAAATCAGCCCTGAGTGCTCACTGGAAGGACAGATCCTGAAGCTTAGTCTCCAGTACTTTGGCCACCTCATGAGAAGAGAAGACTCCCTGGAAAAGACCTTGATGTTGGGAAAGATTGAGGGCACAAGGAGGACGGGATGACAGAGGATGAGATAGTTGGTGTTTTTTTTTAAAAAAATAATATTTATTAAGGTTTTAAAGGTTACAAAAAGAAAGAAAAAACACCAAGTTAAGCAAAAAACTAGACAACACATCACAATAAGAAGAAAAACAACAACAAAATAGAAACAATTAAAAAAAACAATGAACCTTCCCATAACTTATCTTTCTTTTGCTTGTTTCCTTGACCTCCTCACACCTCCCTTTTTTGTATTCTAATTTGATTAGCTATTTCAACAAATCCTTTCCATCTTTCCCAATTTTTATCCTATAATTTATCTTAATATGATGTAACTTTACCTTCCCTCTTTTCATCCATTAACAGTCTATTTTTACTTAGTCCTTTATAACATTTCTGCTAAAGCCACATAACTTCATTCCAGCCTCCTTCTAACATTCCTTAATTTTACAATGTTTCTGTAAATAAGTTCTAAATTTCTTCCAATCTTCTTCCACCGACTCTTCTCCCTGCTCTCGGATATATAGCCCCCCCCCCCCACAAGTCTGAGGGACAGGGACGACGGAGGATGAGATGGTTGGACAGTGTTCTTGAAGCTACCAACATGAGTCTAACCAAACTGTAGGAGGCAGTGGAAGACAGGAGTGCCTGGTGTGCTCTGGTCCATGGGGGTCACGAAGACTATTCCTCAGGGTTTATTCATGAATCCTTTCTCAAGACTGGGTATAGCTGCAAGGCAGCAGAGGCTTGAAGTCAGAAGCCTGGGCTACCTTCCCAGGTTCACGAGACCCATTTGCCCCTCAAGTATGTGCAGAAACCACTTTTTCAACGGTTCCACCCACTACAGGTCTCGTCTGCTCAATCTGCCAGAGTCTGTCTTTGCATGCAGGGTCTAAACAAGTCCCTAACATAGTGAGGTTTTGAGACACATCGACTACCCTTGCTTGGTTTAACTGGCCAGTTGAAGCCATTTCCCTGTGTGTAGCCACATGCTGACAGCTTATTGGAGCCACAGGCAAGATCTGAGTGCAGAGTGAGGATCCAAGGAAGACAAACTACCCCAGAAGGAGCACGAGGTGTCATCCCTGCACCAGAGGTATTGCCTCTCCCCTAACACCTATTTGTATCTTTGAACTAAAGAAATAAAAGATTCCTACGGCTATAAGAAATAACAGGTGTCATCAGTTACCTCTTCAAGGCCTAAGGGTGTGAGCAGTGGAATATTGCTATATTGGTGAAGGAGCTCAGGCTAAAAATCAGATATGGAATACCAGTACCACCAGGTTATTGCACTGATGCTACAGAAATTCCCTTCAGGCCTGTGGTCCAAATTGAACATTGCATCTTTGGGTACGTAGACACTTTCTGCCCCAGTCTTCCCTGGCAGAAGTCTGTGCTCTAATGCGCCATATCCAAATATGGTTTCTCTCTCTCTCTCTCTCTCTCTCTCTCTCTCTCTCTCTCTTTTCTTTTTCTTTCTTTCTTTCTTTCTTCTTTTTTTTTTTTTTTTTTTTTTTTGCCTCAAGCTTTTCTCATGAAAACCCACTCTTTGAACTGGCTGTTTTTAGTATGCCACTCAGGCCAAACCCTTTACGTTGTTATATACTTTTAATCTGGAAGCATTATGAGTACTAAGGGACTTTTAAGTCTTCAGATTGTTTAGGTGCTACATATGCCTGCTAATGACATTTTACTAAGCAGAGAGCAAATTGCTATGCCAAACACTTTCCGCAACATTTTTAATATGCAAGGACTTTACGTTTCTGATTAATTGCGGTGTATTAATTATACCATACCAAACTCGTTTCATGCACAGAAACAATGGGAAAAAAGCTTTATTTATTTATTTTTTGAAAGAAAGAAAGAAAGAAAGAAAGGAAGGAAGGAAGGAAAAAAAACCAAACCCATGCACGAATTTAATGATGCAATGCAGCAATGTCGATGTTATGAATTGCATCATTTTGCTTTTCAGCTCACAACCAAACAGCATCCTTGGAGCAACTCTTTCAGCTGGAGCTCTTTTATGATTTCTATGGTAGCTTTGAATTCTCAGGAACTAATCAATCACAGGCAATTGCTGCTGGTTCAGGCTTCCTTGCAGCAGGGCCATGAGACCAGCACACAACGTAAGTGGGCATCTCAAGTTAATTGAAACTTGAAAGCGGGATGCTGACCTGAATGCTGCCGCCTGCAATCTAGAACACTTTGGCAAGGGTTTGTAAAAGAGTCTCTTCATCTTATCTACCTGCAATTTGAATCTGAAATGCAAAATGCTGATCAAATATATTCATTATCTTTGCTCTTGCAGATTGAAAAGCTGGAAGTCAGAGAGGAAATTAAGAAAGAAGGGGATGTGTTTTGACAGGCTTTCCCCTATCTAAATAAAGAAAATGGTTTGTCAGCTTTCACCCCGCTCCTTCCACTATTCATGTGGTTTGTAGCCTTCTTCATTTCTAGGGTTCAGGAAAAGTTGTAGTTCAAAAACCCCACCTAGAATATCTAATATAATCCAGGAAAACCATACACTAAAGCAACCTGCTCTTTAAGAGCTTAATTCACCATAAACTCATTGGAAAAGGATTTACAATCTCTTTGTGTCCTGCACCTCCTGGAAAATACATAACACAAGAAGTGCCCTGCCAGAACAGAGGGAAAACGTGCCTTTTCTAGTGTTCTCACATTGGCCAGCCACATAGATGCCTACGGGAAACCCACAAGCTAAAATTATTTTAACACCTTATCAATAACCACATTCTGCAGGCCATCCAAGTGTCCCTATTTTCCAGGGACAGTCGTGGATTTACAGAAGCCATCCTGGTTTCTGATTTGATAATGGAATGCCCTGCTTTTCCTTTGGATGTCCTTATTTAGTGGAGAAATGTTGGAGGGTATGGAGTTATACAACCCCCGAGCCAATGAGATAAGTACTATACCATCTTTAGAAGACATCTGAAAGCAGTCCTGTATTGGGAAGTTTCTTACTGCTTAATGTTTTATTATTTTTTTTATATGTTAGAAGCCACCCAGAGTGGCTGGGGCAACCCAGCCAGATGGGTGGGGTATACATAATAAAATCATTACTGTTATTATTATGGAAAAGGATGTGCCTATTTTCACTGAAGAAATGTTGGAAGGTGTGCATTTCGCCTAAAAGAGAATTCTGAGTAAATCTGAACAGTCTGCTTGGGCAGGTTAGCCAGGCATTAATGTATACAGCCTTGGCATTACTTTCTGGAGTGTCTGTTTTTTTTAACCTGCCAAAGTATAATACTCAAACTGTTCTGGTCATGCAGTACTTAAGCCTTTTGGTGCCAGTGCAAGGCAATGTATAAGACTGGATAGGGTTCAGGATATTGGGGACAGGAAACTACAGTATTCATGATTTGTGACTTAAATACATGGTTGAATCAAAGGCTTCTATTGGTTACACAAGCTTTGGCTGGTTTTATCTTGTACCACTAGAAAGAAATAGCAAGGTCTATTATTGTCATATAATGGATAATGTAATTATTATAATATAATATAATTACAGTATAGTGGTTAATGTAATATAATGGCTATGGGCTTTTCGTACTGGGGCAGTTATGCAAAGCTGTAATCGTACAAACAGCTAAGTGGGTTGAGGTCAGACAGGAGATAAACCGTAATTATCACGTACGGAGCATATGTAAATCATTATTGTTCCATTTGCATTCAGATATACTTCCAAACATGCTTGAAACATCTGCTCCCTAAAGGAACCCTCCTCAATGACCAGATGCATTTTGGAAGGTAACGGGCTTTCAATGGTCTTCCCATGTCACATTAAGTACTGCTGAAAGACTGCCTTTTAGATCTCTCTGAGATAATGTTATATGCATTCGCCACGCACTGCATTGAGGACCAACAACAAACAGATCCTCCAAGTGTCCCTATTTTCCAGGGACAGTCCCAGATATATAGAAGCCTTCCTGGTTTCTGATTTGATCCAGGAATGTCCCACTTTCCCCTAGAACACCCCTATTTTCATCAGAGTGTATGGAGTTATGTCACCCCCAAGCAAATGAGATAAATAACCTTTAGAAGAAATCTGAAGGCAGCCCTGTTGTTGTTTTTTTTAATTTTTTAATGTTTTATTATGTTTTTATATTAGTTGGAAGCCACCCAGAGTGGCTGAAGCATCCCAGTCAGATGTGTGGGGTATAAATGTTGTTGTTGTTGAATAGGACATCCGTATTTTCATCGGAGAAAGGTTGGAGGGTATGCAATATATTTGTATCAGTGACCCTTAAGCTTGGAGAGGCAGGTGAGGGCCACACCTCACCTCCCCCATCATAAGGTCAAACAATGCGTAACTGCAAAACCTTACCAAGTTGTAACGATTGCTACAAGATAGGTGAAAACCAGATGGCCCCATGCCAATTTTGCCAAGTGGAAAAATTCCTACCAGGCCACTCAACGGTGACCAACCAAGGTCCATAGCAAAGCCAATGAAAAAGAAAACCTGAAAATTAGGGAGGGAGGGCGGAATTTAGAAGAAGCGAGCCAAGAGGAAGCCCTCCGGCTCACGCCTGAGTTTAAATGGTCCCGGCCACGCCTCCACCAGCCGCCGGATTGGCCAGCTGGATGATGACGTGGCCAGGATCCCCCAGGCAACTCGGGACTTTGTCCCCCACTCCCGGAGGAGAGTGGGTGGCCACGTGGTCCACCGCAACTCCTCTCCACAGAGAAGTGGAGCAGACTTGTAGAATGCTGCATGGAGGACAAGCTATCCAAGGCTGTTGTGGAGGCAGCAATGTTTTTGAGTACCACTTGCTGGAAGCCACAGAAGGAGAGGGGATGTTCTTGTGCTTGAATTCTGACTGCAGGTTTCCCACAATGTGAGAGTAGCATACTAGACTACAGGGGCCATTGACCTGATCCCAGCAAGTTCCCCTTATGTTCTTGCTACTGCTGGAGCCACAGCACCCCCAGTGGCTGCCTTTGTAAGCAGCAGGCAAATACCGCTGCTTTGCTGCAAAAGAACTCCCTGCTGTGCCAATGTAGCAAGCAGCACAGTGGGAATCTTTTGGTTGCCATAAAAAGCAGAAACATTGTATTAAGCTTGTTTAACAAAGGAAATCTTGTGTTCCTGAATGCAACTTTGTAGGGTATGACTTGAAAATATTTTATTCTTGTTGAACTTTGGAAACGATGCATTATTGGAAACCCCTTTGTCTGCCATAAGCCCCTAAGCTTGCAGTCCCACAGGCTGGGGAAGCTCCCAGGAAGTTTCCCTGTTGAACAATGGTCCTTTGATGGTGATGATTTACCAGTGGCATTGCCCTGTTTACTCAGACTGACTGATGAATACAACTCACTGTTCCTGTTGATTATCCTTGCTGTTATAGGAATGTATCCTGCAAAAGCTACTCAGAATGTCAATGCTTTATGTGAACTTTGTCTGGAAAATGTGCAAATCCTACAATTCACAAGGACTTGATTGACATATTGTAATATTGACTTTTCTGACTTACTGTAAAGGTAAATGGACCCCTCTGGGTCAACTCTGGGGTTGCGGTGCTCATCTCACTTTATTGGCCAAGGGAACCGGCCTACAGCTTCTGAGTCATGTGGCCAGCATGACTAAGCCGCTTCTGGCAACCCAGAGCAGCTCATGGAAATGCCGTTTACCTTCCCGCTGGAGTGGTACCTATTTATCTACTTGCACTTTGACGTCCTTTCGAACTGCTAGGTTGGCAGGAGCAGGGATCGAGCAACGGGAGCTCACCCCGTCGCGGGGATTTGAACCGCCAACCAGCAAGTCCTAGGCTCTGTTGTTTAACCCACAGCGCCACTCACGTCCCGCTGACTTACTGTAACCCCTCCTAAAATGTTATGTATTTTTGATGTGTCTCTGAGGACTGTGGGATGGTGTTGTTGGTTTTTTGCCATTTTTGCACCAGATTTAAAACTTTAGAAGGCAGAACACCTTTTCTCTTCAGGTTCTCCTTTTGTGCATAGTTAGGGTCAACCTATGTCTTCATATTGCTCAGAGTTTCAGCCACCCGTCCATGTCCTCTTCTAGTAAACCCTGCTTTCAGTTTTCTGTCCCTGTCCATCCTCCAAGAAGCAACAAGTATCCTGTGCCATCTGAGCATGCTCAGTCCTCACTGGCTTAATTTGGGTTTCCTTTTTTCACTTGGCATTCCTCCAAACCTGCCAATGCACCCATCATGCATGTGGATGGTACTGTTTGAGCTACACATGACCTGGCACTAAAAGAACAGAGGTTTCTATGAGTATACGTGAAGACAGTGGAAGACAGGAGGGCCTGGTGTGCTCTGGTTCATGGGGTCATGAAGAGTCGGACACGACTAAATGACTAAACAACAACAACAAAATCATACGTGATTGTTCCACTTTCTCTGTTGTGGAATGGCAAACATAATATATTTGAAGTGGATGAATGTGCCACAATCACTTGTTTTGCTTTGCATGAAAAATGTCTGATGCAAAACACTGATGTAAGAAAAAGCCAAGTTAACAAAGAGAAGGTCAGCCATGCTGAATAAAGCTATCTACGAAGTGAGCCACGTTAGAAAATTGCTTAGCTATTTAAGTGAAATAAAAAATAAATAAAAAGAACACAGCATTAGTTTGGCCTCCTAGAGCTCACAGACTAATGCATTTGATTTAAAATAAACACTAATTGAAGCTTGCTTTACAAATAGTATACAAAGGACCATAGCATTTCCTTTGTCTTTGCAAAGAATAACCAGGAAGCACGAGGGGTGGGGTGGGGGAAAATGAAAGAAGGAAAAGGCATGCAAGAGTCTTCACTTTCATGTACTGTATATAGAATTATGCAGACGGAAGATCATTCCTGCCAATAGGTATTTTCCCTCCTCTGTACCAGAGCCCTGGGTGCCTCCTGAACAGCCTCTCCTGAAGCACAGAGGACCATGAGGAAACAACAAATGCTAGCTCATCTTCCTCCCCAAGGTCAGCAGTACAGTGGTACCTTGGTTCTCAAACGCTTGGTTCTCAGACTCTGAAAACCCAGAAGTAAGTGTTCCGATTTTTGAACGTTTTTTGGAAGCTGAACATCTGATGTGGCTGTTGGCTATTGTTTCCAGGGCACTTGCACCAATCAGAAGCTGTGCCTTGGTTTTTGAACATTTCAGAAGTCAGATGGACTTCTGGAATAGATTCAGTTTGGAGCTTTCATTTTTTGCTATTTATTTTGCATTTTTGTTTTTTAAGGCTTTTTCAGTTAATTTGTTTTTGTGATTGTGTGGAACCCAGTTCAGCTACTGATTGATTGATTGATTGATTGATTGATTGTGTGACTGTGGAAATGGATAAAAGCCCCCCATCCAAACAATTACTATCATCAGTGCAGGTAAGGTAAAAAATAATAATAATTTTTTATCATCTACAATACTGTCTTATTTTTTTATAGTACAGTACATTGATTATTGCTTTCATTTTGTGGATCAATGGTCTCATTAGATAATAAAATTCATGTTAAATTGCTGTTTTAGGGTTTGTTTTTAAAAGTCTGGAATGGATTAATCCGTTTTGCATTACTTTCTATGGGAAAGCGTGCCTTGGTTTTGGAATGCTTTGGTTTTGGAACGGACTTCCAGCACAGATTAAGTTTGAGAACCAAGGTACCACTGTAGTGGCATTGGAAGGGAAAATTTGGACATCCCGAGATCAAATCAGAAGCCAGGATGGCTTTCATAATTCTGGAACTGTCTCTGGAAAACAGGGACACTTGGAGGTTATGCAATACTTTCATGAATCAGAAATGCACAATAGAAAGGATGCCTGGGAGGTCTGTTTTGTGCTCTTTGCTAGATTTGCTAGTGGCGCTTGCTTAGAAAATGGCAGACTTCCATGACTTTCTGCCTCTATGCCACAGCCTCACATATTTACTCCTGTGACATCGACTTTGCATTGAGTTTCTGTGACTCTTGGTGCCAACTGAGCAGAACACAAGCCTGTAATAACAGTTTGCCTTTGTCATAACTACCCAGACCCTGCATCCATCAGGTTATTTTTATTATGGTTACCTCTATGATATGTAGCATTTTCATAACAAAATAAAATGGTTGTCCACAATAGCAAATAGTTATCCCTCCCAAAATCAAATTCTAAAGTGCCTAGCACAATAACCGTTAGCTTCTTTGTCCATAGTTTGACAGGTGCTTTTAATTATCTGTAGGTACATCTTTCATGTCTGCAATTTTCAGAACAAATACCCACAGAAAATAAGTGGAGATTAAAAGATTCCCTTCTTTACCACTCCAAAAGTAATGAATGTCATTCCAGGAAAGCCCCTGTATCTATAAATCTGAAATTTGGCAGGAATCAATCCCCCCAATTAGGTGATGATGCCTGCAAATTGCATCCAATTCTGCGAAAATTAAAAAAACCTAGAGGTGGTCCCTGTTCTAATAAATCAAAGATTTCCACCACAAAGAACCTAGGCCTATTTGCCTGTAGTTTGGCAAGGTTTGTACACTACAAAGGGGCACTAATGCCTGCAAATTCCATCCACTTCTGCCAAAAGGAAAAGGTTATAGCCTTTTTTTAAATTTTCTAATAGTGAATGGAACAGACCTCCAAATCAGGCAGCCTCTGAAATGCTCACGACTGAGGTGGGAAGTTTTCCAAAGTACCAAATCGGGGTCTGAACTTAATATGCTGGTTAGTTCCTGCCCCTTATAAAAATATAACAAATTATTTACAGTAATTTGCCAAAGGTTTTCCTGCCTCTCCCAAATGTATACCCAACCCCCTTCAATTATAAGTACTGAAAGCACAAGGTGAAAACATTCTAGATGGGGGTCACTGGAAGTTTTTGGTCCCTTGAAACTTACAAATGACACAGAGCTGTCATCCAACTGAAGGAATAAAGCTATATTCCAATACAGAGGAAAAACTTCCAAAGGTCTTGGCTCTCAATTCTGCTTTCAGAAATGCCCGCAATGTTATAATTCAGGTCTGTGTTGTCTGCATGTTTATAAGAACAAAAAATAAAAATAAAACAGAAAAACAAAATTTGTAACTTTGCGTTTCTCATCAGATCTGACTGCTTAGAAATAGAGATGGCTGTGCCCAGATGAAAATAAAAAAGGCATATGGGTCATTTTAATAGAGCTTTGGCAGTACAGCACCTATAGTTTCCTTCTTTGCAGTTTGCAAACCTCCAAATATCAATATTACTTTACACCCCATAGAAATGAGTAGAATATCAAATCTAAGAGAGGCAAGCTCTGATCTCATTGGGAGAAGCTTGTTGCTCACTGATAGAACAGGGGCTCTGCATGTATGGAAAAGTCAATTGTGCTATCCCTGGCATTGTGAGGTAAGACTGGGGAAGGGCTGGCCTAGATAGCTCATTTGGTTAGAGTATGGTGTTGAAAACACCCAGGTTGCAGGTTCCATCCCCATATAGGACAGCTGCATATTCCTGTAGCTCTAATTATATAGTTCTATGATTCTACTGTCCTTGTCGTTTCGATTAATTTTAAATTAATTTTATATACTGTCCTTTATCAGAAGATCCCAAGGCGGTGTACAACATTAAAAACAGTTTAAATAATATCAATAATAAAAACATAAAAATTGTCTTGACAGACAGCCCTAATAGTAAAATAATCATCATAATAGCACTCCACTCCCCCACACTTTCACAGATTATTGAATAGCCTTAGGCCTGGGTAAAGAGAATGTTTTTTGCCTGATGCCTAAAGACATGTAATGATGGCACCAGGCGAGTCTCTCCGGGGAGAGCATTCCATAATCAGGGACCCATCACAGAAAAGGCCCATTCTCTCCAAACCTCTCTGGGACGGGGGACATAGAGAAGGGCCTCAGGGTTTGGGTTGGTTCATACGGGGAGAGGCAATCCTTAATGTCCTGAGCTGTGACTATATTCCTCTCTAAAACCCTGGAGAGCTGTTGTCAGTCAGTGTATATAATTGTGGCCTTTGTGAGCCAATGGTCAGACTTCCTAACACCATAAGGATTTCCTGTGCAACCTTCCAACACATATGTTTAAAAACAAATATGAGATACATGTAACTATAAAATGGAATGTGTGTTTCACCTCTGCTCTTTGGGCCATATACTCATTTAAGAAAATGTCTTCTTTGGCGATCACTCGTAGCTGAGTATGATTGTCTTCCATAAATATGGTCTTAACTGTGAGTCAGTAAGTGACAGTGGAGGCCAATTCTGGATCCAAACATCCTTCCACAGTGGGGACACAGGTGGGAGATGATCATGGTCAGGGTTTGCCAAACATGCCTTCCACTTAGCACATTTTCCCCTTTCATTCTGAGTTTGAGCATCTTCAAAGTCCATGACACCTTTGGTAAAGGCTGTTCTCCAATTGGAGTACTCGCAGGCCAGTGTTTCCCAGTTGTCAATGTTTATACTACATTTGCCCTGAGAGTGTCTGTAAACCTCTTTTGTTGTCCACCAACATTGCACTTTCCATTATTAAGTTGGGAGTAAAGTAGTTGCCTTGGAGGATGATAATCAAACATCTGAACAACATGACCAGTCCAACGAAGTTGATGTTAAAGAATCATCGCTTCAACACTGGTGATCTTTGCTTCTTCCAATACATTTGCCTGTCTTCCCAACTGATATGTAATTTTTTTTCTGAGACACCACAGATGGAATCTTTCTAGGAGTTGGAGATGGCGTTTATAAGTGGTCCATTTTCCACAAGCATACAGTAAACAAGCATTTTGGTTTCCCTGCAAATGTCCTGGTCCTCAAACACTCTGCACTTCAATCGGGAGAAAGCTGCACTCGCAGAACTTAGGCAATGCTGGATTTCAGCATCCATAACGGCCCTTGTGGAAAGATAACTGCCCAGGTAGGAGAGTGATCAACATAAGAAAATGTGCAACCCCAATGGGAAGCTAGTGCAGTATCACGTGCAGTAAAGGGGTCTGTGAGTGTGGGTGACAGAGCAAGAGAGAGAGCACAATTACAGAAAAATCTAACTTTTAATATTTGGTTATGCAATGAATTGAATGTCTTTTGTTTCTATTGTCTTTAAATCCTCCGTCCTTGTATAGCTCAAGGGCTAGGGAAGGTGTACAGCACACTTCTTACCGGCCACCAAGAGTATAGCTTAATGATTTTAAATTCACGCATTGCAGTCCAACTGTCCCCAAGAGTCTTGGATTGCCTTACTTTGCTTTTGTAATGAGAATATAGTGACACATTTTCATTATTAGATCAAAGGAGCAGGGCATTACATGAAACTACTCGCAAATGAAAATATCAAAATTGGCTGGGGTATACGCTTTCATTCTAATCAAATATCATTCTCTCTCTCCCTTTTTTTTCTTCCAGAAATCAATAAAGGAAACCAAAGAAAGGAGACAGAGTGTCTGAAATTAATCCAGCTAGTGAAATCAGACTTAAAGTAGGTTCATTTAGGCACGGTTGGCTGGAATAACTGAAACATGGATTTTTATAATTAGAATGCCTTTTGGAAATATATGCCTAATTGATAAAACACTTTTTTAAAAAAAGAAATATTGAACTTAGCTTGTCTCATGGTAGAGTAAATCTATGTACTTAACTCTGCTTCATGCTGAATGTATTAGTAGTTGAGGTTTAGTCTCTTGAGATTGATGGAAGTATCCCTCAGTATCTTTAGATGGCTGCCTTTGAGGTAGTATGATACAAAGTCAATTGGGGGCATATAATTAGATTAGTACTTATTACCATAATCATAGGCTGTGACACATCACATGAACTCCTCATTAGCGAGTAGCAAGGAGCAAATTGGTGAGATCACCAGTGTCGATAAAAGTTAATCAGTCTTCATGTATTCACACACCAATGTCTCTTCCCCTCTTTTTCATGTACTCAAAAGTAAAATACTTACCCCAAAGATAAAAGCTGGATGTTGTAGGCAGTTGCTTTCATTTACTAATGTGCAACAAAGTTTAAATGGGAACTCTTTGTTATCACTTGATTCTGTAAATAAATCTACTATGTATGTATGTAGGTATGCATGCATGCATGTATGTAGATGGTGACAGCAGTCATGAAATTAAAAGCCGCCTGCTTCTTGGGAGAAAAGTGATGACAAACCTAGACAGCATCTTAAAAAGCAGAGACATCACCTTGCCGACAAAGGTCTGTATGGTTAAAGCTATGGTTTTCCCAGTAGTGAATAGAACAGGGTTTCCCAAACTTGGGTCTCTAGCCGTTTATGGACCACAACTCCCACCATCCTTGGTAGTAGGACCAGTGACCAGGGATGATGGGAACTTTAGTGCAAAAACAGACTGGGAAACCCTGGAACAGAACAACAGATTTGGACCAAGCCTGGCTTCAAATTTCAACCCACTCATGGCAATATTGGTTGAAAACAGATCACAGCTACTGCTCCATTTAACTATATCTGACACCATCAGTGATTTATATCTCAGGTTGTGGCAAGGGTGAGCAGCAGGAAATCGTCAGATCCTTTGCATACTAAGCTCACTTTCAGATAACCAGTTTTGGGGGCATTCATTCTGATTTGTTTGTGGGGACATTAAATGCCACTGTGTCAAGCAAATGTTACCCCACACTTCCCAATGCATTGTCCCATTGCTTTCCTTATCACAAAATTAAAAATAAAATGAAATAAAATTTTGGAGGGAAGTGGGACTTGGACAGGAGCTGCAAGTCCACTTTAATTGTGCAACCTGAACTTGCCATTATGTGATTGGATCTGACCTGAAAATAGTATCAGTCTGGAAGCACCCTAAAAACATTAGAAGGAGCATCCGTTTGCTGTTGAAATATTTTTGCCCAGTGCACATTTTTTTGGGCACTATTCAAAGGCAAACAGGCAAAGTGAGATAAAGCTCAAGGAGGCGTTGCTAGTTGCTAGTTAAAACAAAAGTCAAAGCCTCCGCACTATCACCATTGCACAACAGCATCTCAGACATTTAATAAATTAAAAGTCCCCCCATGGGTGGCTGCAGTGAGCTGCCAAGCCCAAGTCCTGCTGCTTTACTCAGCTAGTCTCTTATTGTTCAACTCAATGAAAATCATTTATAACTATAAAAGCCCCACAACAGCATTGCAAAAACGCTGGGCTGAAACATAATATAAGAGAACATTTACCCTGTGGGGGATCACTAAAAACTGAAGAAGATAATAACTGCTCAGCGACTCTGAAATAATTTACTCATACAAGGATCTTCATTAAAATAACATTAAGGGGTATTTTCAGTGTGGTGCGCTGGGATTTAGCTGCTTGATTCCTTGTAATATTAACAGTGAGGTGTAAAAGCAAACAAATTCACAGTTCAGGCATCACTTTGTTCTGCCCAGTTACTTCTGCTAATATGTGTGATCAATGCGTAAAAATCAAGGGGGCACGTGAAGAGTCCTTCAGTTCTTAACTACATGTTCTTAATTAAATGTTCAGCGTGACCCAGTTAGGGCTCATCTAGACTTCCTTCGGTTTTTGCCCTTTGCAAGCACAGGTTTAAGCAGAGGTTGGATGGTCTTCTGTCATGGGTGCCTTAACTGAGATTCCTGCATTACAGAGGGTTGGACTAGATGACCCTTGGTGTACCATCAAACTCTATGATTCTATGATTTTAGGTCTGGGCTTTAAAGCTCTGTGCTCCAACCGTTTTATTTTGTTTTATTTTGTCCCAGAGCTTTCCCTGGGAAAACCCGCATTTTACCACTGAATTAGAGCAAATGGAAATTCATGGGAAATTTGATTGCCATTTGCTCCTATTCAGCAGTAAAATGTGGCTTATTCCAGGGAAAGTTCCAGGGCAAAATAAACCCCAATCTGCTCAGACACGGAGCTTTAAAGCTCAGACCTGTGCCTAGAAACATGGCACAAAAGGAAGTCTGGATGAGCCCTTTGTCTCTGAGTCTACTTATCTTAGTCTACCTATCATAGCCTTTCACAGCTCCTGCCAGTGTAACTAAGGCTATCGTAGTTCAAGACATCCAAAGGGCACTTGGCTGGGAAAGGCTGACTTATCACTTCCAGTGCAAAGCACAGTGGAGTGTGAGTGGATCGTAGCATCACGCTTGGTTTTGCTTTTTGTCATTTCTTCTCATGTTGAATTGTTTATGGGTTTGCATGATCTCTTGAGTCCACGGTTACTCACTTCTTTCAACGGCTGAAAGGGTGAATCTATTTTCACAGCCAGTTACCTAAGAAAATGCACCCTAGGCTCACTTTAACCTCTGGTATTACTATATATTCAAAGGTAAGATTAAGGACAGTTGAAAAATAGTCAACAAGATGATGGTACAACCCAGTGCCTTCATTTCTTTGATCCTATTGTTTAACCAACAGCAATACTGTGATATCCAATTTGACAGAGAAATAAAGCAATCTCTGAATGAACCAAGGATAATGGTGGTTGTAATTATGTTCAGGCCAGAGGCAGCCTTATCAAGGCCAGGGCAAATCCTCTGATAAGATAAGAATGATCAAGAGCACAATCCATTGAGACTTTTCCTGGGGAAGTCTGTGTGAAATGAACAAGAGTTGTGCAAAAGCCTTAGCATGAGCCACAGGAGTGTGTGAACCAGGAATGCTAGCTTGACCCTGCAACTGTGGATGCCTTGGGCCTGGGGCCACCAAAATTTGTGGGTACCCCACCTGTTCATGGGGAATTTTGTGGGTGCTCAAGCACCCAGTGCCCCAGGGAGTTGGCACCTATGGGTGAACCAAATTTGTATTTGTGTGAAAGAAGGTTGGGGAGGGATTAAAGATGTAACAATTATTTGAAGTGTGAAGAAGCTCTGCATTTAGTGGTTATATTTTTCCTTGCTGTCTGTGAATGCAGGAACCTCTGACCTAGATTGAGAGCCAGTGGGTTTGGAAACAATTTACAAAAGGTTATTTTTATGGTGTTTCTTAGGGGGCCAAATGAAAAACCTTCTCAAGAGTAAGGGTGAGGAAGGTCTGCTGAGAACCTTGGCTGTTAATGAGGATTTCCACGTTGCATTAGATGTCCCTGGAGTCTCTCTCAAAGCGCAGGAGACATAAGTCAGCTAGCCTTGCTTTCCTTCTTCCCCAATGGTTTTTTACCCAGGCAAGCACAAAGGGACTTTAATTGGTTAAGACATAAAAATTGGGAGGAAATCAAAAAGAGAGAGTATGTAGAGAAACAAAAGAAAGTGGAGGGCATGAGATGAGAAGTATTAGAAGCACCATGTATCTGAGAAATGCCTAAATTATCAGATAAAAAACCTGTGAGCAGTACCTCTTGAACAAAGAATTTAGTGCTGAACAATAAAGACTGTCTTGGAAAAAGTAATCTTTGAATTCTTTCACTGTTGTTTTGGCTTTTAAATGAAAGCTGCTGGGCATTCCCACTTCTGGAAATCATCCAAAACAGCTGCTCCCTTTCATTCTGATGGTGAACAACTTATTCATTTGATTGCGGGTTCCACCTGAAAAGAGGGTTGCCATTTTCTGTTATATTTATTAATTGATATATTTCTATAGCACCCTTCAAACACACAAGAAATGCTCATTTAGTATTTGCAAGAAAATAAGGCTATGCAAAACACGATTCATAATAAATGAGAACAGTAGCAAGTTTCATGGCTGGATCAAATTCCCAAACCATGCATTACGGAATAGAGATGCTTCAGGAGTTTGTTCCCCCCTCCCTTCAAATTCCACTATGAACTGTTAGGATCCACACTTCCTGGATAAATCTGTGGGCCTGAAACCTAGTGAACCTATCACTTTTACACTTCTGACACAGTTCTCAGCTCTTATATATTCAAAATATATTTAGAATTTTACATTTTGAGGGGAAATCTGCTTAGAAATGTGTATTTTTTGAAGAAATATATTTAAATCCAAATTTACTCCAGCTCTTTTAAAAATGGCATAATGCAGAAATGGGATGGAATAAATTTATGGGTGAACAATTATGAATAAGACACGGTCCAGAAATAGACTGATTCACCCATCCATTATGGAATGTCAGAAATTGCCCTATACTTAGTAGCCTACCTCATACTGTGTAGGTTTGGAGAGTCTCTTCTTCCTAATAAATGGAGATTGGGAGATCAGTACATCATTAGACACTCTTTCCAGAATTAGCACGTGCATCCTAACTTCTTCCCTTTGCAATATGCACTACCTGGTCTCCTACCTTATCATAGGTGCCAACTTTCTGGGGCCCTGGGTGCCTGAGCACCCCCAAATTTGCAGGGTCAAGCCTGCACTCCTGTACTTTATGATTGCCAGGCTTGCCAGTGGGCCGTTTAACCCAGAGAAAGCCTCTTACTGGCTTCTGTCATGCTCCAAAAACAGTGTTGTAGCAGAAGTAGGTATAACACATTCCCCTGTCTCTCCAGACCCTCTTTCCTGCTCTGGTTGTATTGTGAGCAAGGGAGGTGAAAGGGCCCAGGCAAAGCTGCAGCCACATGAAATCATTTCTCTGCTGTTTGCAGGAAGACAGACTGGGCATGTTGGTGCATAGAGGTCAATGTTAGCCCATGCACGTCTCTTAGTGTACCTCCTTCTTTACTTTTCATCTTAAATGCAAGCCACATCTCTCAATATATGCTTTAGATCTTAAAATTGCATGTGTGCCCACAGCCCCCCAGGAAAAGGTGAAAGGTAGGGGCAGTTCTTTTTTTGAACTCATTGCTCACAAGTTTCTATTTATATGTGCCATACATAAGTTTCAGTGAACTTTCTTTTTATTATTTAAGTCGTCTGTTAAAAAAATATATAAAAAAATATCCTGGGAATCATACAAGAAGCGCTGGTGCCTTAACCTGCTATTGAAGTCAATGGGATTTGAAAGCATGAAATGAAGATACCAACAGCCAAACCTCTATTGTATTCCCACTCACAGTCACACCTACGATACCAGGAGACAGAAATGAGAAAAGGAAGATCCGAGTATAAAGCATTTATTGTACTTTCTTTCACATTTAAAAGCAGTGTAAAAGATGGTACTCTACCGCTGCTACCTGATTGACACAATAAGTGTTTCATTTTAATTGGCACTTCTGCGATTTATCACTGTATCATGTTGCGAACACCCCACTAGGTCATTTGTAAGTGAATAGCAGGCTATTGCAGATTTGACAATACTTGAGGACTTGGAATGATAGCTTTGCATAGGAGAGAGATACCTGCTAGGAGAGTTCGTATCACCATTTGATCCAATTAATGAATTAGGCTAAATTGTGTCATTCCCCTCCGAGAAGGAATGCAGACATGGTGTTTCGAAATGGTCCCGGGTGCCATTATACTGTCATGCTTCCTTGTTCTAAGATGGTATGAAAAATAGCATATTAGGGACTAAACTGAGAAGAGAGTGAGACAGTCTTGTCCCATCAAAAATAATTGCCTTGACCATTTCAGCTCATTCCTTTCACTATAACCAGAGAAGAACATGCAGTCTATGCCACTGTAATCATACCTTAGGCAAACAATGAACCGTTTCACATCTTGCTTGTAGATTAAGCAAGTCGTCTCTTGATACTGAAGACTTTAAAAAATCTATAGCGAAGTTATTTCACTGTCACATGCAGTTCCCTCAATAAAAACCAGATTGTATTTCTACTTAAAATTGTTTCAGCCCAAACCCAGAGGTGGAAACTAACTGATGATGTATTGAAACGATTGTGTGTTCTCACGTGTCTTAATTTTTATTTCACTTTAAATGGGCAACATGTTAAAATACTCCCTTAGCATAGATGAACATCTCCACTTTGATAAGTGATTTTAAGATTCTGGTGAGGGGGGAGGGGGAACACTTCTGTTAAAAAGGCTGTGTATGTGTTGCTAGAATGAGACACAAAAAAATAGCAATTTTTCTTCCAACTTCATGATCCATACATTTTGATCTTGGCATTTTGATCTGGCCCAGACACATTCTTTTCAACTCCTACACTTCATATTGCATGTTTTACTTTAGCAGCTTTAAGTCTCCATGCCGTCTGTCTTTATCAACACCTAGTTGCATAGATATGTGGTTGATGCAAAAATAATAATAATCATGTTTAACCTTTAATCTAACTTTTTATCCTTATAAAAATGCCTTGCATTATGCGAACAAAATGATGTCTACATTTATTTTACTATGTCACCCCCCCCCTCCGAGTTTTCTTGACAGCTATGCCATTTTCAGAGAGTAGGATAGAAATAATGATCTCACCAGAAGTTCCACATTATTCAAGATATACATGGTTAAAAAGTGTATGATTTTATATAAAATTATTCGGCACCTGCAAGGAAATCTGAAGCCACTTAAAATACTGCTGACAATATTGTTATAAGTGGAGGGCATTTCAAGGTTGCCTCTTCTGTGGACATATTTTTGTTTTGCTTATTTCTACTAGTAAGCTATTCTGTCAAGAATCGGAGATTTAATGAAAAATAAACCTTCAAAATGGAGTCTTGCCAGAGAAGCAGATATAAAAATCTCTTAAAATGAAGAGAAGAGCAGCAACAGCTTTCACCAAATACACCTTCATCATTTCCCTCTCCAGAAAGTATGTAAGCAGTATATGCTCATACGTGCTAAGCTACTAGGATATTAAATTCGTTAGAATCTATCAAGGGTTTCTTAGAACTATGACATAGCCTTAATATATTCTGAAACAAGGCTTGTTACACATTCACAACATAAAAAGCATTTATAGTGTGGGTGGCGGGAGAATTTGAGCTGCATCATATGGTGGCAAAATGACAAAATGTCAGAGAGGGAGAACTTTCACACTAGTCCTTTTCTCTGCTCGTCACTTTTCACAGAGCAACCACATAGCATCACTGCTTGCTGAGCAAGCTTGGCATGTTTTCTCTCCCCCCCCCGAGACTTACTGAAATATACTCGGAGCAGTGGCGTAGCGTGGGGGGTGCAGGGGGGCCGGGCGCAACATCTGGGGGGGCGCGCTCGCACTCGCAGCTCTCTGCCCCTACCTGGCTCACTCTCTCTCTCTCACTGCTGTGCGAATCCGATCCGAGCCGCCGGGTCGCCGCCCACTGTGGAGGGGGTGTGTGCCAGGCGTGCGGGTTAGGGGGTGCAAATTATTTGCCTTGCCCCAGGTGCTGACAACCCATGCTACGCCACTGACTCGGAGTTGAGTGTGGATTTCTGTGGGAAGCTCTTGAGCAGGAGCCAAGCATACAAACAACCTCCCCTCCTGTTGTTTCCAGTAAGTGGTATTTAGGAACATTACTGCCTCAAACCATAGAGGGAGAGCAGAGCCATCATGGCTGGTAGCCATCAACAACCTTACCCCCAACAAATATGTCTAATTCTCTTTTAAAGCCATCCAAAATGGTGGCCATCACTGAGTCTTGTGGGATCGAGTTCCACAGTTTAACTATGAGCTGCACAAAGAAGTACCATATTTTTCGCTCTATAAGACACACCAGACCACAAGACGCACCTAGTTTTTGGAGGAGGAAAACAAGATTTTTTTTTTTTTCTGAATCTCAGAAGCCAGAACAGCAATAGGGATCGCTGCACAGTGAAAGCAGCAATCCCTCTTGCTGTTCTGGCTTCTGGGATAGCTGCACAGCCTGCATTCGCTCCATAAGATGCACACACATTTCCCTTTACTTTTTAGGAGGGAAAAAGTGAGTCTTATAGAGCAAAAAATACGATACTTTTTATCTGTCCTGAATCTTCAAACATAGCCCACCAATCATAGATTCCAGGTTGAAGCAGAAATGAGTGATTTTAATAACAACAACAACAACAGGTAAAAGCAGTCATGATATGCTGGGCTCAAGATATCGGCCACAATATACTCTTGAGTGAATGGAAAAGGCTATGAAAGAGGACATTAAATTCACCCCCTGCTACTACCTTAGAGAAAACAATTTGAAAATGCAATATAGATGGTACCTAACCCCGGCCAAGTTGGCCAAAATGTATAAGAACAGCACAGATGTATGTTGGAGGTGCAAGGAGGGGGTAGGTACATTCGTACATATATGGGGGGAGTGCAAGAAGTTAAGAGAATTTTGGGATTTCATCTATAATGAAATGGAAAAAAAAGTTTAAATTTTCCTTTACAAAAAACCCCGGAAGCCTTCCTGCTCAGTATCATGCCAACAAAAATTAGAAAATTAGCGAAATTAACTGAAAAAAATGAAAGATAATTCAAAATAAGTATTTATTGCAAAATGGGAACCTTTCAAAATATATCTTAAGAACAACTGTGGTGGTTTGAACTTGGTTGCTGCCTTTGAATAACCTCTGTAGCTCTATTAAGTAAGAAATAAGGACATAGGAGAAATGATACTTTATTGTAAAATGATCAGACAGGTTTATGCAACAAGTTAGTAAATAAGAAATGAAGTATGGAGACGATGGGAAGTTAGATGTACCCTAAGATTTATTGTCAAACATACGAATTTATTTTCTTTTGTTAACTTTGCAATTTGTAACAAATGATGTAAATGTATGCTTTTTGTGTGTGTGTTATGTTGGTGAGTAAGCAGAATAAAGCATTTTTGAAAAAAGAAAAAAAAGAAAGAAAGAAATTAAGAAAACCAGCAGACCCTTATTTATGTATGCCACTGCAGCAGCGAGAATTGTGATAGCCAAAAATGGGAAAAGTAACAATAACCCCACTAAATTGGACTGGTTAGCAAAAATGATTGAATATTTTCATCTTGGAAAATTAACAGGGATAATAAGAGGAAATACTATTCAAAAAGTTAATAAAGATCGGGCAACTTTCATAGAATATCTTAAAAATTATATGGACCACACAAGTTTCCTGGCAGATTCAGATTAAATCTTGAAAACAGAGGGAAGGTCTAGTAAAACCTGATTAGATAAAGATAAGGAAAAGTAAAATAATTAATATGAAATGCGTATAAAGTTAAGATTTGAAATAAAGCATAAAGAGAAGAGTTGGAAGTCTAATATTTGTGGTGTTCATGTAGGATGTGTAGGTATGTTGGGTAGGTATTATATGTATTGTATGTTATTGTCAGGGAACTGCCATCGGAGAGACAGGTGGTGGACAGGCTCCAGGAGAATAGGAGAGAATCTGCAGCAGAAGAGGGAACCAGCAGGGGGAGTGCAGGAGTCACAGCGGAGGGGAGGCTCTGGGATGCTTCCAGTGAGAGTAGTGGAGAGGTAACGGGACCCCCTTTGGGAACTCCCACCCTTCGCCGGAAACTGTCACGCAGAGAGTCACGAAAGCGCATGTCTGTCAAACAGCTTTTATGTTGGCGTAAATTCCGTAGACGCCCACTGTCAGATTCTACCAGCGACTGACGGAGTCATGCTTTGGGGGCTCCGTTAGTGCATCGGTTTGGATGACCAGCCAAACCCCAGAGGGATCCAGCTTTTACGCACAAGCAGCTCATTATCTCATCACAGTTATGTAATGTATTGTTTTGTATTTGTTCTTTGTAAACTGATGGATAATAAAGATTATTTAATAATAATGACAACAACAACAACAACTTATTACTTATGTTGTACTATTTTCTTGTTGTTAGCCACCCTGAGCCCGGCTTCGGCTGGGGAGGGCGGGATATAAATAAAATTTATTATTATTATTATTATTATTATTATTATTATTATTATTATACCTCACCCAGCTGGCTGGGCCTCCCCAGCCACTCTGGGTGGCTCCCAATAGAATATTAAGAACACGATAAAACTTCAAACATTAAAAACTTCCCTAAACTGGGCTGCCTTCAGAGGTCTTCTAAAAGTCAGATAGTTGTTTATTTCCTTGACATCTGATGGGAGGGTGTTCCACAGGGTGGGCACCACTACCGAGAAGACCTTCCACCTGGTTCCCTGTAACCTCACTTCTCACAGTGAGGGAACCGCCAGAAGGCCCTCAGCGCTGGACCTCAGTCTCCAGGCTGAATGATGGGGGTGCCTAGCAAAGATGTCATAGCATGTCTTCAAAGGCTCCTTCATATTCCTACATTGGACCACAAACCACTAAAAAAAATCTACTTTGCAGATGCAATGTTGTTGGACAAGAACATTCTGTTTGCCACCATTACTGCTGCAGAATAGGCAAATATTCTAGCACAGCTGATCTAATTCACTCCTTCTCTGCTTCGTCACCATTAGGCCTCCAGTATACCAAATAGCTATTTTGGTTCCACAAGAAAGGAGAGGACACTTGAAATCAAGTTATTTTCATTTTTCACATAGCAACTAGGATATCAACAGAAGCATTAGCTATGTCAAATGGAAAGTCATCAAGGGTCTTTTGGTATCCTTTGTGTTCTATAAACTTTCAGGAGCAGTCCATCCCAATGGTTCCCCCATGGCAGAGAGCCACTGTCAACCTAAACTCAACAGGAAATGTGATCTAACCATCACAAAGGAGTCGAAGAAACATTTTCCACCACTGGCCCAATATCCTCCTGACCAGCTCAGAAAAGCAGATGATCTAGGATATGTCATGCTGTGTGCATTTGACTGCACACACCTAGGTATGTGCAACGTCACCCCTAGCATGGGTATAATGTACCGTATTTTTCCGTGTATAAGACTAGGTTTTCCCCCTTAAAAATAATGTCAAAAATTAGGGGGCATCTTATACACGGATACATCTCCCCCCATTTTCCTAAACCTGAGTCCCCCAAAATAGGAGGCATCTTATACATGGAGGCGTCTTACAGATGGAAAAATATGGTAATTATTGTTTGAAGAAACAATAAAGTGCCTAAGTATACTAAAGGCCACAATTCTATGTGCTGTTATGCAGAGTACACTTTATGATACAGTATGAATGTTGCAAGGAAAACATAGGTTTAAGAAAATCAGCACTGTGTATATATCAATCCCCCCCTCCTTATGGGTATTTTTTCCTATCTCCCCATGGTTTCTTCTAATTATATATGTGCATTTTGACAATATGTGCATTTCTGTGATATTTCTAATTTTTGCACCATCTGTAATCTCATGCATTTGAATGCCTTCGTGGTAAACTGCATTTTCATGAGCAGAACACAGAGTGACAAACCAACTCTGTTATCTGAATATATATTTTTTATCTGGGATCTGCATTTTGTGCAAATATATCCTGATTCCTAAACTGGACCACTTCAGAAACATTTGGGAAGTGGGAAGAGCTGAAGCTCAGTGGTAGAGCGTCTGCATTTCACGCAGAAGGTCCCAGGTTCAGTCCATTGACAGATAGGGCTGAGAGAGACCCCAATCTTTCAATCAGTGTAGACAATACTGAACTAGATGAATCAATGGTTTGGCTCAGTATATGGCAGCTTCCTATGTCCCCATTACTTTCTATGTTCCTGTCTGTCTAAGCCAAATCTGACTCCTTCCAAAGCAATGTGGAGAGACGCAAAGGTGACTCTCCATTTGCACACGTGCAACTGCCAACACACACACACACACACACACACACACACAATTTTTGGCCCTGGAAGGGGGCAGAATGGGACAGAGTGGAGGCATAATGGGGCAGGGGTGGACTAGGGCAGGGCACGCTTATGGGTCCCCCACTGATCTGCACGTTGCCTCCAAATGGGGAGTTGCATGTAGGGTGTCTGCAGAAATTGGTACATTTTCCTTCAAGCTCTCCATATAATGAAAACACCAGGGTAGGAGGAATGGGGGGGGGGGGAGATTGGGTACTGTTTTGTGAGTGACAGCTCTAGTTTCCAACCAGGGATTAACTTCACCAGTACTTTTTACTTCCAACCGCACTGCTTTTTGCAGGAATGAAAATGGAACTTATCAGAGGCTGTCCCTGTACTTTCATTGCTCCAGCTTCAGGGATCCATCCATTGCCGTTCTTTGAAGGGATTGTGACAAACAGAAGAGGCATAGGCACAATTAATCTTCTGCTGCAGTTTTCTCTTGGCTATTAAATAAAATCTTTAACCTTCGCCTAATCAGTGGGTTGATTGTCTCCATATCTTCTTAAGAAAGAATCATTGACCTTTGGCGAGACACACAGAGGACGGGACAGCCCTTCCTACGAAGGATGATGTCTGTCAGCAACAAATAATAGGTCACTAGATCCAGACAGAGAGAGACAGGTCCAGAGGACATAGCTGATGGAGTGAAAGAGAACTGGTCTTCTTAGTTTTGCTCTTAATATAAAGCCCTGTTTTATATTACAGAGAGAGATGCTCTTAGGTCAAGTATGATTTTATGGCTGCACCATAAAGCACTACTCTGTGTCTGGATTACAGTCAAAGAATGGTGAACACAATGACTTGACCACAAGAGGATGGGAAATACCTTTAATGACTCCCCATGCGCTATACCAGGGTGGTGAATCTGCAGCACATGGACCAGATCAGACCCACCAAGCAATTTGAAGTGGCCTGTCAAGCTCTCAGCAAAACTGATCACTTAAAAAGGCACCTCTGCTGTATCTTGCAGACCCACTTCTTCATATTAGTGTGCACTGCCATTTCTAGCAGATTGGACTGTTCTGGAAAAACGATGGAGAGCTCCTTCCTGTTGATGAATACCTCCAACCTGCTAGCTGTGGTAGCACAAGAGGATGAAGAGGTGGCTTTGCAAAGTATCTTCCTCCTCATTGTTGTACTAGGCTAGGAAGATAGGGCCATCCTTGTTAATATGTACCACTATATGGACTCTTCCTCTATCTGCAATGTTCACTTGGGAAAAATCTGTTGCTCTGACCTGTTCTGTTATTCAACATAACCACTCATTACATTGCATTTTTCTTCTTCTTCTCCATTACAATCTGACTGATACGAATTGCAGATGAAGGGAATACCTTCCATCAGTGGCGTAGCGTGGGGGGTGCAGGGGGGGCCGGCCGCACTGGGTGCAACATCGGGGGGCGCGCTCGCACACGCAGCTCTCTGCCCCTACCTGGCTCACTCAGGGTTAGGGGGCGCAAATTACTTGCCTTGCCCCGGGTGCTGACAACCCACGCTACGCCACTGCCTTCCATCATCATAAGAACATAAGAACTTGCTCAATCAGGCCAATGGCCCATCTTTTCCAGCATCCAGTTCTGACAGTGATGAACCTAAAACCTGTGAGATTTCTTCAAGCAGGATCTGAGCACAAGAGCGATCTCCCCTTCTGCATTTTCTTGGAGCGAGGTGGTTGGTTGGTTGGGGGCGGGGACTGAATCATGCATTTTCAGTTATAGAGATGCTCAGAACTGATTCTGTTGGGATTGCTTCCTTTGGTAAACAGTTACTAAACTTTGGATATGTCATCAATTTGCTCTCTCTCCTTTCCATTTGGCTTCTCCCGGCTAAATTCAAACACACATGGAGGATCTGCTTTGAAACTTGCCAGCCCCAGCCATTACAAGTGAATCCAGTTTGTGGCAAAGGTAAAATGTTTCCTGCTTAAAATCTAGAGCTAGACATAATGCGTCAGGTGCACCTTAGAAGTAATTGCAACATGGTGTTGCCTGGAAAGCCTTATCCTGCACTGAAGCCTGCTGTTGCCATCGGTTGACCTTCTCCCATAGTATGCCAGATACACCTGCTGTTTCAGCTGTCATGTTCCAAGCAGAAGTGATTGAACAAACACTTTCTGATACATATTAGCTGCTTTTCAACTTGAGAGGTCAAAGATCAAACATTTTGCTTCTTCGTGCCAAAAAGAAAATAAAAAGGTCTTCTGCCCAGATTTTTGCGGAGAAAAGTATTTATAAGAATAGAGAAAGGAGACCTGCCTACAACTGAATTCCTACTTTTAGGATTTGAAGGTGGTATCAGTTTGGGATCTTTCATGAAGTTTTTCATATAGTGGCTTAAAAGGTTTTGCACACCGAGAAAAAAGAGGAAGGAATAGAGGGCTAGACATTTCTCTCCCATTAGAAACTTTGTAGTAAGTAATCATTCTAAGATTAGTATCCAAAGTATTTAATTACTTAAAGTAAAATGTTACATGGGTAGTCTCTATTTCAACATATTTCTGGTTTATCAGATTCCAGAGGGCTGGCCAAGTTAAGTCTTTTGCTTCAAAAACAATGACAAGTCCCTGAATAACTAACAGCTTTTTTCCCTTTCATTTTCTGCAATCAACTTCATCAGGTACATGAAGCAGTATGCTAAACTGCAGGTGCCTATATCAGGGCGGGTGTTGTAAACTGTGAGGTCAGTAGAAAATGAAACATACAAAAGTTAACAATTACCTTATAGTAACAGTGGCCACTGACATACAAAGTGTAGCTGATAACACAGATACTGTGTCACTAGTACAGTGCTACCTTGGTTTAAGAACAGCCCTGTTTATGAACTACAGTGGTACATTGGTTTAAGAACAGTCCGGTTTAAGAACGATTTGGTTTACAAACTCTGCAAAACCAGAAATAGTGTCTCAGTTTGAGAACTTTACCTCAGTCTAAGAATGGAATCCAAACGATGGAAGGGCACCGGCAGTGGGAGGCCTCATTACGGAAAAAGTGCCTTGGTTTAAGAACGGACTTCTGGAATGGATTAAGTTCGTAAACAGAGGTACCACTGTATTCAGTTTACAAACTCCATAAAACTGGAAGTAGTGTCCTGGTTTCAAACTTTACCTTGGTCTAAGTACGGAAGCTGAGCGGTGGAAGGGGACTGGCAACAGGAGGCCTCATAAGGAAAAGCACACCTTGGTTTAAGAACAGGATTAAGTTAGTAAACCGAGGTACCACTGTAAATTGATTAAGATATGCTGTGTGGTTTAAAAAGGGCAACCAAGGTCCATTAAAAAGGCATTATGGTCACCTTAAGATCAGCTGCAGTTGCAGGATACTCTCAGGGTAGCACAGGTGATTAAGTGGATGGTTGTACATTAAAGTTTCTGCCATAGCTAGTCTTTAGAGTGCCAGAATAGTTTTTTATTGTTTTCCATTTATCATATGTGATTGATATTTATGCTTTCAAGGCAAAAATCCCAATGCCATGAAATCATTTGACTGGGCAAAAGAAAATCATGTTGTTGATTAAAGGCACATAAAAATGTAGCTGTTAGCATAGCCAAAAGCTTCCTTAAATATTGAATGAATCATGATTGTAATAAAATTCCTCATGTTTCAAGCCTGCTCCTAGAAACATGTATCCCCAAATATCACCAAATGCAGCGCAGAGGCAGCTTATAAAATGGTAAATAATTGGTTACACAAATAAGTGTGGCTGAGATTGACGTTTATTCCAAGATGGGCCTTTTTAAAGGTTTTCCAGGTACTACAGGACTAGCTCAGTTGTGTAACCGCACAAAAGTATTGGGTACGTAGCACAGCATGGAAGACATGCTTACTGGCCAAACGTAATTATTTGTATTTTAACAAATTTATTTCTTCTAACTTGGTGACTCTTCCCTTGATAAGTAAACTATCTTCACTGAAAATTAAAAGAAATGTATAAATTTATGTGTGGCATAAAGAAAATTGATAGGGCAATGTTTTTCTTCCTCTCTTATAGTGCTAGAATTCAGGGACATAGAATGGAGTTGAATGTTAGAAGATTCAGGACAAATAAGAGAGAGTACTTTTCACAAGGTGCATAAACAATGGGATTCACTCTCCTTGGTGGCAGTGATAGCCACCAACGTGGGTGGTTTAAAAAAACTTGACAAATTCAAGCTTATCAATTGCTGCTAACCCCGATGCTTATGTTCTGCCTCCACTCTCAGAGGCAGTTTCTAGAAACCACAGGAAGAGAGAGAATACTTTCATCCTTGAACAACAATGGTAACCCAAATCACAAAGGCTCAGGTTACAGCCTTGCAACTCAGCCTCAAATAGTAGTGAGGTACTTCTGACCAAGGGACGTGGGTGGGTGCTGTGGGTTAAACCACAGAGCCTAGGACTTGCCGATCAGAAGGTCGCAGTTTGAATCCCTGTGACGGGGTGAGCTCCCGTTGCTCGGTCCCTGTTCCTGCCAACCTAGCACGTCAAAGTGCAAGTAGATAAATAGGTACCGCTCCAGCAGGAAGGTAAATGACGTTTCCATGTGCAGCTCTGGTTTGCCAGAAGCAGCTTAGTCATGCTGGCCACATGACCTGGAAGCTGTACGCTGGCTCCCTCGGCAATAAAGCAAGATGAGCGCCACAACCCCAGAGTCAGTCACGACTGGACCTAATGGTCAGGGGTCCATTTATTTACTTCTGACCAAATGTGCCATCCTGCTGAATCTTACATTATTCTGAGGGCAGCACTAGGTCCAGCTTGTCAACGTCTGGTCCTCAGTGTTAGAAATTCTCAGAGGGTGTGGAGTTCACCTTGGGTCAGATTCCACCTAACCTGGTGGGTCTGGAAAACAAGCAACCTTCTTGTCGAGAGAAGGGACATACTAATGGGCCCAGCCTATTTCATTCAATTAGAAGGCCTTGTCACATTTGCTTTGTGAAGGTGGACCACTATAAATGGAAAACAATCCAACTGTGTATAAACCAACCTTTGAAGAGACCATCAAAATGAAAGAAGAGATATAATTTTTGCAGCTTGCTCACCTTTGCATTTATATTTGTATTATTTGCAGAACAAAACATAACTGGGGGCTAAAATTTCAATAAATACATCTCTCCTAGCTATCGTTCCTCTTTTCCACTTTTGCCAATTTTTATTTCCAGTTCTGTATTCTGATTATATTTTCTTCCTTATCATTCTCTTCCACCCCACCCCCCAAGTTGTCTTCTTTTTCTTTTTTACTATCATAATCTTTGTCTGGTGTTTGTGTCTATGTGTTCCACTATGCATTTTTTCCCCTTTGCCTTCCAGCCCCATCTAGTTTTCTCCTTGACAGTTTACCACTGACAAGGCATTTCCTTCAAACATAAACAGGCCTTCCTCCTTCTACTAGATGTTTAAAGCACTCCATTAATGTATGCACAACTTTTAGATAAAGCATAAGAGACAATTGTTAAAACATTGATGATGGAACTCATATGCTGAGACAGGCTTGTTTTAACATTTCTCTGAACTCTGAAGCATCTTGAAACCAAGAAAGTACCATTTATGCTTTAATTCCAGCTATTACTTATAGACTGTTTGCATGGCCTGGAGGGGGAAAAGACATCCCATTTACTATACTTTGATTGTTTGTGGTTCCACCACAAACTGTTGTCTGAAAAGGCTATAATAATTAAGGATAGACAGATCACTCCGTTCCTAATCTTCATCGCCTTCACAAATGTTTGTTCATAAATTCAATCTCTCCTGTTTCCAAATTAATCTGTGGGTTTTCAGAAATCTGCATGAAAATTTCTAGCTATATTTTAAAGAAACCATTTCTCACATTTGCCTTGTGGGACCAATGTATTTTATTTCAGAATATACTCTTTAAAATGCATTTTGATGTTTCTTTACAATTGCCATGCCAATTCTGAAGAAGTGCAAAATCCAAAGGATGTTCTGATCTGCACATTGGTAAGGGAGGTATGAACAAAGTCTGTTCAGATTGGGATTTTCAAAACTATCATTTCTCAAGCCTCTCTATCCATATCTTCCAAGAATTAAACAAATGGAGCTTTTTTAAAAGAATAAAACAGGCATGTAGAATTCACTCAAAATATGATGCTTGTTCAACTTTACACAAATTTATCTTCAGCAGGTGATAAAAACAGAATTGCCAGATAAATCTTAAGCTGATTCTTTGCATTTCTTACAAACTATTTCAGTTAGACCCGGTTGCATTATAAAGGTTGTTATTGCTGGACAGGTTAATTGTCTCTTTTCATTCTGATGGATAGCAGGTAATTTTATTTTTAATGTTTGGTCAAAACTTGTAGCTTTTCATGCAAGACAAGGGAAGACCACACAATGGTGTAGACTTGGTAATGATTTTACACTGTCTTTCAAGAGCCAAAGGCTAGAACACTTAGATCTTGGAACAAGTTTTAAGGTGTTAGCATTTAAATTCAAATACATAAAATATTGTGTTTACTAAGACTACACTTTGGGGTAAACCTGAACGTCTTGGTAGTCAGGTTTATATTTTTCATGAGTTTCATTTGCCTTGGGGAACCAATTATATGGCCAAAAAAACCAACAACATTTGAACTTAATGTGGGAATCCCACTATTTAGTAGCTAAAGTGCATTGCGGAGGCCACAGCACACATTATTTGGTCTCTTAAATAGTTCCCTGAGGCACTAAAAAATGACCATGACAACACAAATACAGATAAATAAACACCAGCACATATAGCAAGCACTTTACACGTTTCATCTTTGCATTCATATTTACAGTGGAACCTCGGGTTGCAGACGTAATCCATGACGGAGGCACGTCTGCAACCTGCAGCGTTTGCATCCTGAAGTGCTGCGTCTGCGCAGGCGTCGGTGCGATTTAGCGCTTCTGTGCATGTGCGAGCGGCAAAACCCAGAAGTAACCTGTTCAGGTACTTCTGAGTTTCCCGCGGTCCACAACCCGAAAACACATAACTTGAAGCGTCCATGACATGTGGTATTGACTGTATTCAAAAATGTTACTAAACTATTATTGATTATAAGCTCTGCATGATTTTACTTTCCTCAGAAACAGTACTTGATTATATTAGGCCACATGACAACTTTGAATACTTCTGGCTTATTATCCAAGGACCTTGGGGAATAACAGCCCTAGTGTGGTGGCAGGGATCTCCAAGGAACTCACAATACTCCCAGACTCATGAAAATACACTTTCCTGTTCTTCTCCCAGGAATTTATCTAAACTGAACTAGTGGGACCAACTTAAGTTGTGATCCAATACTTACTTGGGAGTGAGCTCCATTTAACTCAGGGGGAATTACTTCCTAGTAGATGTGCACAGAGTTGCACTGTCATTTTAAGTATGTTGTTTAGCAGCATATCAGTGGCATAGCAGCATCACCTTGTCCTCCTCAGCTGCAATCAGCTGCTTCATCTGCAGAAGACGTCAGCAGCAGCCTTCCCTTCTTCTAGCTGGGCTGTCTGCTTCCCACCACCAACCCCAGCTGCCCTGGTGGCATGACTGGTGATATGCTGGTATTGCCTATTGCAGGCATAGGCAAACTCCGGCTCTCCAGATGTTTGGGACTACAGTTCCCATCATCCCTAGCTAACAGAACCAGTGGTCAAGGATGATGGGAATGAATTATAGTCCCAAACATATGGAGGGCTGGAGTTTGCCTATGCCTGGCCTACTGTGTCCACACCCCTCAATATGTGCATGGATGTTATCTGTGCAAGCCACGATGAAAGGATTTGCATCAGGCTTCCTCAACCTCGACCCTCCAGATGTTTTGAGACTACGATTCCCATAATCCCTGACCACTGGTCCTGCTAGCTAGGGATCATGGGAGTTGTAGGCCAAAAACATCTGCAGGGCCGAGGTTGAGGAAGCCTGATTTGCTTCCTGAAAAACAAGGAGATGATGACGACAACAATGCAGTGGGCATAGCATGGGTTGCCAATGTCCGGGGCCACTGTGTATACCACACCTTTTTCCTTTGCCTAGAAAAGCACCTTATTGGCTCCAAAATGACCTCTGCTGAAACAATCATTCTGCTTCTAGATTTCTGCATCTTCCCTGGCTTTGATTTAACCTGTTTTCAGTTCTGTCTCTGTTTTCTGCCTTAGATTTATGGCGTTCTATTTATTTTAATTTAGAAAGCAAATTGAGTTTTTTTAAAAATTAATTATAAATATATTGCACCCTGTTCTTTGACTGAATTAATTAATTACTTAAAATCGAATGCATACTAGACTCCGTATGGTCTCAATTTGTATCATTTATTAACAATAGTAAAGTAATCTCATTCTGTCTCAGTCACTGTGGAGAAATTATCTTAATGCTCTAGATTTAAGTATACCCTGTGGATGTGAACTTAATCTGTAACGCAGAATATTTTCCAAGTCTGTTTTGAGGCTGTGTGGATGACTGCATAAAAGTTTTAATATATGTACATGTATATGTATTGTTCTGGACGACAACACTTTATGCCTGGCAATTGTTTTAAAAATGTTCAATAAAGTTTGTACTTTTTTTAAAAAAAATGTAATTAAAACGTAATAAACTTTGTTAATTTTTTGGGTGCACCATTGTTCTGATCTGAAGCTTCACACAGGAAATAATGGAATAAAAAAACAGAATGAAAGAAAACTGATTTTAAGTTGTTTATTTAAAATTTCCAGTTATGGGATCACTTGCATTTGCTAAAGGTTGAGGGAGCATCCTATAGGGGCCCAAAGCTTGATATGCTGTGATATTTCATCTGAAAACTGTATAATAGCAAATATCAACGTACACTAGCCAATGCAAAATGATTTTATGTGTGGGCCAGCAGAAGAATGAGTGTGTCATAGCTGGCACCTAGATTGTTTACCACTTCATGATGAAATACTAATTACAGCTTTCCCTTTCACTAAGAGTCCTGTGTTGCTGTACACATCTTCGTGATATGACAAAGTGTTAAATAGATGCATATTTGCACCGTTCAGACACCAGCATCCCAGACAAGGGACAATCTAGACACAACACTAAGCTTGTCTTTATCCTTTCTGAAGGTTTGGTGAGCTGGACAGAAAAATCAGAGCAGGAAGCACGATGCCTGATAGCTATTTATAAACATTCAGATAACATTTGGCATAAGATGGCCGTATTTCTTGCCAGCATCCCGGATGATACATCACTGAAAAAAATGATTGGATTATTAATTGCTGCAGGCTTAAAGTGTTGCATGAATCTTTTAAGTGCAAGAAATTACATGTATGCAGCATATAAGGTAGATTGTCATGTGGTGGTCTTGTATGTATTATTTATTTTCATATGTGTATCCATATTTGGAAGCTACAAAAGATCACAGCTTCCTGTTACATGTGCATGCAAAAAGCAGCTCAATGCAGCCATCACATTAATTGTATAATACACAGGATCTCTCTCAAAAGGTCTCTAAGATGACATGCAGCTTTACAACCAACAACACAACCCATCAAAATAATGGAATGCAACAAAATCCAGTATCTGTGACAAAAATCTACTTGCATATATACAAGTATATCTATGTGAGAACTGATAACTTTGAAGCAGTTCTAAAGAACCTCTGTGCTAAAATAGCACATAATTTAATTCTCAGATCACCAATGTTGCCAGCACCAGGTTTGTTCTCACCAGTTTCCTCACTAAAGGCGAAGGATAAGAGAACTAAGCTGCAAGAATGTCCCAGAAAGCAGAGACTAAGATGAGATACGCAGAGATGGAAAACCGCAGCAGGTAAAGAGACAAAATAGTTGAATCACGTTGTTTTGATTGTTAGTTGTTCCCGAGGCAGCATGATGCATAAGTAGCATGTTGACTCCACAGAGTAGCCCAAGGTAAACATGGAATCTAACCACTTAAGTAACAAAAAAATAAAATAACCGTGATGACTGTAGCTGACTGTTTACATAAGAACTGCCAGTGTTTCATATGTGAACACTTCAGGCTATTCTGTCTCAAGGTAAATGCACACAAAACTGGGATGAATGCAACCTTTAATATCAGCACTTCCTTAGTGGGTTGAGAAGAATTGCACACACCAATATCTACCTAAATCAATGAATTCTTCATTTTTAACTGTGTAATGGCTATATTTTCTAGGTAAATATTATGAGAAAGGAATGAGACAGAGGCGCCACCTTCTCCAGAGGATTCAGGGGGACGGACACAACGTCCTGATATCGCGCTCGCAATGTCAGCTGGTGTCCTGGCATGGTTTACTCATAGAATCATAGAATCATAGAATTATAGAGTTGGAAGAGACCACAAGGGCCATCGAGTTTAACCCCCTGCCAAGCAGAGGTTAGCCTTAGGGTAACTCCTTAGCCTTTACTCCTTAGCCTTTTCTTCTCTCAAGGAAGGGGAAGTTTAGGATCAGAGTTTTCCTTCTCCTAGTTGGGCTGCCTTCCCAGGTTGATGAACCCTGTCTGCCTAATTTGTGGCCCTCTACTTGTTGTTGGATTGTTGTTGTTGTTGTTTAGTTGTTTAGTTGTGTCCAACTCTTCGTGACCCCATGGACCAGAGCATGCCAGGCACTCCTGTCTTTCACTACCTCCCGCAGTTTGGTCAAACTCATGCTGGTAGCTTCGAGAACACTGTCCAACCATCTCATCCTCTGCCATCCCCTTCTCCTTGTGCTTTCAATCTTTCCCAACATCAGGGTCTTTTCCAGGGAGTCTTCTCTTCTCATGAGGTTGCCAAAGTATTGGAGCCTCAGCTTTAGGAACTGTCCTTCCAGTGAGCACTCAGGGCTGATTTCCTTAAGAATGGATAGGTTTGATCTTCTTGCAGTCCATGGGACTCTCCTCCAGCACCATAATTCAAAAACATTCATCCTTCAGCGATCAGCCTTCTTTATGGTGCAGCCAAGGCTGTCAACTTTTCCCTTTTCTTGCGAGGAATCCTATTCTGAATAAGGGAATTTCCCTTAAAAAAAGGGAAACGTTGACAGCTATGGGTCCAGCTCTCACTTCCATGCATCACTACTGGGAAAACCATAGCTTTAACTATATGGACCTTTTTCGGCAAGGTGATGTTGGATAGATTACAACTTCCATTATGGCGGACTATTGGCCATGTGATAGTGATTGTAGGGGATGAGAGTTGGAAACCAACAACTGGAGGGTCGCAAATTCCCTATTCCTAGTTTGAAGATGCAGGAAACAGGATGAACAAAACAAAAAGCCCATATGTACAATATGGCTTAGCACAAGAGGTAGCCCACAATTCTACCAAGAGTGGTAAGATTCTCTTACTAGGTTTGCCATCATTCATTGGCAGGGCACATGCTCTCCATGTAAAAGACCCCCAAGTCCCATCCTTTACATCTCCAGGTAGAACTGGATGCCATGTGAAATCCTGCAGCCATTGACCACTGCTCTGAGGCAACCTCCTAGGTTCTTAGGGATGCCCTTGGTGTAGAAAAGGGATGACTAACCTCTGGCTTTCCAGATGTTATTGGACTCCTGGCCCCATGCCAGCCACCATGGCCAATGGGACTCATAGCCTAACAACTTCTGGAGAGCCAGAGGTTACCAACCCTTGGCTTAGAACACCCTGTATCCTAATGGTACCAAAGAAGAGAGGACGAAAAAGTCCACCATGCTCTTGACACTGTATGACCCCAAAGTTCTATAAAATGACTGGGACTCCTTCTTACCAAACCTGAAACAAATCACATCTTCAGTACAATAAGTAGCATGACCTTCAACTCCCCAAAAGTCAAGAAAACATTCAGCACCTAAAAAAAAAATACACCATTCTTCAAGGCACTATGGAAATGTAATCCATTTCAGACACCATGAAAAAGCCCTCTCGTGCTGGTGATGACTGGAAAGCACAACTTTAACTGCAATGATAACACTGGCAAGGTAGTGATAAGGTTCTTTAAAAAAAATGAAATAGCATGAGCGAATTATATCATCACAAGCAGTATATAGTGGCTGACTCCAAGTTGAGAAGTGTGAGAGTTAACTTCTATTTTTTTGCAAAATAAATAGGGAGGGGGAAGACAGAAATGGAATTTAAACAGAAATTAATCTCATCTTCAGATAATTTGAATTAAAGCAAAGGCTAATTTTGCCCTTGGCTTCCATATCTCCTCCTAATATGATTATTCACCAAGTGTTGCTGGTAATGGGTGAGCAATACATTTTAATAAGCAAACAACAATGGTAAAAAAAACAGTTAAGCTCTGATTCCTATGACTTGCCTGCCATTCCGCCAAATGTTTCCCTTGGACCGTTTGTGAAAAGCACGATGCTGAAGGATTTCTTTCATAGCAACATGAAAGTCGTATGTGTCACCCCAAATTAGGGACAGGCTGGCCAGCTCAGGGTTGCTTCTGCTTTTGCAGCAATTTCTGAGAAGATCGATAGATATAGACTGCCTCATAACACTAAGCCATTCATCTGGCTAAAGTGCAGAGGCATGTGTACCTTTGACCTTAATAGATAAAGAGTCATCTCCCTTGGATGGCTGTGAATTTCCTACAGAAACAATGATTTCCAATTACCTGTACGCTGATGCAACGTGGCAAGTGGCAGCTGGGAAAAACAACTTGTATCATCCCCTGTTTGCTTAAAACGTGTCGCATCTGGATTTGTGTAGATAAATCCACACATCGGTGCCACGTTGGCAATCTTATAGAGCTTATAATTGAAATTTGCTAGTGTGAAGCAAGTCCCTGCCTGCATGAAAAATTGCATTTCTTCAAATATAATTCCTCCTCCTCTTCAACAATATATATATATATATATATATATATATATATATATATATATATATATATCAGGGTGACTATCAACATTCCTGAAAGACATACTTGAAGTCATGGATCACTGATTCCTTATCCCCGCAGTAAAGCAGGACTTTGTCACTGCCTTAAATGTAGATGGGACTAATGTTCTGCATACAGTGGTATCTCGGTTTATGGACTTAATCCGTTCCGGAAGTCCGTTCTTAAACCGAAAACGTTCTTAAACTGAGGCACTCTTTCCCTAATGAGGCCTCCCGCTGCCTAGCAGCAAGCACCATTGAACACAGTGGACTTCTCTCTAACTAAATATGCAAAGGATCAGGCTGCATGGTTTCTTTAATCTGTTGACAGCCTTCGTTGCACTCCATCACATTATCACATTACCGTTAACACGTGCTAAAAGGAAATCACAAAAACTCTTTCTTGACTCTTTTTAGTCCTAGAACACAACACACTAACACAAGTCTTGTGACTCATTTGTACTAAGATTATCTTCAACACCCACACAGTCCTCCAAACTTAACACATCTAAAAGAAATCAATAGCTATCGAAAGGAAGCCAGCACTTTCCTTCACATTCTTAGTCATATGTCTCCTGAATCAACTACAAAAGTCAATGTTGTTACGAATCTTCAGTAGATTTATTAACATTTGCTCTGTATGTGTACAAAACCTCAGTACTAATATGTTATTATGAACTTCAGTTAGATATACGCACTACTCTTTGAATAGATAGATAGATAGATAGATGATAGATAGATAGATAGATAGATAGATAGATAGATAGACAGACAGACATATAGATGATTGATAGATAGATGATAGATGATAGATGATAGATAGATAGATAGATAGATAGATAGATAGATAGATGATAGATGATAGATAGACAGAGAGACAGACAGACAGACAGATAGATAGATGATAGATAGATAGACAGACATATAGATGATAGATAGATAGATAGATAGATAGATAGAGATGATAGATAGATGATAGATAGATAGATAGATAGATAGATAGATAGAGATAGATGATAGATAGATGATAGATAGATGATAGATAGATAGATGATAGATAGATAGATAGATGATATAGATAGATGATAGATAGCTATAGATAGAAGATAGATAGATGATAGATAGATAGATAGATAGATAGATAGATAGATAGATAGAGAGAGATAGATAGATAGATAGATAGATAGATAGATAGATAGATATAGATAGATAGATGATAGATAGATGGTGGATAGATGATAGGCAGACATATGATAGGCAGACATATACAGATAGATAGATGATATAGATAGATAGATGATATAGATAGATGATAGATAGCTATAGATAGATAGATGATAGATAGATGATAGATAGATAGATAGATAGATAGATGATAGATAGATGATAGATAGATATAGATATAGATATAGATGATATAGATATAGATATAGAGATCGAGATCGAGATCGAGATCGAGATCGAGATCGAGATCGAGATCGAGATCGAGATAGATAGATAGATAGATAGATGTTAGGCAGACATATAGATGATAGGATAGATAGATAGATAGATAGATAGATAGATAGATAGATAGATAGATGATAGACAGAGAGATAGATTATAGATAGATAGATGTGCATTTTGGGGATGTGCCTTGGTTTTACATGCATCATGAATTATGAGATGAATTAGGGTCATTTGAGGATGGCTCTCTTATTTCTGAGGCATTAAAATGTCTCAACTCGAGACAGATCAGGGACTTCCTAAGCTTCCATATGGCTGTATGGTCTCAAACATATAGACTGCAACACTGCTTGTTTTTTTCCCCTCCCTGAGAAATGAAACCAAGCTGACTAGGAAAATGTCCAGAGCTTGAGAGGGTGTGTGTGGAGGTGGGAAAAAAATCTTTTGTTTAGCCACAAAGATCTAGCTTTTAATCAAAGTGAATTATTTCCCCAGGGCATTCCAACCACGGTGGTTGGGAAAGAATTTACAACTGCCTTTTTAAGTGAGCGTCTGCCCCTCCCTATGCAAGTTAATAGAAATATATTCACTGTATCCTTCCAAATTTCAGGGTTTTTCCACGGTGCTTCATGGGAGGTAATGTATTCTTCTTCCAAGTCTTTCCTGGTGAGTTATGACATTTTTCAACTACCTTCTTCCCTCATGAAAATCGGTATAACCCCACAAATCTGTGGTGGGACCCTTAGCCAGCCTCCAACAAGCCCTTGGAAAAACATGGTCCTTGTTTGGGGGGTGACAGTTCCCCCATGCCAGTCTTTCTTGGAGTTCCAATCTACTTTTCCCCCCTCCACCATCCTTATTGTAGGGTTACTTGATTTGTTTCCACTCCCTGCTTCCATGTTCACAAACACAGTGGCATTAATTGTCAAAAAGGGAAACAGTGCATGGACTGAGTTCTGTACCACATGATTAAGTTTAATGTCTGATCTGCAACATTTTTTAACAAGCTGGCGCCAGCCTATCCAAACCCTGCGTAGCTCTTCTTTCTACCAAGGTGAGGTTTAGGAACTGCTATTGCCACATTCACCTTGAATGGCAACCATACCTCAGCTCCAAGCATCACAGCATATTATGTTGGGGTGTCAGGATTTACAATGTCCCTCTCGCACCAAGACACAGCAAGCTGGCAGGTTTATTACGCTTAGATTTCTTTTACTACTGTATTTACTACTGTATTTACACAGTAGTTCAATCTGAGCTCACATCTCAGTCATATTCCGATGACAACGATGTTGGACTCACTAAAGGGCGGGCTCTTCGCCAACAGGATATCCTCCACCAGCCACCCCTCCTCCTGTTTGACTGACATTGTACCTGGACTCTACTCCTTCGCCTTGACCGTGGGAACTAGGGAGCAGTCTGCCCCTCCCCCTCTTGGGCCATGTCTAAAAACTGCAGTTCCTCTGAAGCAGCTTCTGTCTGCTCTACACTGGCATTACAGGATGGGAGGGACCTGCATCACTCCCAATATGGGAAGGAATCAAGCCTCTACTTTTTCCACCCTGCCCCCTTCCTCTCCAGAGACTTCCAGAGAGCCACTGTGGTGTAGTGGTTAAGAGTGGTAGACTCGTAATCTGGTGAACCAGGTTCATGTCTCCGCTCCTCCACATGCAGCTGCTGGGTGACCTTGGGCCAGTCACACTTCTTTGAAGTCTCTCAGCCCCACTCACCTCACAGAGTGTTTGTTGTGGGGGAGGAAGGGAAAGGAGAATGTTAGCCGCTTTGATTCTCCTTCGGGTAGTGATAAAGTGGGATATCAAATCCAAACTCTTCTTCTTCGCTGCTGCTCTGGGAAGGGACGTCCCTGACATGGGGAAACCCAGTCAGATGGGCAGGGTATAAATAATATATTAGTAGTAGTAGTAGTAGTAGTATTTGATTTTCACTGCTAAATCAGTTGAAACAAATGTAAGGGGAGGCACTAATGTGTCCTATTTGCATGGAGAAAGCCTCAGATCAAATGAAACTAAACCACAAGGGTGAACCAGTACATAGTAGACAATGGTGGTCAACAGAAGAAGTCCCAAGACTCTCTCAAGGCAAATCTTTTTAAAATGTAGTATAAACACCGACAATTGGGAAACACTGGCCTGCAAACATTCCAGTTGGAGAACAGCCTTTACCAAAGGTGTAATGGGCTTTGAAGACGCTCAAACTCGGGACGAAAGGGAGAAACGTGCTAAAAGGAAGGCACATTTAGGGAACCCTTACCATGATCAATTCCCGCCTGGAAACCAATGTCCCCACTGTGGAAGGATGTGCGGATCCAGAATTGGCTTCCACAGTCACTTATGGACTCACTGTTAAAACCTTGTTTATGGAAGACAATTTTACTCAGCTACGAGCGATCGCCCAAGAAGAAGAAGAAAAGTAGACAAACAAGCATCTTTCTTCTTATCAGTGAGGAATGGGACCTAACCATTTGTAATCAGGCCCATGCTAGATATCTGGGTGGGCAGGCAAAGTGTTGCTGTCCTTGGGGAAGTGTAGCCTGCTGTAAATATGCTTAGCCATGCCCACGATTAGCCAAGTTCCCGGATGCAAAGTGGCAAACTAGTATTTATATCCCTTCTAAGGGGTAGAGGCAACACACACAGAGAGATGATAAACTGTGTGTGGCTGTGTTCAGATAACACCTTAAGAACCTTCTTGTGTGGCTAATCTCAGAACTTGCTCCTCTTTGTATGCCTAGAATTCTTTAACGCCCTTAGCGCCAACCTAAATAGCCATTAGCATTTGTTAAAGGCTTATTTATTTAATGTATCAATGCCAGTCCTTGGAAAGCTGCCAAAACAATGCTGGCAATCCTTTCCATTTTTAACTCACTGAATATTTGTATCTCGGGAGAATCGTTTTTCTGTTATCCGTAAATTCTGTTTTGACCTGACCTTGAAAAGTACCTGAAACTAATGTGGATTATCAAGATTTTCTGAAGAGGACACAAGCTTAAATTCAAGCAGGTTTTTTTTCTCTCTTTCAAACATCATGAGCACTTCATCAAAATAAAATAAAATGCCAATGTTATGAAATGAGAGGGGGGATCTAGAGTAAAGAGCACTGTAGGCTGATAGCACTTATGCAAATCAAACGGTTTTTCAACACGCTGTATTTAGGCCAGGATGAAACAAACATCTGAACGTATCTGTTCCCTCAGAAGAGATGCAGCTGGGATTTTGATGAGAAATCTCTTTATCTGTTTCCCCCCTCCTTTCCCCTTTTTGTGCTGAACTAACAGCAGAAAAGTTTATCATAATGTGTGGATTTGCAAGGAACAAAAAAGCTTATTCTGAAGCTGCTCAAGTGAAGTCAGGAGAAGTGAGGCTGGGAATATGGTAGCAGCAAAGCTGGCAAAGTCTGTGAATAAATGTGTTATAAAGGTGGAGAGGCAGTGCTGTGTAGCAGTTAGGGCACTGGACTAGGACCTAGGAGAACAGAGTTAAAACCCCATGAAGATCACTTTGGGGAGGGGGGGTCAGCCACTTTTCCTCAGCCTAACCTACCCCACAGGGTTGTTGTGAGGATAAAATGAAGAAAGCGATAACCATGTGCAGCACCTTGAATTTGTTTTAATAAAGATGGGATATAAATGCAACAAAAACAACAACAACAACAGATCTGATCCTTCCATTTTCAGGAAGATGAACCTGACAGTAATGTTTTGGGTTCCTTGGGAGAGGAAGGTTTCAGGATGGGATAAGGGAAAAGGAAATAATAATTAACAACAACAACAACAACAATTATTATTTGTTGTGTACGGGCCACATGATCTCCTGCAATGATTTTGCAAAGTTTTTTGCAGATAAAGTCGCTCAGATTCGGGAAGAGGTAGACGCCACTGTGGGAGCAGGGCCGGGGCGGGAGAGTGCTAGAGTCCTGTCTAGTCAAATTGCATGGGATCAATTCCAATCTGTTACCACCGAGGATGTGGACAGGCTGCTTGGACGAGTGAAACCAACCACCTGTCTCCTTGATCCTTGCCCATCCTGGCTTATAAAAGCTAGCCAGGAAGGACTGGGTGATGGGCTTCGTGAGGTGGTGAATGCTTCCCTCCGTGAGGGAGCCTTCCCAGACCCACTGAAAGAGGCGGTTATCAAACCACTTCTTAAAAAACCATCTTTAGATGCGGCCACGATGGCCAACTATCGCCCAGTCTCAAATCTTCCATTCTTGGGCAAGGTGATTGAGCGAGTGGTTGCTGAACAACTCCAGGCACGCCTGGAAGAAGCGGACCATTTGGATCCCTTCCAGTCGGGATTCAGGCCTCATCATGGGACTGAAACTGCCTTGGTCGCACTGGTTGATGATCTCCGGCGGGCCAGGGACAAAGGTGAGAGCTGTTTCCTGGTTCTGCTGGATCTCTCAGCGGCGTTTGATACCATCGACCATAACATCCTCCTGGACCGTCTTGAGGGGCTGGGAGCTGGGGGCACTGTCATACAGTGGTTCCGCTCCTTCCTCCTGGGCCGTGTTCAGAAAGTGGTGGTGGGGGATGAGTGTTCAGACCCCTGGGCTCTCACTTGTGGGGTGCCTCAGGGTTCTGTCCTCTCCCCCATGCTTTTCAACATCTACATGCAGCCGCTGGGAGAGATCATCAGGGGGTTTGGGCTGGGTGTTCATCAGTATGCGGATGATACCCAGCTCTACCTCTCTTTCAAATCAGAACCAGTGAAGGCGGTGACAGTCCTGTGTGAGTGTCTGGAGGCGGTTGGAGGATGGATGGCGGCTAACAGATTGAGATTGAATCCTGACAAGACAGAAGTACTGTTTCTGGGGGACAGGAGGCGGGCAGGTGTGGAGGACTCCCTGGTCCTGAATGGGGTACCTGTGCCCCTGAAGGACCAGGTGTGCAGCCTGGGAGTCATTTTGGACTCACAGCTGTCCATGGAGGCACAAGTTAAATCCGTGTCCAGGGCAGCTGTGTACCAGCTCCATCTGGTACGCAGGCTGAGACCCTATCTGCCTGTGGACTGCCTCGCCAGAGTGGTGCATGCTCTGGTTATCTCCCGCTTGGACTACTGCAATGCACTCTACGTGGGGCTACCTTTGAAGGTGACCCGGAAACTACAACTAATCCAGAACGCAGCAGCCAGACTGGTGACAGGGAGCGGCCGCCGAGACCATATAACACCGGTCTTGAAAGACCTACATTGGCTCCCAGTACGTTTCCGAGCACAATTCAAAGTGTTGGTGCTGACCTTTAAAGCCCTAAACGGCCTCGGTCCAGTATACCTGAAGGAGTGTCTCCACCCCCATCATTCTACCCGGACACTGAGGTCCAGCACCGAGGGCCTTCTGGCGGTTCCCTCACTGCGAGAAGTCAAGTTACAGGGAACCAGGCAGAGGGCCTTCTCGGTAGTGGCGCCCTCCCTGTGGAATGCCCTCCCACCAGATGTCAAAGAGAACAACAACTACCAGACTTTTAGAAGACATCTGAAGGCAGCCCTGTTTAGGGATGCTTTTAATGTTTGATGTATCATAGTATTTTAATATTCTTTTGGAAGCTGCCCAGAGTGGCTGGGGAGGCCCAGCCAGATGGGCGGGGTATAAATAATAAATTATTATTATTATTATTATTACCCCCAGGCATCCTTGGCTGCTTCCAACAGAATATTAAAAAACACAATAAATCCTCAAACATTAAAAACTTCCCTAAACAGGACTGCCTTCAGATGTCTTCTAAAAGTCAGATAGTTGTTTATTTCCTTGACATCTGATGGGAGGGCATTCCACTGTGCAGGCGCCACTACCGAGAAGGCCCTCTGCCTGGTTCCCTGTAACCTCACTTTCCGCAGACATCTCCTTATTCTTTACACACACACTGTGCTGTATAGCTCTCAAGTTAAAGATTATTTTTTTTCCCCTGTAAAAATATTCGCTTGTTTATCTGTTACTTATATCCATACGTATGGGCCACTTTTTTTCCACTCAAAGAACTTCAAAGCAGCATACATGATTTTTTAAAACCCTACAGTGAAAGTTCATAAACACTGAGATACCCATTTTCTTTACCAGACAATGACTCTTAAGCAAAAGAAAAGAGGGGAAAATCAATCCTATTCCCACAACCTAGAAATACTGGCTTCCATAAACCAAAGCTCTGAACTGATGCAAGGAAAACGGGGAGGGCAGAGATCAAAGCATGGAGTTGTTATAGCAACTGGCATTCGGAGAATAAGTCTGAATTTCATAAAATACATATGGCATCTCAAGATATACAAAAAGAATAAACTGAGTAACTCGTTTAAAAAATACTACAAGCTCTGTAGAGGATTCAGCCTGCTGGGTGAGCCAGCTTCATAGACAAGTTTGCAGGAGGAATTTTAATATATCTCTTTATGTTGCTGGAGGGTGAGCTGTCTGAAGTGCCTCATAGAGCTTCTGCCTTGTCTTCAGGGGCTGGAGTGAGGATCACACTGAGCTGAAGCAGTCTAGGACAAAAGAGGGGCTCTTAGTTGGGATGTTTGGGTGTGTTCCTATTCCGTATATTTGGTTGGGACTGCTGTGAAGAGTAGTTCAACTTTGTTAATCTCTTTCTCTTTGCTAGCTTGACTTATTATTTGAAAGTTTTATATACTTCAAATGTGTTATTAATTGACAATCAGTAAGGCTATATTACAAATGGAAAAATTTATCAGAGAGAGGGACATATACAGAATATGTAAAAGAACAATGTCAAAATATTAATCCGTTGGCAGATCTTGATTGAACTTCTGGGTGCAGATAGGATAATTTTATAAAATTTAAAGTAAGTTAAGCAGCATGGAGAAAATAAAGTTAAGTGCGTATTTAAGGAATTTAATCTGGGAACATAATGGGAAGATCAGAGGTCATGTCAAATTCAATTACAAAATTATGTACAAAGCAAGTATCAGTTAAGGAATGAATGACTGTTTTATTTCTATGGTCATCTTTATTTTGTCTTTAACATTCACTGATTATTTTTGTTATATAATTTTCAACCAATAAAGCATTAAAAAAAATGTGTTATTAATTGTTGAGTGATCCTAATATAGAACAGAGTGTCCCTATTTTCATCTGAGAAATTTTGGAGGGTATGATAACCATATATTTCTCTTGCAGTCTGCAGCATCCCTGTCTGCCTGTGATTCCCGATCTGCAAAAATCTACATGGGACGAGTTACACCTGTCCTGTCCTGAGCTTTAATTGAAGTGTTGACTACCTGAGATTAGCGTAGTCGTAGCTGCTTACTTTTTATTTTTTTTAAAAAAGGGTGCATGTGGCAAATCTGCTACAAAAAAAGGAGAGAATTCCATTATGTTCCACAGCTTTGGAGCCAGCTGTTGCGTGTGACCTCAGGGGGCGGGCATTTCTTTATATCCTAACACCTGTGATTTGTGACCTTTTGGTCAATTGTCTGTCTGTCTGCCATAGTGTATAATGCAAATATGCCCAGCTGAATTCTCCATCATGATCATATCAAAGCCTTAAAACATCATAGGAGGAAAGGTGCATTGTAGTGCAAACTATCAATTGATTTTTTAAAAATCACATCAGTATCAATATAGACCAGCAGTCACAGCCACAAAATGTTTATACACCATGGACCCAAACCTGCCCAAACCTGTTTTTCAACACATCTCTCAATACTATAAAACCTTCCACTGAATAAAATGAAACGCTTAGCTGAAACTGCAAGTTTTAATTTGATCCTATTAGAAGATGTTGCTGTGGAAGCAAAGAATGATTATACTCTTTATATCCCATTTGTCCCACCTGAAAGTGAGGGCTTAGGCTGACATATTGTTGAAACACCTAACACTCCAGCCTTATTCTGTAGTAGTTTCCTCCAGTGCTGATATTTGAACTGTAAACTCATCAGGTTACGGATGTGTGTTGACCTTAGTCTATGATGTACAATTTACATTGATTGTGCTATATTGCATCTTTAAAATTTGTGAGCATCCACATCATATACTTGAAGCAATCTTCTCTTACGCCACTTAATCAGGCATGGCTTCCCTCAAAGAATTCTAGAAACTAAAATTTCATACCCTCCAACATTTATCCAATGAAAATAGGGACATCCTATTGAATAATAATAATAATAATAATAATAATAATAATCAAACATATATAAAAACTTAATACAGTCATACCTCGGGATGAATACACTTCAGGTTAGGCAAATTCGGGTTGCACTCTGTGGCGACCCAGAAGTAACGGAGCACATTACTTCCAGGTTTCGCCGCGCCCGCATGCGCAGACCGTCAAAATGACGTCACGCGCATGCACAGAAGCGCCGAAACATGACACACGCACGCGCAGACATGCCGTCGCATCTCGCGTTCCATTCGGGATGAAAACGGTGCTCCGGAACGGATGCCGTTCGCATCCCGAGGTACCATTAAACATTAAAAAGAACTTCCCTATACAGGGCTTCCTTCAGATGTTTGCTAAAGGTTGTATGGTTATTTATCTCCTTGGCTCAGGGTTGCATAACTCCATACTCTCCAACATTTTTCTGAGGAAAATGGGGATGTCCTATTCCACCATTATCATCATCATTATCATTAATACTAATAATAACCAGCCCATTTGACGGGGCTGCCCCAGCCACTCTGGGCAGCTTCCAACATTTATTAAAAAACATAGCAAAACATTAAACATTTGAGAGGGGAAATACTTCCCTGTGCAGGGCTGCCTTCAGATCTCTTCTAATGGTTGTATAGCTTCTTATCTCCTAGGTTCAGGAGTTGACTAACTCCATACCCTACAACATTTCTTCTGTGAAAATAGGGATGTCCTAAAGAAAAGCAGGACATTCCAGGATCAAATCAGAAACTGGGACGGTTTCTGTAAATCTGGGACTGTCCCTGGAAAATAGGGACACTTGGAGGGTCTGAAATTTGTTGGGAATTGTAACTCTGTCGGAGGTCCCTGCAATCTTTAACAAACTACCTTTCCCAGGATTCTTTGGAGGAAGCTATGATTCTTAAAGTGGTACAAGAGTGTTTTAAATAGATAATGTAGCTGTGACCCAAGCTGAAAGAAGCTATGAATCATGTGTTGTGATCTAACAGGGACTCTCTAAACCCCCTCTCTTCCTGTTATTGTAGAAGGTGGCGATCATCAAACACTGTGCAGGGACACAGTGCATGGCTGACAATATGAATTCATCTTGATGGTTCACAAATTGCAAAGGCTTCCAGAAATAAGACAACCATCACCTCACCTTCATAATGCTCTGTCTTCATCTATTTGTGTAACACACTTTGCATACTTTGCACAATGCAGCATCTGTCATCAGCATCTGCTTCCAGCATGGCATCAGCAAATCACACATGAAGCTCCGTGTCTCCTTGTGATGATAGCATTATGCACAAGAGGTTTATAATATTATGCCATCATAGGTTCTTCCCTATGTCAGGTAGTATCTCCCAGATGCAAATATGTCCCAACAGATTTTGACCAAATTAAAATCTAAGCATATCTACGGGTTGCCTGTGGTTAATGTTTTCAGTATTTTTTCACCTTATCTCAGTCTTACCTCAAAGTAGATTCTTAAATACATGCAAACATTTGGTTTGTCTTTATGCAGTGTTTTTTTTCTGGGGGGTACATACAGGGCAATCTTAACCATAGGCACCAGGGGTGCAGGGCAGCTGGGCACCGGCCTCTCAGGGGCGCCAGGCTAAGAGTCCGGGGCCCAAGAGTTGAAGTCCGGGGAAGAGCCTGCCCTTCTGCTGTTGGCCCTTCTGCTGTGGGCGGCTCTGTGCCACGAGATCGGGGGCGAGTGAGCCAGTGCGGTGCTGAGGCGGGTGGGTGGCTCTGCCCTCTTGCGCACCTGGGATTGGCGTAGGGCTGTGGAGAGGCTCTCCCAGAGCACACTGCTTACACCATGAGGCACCCGACACTGATGTCTCGGGCTGGTTTGTTGTGATGGGCTCCTTATGTTTCCTGTTTTCTGTTCCTAAGCAGAGATAAGTGTGGTGTTAGAGCTCCCTTAATAAAAGGTCAACAACTCCAGGGAACCTTTCCTTAATATAGGTCAACAATTTTGGGGTTCCCCCCACATCTCTGGGCAACAAGGGGGGGATGGATTTTGCACCCCAGTACCACATATGCTTAAGATGGCCCTGAGTACACGAGGGTATGCAGGACCGGCAACACCCCTTCCCCCATGTTAAAAGTGTGTCACTTACTGTAACACTTACTGTAAGACAGAGTTGTTCTGCCTGGCCTTTGGCTTGGAATCAACTTGTTTCCTTTTTCCTTTCTCCTTCTGTGATGGAACTCCTATTTGGGGACTTCCCTGGCTTTTCTCTGGCCCACGTAGGACCAGTCTGGATAGTTGGCCTTGGTGAAGACTTGACGTTTTCATCCCCCAAAAAGTTTTTGATTTGAGTTCCTACTGAAATGAGGCTGCATTTTAATGTCGTATTTTAATCTTGTTTTTAAGTTGTATTTCAATCAATTGTTTTTATACCTGGTGTTAGCTGCTCTGAGCCCGTTCTTGGCTGGGGAGGGCGGGGTATAAATAAAAATTATTATTATTATTATTATTATTATTATTATTATTATTATTATTATTACTTCATGATGAGTAGTGGCACCTCTTGAAAGAAAGGGGGGGAACATGTGACATCACATTCACTATGTGCAGGTGTATGGATGTGACGTCACACATCTGCATTGTGGCTCCTCTTCTTCCTCCTCTTCGCAACCAGCAAGGCACCCTATTCTGTGGGGAGGAGAGAGACTCTGCCTCCATGTCCAAGCCCACCCCCACCCCCCTGTAAAAGGTTGTCTCGCTTGCTGGCTGCAGAGGGCAGAACTGAACTGCTTGTCTCTCAGAAGGCAGCGCCGCTGCTGCCTTTTCTCATTGACTTTGTGGGTGCCTATATTATATTATTGTGGGTGTCCAAGCACTCATGGCCACCTGGAGCTGGCTCCTATGATGATGTCCCTTCATGTTCATATTGCTACTATTTTACAGATTATGTTAAGGTGACACTTGTAATCAGGCAAGCTAAATAGTGTACCAGAAACTTTATCCAAAATTTCTAGAACATGGTCAAGACATTCCACAAAACTCACCCCCAAATTCAAAGTGGGATTTGTTTTATGGGTTCTGCTTCTTTCCGGGTCTTTATTAACTGATGGGTCTAAATAAGGGGCACTAAATAAGTGACATACTGCACTCCACCCTGTTCTGTGCTTCTGGCAAATCTTATTCTGGGTGATCTAATCAATTTGAGATTGTTAGGTACAGTGTTCTTTCTTGATATACAGGACAGACTGGTTTCTTCCAGAGATACGACGTCCATGTAATTTTCCGAATACATTAGGCCAGAGGAACAGGTTGCAATTGGGGAAAAAGAACATTATTCCCCACTGCTTCAAATGTGGATTGTTAAATTCTTTAAGTATCCTGAAGCTCTGCCATTGATTCATTTTTCTTTTTTTGTTCCTAAGTATTCTTTATAACAGGTACAAAATGCAGAGCAGTAATAAGCCCTAAGCTTATTACTTAAAACATGGTAATGTGCTTTAATTTTACACTGTTAAGGAGATTTTCATGCATTATCAGATCATTGTCAGGCATACAAGCACATCTGCCCTGAATGGTGTCATCTGAACAATTTTCAAAGAATCCTGCAAGGTAAAAACGAAATCAAAGGAAGCTGTCTTCTATTCTTCACATCACTGGTTGACTGTGCCTGGATTTTTATATACCACAGGGAAGAATTTTTTTACAGCAGCCGCTTGTACCATATGTGGATTATTCCATTATAGAGGGAACATTTTATTGCTATTATGGATTATGTTCAAAACTAAAGTTGTGCCTGAGAGCATTATTGCGTATATTCCACTGGAAGAATTAGGAAGTGTTTTGATAAATGAAGAGCATAGAACTGCCCTAATTCAACAGGGGCATATTTTTGGAGTTTAAATCCTTTGAAACTGTGAACTTAACTGTTATTATATATATATATATATATATATATATATATATATATATATGCAGGTTTTGGTGTCCTCGGGTGTCTTCCCGTGTAAAAGTTGGGGTGTCTAGGCGACGTTTCGACGAGGTCTCACTCGTCATCTTCAGGCTGGTGCTTTCGGCTTCTTGTTACTGGAACAGAGCAGGGATCCTGCTCTGTTCCAGTAACAAGAAGCCGAAAGCACCAGCCTGAAGATGACGAGTGAGACCTCGTCGAAACGTCGCCTAGACACCCCAACTTTTACACGGGAAGACACCCGAGGACACCAAAACCTGCATTCCTGTACCCGTGAAAATCTACGAAAGCAAATATATATATATATATATATATATATATATATATATCATTTGGATAGAAAGGGCTAATGAAATGAAATGACTATGTAACAGCTTATGGGGAAAAGCTCAGTGGTCCAATACTGGCTGCTCACCCCTTCTCAGGGGTTGTAGGCCTTGCAGCTGTCCACCACAGACCCTCCAAGTGTCCCTATTTTCCAGGGACAGTCCCAGTTTTACAGAAGCCATCCCAGTTTCTGATTTGATCCTGGAATGTCCCACTTTTCCTTAGAATGTCCCTATTTCCATCGGAGAAATGTTGGAGGGTATGGAGTTATCCGACCCCCAAGCCATTTGAAGGCAGCGCTGTATAAGGAAGTTGTTGGTTTTTTTAAAGAAAAGTTTAATGTTTTCTTATGCTTTTATATATGTTGAAAGCCACCCAGAGTGGCTGGGGCAACCGAGTCAGATGGGTAGAATATAAATAGTAAAATTATTGTTGTTAATATTATTATGGAATAGGGTGTCCCTATTTTCATCGGAACAATCATAGAATCATAGAATCATAGAGTTGGAAGAGACCACAAGGGCCATCGAGTCCAACCCCCTGCCAAGCAGGAAACACCATCAGAGCACTCCTGACATATGGTTGTCAAGCCTCTGCTTAAAGACCTCCAAAGAAGGAGACTCCACCACACTCCTTGGCAGCAAATTCCACTGTCAAACAGCTCTTACTGTCAGGAAGTTCTTCCTAATGTTTAGGTGGAATCTTCTTTCTTATAGTTTGGAACCATTGCTCCGTGTCCGCTTCTCTGGAGCAGCAGAAAACAACCTTTCTCCCTCCTCTATGTGACATCCTTTTATATATCTGAACATGGCTATCATATCACCCCTTAACCTCCTCTTCTCCAGACTAAACATGCCCAGCTCCCTTAGCCGTTCCTCATAAGGCATCATTTCCAGGCCTTTGACCATTTTGGTTGCCCTCCTCTGGACACATTCCAGTTTGTCAGTGTCCTTCTTGAACTGTGGTGCCCAATGTTGGAGGGTATGTGATTTGTACATAAGGATTTTAGATAAATGACACAGAACAATAAACCGGAGCACCATTCTCCCAAAGTCCTGTCTTTCTGGTTGTCGTTAGAGAACCCCTCTGCTTGGTCACTTGGTCTCTGTTGTGTTGCTGAGGTAAATGAACAATCTTCTCAAAATGGCAGTCAGTTCCATTTAGGAGAATCAAAGTAAAGCGTGTTCTCCATCACGGAGAGCACGTGTTCCGATTGGGGATTTAAAGACACCTTGCTGTTTCTGGGCAGATGGTTTGGCAGATGGTTTGGCCAACTCGTAAGCAGGGCTGTTACTGGGGAAATTTAGATGTTGCCATTTAGTGATTGACAGCCCTATTTGTTAAATACAAGGCATGCAGCAACAGACGTCCTCTTTCGCTGCGTGCTTCGGATCACCCGCCCTCCCTTCCCTAATGTTAGGCTGTTTGCTTGACCTTGCTATTGCCTGTCATGGGATCGTCTGCTTTGGGGCAGGGGCCCGGTAGGAATTTTGCCATTTGGCTGATTAGTGTGTGCCACTTGGTTTTCACCTACCGCGTAGCAAATCGTCACAACTTGTAAGGTTTGCGGTTAGGCATTGGTCTGGAATTGGTTGCTGGAGGGGTATGGATTCGGCTGTGCCTGCCCCCCAAAATGCTGGTGGTGGTGGAGGGCTATGGATTCGGCTGTGCCTGCCCCTCCAAAATGCTGCTGCTGCTGCTGAAGGGTTTTACCATTAAAGGAACCCAGGGGCTCCCCCATGCTTTTGTCCGAAACCCCCTGGCAAGGGGCTAGGGCCACGCAAGCCCCTGGGAGCATGCTGGGGAGAGGTGAGGCATGGTTCCCAGTCCTGTCTCTCTCCCCAGGTGACTTACCCTTCCTGACTTTGCTGGGGGTGCGAATGTCAGAGCTGTCCCCGTGCGGGGGCAGTTATTGCTACCAATGCCTAAGCAACCACTCACATTGCTGTATTTGAATAAAGTTGTGGCCCAAAATTATGCCAAAAAAATTAAACAAAAATTAAGTGTCAATTGTGTTTTCCTTTGGGGTGTATTGGGGACCTCGACACGCAAATGTAATTATAACTTAAAGTAGGATAAACAAAAACAAGGAACCTGGAGTTTTGAGGAACTCTGTACTGACTTGACTTAATGGACTTAATGAGAAGAGGAGGTAGATAGGCACCATCCTAACAGCTCTGAGGTACTATTGGCTAAGTGCCCATAATATTGGCTGTCTCAAGCTCCAACTATCTTACTGAGCATGTGCAGTAAGATATGTACTCCAGGATTCTTCAAGAACCATATCCCCTGAGCACTGCATTCAGAGGCGGAGCTCTGGCACCCAGGAATGGCAAGGGCGGGGCTAGCCGCCCACGGCAAGTGTCCCAGAGGGGCGGGGCAGCGATGCCACCCCCCTCTGGGATGACGCCTCACCTCACCCCCCTTTCTCTGCCACTGATTGCATTGGCAACTTCCTATGTTCCTGTTGTGAGCTGTGATCCCTAGCTGAACTCTCACTTTGCCATGAGCTCACTAGGAAGCTTTTATTTTTTATTCCCCCCCCAAAAAAAAAATTATTTATTTTATAACACAACTAAACAACACAAACAGAAAAAAACCCAAACAATACAAACAAATTCTTTTGTTATCCTTATTTTTTCTAAACATTGTTAGGTGGGCTTCCCCAAGTCCCCCCTATCTGATTTTCATTTTACCTCATCTTTAGCAGTTTACATATATCATAATTTTAAACCATTTTTTTAAAAAAAAATCACGCTTACTTTAGCCATAAAAATCTTCACATTTTAGGCAAGCTGATCTTTTTCTCAGCATTCCCCTTTCCATAAACAATAAAATACCAGCCTAGCTTTCAGGTTTCTCATATGGGTTACATACACCGCACAGATTATTGCAAGGAGCATGCAAAAAAATCCCGTAGGGATGCTAAAGCAGCAAAGAATATTGTTGCAACTAGTTAGTAAACCAGCACATGCATTGTGGGATAAGCTTTTATAGAGCTCACTTCATCAGATACATGAAATGATATAAATGCTCATCATGAGCGTTACTGTTACAGTCCAGTAAAGGCAAGATTTATTTCAGGAAGTAAACAATAAGATGTGCTCAGGATTTTACTTTGGTCTACATAGCTTAAACTGTAGACCTGTCCACAAAACTCCTGCTGCTCCAATGTAGGAATGAAATTCAATATTCTCCATGGTTGTTTTCAAAGTTCAGGAAATCCACAAACTGGGCCCTCCCTACGATTAAACTGAATGACGCATTCCACATGTATGTCAAATTCACTGCACAGTCATCTGAGCTGCTAGGCAGGTGTGCTAATCACCATAAACCAGGCATGGCCAAACTGGCCCCTCCAGCTGTTTTGGGACTACAATTCCCATCATGCCTAGCTAACAGGACCAGTGCTCAGGGATAATGGGAACTGTAGTCCCAAAACAGCTGGAGGGACAAGTTTGGCCATTCCTGCCATAGACCAACAATTTTGTTTTGTCTATTTTTCAGGAATGACATACAAATCAGTATTATTCTATATAATAAATTGATGGGATTGGGGGGATTTTTATATTGTGCACACATATATACATTTTATACTTGTAAACTGTATAGTCCCTCTGGCAATTTAGTGGTACATAAATATTATTTAATTAATGCATCAGCTGACTTGGAGTTGGGGCTTCTGCTATTACCAGAAAACCTATTCCTAAAAAAGATTTGTTTATACCAGAAATAAGAGTTGGAACATCTTCCAGATTTGTCACAGTTACATTGAATCCTATGTATTCAAGAATATATAAAACTATTGCACAGTTAAATAAAGCACAATATGCAAACTCGCTCTGACAAACAGGCTATATTAGGGCTATCGTATTCACCTGGGTGGAAATGTCCAGGAAAATCCATGCTGGAAGTGCAGATTTTGGTAAAATAGGGTTCAAAAGAGCTCAACAATATGGCGACCCTACTATATAATACTAGATATCCAGCATAAGCCTGCAAGACACTACTTCAATTTAATTTTTTAAAAAAGCTGCCAACAACATGGAACTGCAGATAAAACTTCTTGAAGGAAAAATACTTTTCATTTCAGCAAATCATTTGCTGCCTTTTTGCAAACAACTGAAAGTTCGTGTTTGTTTGTTTTTTTTTTAAAAAAGTTATTTACCCATTCATTTTAAGATTTAAACTATTTCCCTCTTTAAACAGGGAGGCCAAAGTGGCGTGCATATAAAGATAAAGATATAAAAAGGACATCAAAGAAACATTACACAGCCTAAGCATAATAGCATCAGATATAATATAAAACCAGAAAACTGCATAAAAACCAAGTACAATAAAAATTGGGGCATATTTCAGTAAAAGGAAAGCCTGTGAATGCCTTTCTAAATAAAATTGCAAGCAGCCCAACCAGTAGATGCTGGGCCAACAGGGTCAGCCTGCAGGGCAGAGATCCATATGGAACAAAAAAAAAAAAAAGAGAGAGTATAGTATGGGGAGGGGGAGCCATTATGGCAAGGGCACAACAGGTTCCCTTTTCCCTAAGATCCATAAATTGGTCTGCAGGCAACAAGCATTCGCCTGGAAGAATACTTCCACTTTCCTTCAGCTGCAAAAGGGGTGTCTGTTTTTCTGCCTCATTCTCAGAAGGCTTTAGAATTTCCTTAGAGTGTTGGTGGTGGGGTGGAGTTGAGCTTGCATGAGAACCTGAGAAGAGCCCATAGCCCAGTATCTTCACAGTGGCCAACCAGAAGACTACTGGAAGCCAGCAAGCAGTACCTGAGTGCTACAACAACAACAACAACAACAACAACTTATTTATACCCCGCCCATCTGGCTGGGTTTCCCCAGCCACTCTGGGTGACTCCCAAGAGAATACGGTGGTACCCCGGTTCTCGAACCTAATCCGTTCGACTTTCGAAATGCTGGAAAACTGAGGCGCAAAAGGGCTGGCTGCAATTTCAGTTGGAAAAACTGGAAAACATGCAGCAGAAGCCGTTTGACTTCCGAGGTGCGTTCAAAAATGGAAGCAATTACTTCCAGGTTTTCGGCTTTCGGAAACGGGAATGTTTGGCTTCCCAGACGCTCAAAAACCAAGGTACCACTGTATTAAAAACACGATAAAATATCAAACATTAAAAACTTCCCTAAACAATGTTCTCACTGTGTGTTATTCCCAGAGGCTTACTGCCTACCCTTGTTGTGACGTGGCTTAGGGTGGTGTGAGCAATGTGTTCTTCTTCTTTCCATTAACCAGTTTTCCAGCAGTCTGCAGCCTTCTTGGCTGTCCAGGTCTCCAAAAACTGCATGGGAAGAGTGACCTCATGAGGTCTTCTCCCAGGCTTCAAGTAAAGAACAGGAAGCTGGGGAGGCTGCCCATCTTTGCAATGCTGTATCCAGCTCCAAATTCAAAGCTTAAGGGGAGGCTTTGAAACAATGCTGTCTCGTCTCGTCACAACTTTCCAAAACAAGACAACTTTTGAAACTGAAGTTCTTGCCTTTGATAAATCTCTGCAAGAGTAGGCTAACTCCCACAGAAGCCAAAGCTAACACCACTCCCAACTGCAGTAAATGTTCACTAAATTCAGAAGGGAATAGCACTATTAATATTCATTATTTATAGCTGCAGAATTCACAGTTAGGCAAAAGTCATTGATTTCTTGTGTTGATAATATATTAGATTTGACTGATGGTTTCCCACCCATCTGAAGTATCACTTGCGCTGTGTACATAATTAACTGATTATAGATATGCTTCTTACAAGATAATGTGGCATTCTTTAAATAAACTTGGGAGAAATGGAAATGCTAAGGAGTAAACTTATTGTTCCTACTGAAATGTGCTGGACTGGACAGAGGAGGAATGGTGGAGACCGCAACCTTCTCCTGGACCTTCCAGAGAAGAGGAAGACAGCATAGATTTACAACAGTGGTTTGCGGGAGGTCATAGCTCAGAGGGAGATGAGGGGCAAAGTTGGGAGAGAATGGGAGAGGAGGAGGGGGAGGCAGAGCTGGAGCAGTGGCTGACATATTATCACCAGAAAGCATTCCTGACCCCCCTTCTCCCAGAACCCGGTGAGCATTGAGAGCAAAGGGCTAGAAGACAAATGGTCCTAAGCGGCCACCATAAGGTGGGTGGTGTTGTTGATGATTGAGGAGAGAAGGGGGCTGGAGATTGCTTGGAGCAATGCAATTACTCTAAGAGGCAGCATTTCTAAACCTCTCTCTGTGAATATTGAATAAAAGACGTTGGTAAGAACTTCCTTATCTATCTATTCCTGGCAGCCTACAGTGGGGGAATCGGATTCCCTGATGCCTAACAGTGCCTAACATAGAACTGTGAATTCCTATGGTGAATGGGGTGGATGGGAACTATGACTCAGTTGTGGAGCACTGGATGCAGAAGGTCTTAGGTCTGATCTCTGAAGTCTCCAGTTAGTGCTGGGAGAGAGCCCTGTCCAAAACCCTGGAGAGCAGCTATCAGTCGATACAGACAATACTGAGATTGATGGACCAGTGGTTAGTTTCCTTTGTTCCTAACCAAAAGCAGTTCAGCAACCTCATCCAAAGTCCTACCAGCAGAGCAGAAGTGGGGCTGGAGATGCACACTTGCACTACCCTGTCTATGTTTCGTTTTCTTTTTCCAAGAGTTTCTCTCCCATTGTTTGCCCATTTGGGGGTGGGGAGTTTTCCAATAAGTTTTCTTGAGCAGCTCCATATAGAAGGCATAAATGAGCAGGGCTTGATTTTTTCAGGCAAGGGTACAGCTGGCTTACCAGATGGACATGGTAAAAGTGCCTGCACCTCAGCATCCTGGAGAAGTGCTGGATTTAGGAAACTGAAGCTACAAACTCAAAGCAGAGGAAATGCAACCCCACTGGGGTAGGTCACATACCTCTTCCAAGAGCTTCAGATCCCATAAGCAGTGACACCTCCATCTTATATGGATTACGTTTCTCATGTTACAGCAACTCCCTGGCTCAGTCTGTTGAAAGATTGCCAAGCATTCAGGACAGATAAGAGAGAGCAGTATGATTCTTTTCAGAAGCCTGCTCCAGGTGCCCTCATCATGTGAAGTGAGGTGGGTGACTATAGAAAACAAGGACTATCAGAGGCCATGATGTAGAATGGAAGGCAAGAGGCGAGGGGCACCGAATTTTGCCATTGCACAGGGCACCACTGAAATTTGAGAACCCAAAGTCTGCCACTGGGACTATGAAGCAATATCATGGCAGGGATGTTTCCAGCTACCCATTCCTTGGAAGCATTGCAAGTGGCTGCAGAAGAGGACTGTGAGCAACATCATGGGAGGGGTGTTTCTAGGACTAAGGTGAAACTGTGATGCTCCCTTTTTATTTTTGCTTTATATTCATAGCTTTGGGGTGTGTGGGGTGTTAAGGGAGGGGTAGTACCTCTGGTGGGGGGAACGCCATGCTCCTTCTGGGGTAGTTTGTTCTGGGGTAGTTTGTTTGTTCTGGGGTAGTTTGTTTAGCTCTGAACTTACATTTAGCTCTCACCTATGGCTCCTAGAAGCTGTTGGCATGCAACAGTGGCAACACACCGAGGACAGCTTTGACTGGCCAGCAAAACTAAGTGAGGGTAGCTGATAGGTCTCAAACCCTCAGTGAGTTAGGGACTTCCCCTGCACATGAAGACAGGCTCCAGCAGATTGAGCGGACAAAATCAATTGTGGGTCCAATGGTCAAGAAGACAGTTTCTGACCGTGCTGTAGAGGGAAGAAAGGGGCATATGAGGTTCATTCACCTGGGAAGGCAGCCCATCTAGAAGAAGGAAAACCCTGATCTTAAATCTCCACTGCCTTGTGAGATATCTTCAAGAAAAGAAAAGGCTAAGAAGTAAACTCTACACCAGGCACGTCCAACTCTATAGAGACTGTGATCTACTCCCAGTATAATAAAACTGGCAGTGATCTACCCATTGTCATTGCCCATAGTTGTTGAGCTTTTTTAAGGGGGAGCGACCAGAGTCGCAGCATTTTTGGGGAACGGTTGCATAAAATCACTCACCAAACAGTCTGCAACCTTTCCTCCTCCTGCCACTCTGCAAAGGGAATTAGAGCTTTAATTAGAGCTCTAAGAGCTTTAATAGCACCACCAGTCGCGCTGATAGAACATCACGATGGGTGCATCACGATCGCTCAGGAGCAAATGGGCGATCTCTTCTTTAACTCCCACGATCGACCTGGAGAAGCCTGGTGATCTACCTGTCGATCGTGGTCTACCAGATGGACATTGCTGCTCTACACAACTCCAGAGTGGAGTCCCTAAGACAGTTGGATGGCACCTTGTACACTTCATTCCAGAAACACCTGTAGCCAAACTGGTGGCAAATGTATCGCTCTGCTTTCCTTTCGACCACATCAGTGAGGCTAAGAGAGGGATCTTTTCATCTGGGCAGCCCAGGACCTCAATACACAATGCCCAGGCTTGCGCCCCGAGGTGGTCACTTCAGTGCTGCTAATGCAGCAGTTTGACTTCACCCCTGGAGGTACAGTCCTTTGTCACTTGAGACAGATGGATGCCAGTCACCATAGTATTGAAATGTGGGGAGTTTGTATGAAATTGTTACTATGTTATTGTTCTGCTATGCTGCTATGGAAAATTGTTTTGTTTTGAAATTCATTTTTTATTAGATTTTACAAAAAGAAAAAAGTTTAAAACAGTACTAAATACATATCCATATAAAGAGATTTATCTGAATCTCACGAAAACCAGAGTGCACGGAAACATCGTTTACCTTCCCACCGCAGCGGTATCTATTTATCTACTTGCACTGGCGTGCTTTCAAACTGCTAGGTTGGCAGGAGCTGGGACAGAGCAACGGGAGCTCACCCTGTTGTGCAGATTTGAACTGCCAACCTTCTAATCAGCAAGTCCAAGAGGCTCAGTGGTTTAGACCACAGTGCCACCCGCACCCCACTTTATTTATTGTAAGTAGCTTTGAACACAATTGTGTGTGTGTGTGTGTGTGTGTAAACGTGGCATACAAATAAAAGAAATGAATTAATGAATAACCTCTGCATAGAGGTACATCTGATGCCTTTTCTAGGGTTTCATTGAATGGTTTTTTATCCAGCAGGGTTTAGGTTGTCTCTGTTGTGTCTTTTGGTTTCACTGCCTTATATTGCTTATCTATTATTGTAATCATAATATGTTATAGGTTTTTAGCATTATTTTGTTTATTTGTATAATTTTTTATTGATGTAAGGCCCTATAAATCAAATTAATATTGAAAATAGTACTACTACTGCTAATAGTTTAGCACAATACCTGATTAACATAGAATTTATGTTCTTATGAGAATAATACTCAGGACTACAATTACCCCTGCTCTTCAGAGTCTAAAATGAAACTAAAATATCTAAAATTAAGAACCTTTCTACAGTCTGAAAAGGTGCCTGCTAACTTTTTCTACCAAATTGAAAACTTCACTGCTACTGAATCATAAATGTTCATCTTCATTTTTTTAAAAAAAACCAACACAAACATCCTCGGAGCATTCATTTGAATTCTTCTCTTTCATTAATTAAATCTTTTTCAAATATAATTAATGCTTTACAAATACACCTTAGGAAAACTAGTTTCCCTAAAAGAGTTAGTGTTTTATTATCTTTGCCTCCTTGTCTTATTTGCAGGCTAACAATATCCCATTTTTCTAGAAGCTGGTAATGAAAACACATGAGATTGTTAGGGATTTATATAGATGGATTTGGCAGCTATTTAATATTTACTTAGATTGTAAGATATAATTAGAATTTAGAGGTCAGTTTCTCAGAGAATAAGTCAATCTTAACAGAATAAATGTTTGTTCACTAATTCAGTCATGGATAAATTTTGATGTGAGACTAGAAATTGATGTGGTTTGTTTATTCTGAATCTTCCAAGTGATTTTCAGCTCCTCCCCATTATTTGTTTTATAGTCTTATGAACTGCAACACCAGGCAATAAGCACAGAGGATCTCACTGAAAGACTGTTGCACCAGGACAGTTTGGGTCATTGGACCAGAAATAGTTAATCCCAGAAACAGGAAAGTGGCACTATCATATGCACTGGCAAGAGAGATAACATGGGATTTGCTATACAATGGTACCTCAGGTTAAGAACTTAATTCATTCTGGAGGTCCGTTTTTAACCTGAAACTGTTCTTAACCTGAAGCACCACTTTAGCTAATGGGGTCTCCCAGTGCCGCTGCGCCGCTGCTGCGCGATTTCTGTTCTCATCCTGAAGCAAAGTTCTTAACCCGAGGTACTATTTCTGGGTTAGCAGAGTCTGTAACCTGAAGCGTCTGTAACCTGAGGTACCACTGTACTCACCATGCCCTCTATAGAATCACCTACACAGCCATCTACACCATTGCAACCCTATTTATACAATACTCAGTCCAAAAACAAACATGTTTACTGAATGGAAGTTCAGTAGGGCATACCTCCTAGCAAGCATGTTCATGATTGCTGGCACCAGGGCTTTTTATTTCCCAGCCAGAGCTCACCAGAGCTCAGGTGGGCACCATTGCCATTCTAAGAGAACAAGGGAGAAGTTCATGGTGAGCTCCAGCACTTCTTTTTCTAGAAAAATAGCACCGGATGGCACTATATAATAAGAAGCTGTGGCAAGACAAGAACAATGGAATTCCCCATACTTACATCACATAATGTGTCATCATAGTCATGATAGTACAAATGACTGTGTACTCCAGCAGAGATAAGCAACTGTTGCATTGCCTGTTATGTATACTCCTGCTCCTCGGGGAACATTGTTCAGAACTGTATAAACCATTTTTGATCGGTTCAAAAAGTTTTGTTACATTTGCATCCAATGCTAGCTCCACGGAGCACAGAAGAGTTCCCAAATGGATTGCAGTTCAGAGAGCCGCTTGGAACTCTCTCAGTCACCTATATAACTTTGCATAAAGTATTTCACTACAGTGGTACCTCGGGTTAAGTACTTAATTCATTCCGGAGGTCCATACTTAACCTGAAACTGTTCTTAACCTGATGCACCACTTTAGCTAATGGGGCCTCCTGCTGCTGCCGCGCCGCTGGAGCACAATTTCTGTTCTCATCCTGAAGCAAAATTCTTAACCCGAAGCACTATTTCTGGGTTAGCAGAGTCTGTAACCTGAAGCGTATGTAACCCGAGGTACCACTGTATTTGCACCTCACTTTTTATTATAGCAAATGTTAAAAGTAGGCTATGAAATGACCACATGCCAAATGTCACCCAAACCAAGATCTGAACCTGTGTGCCCTAAATCAGAATTTTCCATCTTCTAGATGTTGATCTCACCATCACCCCAGTATTTTGGTAGATAGATATAAAACAGTGGGGTGGGGACAGATATAGATCTTCAAATGGGAGACAACATCCTGTTTTTATACCAATACTTTTCTGAATGTGGTGATGGGTTTTGTGTGTGCTGGGGGCAGGACTATGATAAAGCACCTTAGAGAGTTTTGGGTTTTGGAACATGGGAGGCTTTCTTCTGGAGACCTATTTAGAGGTGCTAAGAACTGAAGCTGATACCTTTTGCATGTAAATCATGTGTTCAACAGTCCTTCAGAATTGGTGAAGGGTCATCACACCCACAGACCCACCAAGGAAGGGCAAGCAAAGAGCAGCACTAGGATTACATTGTCATAGAATCATAGAACTGGAAGGGACCCCAAGGGCCATCTGGTCCAACCCCCTGCAATGCAGGAATCTCAACTAAAACATCCATGACAGATGGCCATCCAACCTCTGCTTAGAAACCCCTAAGAAAGGAAACTCCATAACCTCTTGAGGGAGACCAGCTTTTACTGTCAGAAAGTTCTTCCTGATCTTTCCTTTCTTGTGACTGAAAGGCATTGGTCTGAGTCCCGCCCCCTCCAGAGCAGGAGAAAACAAACTTGCTCCATCTTCCATGTAGCAGCCCTTCAGATACTTGAAGATGGCTATCCTATCTCCTCTCAGTCTCCTCTTTTTCAGGTCTAACATACCCAGCTCCTTCAAGCATTCCTCATAAGGCTTGGTTTCCAGACCCTTGATCATCTTGGTTGCCCTCCCCTCCAGCTTGTCAACATCATTTAAAAACTGTGGTGCCCAGAACTGGGCACAAAGCTCCAGGTGTGGTCTGACCAAGGCAGAATAGAATGGTACTTCCCTTGATCTAGACTTCTGTTGATCCAGCCTAGAATAGCATCAGCTTTTGTTGTTGCTGCATCACATGGTTGACTCATTGTGGTCCACCACAATGAAGTTTGTGGCTGACCAAGACCCCTAGATCCTTTTCACATGTACTGCTAGTAAGCCAGGCAGTGTGGCAAGCGGCAGGGGCAGAGGAAATAACAGGCTGATCAATAAATGTGAAAGTTGCCTTTGGTTCTTCAAACTTACATCTCTATCCTCCTTCCAAGCCAATGAAAACCATTATCAGGGTCCAACCAGTCCAAAAAGCATTCAATGAGGGTGTTCATCAGAGCTCATGAGGAGTGTGGCATGGGAAGATGTGGTGTCTGGGGAGACTTCAAAGGATCAGCTAGATTCAGGCCTGAGGTTCTCCGTCTCTAGAGTAGAGCTGCAAAACCTTTGGCAAACAAAAGGAACAGTTGAATTCCACCCCAGTACTCCCAACAAGCATATGTATAATCCCAGTATGGTCATATGGCTGAGACCTCCATTCACTTTACCCATATTTTTTGAGAGATAAATTAGTCCTAGAATACCATTTGATTATCCATCTGTAAATAAGATACTTTAATATGCAGCTATATATGAGACATTAAAATTAAATGAAGATATTTAACCAAAATTTATTCAAGGGAAAAAGAAAAAAAGAAAATGAGCACAGACTTCTCACATGTAATCATTAAAGCTCTTAAGAAGGTAGGACTTTTCGATATGGCGATAAAAAGTAATGAAGCTAGAAATGTCACCGATATGACAAGGGAGAAGGACAGAGATATATTTCATGGCATTAACAAGGGTCTCTGCCCAGTGATACATTGTCCAGGTTTCTAATTGCCACCATTGTTCATTACCATCATTCACTGAGTAAATCTACCCACCTCTGACATGTCAATCTATATTATCTTGCAATGACAGCTACAGGGCAGTTAAATCAAATTCAGAGGGAGAATACTTATCCCTTGTTGCAAACTACCATTTTAATGCATATTAATGCTTCATTGGAGGGGGGAATACCATCTGCCTTGAAGGAGGCAGTGGTGCATCCTCTCCTTAAGATAACTGTCACCGAGTGGTGAATAACCAATCTTGAGAAGGTGGGATGCTTTGGCTTCAGGTATGCTTGGAGGAAACTGATTACATGGATCCATTCCAGTCTGGCTTCAGGCTTGGCCACGGCACTGAAACTGACAAGGTAACCCTGGCTAATGACATTTGTTGGAAGAAAAATAGGGGGCGGCTGTCACCCAGCTCATTCTCAGCATCTTTCAACCACAAAGCCAGAGTTGGGGGTCACTATTCTGCTCCTATGTCTAGGGCCATTTCCAGAAAGCAGTTATGGGAGGCTACTGTTCAGTACCATGGGCCTCCTGTGGCCTCCTGCAGGTTTGAGTCTTGTTCCTCCATGCTATTGGACATCTATCTGAAGCTGCTAGGAACTATCAGCAGGAGATATGAAAGGAAGTGTTGTCAATATGCAGATGACATCCAGCTCTTACTGTTTGGTCCATCTAAATCAGGACAGGCAGGTGAGGTGTCAGACTGGTGCCTGGAGGCTGTGATAGGCTGGATGTGAGCCAATAAATTGAAGCTGAATCCTGAAAAGACATACCGTATATTTCGCCCCATAGGGCGCACCGGCCCATAAGGCGCACCTAGTTTTTTTTTGTTGTTGTTGTTTTTTTGGCGGGGGGAATAAAGGGAAAAAAATATTTCCCCCCCCCAGGCGCGAGGCTGGGGCAGGGGAAGCCCGAGCTTCCCCCGACCCCAGCCCCCAGAACAGGCTGCTCTCCGCAAGCCGCGCAGAGCTACCCGAAGCCCTGGCGCGACTGGTCAGCGCGACGGGGCTTCGGGATAAGAGGCAGCTCTGCGCAAGCCAGGGGAGTGCGGCGGGAACTCCCGCGGGCTCCCAAGGCTTGCGGATAGCTTCCTGAAGCCTGGAGAGCGAGAGGGGTTGGTGCGCACCGACCCCTCTCGCTCTCCAGTCTTCAGCGAAAGCCTGCATTCGCCCCATAGGACGCACACACATTTCCCCTTTTTTTTTGGAGGGGAAAAAGTGTGTCCTATTGGGCGAAAAATACGGTAGGTGTTGTGTGTTGCAGTGGCAGCCTGCTGTGGACAGAGTTGCAGTGTTGGTGGCACCTTGGTGGCTAGGAATGCTTTTTTCAAACTCTGTCTAGTTCGCCAGCTGTGGCCTCGTTTGGACAGAAATGACTTGGCAACTGTAATCCATGCTTTTGTAATTTACAAATTAGGTAATTATAATGTATTCTGCATGGGGCTACCCTTGAAGATGACTCAGTACTTAGTAAGTTTGAGCAACAAAAAGAATAAATTGTCTGTTTCAGGCAGAATTTTTTTATTTTATTTTGCAGTGATTGTAATTTTATTCCAAAATGTAAGAATACTCAAAGAATGTAAATGTAGATGAATTATATTTCAAAGATTTCTGAGACAAAGGGACAAAAGGTATAAAGGGACATGTTTCTTTAAGCCTACAAATCCCACAAGGTATCATGGTGGCCACCAACTTTGATGGCTTTTAGAAGAGGATTAGTCAAATTTCATGGAATATAAGGCTTATACTGCCTACCAATCAGGGTGGTTGTGTACTACCTAAACTATGAGAGGTAGGATGTGGCTGAACGCCAGTTACTGGGAATCACATGCTTGCTTAGGTACTGTTTGAAGATTTTCATAGATTTCTAGTTAGCCACTGTGAAAGCAAAATGCTGAATAAGATGAGTCTTTGGTCTTCTCCAGCAGGGTTCTTCTTATGTTCTTACATGACCCATGAGGCCTTTAGTTTAATACATTTGTCCTAATAAGCAACTATAACAAGTAAATGCATCACTTATTACTCTGACCTCTTTCACCTTGGCTTGATCTACACAAATCTTTTTAAAAAAACGCTAAGAAAAAAAATTATATAGCTCTCAATGCAAATTTCCATTTGCAGCAACACCTGGTGTCACATTATATAACGCATTTTAACGCTGTAATTGACCTGTGTAGCTGAGTCCCTTCTGCAATTTCCTCGCTCTGCCCCTAGCCCAAGATAAACCTGGCTAGTAGTTAATGAATTTTAATTGAAGTCATAATGAGAAGGGTTTGTTTAATTTTAGAATAAAATGGTGCAGTGGCATAGCGTGGGTTGCCAGTACCCGGGACCACGTGGAGTGGGTGGGGGGAAGGAAATGGATGGAGTACATATGCACATTCAACTGCCTAACTGCATCTGCATCACCCAGGATATTGCAGCTACAGAGATAAGAAAAGAATAGTCATTCTGTTGTCTGGAGAGGTCACTTTGTGATGGCCTGGGTTTCAGATTTGGATGCTGAACCTGAAGAATCCCAGCCTGCACAGGATTCCCCGCCTCCAGAACCAGCTGTACTGGGGCTGGGGCATGAGCCTGAAGGGTCCTCACCTGTGCTGGATCCTCAGGTGCAGGGACCAGCTGAGTCTGCTCGGGCTCCTGAGAGGGTGGAGGACCCATTGCCTGCAGGTGCTCCACTCTCAGCCCCATCAGAGGAAGGTGAGGTTGCCCTCTGGGTCCGGTAACCCTCCAGCCTCTCCTAAGCTGCAGAGGCTCAGGGCAGAGAGGCAGAGGGAACTAAGTTCCCACAGGAGGAGTGCTCGCCTCCAGGCCAGGAGAGGCGAGTCACCTGATGATCGGGGCCGCCCTATGCCTCGGGGCAGATAAAAGCCAGCCAGCCGCAGTCCCAAGTTGCAGGAGCAACTTCTTTGGTTGACAGTTCCTGCCTGAACCCTGTCCTGCTATCCTGCCAGAGCTCACCCGACTACCTGCCCTGTGACCAGCTTCAACTTTTACGGACTGCCTCCATACTGCACCTTCGACCTCGGACTGGACTCGGACCTCGCGTCTCGGTTAGCCCACGGGACCAGCACACACTTCCTAGTTTACATGGAGAAGCCTTTTTTAGTGTTGCTCAGCAACAGAAGTGCACAGCAGCACTGAGGCTGCACCAGGTGTTGAAATTTTGTGCCCCCAACAATTTTGTGCCCAGGGCAACCGCCCCTGTGCCCACCCCATGCTATACTACTGAAATGGTGTTCGCTCCATTCCAGATAATTAATAAGGATATCATTAGCCACAACAGCATGATTTTCTGAAGTTTCAAAAAGAAGCAGGGTAACTTATGTGGAGCTTTTCTCCAGAGCTTCACTATCAAAGTCTGTACAAATGTGGCATGTACATTTAACAATAAGAGCTGACCATTTTTTTACCTATGTACTCCACAGATATAAATTAACCCAGATGAATAATTAATTATATCTTATTACCTCATTAACTTAATTACAACATTAATATTCATTAAGTTCAATTTTTGGGGAGCAGTATTAACATTTTGGTAATGCTCCAATAGACTCATTATCAGTTCTTACCCATCACTTATTCTGAAAGCATTAACAAAATAGTAATTTTACATTTTCTTATGTAGAACTTTTTTAGTTACCCTGAAGTAGAGAACCAACACTTCACGTAGCTATGATTCTTTTCTGATATCTTGGTTGCAATCCTATACTCACGTACTTGGAAGTTGACCCTGCTGAAATCAGCTGAATTTACTTTTGAGTAGAAATGCATAGGACTGTGATATAAGTTCACCTGCCTAAAGTCAATGGGATTTAATTCCAAATTATGTATATGATTGAGCAACATTGATGCAATCGTATGCAGACTTAGCTGCTTCATTACACTTGTGTGTAATGACCTCCTGTAAGGGTGCCTAGAAGATGTAAGCCAGGCATGGCCAAACTTGGGCTTCCAGATATATTGTGACCACAACTCCCATCATCCCTAGCTAACAGGACCAGCGTTCAGGTATGATGGGAATTGTAGTCCCAAAACATCTGGAGGGTCAAGTTTGGCCATGCCTGATGTAAGCTGACAGAGCTGAGGCCGAGTCACTAAGAGAGGTACATATCACTAAGAACCAAATAAATGAATAGCTGCATTTAGCATGCCTGGTTTCTAATCTTCTAATTAACAGCCATAGTTGCTCAGACCCTGTGGTGCATGGAGAGTGGGATTTGACCATCTCCCTCCTATGCTTCCGACAAAAATGGCTGCCTAAAGGTGCTACTAGCTCCAGGGGAAATAGCAGCTTCAGGGGGGGCAATTATCTGAGAGAGGGACACAAACAACTGAAGCTGCAGGGGGGAAATGGTTCTGCAAGTGCACTTATGTGGAGGGGCGATTCCATGCCCTGCGCCAGGTTTAGACCACTGCCAGAGGCTAATCAATGGTGCATGGAGAAAAAAAAATACTGGAACCATGTTTCTTATATTTCGATCCCACTGTCCAGATAAATGCTATGTCCCAAAGTCACTCACAATGACTGCAATTCAAAACACATGTGTCACCAACAGAAAGTGTATGTAAATGAAACTAATCAGGCTTACAAACTAAAAGGCAGTGGGATAATAGATGGAAAGGTAGGAGATCAATTTGAAAAGGCCAGAAATGTTTTTAGAGATAGTTGAATTTATTTTATTGGTTTTAGAGCATTTACTTCATATAAAACTTCAATGGCTTTATACTGTGAAGTAATCTATAAATTTGAATAATAATACCACAACATACCCTCCAAGATTTCTCTGATGAAAACAGGGATGTCCTATTCCATAATAATAATTAAATTTTTATTATTTATACTCCATCCAACAAAGGCCAGAGTGACCTTTTGCAGTTTACTCCACCGAGCAGAGTTGGTTGCGTCAGGAAGCTGGAAAGCAGGTATCACTCCTATACATTTCTCTTCATGGAATTCAGTAAGACTTTGCTTAAGTGTGTATAGAATTTCAGCCTCTGAAGAACACTTCTCTACTTATTTATAAACATGCTATTTACCTAGTTGGGGGGATGGAGCAAGCTTGTTTTCTCCTGCTCCATAGGCTAGAACCTGAATCAATGGATTCAAGTTACAAGAAAGGAGTTTCTGTCTAAACACCAGGAAGAACTTTGGAACAGTAAGAGCTGTTTGACAGGGGAACAGACTCCCACAAGAGGTGTTGGACTCTCTTAAATAGGGGATGGATGATCATCTGTCATGGATGCTTTAGCTGAGATTCCTGAATTGCTGGGCGTTGAGAGATTCCTGAATTGCTGGGCGATGAACTAGGTGACCCTAAGTGTACTCCACAATTCTAAGTTTCTGCTTAGGGTCTCATTGCAACTATGAACTATGAACTCATTGCCTGGGGTCTCATTGCAACTATGAACTCAGTCGCAAAACTCTCAAAAGACATGCTTTGTATTTAACTCCCCATTGCTTCTACTTTCCTCTTTAATGCACTGAATTATGCCAAGTGATACATTTGAACCAAAATGAGCCTCTCTGTAGAAGAGGTCAAGTTTTGTTTACTGGGAGACCCAAGAGATGTAAAACAGCAGCAGCAACAGAACGCATGCATATTGCTCAAGTGCCACTTTCTGTATTGTGTTCATTTTCACTCTCTTTGACTGAGCTGGGCAATAGCAGGCTCTATATATCTTGATACTTGACTCCGGGTGTTGCTTAAGGTTCAGCAGCAGCAAGTATTGTAACAGCACAGCTGAAATTACTTTCCTGTTTATTACCACAGTTTACTTTTTGATTCCTTAATGAAAGAGGCACATTTAGTATTCTCTTGGGAGACAAGTGTTACACCAAAACCCTTTGCTTAAATTGCTCTGGCTCACGCAGCAAGTAGCCAAGCAGAAAATAAAATGTCACTTTCGACAAGACTACTTAGTTTGTTGCGGGGAGTGGGGGGGGGGAAGTGTTATTAAATAATTCAAGCAAAAACAAATGTAGCATTAATTAATGGGGCAGAGGAAATGGATTTAATGTTGCAATATTTCTGAAAGGCTATTAGAAGGAGCCTGAAGATCTACTCAGCTTTATCCTTGGTAAAAGTTATGTATTGTGTAATGTAGCATAAATATCTTTGTGACTAGAAACTATTATGGATTGGTGATTTGAATGTTAAATGTAAGAGTTATTAAGTCTAGCTGAAAGCCACAGAGCAAAATTGAAAGGGAAACCTAATTCATTTCCTGTTTAACATCAACCCTTCTAGCAATGCCATGAAATGGCTCTGAACTTGAAATTTAACAAATATCATGCAAGGTAATCGAAAAGGCAATGCTTGTTTTCTTGTTGTGAGCTTATTTTCACTTACTGTGAATAGGTCTGGGTACTGAGAATTTGGTCATCACTCTTTGGGGGTGGAATGGAGTTAGCTGAGTTATTTAGATCTACTGATCTAAACCTTGAACTGGTTTTAGCCTTTCTACAACACAGAACTTCACAAACCCCTTCACGGATCACTGCCTTGCCGTGGCAAAGGGGCTTGAATAACTCAGAGAAGCTATGAGCTATGCCGTGCAGGGCCACCCAAGATAGACAGGTCATAGTGGAGAGTTTTGACCAAACATGATCCACCTGGAGCAGAAACCGGCAAGCCACTCCAGTATCCCTGCCAAGAAAACTCCATGGACAAAGACAACAAGCATATAAAAGTTATGATGCTGGAAGATGAGCCCCTCAGGTCGGAAGGCGTCCAACATGCTACTGAGGAAGAGCGGAGGACAAGTACAAGTAGATTCAGAGCTGATGAAGCGGCTGGGCCAAAGCCGAAAGGACGCTCAGTTGCGGATATGCCTGGAAGCGAAAGGAAAGTCCAATGCTGTAAAGAAAAATATTGCATAGGAACCTGGGATGTAAGAACCATGAACCTTGGTAAGTTGGATGTGGTCAAAAATGAGATGGCAAGAATAAATATTGACATCCTGGGCATCAGTGAACTAAAATGGATGGGAATGGACAAATTCAGTTTGGATGACCATCATATCTACTACTGTGGGCAAGAATCCCGTAAAAGAAATGGAATGGCCCACATAGTCAACAAAAGAGTGTCGAAAGCTGTACTGGGATGCAATCTCAAAAATGATAGAATGATCTCAATACGAATCCAAGGCAGACCTTTTAACATCACAGTAATCCAAGTTTATGCACCAACCACTGGTGCTGAAGAAACTGAAATTGACCAGTTCTATGAAGACTTACAAGACCTTATAGAAGTGACACCAAAGAAGGATGTTCTTCTCATTATAGGGGATTTGAATGCTAAAGTAGGGAATGAAGAGATAAAAGGAACAACTGGCAAGTTTGGCCTTGGAGTTCAAAACGAAGCAGGGCAAAGGTTAATAGAGTTCTGCCAAAAGAACAAGCTGGTCATCACAAACACTCTTTTCCAACAACACAAGAGACGACTCTACACATGGACATCACCAGATGGGCAGCATCGAAATCAGATTGATTATATTCTCTGCAGCCAAAGATGGAGAAGCTCTATACAGTCAGCAAAAACAAGACCTGGAGCTGACTATGGCTCAGATCATCAGCTTCTTATAGCAGAATTCAAGCTTAAACTGAAAAAAGTAGGAAAAACCACTGGGTGCCGGTAAGATACAATCTAAGTCAAATCCCTTATGAATACACAGTGGAAGTGAGGAACAGGTTTAAGGATTTAGATTTGGTGGACAGAGTGCCTGAAGAACTATGGATGGAGGCTCGTAACATTATACAGGAGGCAGCAACTAAAACCATCCCAATGAACAGGAAATGCAAGAAAGCAAAGTGGCTGTCCAACGAGGCATTACAAATAGCGGGGGAGAGAAGACAAGCAAAATGTGAGGGAGATAGTGAAAGATACAGGAAATTGAATGCAGATTTCCAAAATATAGCAAGGAGAGACAAGAAGGCCTTCTTAAACAAGCAATGCAAAGAAATAGAGGAAAACAATAGAATGGGGAAAACCAGAGATCTGTTCAAGAAAATTGGAGATATGAAAGGCACATTTCGTACAAAGATTACCATAATAAAAGACAAAAGTGGAAAGGACCTAACAGAAGCAGAAGACATCAAGAAGAGGTGGCAAGAATACACAGAGGAACTATACCAGAAAGATATGGATGGCTCGTACACCCCAGGTAGTGTGGTTGTTGACCTTGAGCCAGACATTCTGGAGGGTGAAGTCAAATGGGCCTTAGAAAGCACTGCTAATAACAAGGCCAGTGGAAGTGATGATATTCCAGCTGAACTATTTAAAATTTTAAAAGATGATGGTGTTAAGGTGCTACACTCAATATGCTAGCAAATTTGGAAAACTCAGCAGTGGCCAGAGGATTGGAGAAGATCAGTCTACATCCCAATCCCAAAGAAGGGCAGTGCCAAAGAATGCTCCAACTACCGCACAATTGCACTCATTTCACACGCTAGCAAGGTTATGCTTAAAATTCTACAAGGCAGGCTTAAGCAGTATGTGGACCGAGAACTCCCAGAAGTGCAAGCTGGATTTAGAAGAGGCAGAGGAACCAGAGACCAAATTGCAAACATGCGCTGGATTACGGAGAGAGCTAGAGAGTTCCAGAAAGACATCTACTTCTGCTTCATTGACTATGCAAAAGCCTTTGACTGTGTCGACCACAGCAAACTATGGCAAGTTCTTAAAGAAATGGGAGTGCCTGATCACCTCATCTGTCTCCTGAGAAACCTCTATGTGGGACAAGAAGCTACAGTTAGAACTGGATATGGAACAACTGACTGTTTCAAAATTGGGAAAGGAGTACGACAAGGCTATATATTGCCCCCCTGCTTATTTAACTTATATGCAGAATTCATCATGCGAAAGGCTGGGCTGGATGAATCCCAAGCCGGAATTAAGATCGCTGGAAGAAATATCAACAACCTCAGATATGCAGATGATACAACCTTGATGGCAGAAAGTGAGGAGGAATTAAAGAACCTTTTAATGAGGGTGAAAGAGGAGAGCGCAGGGTCATATAGATTTAAAAGATTTAAGAAACAAAATTTGAGCTCCACTCTTAAATACAGAGGCCTGCTTGGAAGAAAAATGGACATTATTGGGACAGAGCTTCTTCGAGAGTTGGTGTTGAATATAAAGGACTGTCAAAAAAACCGGCAGAGAGAAATTGAGAGAGGTCTAAGAGCCTCGGAAGTTTGGGATCCAGGTTGAGAATAGATGGACTGATGGACATTGGTTTGGGGATCAAAACCGGGAAAGGGAGGGTGGGATTTGGGAATCCAAAGGGTGTTAAAACAGAATTTGTTAAGTTCTTTTTATATATATATATTTCTTGCAATTTTATGGAATGTGGGAAAATCGTGGAAGGGAAATTTGGGTCGACTTTAGGAAAAAGGTTTAAGATTAAGTTAAAATTGGGTTTTTTAAATTAAATAGATATAAGGTTCTTAAAAATAAATTGAGGAACGGAAGAAAGAAGGAAAGGAAAATAACAGCATGATTTAAACAAATTATTAAGTTAAGGTTAAGAAATAAGATAAGAACTTGTTGAGTGGATAACATAAACTGGAATACAAGAAGGGGAGGGGGGAGGAGGTCTGAGAAAAAAGGTGAAGGAAAATAAGGTTTTTTAAATATTATGTGGTTTTTTTAATTGTTTTCTTTCTTGATTCTTTTTTGCTCTATTAATTTTTGTTTTTTGTCTTTGTATTATTTGGAAAATTTCAATAAATATTAATTAAAAAAGAAAGAAAGAGGAGAGCGCAAAATATGGTCTGAAGCTCAACATCAAAAAAATGAAGATCATGGCCACTGGTCCCATCACCTCCTGGCAAATAGAAGGGGAAGAAATGGAGGCAGTGAGAGATTTTACTTTCTTGGGCTCCATGATCACTGCAGATGGCGACAGCAGTCATGAAATTAAAAGACGCCTACTCCTTGGGAGAAAGGTGATGGCAAACCTAGACACCATCTTAAAAAGCAGAGACATCACCTTGCCAACAAAGATCTGTATTGTTAAAGCTATGGTTTTCCCAGTAGTGATGTATGGAAGTGAGAGCTGGACCATAAAGAAGGCTGATCGCTGAAGAATTGATGCTTTTGAACTATGGTGCTGGAGGAGACTCTTGAGAGTCCCATAGACTGCAAGAAGATCAAACCTATCCATTCTGAAGGAAATCAGCCCTGAGTGCTCACTGGAAGGACAGATCGTGAAGCTGAGGCTCCAGTACTTTGGCCACCTCATGAGAAGAGAAGACTCCTTGGAAAAGACCCTGATGTTGGGAAAGATTGAGGGCACAAGAAGAAGGGGACGACAGAGGACGAGATGGTTGGACAGTGTTCTCGAAGCTGCAAACATGAGTCTGACCAAACTGCGGGAGGCAGTGGAAGACAGAAGTGCCTGGCGTGCTCTGGTCCATGGGGTCACAAAGAGTCGGACACGACTAAATGACTAAACAACAACAACAACAACACAGAACTATGAATTCAAGCTACATAAATTGGAATTTTTCATAGTAAATGCCACTATGCACAAATTGTTCCTTAAGGGCAGAGTGAAGAAGGGATATGCTCCTGTGTTGAATCCTTGATAGCTCAAATTAATGGATTTTGGGTAGCAGGGCAAGAAAACCCCTCTACCTGAGACTGGAGGACCACTGTCAATCACAATTGACGGTAGTAGACTAGATGGACCAATAGTCTAATTCACTAAAGGGCCATGTGATGATACTTTCCATGGAGGCAAAGCCTTTAGGACATTCTCCCAATTCTTTTTTAACATGTGGGTATACAGGCTCGGCTGAAGTTTATGTATAATATATAAACATATAGATATGTGTTGGAGGGATACGATTGTGTTATTATGTTGTCATATGAAGACACTTAATGCAAAATATTTAAATACTAGAATTGGTCTACTAACAGGAAAATTCTAATAAAGTTTATTTTAAAGTTTATAAAGTAGAAGGTGATTCCTTATTATAACATGACTAATGCATTATAGTATTTAAGCCCAATTCTGCACACCAGAAATACAGTGGTACCTTGGGTTACAGATGCTTCAGGTTACAGACTCTGCTAACCCAGAAATAGTACCTCGGGTTAAGAACTTTGCTTCAATATGAGAACAGAAATTGTGCTTCAATGGTGCAGTGGCAGCAGGATGCCCCATTAGCTAAAGCAGTACCATGGGTTAAGAACAGTTTCAGGTTAAGAACGGACCTCCAGAACGAATTAAGTTCTTATCCCGAGGTACCACTGAAGCATATGGTTGATCCTGCACACTTCTGATATTTTTTTTTAAATTTTGCTTTCACTAAAAACTTCATTCACTTCATTCTTCATTCATTAAAATTGCATTTGTTTTGTTCTTCATTTGCAATTATTTCATCTATGTTTTATTTTCTGTTGCTTTTAGTGGAAGACCTAGCTGCTTTCCTGTTACCCAGAATGAGTAAATAATGAATATATCACCATTCTGAACTCATTATTCACTCCAGTATTCATTTTGTAATGGAAAACAAAGAAAATGAATGGCTCCATTCATTTTGATTTTTCATTCATTACAAAATGAATAGACACCACAACTAGTGATCAGTTGGGAGCTATTATCATGTGGCAACAAGTCCTAGGTCTCTTCCACTCATCATGACTATGTGCTGTCACAGGCTTCCACGACAATCCTATACAGTCTTCAGCATAATTAGATGAAATAGATGAACGGGGGGCGGGGCTTGGGGGGTGTTCTATAGCACTGTCTTAACTGCATGTTCTTAGCAAAGCGTGTTCACATCAAAAGAGAGCACGTGTTGCGGTTGGGGCCGAACAAAACCCCATTTTTAGTGACCAGGCCTTGGATGGCTAAGGGCCTGGGAGCTGATGGGAGGTTGCTGTTACTGGGGCAATTTGGATGTTGCCAATTTAGGGGTGGGATCAATGGCTTTATAAGCAGAGTCCACAGCTTTCTCTTTCTCTTTTGCTGTGGACACCGGATCTATCTCTAGCACCGGAGCGATTCAGCAAGAGACTTGGTCGTATAAACCAATTTTTTTCCCTTTTTTCTTTCCTTCCCCTCTTTGATTTATCCTTTAGCTACCCCAGGGTAATTAATTTATTCTTCCTCTTCATTATACTCTCTTACCTTCCCCTTGTGGCCCTTGGGACCCCTGTGGGGGGGTGCAGGACCTCCCGGTCCCGGGTGGCTTACGGCCCGCTCTCGGCCGAGCCGTTGGTCTGGACGGGGGGTGACTGGCCCGGGGTCTCCCCGCCGGGTCCAGCCCAGATAGGGCCCGGTCATTTCAGCCTCCCTTGCCTCGACCGAGGCTCCCGGCCCTGATTTGCGGCCTGTGGCGTTTCAGGTCTGTTGGGGCGTCTGCTGCTCCGCGCGGCCGGGGGGCCGGTGGCGGAGCTGGGAAAGCCCCTGTTCGGGGCTGGATTCGGCCCGGCTGGGGCTTCAGGTCGCCCCCTCGCTGTTCGCTTCCCGCCCGCGGGCCTCTCCGGGCCTACCGTGCCGCCTCTGGCGGTGCGGGGTCGCCCGCGGACCGCTCCGGCCTGGTTGGGGCCTGTAGGCCTCGGCCGCCTTTTCGGCCTGGGCCTGCGGCCGCCGGCTGTTGCGGCCCCGGTTCGTGGGCTGCCGCTTCCCGGGGCCCGATCCGGCGTTCCGCGGCCGGGTTCGACCCGGTTGCGGCTGGGGTTAGCCGCCCCGCCGCCCCCGCCGCCCCCGCCTTACCTTCGGGCCCGGCTGGGCTTGTAGCTCCGCCCTTCCTTCAGCGGCGCGGGGTCCGGTGGCCTGCTGCGGCCTGGATCGGGCCTGCGCGGCCTCGGCTGCTTTCCCCGGGCTACCGCATCGGCTGGGGAGCCAGTGCGCCCCCCCCATCCAGCATAAGCGGTTTGGGGCGCGTAGGGGGGTGGTGGAGGCCTTGGGGGCTCAGAGTGGCCCGAGCCGGGCTCCCCTGGCGTGCGGGAGGCCCTCCATTTTCGGGGGAAAACTGGCGCGAACGCTAGCTTCCTCGCAATCTTAGTGTTTCTTCCTTTGAGCTTTCTAGCTCAACAGTGGCCTCTGGTGGCCAGGCGGTGTAATTGCAGGTTCTGCCTATAATCTATGATATTCACTGCAGTGGCCTCTAGTGGCTGTTTTGGTATTGCAGGGTGCTGTTTTACCTGCTGTTAAGAGTTCTTTTGAGCCCGGTGCCTATTTTGATTGCATAAGCCTACTGTTACGTCGGCGGTGTTGTGGTTATTCCCGTACCGACTGATTCTCCTTAATTTTATCATTTAGTTGTTATTTTATTTATTGTTAATTTTATTATTACTGTTATTATATATATACATACATACATATATATATATATGTATATGTATATATATATATAGTCTTTTCTTCTTTTCACTTCAACTAATCTGAGTATCTGGTCCGGAAGTTAACCCCTATCTTTAACTGATTTTCTGTTTAAGCTTTTAGCAGGAATGGCGCCAAAGAAGGCAGCAAGGAAGTCTGGTCCTGCTATTACTGCAAAGCGGCCCATAAAAGGCCCATCGCAGGCGCTGCGCTCTCCGCAACCTGCTCAGTCTCTACAACGCATCCGATCCATGGTCAACAGCCTGGCGGGTGACCCAGTGGCCTTGGCAAGGGTGGAGTCCGGGATCGATGGTCTGCTCCGCCGCTCCTCTACCCCGTCGCCATCTTCTGCAATATTGAGTCCTACCTTAGGTGCCTCGTCTCCGGCGGCATCATCTAGCGAAGATGAGGGAGGAACAGCGTTAGCCGGGGGGTTGTTGCGTGATAGTCAAACAGCACGCACCCCGGTCTTACCTGCGTCGCAGGTTACTGTGGCGAGGGGTCGTGCCCGTACCAGGGTGGGGGCCAGCAGGAGGGGATCAGCACGAGACCGCATCGGGGGTTCACCTCCGCGGGCTTCGGTGGCAGGTTTTCAGGCGCCTGGCCATTCACAGTCAATTTCTTGTCAGTCGATCCCAGGTGCGGTGCAGCAGGCTGATTTATCGGAATCTTCAGTGGAGGATAGCCTTCCCCTACCTCCAAGGTCATCTTCTGGCGGGCTCCGTCGCCGCAAGAGAAGTTCCAAGAGGCGTGCCAAGAAGAGGCGTAGAGGCACCTCGTCGTCCTCGTCAGGTACCTCCTCACAGAGTTCCAGTAGCGACGAGGAAGCGTCGCTCAAGCTTTATTGGGGGTTTGGGGAGACCTCGGGGCTCCCAAAATGGGTGTGGCAGCGGAGGGCCAACTCCCATAGGGCCAAGTATGGGGCGGTTCAGGACTGTCTCGATGGTGCATTGGTGCCTGACGTAAAAGTCTCCACCAATTCGGCCAGGGACATTATCCCCGGGGCCCACCTGTCTGCCAAATTGCGGTCCAGGATCCTGGACGGCCGCTATGTTGATATTTTCTGCCTTGCCCCCCCGCTCGAAGGTCAGGAGCCCTTAGACAAGGGTCTGCAGGTATCTAAGAAGCGGTCGGTCTTGTCAAAAGCAGACAGGACTTTTGAAAGGTGGTTAGATAGCTTCCAGGTTTTTGCTGGAGTCGTGTCTGCAGCTTATCCCAGGAGGTCCCTCCATCTGTGGGTATACCTGTCCATTGTCCGTTCGGCCTTTACGATGGCTGGGGAGACTGCTGCACTGGCCTACGATCAGAACTTCAGACGTAGGGCAGCCAAGATCCCCACAGCCCGCTGGGATCGGAAAGATCTGGATGTCTGGTCCACTTATGTGGCCCCCCGTATTGATAAGAAGCTGCCCGATCCGCAGAAGTTCAGGCCCGCCCCGGCTAGGTTGGGCCGCAAGCAGTTCTGCTGGGATTTTAACAAGGGTGCTTGCTCAAGGCAGCCTTGCAAATACGCGCATGTGTGCGACAAGTGCTCGGGGAACCATCCTGCATCCACATGCGCAGGGGGTCGCCGGCCCTTTCGAAGAGGGGGAGGCTCTCAGCAGCCTCCAAAAACAGCTGCCCAGGCCCCCGTTGCCGGAGCAGGAAAGTAGTGCCTTATCCTCCTTGGCTTACACCCCAGTAAGGTTACAACCGTTGCTATCATTGTTAGAATACTACCCTGACACCAAATCGGCGTCCTATTTGCGTGAGGGTTTTTCCGCAGGTTTCAGAATCCCGATAGTTTCCACCCCAGTAGCCAGGAACCCAGCAAATCAGAAATCGATCAGGGACATGCCAGAAGTAGCACGCAGGAAAATTGAAAAAGAATTGGCTTTACGTCGCATGGCCGGTCCTTTTGCCGCCCCTCCTTTTCCCAATTTCCACATTTCACCTTTGGGTATAGTTCCCAAAAAAGCTCCAGGGGAATTTCGCCTAATTCATAACCTCTCTCATCCTACAGGCACGTCAGTAAATGACGTGATTCCCCCGGAGCTTTGTTCGGTGAAATATGCTTCTCTTGATCATGCGATCAAGATGATTCGGAAATTTGGGACGGGCGCATTGCTGGCAAAATGCGACATCGAATCAGCTTTTCGGCTGCTTCCAATTCATCCTGACGATTTTTGGTTGCTGGGATTTCAGTTCGAAGGCGGATTCTATTTCGATAAGGCTATGCCCATGGGTTGCTCGGTTGCCTGTGCGGCTTTTGAGTGTTTCAGTTCATTTTTAGAGTGGGCCTTGCGTGAGAAGACCGGACTGGGCGGAGTCACGCATTATCTTGATGATTTTTTGGTTGCCTCAGCAGGAAACACTGGGGACTGCGTGGCGTTATTGCAGGCCTTTGCTTCCTTAACGGAAGATCTGGGCGTCCCTTTAGCGGCTGGAAAGACTGAGGGTCCTTCTACAAAGCTGACTTATTTGGGTATCTTGTTAGATACTGAGGCACAAACTTCCAGCTTACCGCCTGAGAAGATAATCAATTTGAGAAAGGTTATTAAGGATCTTCTGCCCTTAAAAAAGGTTACCTTGCGGCAGCTCCAGTCGTTGCTGGGCCATCTTAATTTTGCGTGTAGGGTGGTCTCCCCCGGACGACCATTTTGCTCCCGACTGGCCAAACTTACCTCGGGGTTGCAAGCCCCGCATCACAGGGTTCGCCTCCCTAGTCAGGTACGGGCTGATCTGGAAATTTGGTTGGAGTTTCTGGAGGACTTCAACGGGGTGTCCTTGTGGCAGGACACTTTGTGCCTGCACAATGACTTCCAGGTACATTCTGACGCGGCTGGGTCTTTGGGGTTTGGCTTGTATTGGGACGGCAGGTGGTGCGCTGAGCGCTGGCCGCCCGCTTGGCTGGGGCAGGCTATTACTCGGGATTTAACTTTTCTCGAGTGCTTTCCCATTGTAGTGGCAGTGCACTTGTGGGTCGATCATTTTAGGGATCATCGTGTTTGTTTCTGGACTGATAACCAGGCGGTGGTGAACGTACTGGCCAAGCAGTCTTCACGCTCCCCTAGGGTTTCAGCCCTCCTACGGGCCTTCGTGTTGCATTGCTTGCGTTTTAATATTGTGTTTTCTGCTCGTTTCGTCCCGGGAGTTTCTAACGAGATTGCCGATGCTCTGTCCCGTTTTCAGATGCAGCGATTCAGGTCCCTGGTGCCAGTGGCTCGAGACCGTCCGGAAATTTTCCCGGATCATCTCTGGAACCTTGGCAGAGCTTAGTTTTACAGGGAGTAGCTGCATCTGTTGCACCCTCTACCTTGAGGTCCTACGAGAAGGCCTGGGCTGACTTCTTATTATTTAATGGGCAGTCTGTAGGGAAAATTGTCACCTCCCATTCCACCTCTCAGGTGCTCCGGTATCTGGCGCATTTGTTCCAGATGCGTCGGGCGGCTAGGACCCTTCGTCTGCACTCTGCAGCAATTTCCTTTTTTAACAGGGCTTATTTTAACAAAGACCCATGTCAGAAGTTTGTGGTCCGTAGGGCCTTGGAGGGATGGGGGCGTCTCGTTCCTTCCAGGCCCATTCCCAGACGCCCCATTACATTTGAATTGCTGGCGCAAATGCGCGCCAAACTGCGGAGCATCTGTTGGTCCAAGTTCGAGGCTCGGCTGTTTTCAGCTGCCTTTTCATTAGCCTTCTTTGGGGCCCTAAGGGTCGGTGAGGTGGTTCTTGAGCCTAAGCAGGACGGAGGCTCAAGGGGTTTGCTGATACAGGACGTTAGTGTGTCTTCACGTGACCTGCAGGTTAATGTCAGGAATTCGAAGACAGACCAATTAGGCAGGGGCGCCATTATTACGCTCCCTGCAACTGGCGAAAGTGGCCCTTGTCCAGTGAAAGACCTTACCAAGTACCTAGCCTTGCGTCCTGGTGGGGAAGGCCCCCTTTTCGTTCACGAAGATGGCCGCCCGCTGGCGAGACACCAGTTTACCAGTGTGTTGCGAAAAGCTGTGGCGGCTTGTGGCCTCCCGGCTCCGGAGTTTGCCCCTCACTCCTTTAGGATTGGAGCTGCTACAACCGCTGCCCACTGGGGTTTGTCGGTAAAAAGGATTAAGAACCTGGGTCGATGGAGATCGAACGCATTCAAGGTCTATGTGCGGAAATGATTGTTATTGTACTTACATGTGTGTGTTTTAACCCTAGGTCAGGCTGCTATCCATATCTGGGTAGTGGGGCACAGTATTGTGCATTGGGCTGCGGACAGAGCTCGCCAGTCCGGACTGGGCGAAGGCCTGGGATTCCCGCAGCACGTACATGTGTCTTGGATCTCCAGAAGGGGGATGCTGTGGAGAGAATTTTTACCTCTCATGCGAAGGCGTGTCCTCCAGTTCGGCCCTCCTTCGGCGATTGTGGTGCAGCTCGGGGAGAATGATATGGTTTCCTCTTCCTGCTACGGGCTGCGTGCGGCCATTTTACAGGACCTGGGGGAGCTGGCGGCACTGGTGCCGAATTCTAAGTTAATTTGGTCACAGCTTCTTCAACGCCGCATTTGGCGAGGTAGCCCTTGCCCTGCTGCTACAGAACGTGCAAGGAAGCGGATTAATTCCGCAGCGAGCAAGCTGGTGGTGAATCTGGGCGGGTTTGTTGTCCCTCACCCTCTTATCTCATTCAAGGCGATGGAAGTTTATAGGGGTGACGGGGTTCATCTCTCGCCAGTTGGGAATGATGCATGGTTGGATGCTTTGGTGTCCAAGTTGAGGGTGTGGCTTGCTTTGTGAGTGGTTGGCGGCGAGCGTAAGGGGCTCGATTGGCGGTTAGGCATTGGTTAAAAAATTGGTTGGAGGAGGGGTATGGATTGGCTGGGCCTGCCCCTCCAATGCTGCTGCTGACGGGTATTCCGTTAAAGGAATTCTGAAGCTTACCATCCCCTTCGTCCAAACCCTGACGGCAGGGTGCGGGCCGCGTAAGCTTCAAGGGACAAGCGCGGAGTAGCTGAGGGCCTGTGACGCAGCTCCAGCTGACTCTGTCCCTTGTTCCTCCGGGACTGACTAGGGAGTCAGTGCTGTCCCCCATGGCGGGGGGTGACAGATAGTCATAACCAATGCCTAAGCAACCACTCTCAATTTGTATTCAAATAAAGTTGTGGCCAAAATTATGCCAAAAACCTTAAACAAAATTTATGTGTGATGTGTGAGTTATTGGGAAAGGGGTTTTGGTGGACCTCAACACGCAAAGCGTGTTCACATCAAAAGAGAGCACGTGTTGCGGTTGGGGCCGAACAAAACCCCATTTTTAGTGACCAGGCCTTGGATGGCTAAGGGCCTGGGAGCTGATGGGAGGTTGCTGTTACTGGGGCAATTTGGATGTTGCCAATTTAGGGGTGGGATCAATGGCTTTATAAGCAGAGTCCACAGCTTTCTCTTTCTCTTTTGCTGTGGACACCGGATCTCCCGCCCACCCTCCCTTGCTTGGGCTTGCGCCTTGACCTTGCTCTGCCTGTCATGGGGTCGTCCGCCTTGGTGCGGGGGCCCAGTAGGAATTTTTCCAATTGGCTGATTAGTGCGTGCCTTTTGGGTTTTGCCTACTGCTTAGCAAATCGTCACAACTTGTAAGGTTGGCGGTTAGGCATTGGTTAAAAAATTGGTTGGAGGAGGGGTATGGATTGGCTGGGCCTGCCCCTCCAATGCTGCTGCTGACGGGTATTCCGTTAAAGGAATTCTGAAGCTTACCATCCCCTTCGTCCAAACCCTGACGGCAGGGTGCGGGCCGCGTAAGCTTCAAGGGACAAGCGCGGAGTAGCTGAGGGCCTGTGACGCAGCTCCAGCTGACTCTGTCCCTTGTTCCTCCGGGACTGACTAGGGAGTCAGTGCTGTCCCCCATGGCGGGGGGTGACAGATAGTCATAACCAATGCCTAAGCAACCACTCTCAATTTGTATTCAAATAAAGTTGTGGCCAAAATTATGCCAAAAACCTTAAACAAAATTTATGTGTGATGTGTGAGTTATTGGGAAAGGGGTTTTGGTGGACCTCAACACGCAACCCATTATTCTCTAGTGTTTTGAAGGATGTGTTTTGAAAGATGCATTTCATGTGTTTCATCAACAAAGGTGTGTTGACAGGACTTGTTCTTTGATTTAAAAAGCAGATAGCTAATCAGAGCAAAAGAAAATATCATGGTATCCTTGCAGTTCCTCAAGATACTGTGAGCACTAATTACCTTTTGGAAACCATTTTGTTGTTGTTGCTGTATTGGCAGTATGTCTGGAATACTGGTTCGGTTTTTAATTAGCTCTGTTAATGCAGATTTTATTTAGGTAAAAAACAAATGCCATCACCTAAATAAACAGAAAGTAATTTCAAAAGTCTTGGGTTAACAAAAAATTATACTTTTGCAACATTGTATTTGTTAGGCAATTTGTTATTAATTGCAAGAAACTTCCTTTGTGCTTTAATAAGAGCATCATTCCCCCCCCCCCCCGATGGCATTCACCCAGAAATTTAAGAATTGTGAATAGAAGAATGTTTCAGTTATTTATATCTGGATAGTGATGCCTTCGCTATTTCTTCATACATCTGCAGCGGGATGATCATATTTTCTCTTGCAGCATCAGTTAAACAGGCAGATTTAAGTGACTGTTGCGCAGCAAGTCCCTCTAAAACGGTTAGTGGGAAGAACTTGGTGACCACATCATAATGCCCTTCTGTCATGCATAGCAAAAGAAAAAGGCAAGGAGTAGGCAACAGCTGACAAGTGTTCAATTTCAAGCAACAAGATGAAACCCTTGCCGTATTTAGAGCTACAGTTAGACCTATCTGAAAAATCAATCCACATTGTAGAATGGATCATGTGCTTGTCATCTGAGACCCTTCTCTGTGTTGGAGGCCCATTCCCATAGAGGTTTGGAGGGTGGCAACAAGAGAACAGGCCTTTTCTGTTGGCTCCCCAATTGTGGAATGCTCTCCCCGGAGAGGCTCACCTGGCGCCATCACTACCTGTCTTTAGGTGCCAGGCAAAAACATTCCTCTTTACTCAGCCCTATGGCTATTACATAATCTATGGTCTGCAAAAATGTGGGGGAGTGGACTGTTATTATGATACTGATTTTATTATTAGGCTGTCAGTATGCTTTTTATTATGTTTTCATCATTGATGTTCTGTAATGTGTTTTTTAATGTTGTACCTGGGATCTTCTGATAAAGGACAGTACAGTGGTACCTCAGGTTACGAATTTAATTCACTCCGGAGGTCCGTTCTTAACCTGAAACTGTTCTTAACCTGAGGTGCGCTTTTGCTAATGGGGCCTCCCGCTGCCGCCACACTGCCAGCGCACAATTTCTGTTCTCATCCTGGGGCAAAGTTCTCAACCCGAGGTACTACTTCTGGGTTAGTGGAGTTTGTAACCTGAAGCATTTGTAACCTGAAGCATTTGTAACCCGAGGTACCACTGTATATAAATTGAAATAATAAGAACAACAACAACAATTTGGTGGACCAAATATACAGATTTAATATTCTCCAGTTGGTTTTGCAACTGCTGTTGAAGATTTTTGCACTTACTACTTTGTGAATGGATTGTATACAGGCTATATATGTTTCCGAGTGTCCATTTGAACATAGAAATGCATCCTTGCTTGCCACACTCTGTCATACCCAGCCATGAATAACTTATACCTAGCACATGTAAGATCAGGATACCAATCTTGTTATGCAGCATGGGCAGTCATTGAAAATACCAGCACAGGCCAGCTGGACAACAGTAGCATGTCTTCTCTGCTCTCGGCTGTAGGAGAGACCTCAGTGATATGATATTTATTTATCATGTAACCCAACCTGACTGGCTATGTGGTTCCGTCATATCATCACATTTAGTACATAATCACTGACGGTCTAGGATTGTGCAAAACAATGATGTCATTTCTGGCAGGAGTGGGTGGTGGTATCAGAAAACCAGCAGATCAGGTGAACGAAAGCTGTTAACAGGTGTAAAACCTCAGGCATTTGGTGGAGGGAGACACATTTTAATGTATATTTTAACAATGCTAATAAAATGCAAGATTTTCAAACCACAATTTTCCAGGTAAAGATCAAACCCTTTAAGTGCAGTGCCAACTTAAAGAGAATGCAAAATTTGGATGACTAGATTGCTACAACATGCAGAGTCTTGTGTCATCTGTCTTGCAAGTTGTTCACAGTTATGCGGTGGGCAAATTTGTGATGCAATACCAAATTTCATGATGATATGCATCCGCTGTTATCAGCTAATGAATAAACATAATACGATATTGTCTCTGCAGTGATCTGAAATACCATCTTTGTATAAGCTTACTTGGCAGAAGCTGAAGTTTTTTCTTAACATTTATGTCGGCATTCTTAGGAGAGAAATCTCTACATCCATCTCCAATTTCTCCTGTCCAGGCACATGCAATCTTTTCTTTACAGTATGTTGTTTCTCCCACCACCAGGAAAGAAAATAGGAAACTAATGTAGCCATCAATACTTCCTGAAGCAAGAAGCACACTTTCTAAAGGGCAGATAAAAACTGGTCCACAGTAATAATCATAGCACTTAAGGTCTGCTCAATTTTTTTATTTTTATTGCTTTATCTTGCACCTGCTGTGTTCCTACGGTGCCAGCCTAGAGAACATATTAGTTCAAGCACTAATGCAGCCCACAGTTCAGTTAGCAACACATTTCAGTCACCAGGAGTGATTGCTGGCATTCAGCAGACAGAGTTAACAAACTGTAGCCACCAAAGAAGGCTTGCTGATGAAAACACACAGTGGATTTGGCTCTCAAATAAGCTCTCATTTGAGCAACCTGTCAGCCTAAATTCTTGGTAGCCCATCAGAAGCAGACACACTCTTCTGGAGTATCTTCCGCACAATCATTGTATCTTGCTCACTATTACTATCAATGTCTAAGCTACAAACCTGGGGCAGATCTACACACGGTGGGGTGTGTGTGTGTTATAAATAAGTCAGACATTTAATCGTGATAACAAAATTTTAAAAACGCTATGGAAAATCACAAAGAATTTTTTTTGGCTTCTAGTGTTGCAGGTTTATAATGCATTCAACACACTGTTTTTGACTAATATAGCTGAGTCACTAATCTAGAACATGCCATTTTCCTAATTCCCAGACCTGAGAACCCCACACCTTCTATCTTATTCAGATTAAGTTTCCGTTTATTGGCCCATCACCACATCAAGTCAATGGTCCAGCTCTGCAAAGCCCCACCTGTTTGGAAATAGAGCTGAGCGCCATCTGCATCCTGTACCCCAAATATCCAGATAACATATTTCAGAGGCTTGATAGAAATATACAGGGAGACACAGTAAAATTCATGGAACTCATTTTTTTATTATTTTTGCCTCATAAAATACCTTGTAATTGATTGAAGCCATCATTTCCAATTCTCATAGGAAATACAAACTGAGTCTGCAGTGAAGTAGTGTGTGGGAAAGAGGCCAGTTCAGGCAGAAAACTAGCTTTATCTTTTTATGGTTGTCTACATGGAAATGATAGGGACGCGGGTGGCGCTGTGGGTTAAACCACAGAGCCTAGGACTTGCTGATCAGAAGGTCGGCGGTTCGAATCCCTGCGACGGGGTGAGCTCCGGTTACTCGATCCCTGCTCCTGCCAACCTAGCAGTTCGAAAGCACGTCAAAGTGCAAGTAGATAAATAGGTACCGCTCTGGCGGGAAGGTAAATGGTGTTTCCATGCGCTGCTCTGGTTCACCAGAAGTGGCTTAGTCATGCTGGCCACAAGACCCAGAAGCTGTACGCCGGCTCCCTCGGCCACTAAAGTGAGATGAGCGCCACAACCCCAGAGTTGGCCACGACTGGACCTAATGGTCAGGGGTCCCTTTACCTTTACCTTTACATGGAAATGTGACACGAAGGCTGGAAACACCAACCTCGCTGTGTGGGAATCCCTTGCAGACAACTGCAGTGCCTGGAGACAGACAGTCAGGTGACATGCAGCCACAGAAGTGACCAGAGGAGGAATGACCTCTGGGAGGACCACAGAGAGAAGAAACTCCATAGTGCAGCAGCAGCAGCAGCAAAAACAGATGACTTCAGCTGCTTCAGCTGCAACAAAACATGTCTCTCCTGTATTGGTCTCTACAGCCACAGCAGGTGCTGCAACCTTCCAACAGTTTGACCTCCACTGTCTTGCCAGACAGACGGGTGCCAACAACCACATAGAGTACAATTAACACATAGGGAACTTGTAAGCAAACTACCCATGTGAAACTTGAGCCCGGTCAAGGGATATACATGTTTGCATGTGTGTGTATACAGGCACTAATGCTATATTCTGCATAATAAAATGACCCCAAATATGAAGATATGGCAAATGAGATTGTCCTGAATGTAATATGAATTATACATCCCATCTTTACTTTATTCAGATAATAAATGCCTTGGAAAAAACCTGAAATATATATCATGCCATTTTCTGTTCAGTTAAAAGAAAATAAAGAGGATTATTACTTAAATGCCAACAACCAGTGCTCATTCTGTTGTTGTGATTGTTGGAATGTATGTCTACCAGTGGTGAAAGCATTAATGTGTGTTGCAGTCACTTTCAATATTGAGAGCAACAAATCAAAAGGAAATGTTTTGCCCTATAAGTTCTAAACAAGAGATTTCTTAATGAGGACAAAGAAGGTGAGCAGGCTTTAGGCAGTGGTACATTAATGACAATAAAAAATGGGAAAAAATTCCTTCCAGTAGCACCTTAAAGACCAACTGAGTTAGTTCTAGGTATGAGCTTTCGTGTGCATGCACACTTCTTCAGATACCAGAAGAAGTATCTTCTTCTGATACTTCAGATATCTGAAGAAGTGTGCATGCACACGAAAGCTCATACCTAGAACTAACTCAGTTGGTCTTTAAGGTGCTACTGGAAGGAATTTTTTTATTTTGTTTTGACCATGGCAGACCAACACGGCTACCTATCTGTAATAAAAAATGGGATAATCATTGGTGTGGTTATAACCAGGAAAGTGATTATGTGTAATGGAAATTTCTTAACAGATTTCTGATTGAAATGTAGGATCTTGTTTTTGTTTTTTCTTCTCCAACGCTGATTAGCACAGCAGAACAAGTTGTTCTTCTGGAGCAGGTTATGTTCTGATCACATACTTGCCCCTGGAGTAATCTCACCAAAATCAATGATTTGGGATTAAGTGCTTTGAGGAATCTTGCTAAACTGTAAGAGTTTTGCTTACAGATTCTGGGTTGATGCTGTAAGTTGTTGAAACCATTTTCTTTCTTTCTTTCTTTCTTTCTTTCTTTCTTTCTTTCTTTTTAAAACAAACAAATACATCTACTTTCATAAATGGCATTTCCCTCTACACTCTCTTTATAGTTCAAAGCTGCTCTTTTTTTTCAGAACATAAAGTGACTCCAATTTCTAACTCAAGGGAATATTCCGAGCAAAAGCTGAAAAAAAGCTTATACATGCGGCAAGCGGAAGAACAATATAAGAACGGCAAGTCATTATTGTCTCTCTGTTCACTTTGCACAGGTCAAGCATCTTCTGTTTCGCTCCTTACCCATTATTTGCCAAAGGAATTACAAAACACCCACTTGGTGAGCACCATTAGTTATTTTTGAAAATATGTGTTGCTTTGAGATCCTTAAGTCACAATGGCGGGAAGAGAAAAGAAAAGGAAAATATGTGAACAGCCTAGCACATCCATTTACCTTGTAGGCTGCAAAATCCAGGTGCAAAAGACAAACAAAACCATTGCTCTGATATTCTATATCATATTCACAGTCAGCATTCTGGACCCAGAAATGCCCAATAATCTGTGGAGAACCTCATGATGTTATGAGTGGCCATAACAAATTTGTCAAGGGTCAAAAACAAAAGAGTGCAGAAACCTGCCACCACCACAACCACTAGTATATAGCTAAGGTAAATCTAACACATTCCATGTGCAATATTGTCCCTTCAGACTGCAGTACTGTGTTATCTTTGGGGAAGAATAAGTTCACCTCTATTATTGCATCAAGAACATCTTGCAGAATACACTCACAATAAACCACCAGTCTGGAAACGGCCCAAACAGGTATTTTAAAAACACCCTTAGAAACATTCTCCTTAAAGGGGGATCTGACCTTTCACAAAGCTGGCCCTGGAACTTCCTACATCTTGGAGAAGTAGAGGATGAAAAAAATAAAATTAAAAAACCTAACAGCAATTTTAATTGCAGTCAAGGAGTACTAGAGAATCATTTAAAAAGTGTAATCATTCTCTTCAACATATGGTACTCATTCTTTATTAGGTTTATATTCCTTGACTTTTGCACTCTTTTATTGTAGCTAAATTGTTAGCTAATGCTGGTCTTGGGCAGGAAATATTTCCCTAACTAGCACGGTAATGAAGCCATTTTGCATATGCTGCTTTACTGTTCCAATATAATTAACAATCTTGTTTGTTAATCCAGAGCATTTTTTGCAGCCCTTATGGTATTGGGCTTGCATTGTTTATCACACACTCTCTGCAATTTTTTCAATAAAAAATCCAGTTATTTATTTCAGCCAGATTCCTCTCAGTCTACCATTGTGTGCCATCATTTTATTTGCTTTTTCAAGTGACAGATACTTCTCAATTTTTACAGTGTCCAAATAAAAGCACTGCCCCAGTTTTTATTCATTTGCTGTACCCCAATTACTACATGTGCCACTAGGGCAAGATTTCAAAGACTTTCTCTTCATGGTCTTGATTAAAAGGGGTTTGCACTAATTCCCCCCATAAATATTGGCAATTCATTCAACGGGATATCTAAGGTGTGTTCAGGTTCAAAGTGTGGATATGGAATGCAAGCTTCACCCCCAACATCTTCAGGACCGCTGACCTTTTCTCCTGACCTGTACACCATGTTGCATGAGGAAGATTTTCAGGGAGCTTCTACTCACATTTGCTTGAATGCAAGTAGGGTACCTCTCCTCAAGTGGAGATCCTGCTTTGTCAGATTCTGCCCTGGCCCATTCAAGCTTGTGCAAACACAATGCAGCCACCCTTCATTCATACTCAGCAGGGCTGGCTTAGAATTTCATCATTGCCATGACAGCTATGAGGCTGCCCCAGCCTGACCCAGGAAGCAGGGCAGACCCTGGATCTATCCCTTCTCCCAATAGGTGATCGTTTCTGTGGAATTGTCATCACCCTGTTGTCATGGACCAACCATTTCCTCATTAAGTGTAATCTGATAGTAGTCATTTTCCTTCCCTTGCATGGTTGGGGATCCAATTAAGATGGCCCTGAATGCTCTGTGGGATTTCCAGGCTAAGAGTGTCCCTGTCATGGAACAGTGAGATCAAGCACACTGATATGATCACTCCTGGGTGCCCTCCCCAACCCTTTTCCAGAAACAAGCCTTAAGGAATGTGTTCTTGATGTTATTTCATTATTATTTCTTAAATTTGTATGCCACCCTATACCTGTAGATCTCAGGGTGGTTCACAACATAAAATCACAATATAAAGAACAGAAAATACGTAAGAATTTAATGGCACAACCTGCATCATACTGAAGCTAGAAGCTCTCAAAGAACAATGCTTACATAAAATTTATCAGTAAAGGAACTTTAATTACTGGGGTCCAAGAAGCAGCAGTCATATGTAAGTATACCTTAAGACAAACTTATTGTGCCTTGGGCCAGTGTCTCCAGCGCTGATTGTGCATCGGGCCAGAGGCAGGGGAGCATATATCCATACGCATGCACACACACTATTTCTGGTGCACTTCTGGGTCAGAGGAGTACAGGAAATAGCTTGTGTGCATGTGCATGGGTCTCCTCCGACCCGGATGTGCACCAGAAATAACGCTTGCACATGCACAAATAACGCCTGTGCATGCGCACAAGCTATTTCTGGTGCTCCTCCAACCCAGAAGTGGGCAGCCGTGCAGCGCTGGTAAGAGCGGGCAGCAACAGCGGGTGGCGGGGGTCAGATAAACGAGTCCCTTGGGCCTTATCCAGCCCTTGGGCCTTAGTTTGGGGACCCCTGCCTTAAGATGATGTTACAATTAATGATATCCAACTACTGTCCCCACTGTGTTGGAGACCCTCTGGAGCAGAATTTTGGGTGCAGTTACAATTAATGAGTGATATCCAACTACTGTCCCCACTGTGTTGGAGACCCTATGGAGCAGATTTTTGGGTGCATTGCAGGCACATAGGGCTACCGAAGGAGGGGAAATTGCCCCCCTCCAAAAAATCCCCCTCCCTTCCTGTTCTGATGATGAATGTCTTCTATCAGTAGAGGGACACCTTAGCATGTTCTCCTAGTTCCCAGTTTCTGTCACCTACATAAAACAATGTATGTTCAAATTCCATAGTGGGAGCTAAGAGAACCACAACCAAAACAAAGCATGCAAATTAAATAGATTTTGGCACACTGCTCAGTTAGTTCCTCATTGCAGAATTTGAGATCTCTTGTTATATAGACTTTGGAATTTCTTGTCATATAATTCCTATTCCTACCTCTCATCATCTTGTTAAAGACTTAGCAGATCATTTTTTAAAATTATTTTTTAGTCCTTGAAAGCTGGAGTCTTCTGAAACAGACCATTATTGTTAAATTTAACTTTTTTAAAAAAGGCGGAGTCTACTTAGCACAGGAACGGTTGCATCTGAACCAAACATGACAAATTCATGAAGGATGAAGCTATCAATAGCTATTACACTCTTCCTCCATGGCCAGAGACAATGTCCTTCTGATTACCAGCTGCAGGAAACCACAGGAGGTGAGAGTGCTGGTGGGCTCATGTCCAGCTCACCTGCTTTTCTTCTGGCTGGCCACTGCGAGAACAGGATGCTGGACTAGATTGGCCACTGGCCTGATCCACCAGGGGTATTCTTATATTATATTGTTCTTATTTTTCTGTTATTGTTCTGAAGTCTAAAGGCTCCCATCATGCTGCAGCTAAGCAGGACTGGCTCTAGCCAGTGCCTGGATGGGCAACAGACTTGGAACCACATAGACTTCTCCTTGGGTTCCATGACAGAAAACTATTGGGATGAAAGAATTGTTCACAAACGTTTATACCGAAGTATTTTATTTCCACTGATCTAGTGCTATGTTCCCTAACCGGAATCCCTAGCTGGAATTAAGGTTGCTGGAAGAAATATCAACAACCTCAGATATGCAGGTGACACAACCTTGATGGCAGAAAGCGAGGAGGAATTAAAGAACCTTTTACTGAGGGTGAAAGAGGAGAGCGCAAAATATGGTCTGAAACTCAACATAAAAAAAACACGAAGATCATGGCCACTGGTCCCATCACCTCCTGGCAAATAGAAGGGGAAGAAATGGAGACAGTGAGAGATTTTACTTTCTTGTGCTCCATGATCACTGCAGATGGTGACAGCAGCCACGAAATTAAAAGACGCCTGCTTCTTGGGAGAAAGGCGATGGCAAACCTAGACAGCATCTTAAAAAGCAGAGACATTACCTTACCAACAAAGGTCCGTATAGTAAAAGCTATGGTTTTCCCAGTAGTGATATATGAAGTGAAAGCTGGACCATAAAGAAGGCTGATTGCCAAATAATTGATGCTTTTGAATTATGGTGCTGGAGGAGACTCTTGAGAGTCCCATGGACTGCAAGAAGATCAAACCTATCCATTCTTAAGGAAATCAGCCCTGAGTGCTCACTGGAAGGACAGATCGTGAAGCTGAGGCTCCAATACTTTGGCCACCGCATGAGAAGAGAAGACTCCCTTGTTGTGGGCAGGCCCCCAGGCCAGTTCCTCCTCCCCTGGCGTGGGTGGAGTAATGCCATCATGCCAGGGTGGCACCACAACCACCCCGACTTCCTGGCCAATCACTTTTGTGTGGGGTGATTGTGGGGGGGATATAAAAGTGGCAGCGTGACGCTTGCCAGGCCCCTGCTTCACACTGCCAAACACCCGCCCACCTGCCCTTTATTTTAGATGTCCTCTGGCCTTGCTTTGGACTTTGATTGGTCACCTGTCTTGGGATGGGAGCCAGGTAGGAATTTTTCCATTTGACAGATTGGCACAGGCCACTTGGTTTTCGCCTACCTCTTAGCAATCGTCACAACTTTGTAAGCTTTGGCAGTTAGGCATTGGCTCATTGATTTGGGGGGGAGGGGAGGTCGGCCATGGCCTGCCCCTCCATTGACCAAGGGTATTCCGTTAAAGGAATCGAGGGCCTGGTTCCTGTCCGAAGTCTGCTTGAGGGGCTACGGCCATGCCAGGCCTCTGGGGACACCGAGAAGAGCTACAGGCGGGTTCCCCCAGTGTGGCTTCCACTTTGGGTGGTTTACCCTTACTGACTTCCTGCAAAGGGGGCAGGAGTCCGATACAGTGGTACCTCAGGTTAAGTACTTAATTCATTCCGGAGGTCCATACTTAACCTGAAATTGTTCTTAACCTGAAGTACCACTTTAGCTTATGGGGCCTCCTGCTGTTGCTGCAGCCGCTGGAGCCCGATTTCTGTTCTCATCCTGAAGCAAAGTTCTTAACCTGAAGCACTATTTCTGGGTTAGCAGAGTCTGTATCCTGAAGCGTATGTAACCTGAAGCGTATGTAACTTGAAGCATATGTAACCTGAAGCGTATGTAACCTGAGGTACCACTGTATAGTCCTTTGCCAATGCCTAAGCCAATACCGTTCACATTTCTGTAATCAAGAAAGTTGTGGCCTAAAATTTTGTCCAATAACCTTAAACCAAAATTCTGTGTCAGTGTGAATTTTATTCTAACGAGGGGCTGGTTTGGGGGCCTTGCCACGCAACAACCCAAAGAGTGAACTGTAAAGAGATATATGTAGGAATTGTTGTGGGACACAGAATGCCTGTGTTTTAAGTTAGTCCTTTGCCTCTGAAAACTCAACAGAACCAAGAAGTTTTTCCAAAATACAAGGCACTTGTGGGAGATAAAAGCTCTCTTTAAAATGTTTGAATGCAACTTTAAATTCATTAATCACCAATTGAGCTGAAGTGTAATTTATGCATATTCCTTTACAATATGAAATGTGCCACCGTAATTTCCATTGTAGTTGTAAACAATATCGTTTCAAGGCTGAAATCAAGGAAATAAAGGGCTAGATAATAACTTTTAATGTTTCCCTAGAAAGTATGGCAAACATTGCAAAAAAAAAAAAATAATTGCAAATGTTTGGGTTTCACATATTCATCACTGAAAAAGATGATTTGCATCATCAAAAGACAATACTATTCTGCATAAGATTTGCGCACGGATATATTTATGCAAATTTAGAATAAATATTCATATTAAAATCAAAATACATGGAAATTACCAGAATGGGGAGGTGTGGCCAAGGGACCTCTGTGCCTGGTGTGCAGGTGCTAAATGCTGGTGAACAATTTCCACTATCACTTCTTATGGTTCTTTATCTTAAAATTAACTTCAAATAACCTTCAGTCTGTCTCCCATTGTTCCTTCTGGGCTTTACCAACCCTTCTTCCAACTGGAAGCATCAGATTTTTCTGGGCTGTTCAGGAACCTACACCAAGGAACTTTCTGAATTCTGGCAAGCCTGAATTCTTCCTGCAACGGTTGGCTAATCATGTATACAGTGGCACCTCGGGTTAAGTACTTAATTCGTTCCGGAGGTCCGTACTTAACCTGAAACTGTTCTTAACCTGAAGCACCACTTTAGCTAATGGGGCCTCCTGCTGCTGCCGCGCCGCCGGAGCACAATTTCTGTTCTCATCCTGAAGCAAAGTTCTTAACCTAAAGTACTATTTCTGGGTTAGCGGAGTCTGTAACCTGAAGCATATGTAACCTGAAGAGTATGTAACCTGAGGTACCACTGTATTCTCCTTCATGATTTCCCCTTTCTTCAATTTCTTATACATGCCCTTCTTAAATCTCAGCTCATCTGTAAGCTCCTTATGCAGCCATACCTGTTTCTTTAGATGCTTCCCATTTTTCTTTCTTGTTGGAATTGTCGGCATTGTCACCTGTAAGGAACTTGTTGCCATCTTAGACTCCCTTCTCTCTGAGTTCCATGGGTTCCATGTTTAATATTAAATTTGCTGCATCTTTTACCATTATTCATCTGCTATATAACCATAATTATCATGAATAATTCCACATTACAAGGGTCATTACATCCCTGCCAAAAAACTTAACTGTTTAGAGCAGGGGTCAGCAAACTTTTTCAGCAGGGGGCTGGTCCACTGTCCCTCAGACCTTGTGGGGGGCCGGACTATATTTTGAAAAAAAAAAAAATGAACAAATTGCTATGCCCCACAAATAACCCAGAGATGCATTTTAAATAAAAGGACACCTTCTACTCATGTAAAAACACACTGATTCCCAGAACATCCATGGACCGGATTTAGAAGTCGATTGGGTTGGATCCAGCCCCCGGGCCTTAGTTTGCCTACCCATGGTTTTTTAAGTAAATTATGAATTTACTCCAGTCTTTAGAAAATACTTGATCTTCCTGGTTTGGGATCTTCCCTGTCAGTTTCTCCATCTCCACAAACTCCATCAGTTTCATCTGCCATTCTTCTTTAGTTGGTACTTCTCCTTCCTTCCATCTCTGGGCTAGTAGCATTCTCACTGCCATAGTTGTATACCTAAAATGTATTTTGCCTTCTCTTGGTAACTCTTCACCTATTATATCTAGTAAAAAGGCTTCTGGTTTTTTAACAAATGTATTTTTAAACATTTTCTTTGGTTCATTATATATCATTTCCCAGAAAGCCTTTACCAATGTACTTGTCCACCACATATGGTAAAAAGTACCCCCTTTCTCTTTACATTTCCAACGCAGTTTTGAACTTCTTTAGTACATTTTAGCAATTTCACTCACTGTTAGATGCCAACAATACATCATTGGTCTTAAAATGGTGTTTAGCCACGACCAGAATAAAGAACAGGAGCAAAGGAGATTTTAGCAGGACCTTTGCCCTATAGACTATGTTCATGAGTGATGGTTGCTTCCATTGATTTCAGTAGGAACAATACACACAAGCTACACTGACAAAAACAAAGCAAAACACTGAATTCTGAAGAAGATGTTGCAAGGATTAATTCCCTCATCATAGAAGAATGGCTCATTTCCCCCTTATCAGTTTTTTTCCCCTCTGACTGGATGACGTTAGTAGAGACCTCATGGGTTACATGTGTCAGACCGCTATTACAAATTTGAAATTTCCATTTAGCAGAATAATAAACCATGCTGAGCTCTGCGCTGAAGCACTAAAGCTTAGTAAAGTACATTTAGACCCCCCAAAGTTCACCCACGCTGCCTGTTCAATACATGAGCTTTAGGGAAAGGCAGCTGAATTAGAATTTTCAGCTGTTTTAACGATTTTGAGCAGTGCACTATCTGAACTTTAAGGCCTTTTCTTTTTCCAACTCGTCTAGTTCTAATGAACATTAAAACTTTTTAATTAAGGGTTTATGTAATTTTCCTATGATTATTGCAACTCTTAAGCTTTATTCATGACTCGTAATAGCATTTAAATTAAAAAAGACTTTTTTGCTTTTTTTAAAAAAATAAATCATTATTTGTCTAGCAAGAAATCATTGCACATTTATTTTACAGAAATTTGTAATTAAGGTTTCTAATTTTAAACTTTGAAGAAGTGCTTTGATTCGAGTAAAATGGCATTAGTAATGACTTACAATTGTAAAACAAAATGCAGCTTTAAGTTCCCCTCCTTTGTGTTGTTTTTTTAAAAAATGGTTGAGATTATCCTCCCCCACCCAAAAAATGTAGCTAGATATTTAAAAAGAGCAAATCATATCTGAAACAGAATATTACATCGTGTTTCAACATTACATCGTGTTTCAACATGTTTGCAACATTTTCTTTTCTTTTTCTCCCACCACCATTACAAAACAGCTTAGAAGAGCAAACATAGAAATACAAACATAGTTGTGGACAAATGCAAAGTATTGCCCAGTGCATTGACCTGAAGACAACCTGTCTGCTCTTGGATCAATAAACCATCTTCCAGAGTGTTTAGATACAAGCATCTGCTTTTCCCACTGAAACTATACTGCATTTAAGGGGACTGGGCACGCTATTTTCTTAATTCTAAGGTAATGAATTATTTCCAAAAGTCAATCTGAGGTTTTATGCAGCGGCGCTTTCTAAATGGCGGGTCACGGGAGACTTAAGGACTGCCAGAAAGCGGATCTTGAAGTGCTACAAATAAATAAACAGCTTCCAGATTGGCGGCAGAAGGGAATGTGCTGGTTTCAAATATACGGTAGGTAGAGTTTCTGCTGGCTAGCTCGCTAGAGAATTCATTGGGGAGCAGCTTCTGTTTGGCATACCAGGCATTAGTAAAAGTTCATAAAGTAACAATGAGCAAAAAACAGAAACAGCATTTCTTTCTCCCCAAGCTGCACAATCTGTTTGAGGTATAAAATGATTCTTTTGAAATGGACTGTGGTTTGCAGGCACCAGATGTTGACCTGCATTTCAGAAAAATGCATATAAACAACAAACAAAATGAGCTAATCATTATTTGGCCTTTCCATGGGCAAAACAATAAAGGATTAAATAAATGTTTTATATAATATTTATTTTATTTTATTTTTAAAATTTCTATACAGCTTTATATTTCTTCAGAAAAATCTCAAAGCGGTTTACAGCATATTAAATCAATGAAACATAAATAAAACAATCTGAAGAAAATCAGATATAGAGTATACAGTCAAAGTAACATAACTGAAAAACTTAAATATTATCTTAAAAGGTAAAGGGACCCCTGACTATTAGGTCCAGTCGTGGCCGACTCTGGGGTTGTGGCGCTCGTCTTGCTTTATTGGCCGAGGGAGCCGGCGTACAGCTTCCGGGTTATGTGGCCAGCATGACTAAGCCGCTTCTGGCAAACCAGAGCAGCACACGGAAATACCATTTACCTTCCCGCTGGAGCGGTACCTATTTATCTACTCGCACTTTGACGTGCTTTCGAACTGCTAGGTGGGCAGGAGCAGGGACCGAGCAATGGGAGCTCACCCCGTCGCGGGGATTCAAACCACTGACCTTCTGATCGGCAAGTCCTAGGCTCAGTGGTTTAACCCACAGCACCCCCCGTGTCCCTAAAATATTATCTTAAAGATTTCAAAATAAAACATTACAAAGGAGGTCAACTACAGAATACATATTTAACATAATATCCATGCAAATAGTAGAATAAGGTTAAGATCTAGAACTGGTGGCACATTACATGTGAATACTCTGACACAATATTTTTAAAGATAAATAAAAGGAACTTTGTGGTGGGAGATCTTAGGGCTTCGCCATACTTCCTGTTGTCCTGCTGCTTTCCACTGGAGACAGTGGGGTAGCATGGGGTAGCTGTGGCCCGGGGCACATTTTCTTGAGGGGGTATGACTAGGCTCCCCCACAACAGGCTCCCTCATTGAGGCCGAAGCCACTGGGAGGGAAGCTGTGCCCAGGCCGGGCCTTCGGAGCCTGGCTCCAGCGCACAAGGGAGCTGTAGTGGCAGCTTCCTCATGCGATGGCCCAACACCACCAGCCAACCAGCCACGGCTCCACTCCTGGGTCAGGCCTGAGCCAGGCACAGAGAGGTGGAGAGGCAGCAGCAACATGGCCGCCCTTCTTCTCCTCTGGGTTCCAGCGCATGAGAGCGGCAGGAGGAGGAGAAGACACAGCCATTGAAGCCACACTGCTACAACACTGCTGCTATGCTTGGCCTTCTCAGAAGGAGCCGGGGTGGAGTGTAGTGGCAGTGCAGCAACAGCGCTTCTTCAATGGCTGCAGCTTCTCTTCCTTTTGCCGCTGCCACCACCACCACCCTGGGGCTGCTTTCAGCCTCCTTCCCCTCCATGGCAGGAAAAGTCAGAGTTGCGTGTCAAGAACCCAGAGCCACCCCCTCATTGATGCATAAGACACAAGGACACGGATATTAGGTTAATGGTTATTGGGCAAATTTAGGCCACAACTTTATTGGTTACAGGATGTGAGAAGCATTGGCTTAGGCACTGGAATTGACCCAACTATATCTGACTCCTGCCCGTCACGCAGGGAGTCCCGTAAGGGTCAACCACCAGTAGGGGGAGCCCCGTCGATGCAAACCAACTCGAGCTCCCCCTGGGTTCCCAATGGTGTCGTGGGCATGGCCCTAGCCCCTCCCCAGGCTTCAGACAAGATCCACACCCCCGTATTCCTTTAACGGAATACCCTTAAGCTTGGACAGGCAGGCGATGGCGACACCTCACCTCCCCATCATACGATCAACCAATGCCTAACCATCAAACCTTGCAAAGTTGTGATGATTGCTACGAGGTAAGAGAAAACCAAAGGACCCTTCCAATTTGCCAAGTGGAAAAATTCCTACCAGGCCCCTCAACAGTGACCAACCGAGGTCCATAGCAATACCAATGTTGAAACCTGAAAATAGGGAGGGTGGAAGATCAAGTAAGCGAGCCAGAAGGAATCTCTCTGGTTTGCACCATGATTTAAATGGGGCCTGGCCATGCCCCCCCCCCACGAGACAGTGGATTGGCTGGTTGGAACAATGATGTGGCCGGGGACCTCTGGGAGACGTGGGACTCTGTCCCTCCTGCCCCCAGAGATGAGTGAATGGCCATGTGGTCCACCGCAACTCCTCCCCACTGGGAAGTGGAGCAGATTAATTGGAGCTGCAGCCATTGAGGCTGTGTCATGTCCTACTACCCACCCCCACCCCCCGCTTCTCTGACATCCTCACCCAATGTCAGGCGGCAGAGAAAACAACCCCCACAGCAGGTTGCCAGGAATGGACAAGACAAGGAAAAGTCCTTACCATCTACTTTTTATTCAATGTTTACAGAGAGAGTCTTGGGAATGCAGCCTCTTAGAATAATGGTATTGTCCCGAGTGAGTCTCCACCCCCTCCGTCTCTCCCACTCCCTCGTGCATCATCACTACGGGTGCAGAGATGTGCCCTCTCCTTTTGAGCTCTTTGCTCTCCTACTTTCAATGCTTGCTGGGTTCTGGGAGAAGGAGGGTCTGGAATGCTTTCTAAAGACACTGTGTCCGTCTGGAATGCTTTCTAAACATCACTGTGTCCGTCAGCTGTTGGGCCCCTGGTGCTTCTTCTTCCTTCTCCTCTTCTCCCATTATTTCCCAGCTTTCCCCCTCATCTGCCCCTGAGCTGTGGTCTCCCTCAAACCTCTGTTGTAATTCTGAACTGTCCTCTTCTTCTCTGGAAGAGTCAGGCTGGGGAAGCAGTCTCCACCATTCCTCCTCTGCCCAGTCCTTGACATATGCCCCTATTAATGATTATTTCCAACTATGTACAAGTCGTGCTAAAGTTCAAATCCATGCAGCATTCTTATACACCACCACTGTATGTGTTTATTGTAGCTAACTGTCTGGTTCTCACCATATGAACAGCAGCCATCATCCAAATGTCCCAATTTTCCAGGGACAGTCCCAGAATTACAAAAGCCATCCCAGCTTCTGATTTGATCCCAGAATGTCCTTGTCAGGATGCTGTCAGTAGCTCCTGGCTGATTGCGCAGTAAAGTATAAAGAAAAGGAAAAGTTTCTTATTGTCTTTTTTTTTAAATTTCAGTCTTTACAGAGAGAGGCTATAGAACCCAGCCTCTTGGATAATGGTGTTGTCCCCAGTGAATTTCCACACCCCGTCTCTCCCATTTCCTCATTCGTCACTTCTATGGGTGCTGCTACGTGGCCTCTGTCTTTGGGCTCTTTGGGCTCCTACTTGTAAGGCTAGTCGGGTTCTGGGAGATGGAGGGTCTGGAATGCTTTCTAATGACAACCTGTCAGCCAACTGTTCTGGTTCTCCCATGATTTCCTGGATTTCCCCCTCATCTGCCTCTGAGCTGCTACCTAAAACCCTTGTTGTAAATCTATACTGTCATCCTCTTCCTCCTCCCTGGAAGGGTCAGGATGGGGAGGCAGTCTCCACCATTCCTCCTCTGCCCCCCTCCATTCTTATTTGGAATCTGGTGTGTGTGTTCTGAACAGAACAGAGGTGAAAAGAGTTTCTCTCTGTTGTATACAAGTGTGCTGGTCCCAAGGGGGGGGGTTACTGTGGGGTGTGGTCAGAGTCCAGTCCTGGGCCGAGGGTCTGGAGACTGTCCACCAAGGGCGAAGCGGGGTCCAAAGCAAGAAGCCGGGTGTGGTCGGGAACTCCGGAAAAACAGGTCTGGGTGCTGGCAGAAACAGGTTTCCAATGTTGTTGCTCCCGCAACCTGGGACTGGGCTGACTGGCCTTTATCTTCTCTGAGGCCAGCGGCGGTCCCGGTCCACAGGTGACCCGCCTCTCCTGGCCTTAAGGCGAGCACTCCTCCTGAGAGAACCCAGTTCCCTCCGCCTCTCTGCCCTGAGCCTCTGCAGCTCAGGAGAGGCTGGAGGGTAACTGGACCCAGGGGGAAGCTCACCTTCCCCTGACAGGGCTGGGAGAGGAGCACCTGCAGGCAATGGGTCCTCAACCACCTCCGGAGCCAGAGTGGATACATCTGGTGTCTGCTCCTGAGGATCCAGCACAGGTACAGACCCTTCAGATTCAAGCCCCTGCCCCGGCTTAGCCGGCCCTGGAGGCAGGGACTCCTGTGCAGGCTGGGACTCCTCAGGTTCAGCTTCTGAATCAGATTCCCAGGCCATCACAGCAAGTCCAACAATGGCTAATGTAGATGCTTTGTTTCCTATGGATGAGATGACTGATGGTGCTGCATGCTCACACCACTTTGTGCACGTCTCTTATTTCGCTCTGCTATGATGTGGTGGCCGTTTTGTGTCATGCAACACACCCAGGGCAGCCATGTTGTGATATGTCACCCACCCACCCTGGGCGACCATTTTGTTTTCATATATGCTGTAAACCACCCAGAGTGGCTAGGCCAACCCAGTCAGATGGGTGGGCTACAAATTATTATTATTATTATTATTATTATTATTATTATTATTATTATTATTAGTTTGTTATTGGTATGAGCTTTCATGTGCATTCACACCTCTTCAGCTACTGGAAGGAATTTTTTTACTTTGTTTCAACTACCGCAGACCAACACAGCTACCTACCTGTAACTAGAATTATTGTTATTGTTAGTGATGGATGCTCTCAGATTTTGTGGCTGAGCAGTCCCTTAGAATTTCAAATGTGCCCTCTAATCCCAAAACACTGGCAATTGTACATATATTAAATTGTATATTTTGAGTTGTGCCCCTTGCTTCCCCTTTTCCCCCACCCTTGTGAAAAAATATCGTAATTGTGGTTTTCTTTGACCATATTCTATCCCGTTACGTACTCTTCCCTACAGACATTTGTTTCATGTGCTCTTCAGCAGCTCTGACATTGATTCCCCTCCATCCATCCCATTTTGCACCTAGGTCCCCTTTCCACCCTAAGGGGTTGCTGTAAGGAAAGTGAATGTATGTGCAGTCAATAGTACCCCCTACTTTTGTTACAATGTAAAGACATACATCTATTTAAATACTCTGGTGTCTTCTATTATACAGTAGGGTATTTTCCCACCCCCACGTAGGAGGCTTGAAAAAGCCCCTGTCAAAGAGAACTGAAAAACCACAAACATCAGAAGATGAACATGTTTATGATGGCTGAAGTTAATCCACGGGTCGCGTTAAACGGCAGATAATTTGCAATTCCTATAAATAGCCTTCTCCCCAAACTATACCACTAATCCTGATATAATTCAAAATGCTGGATTAGCCAACATCTCTATTAATATTGTTACATGGAAAATAAACAGTTCCCTGACACTTTTAAATTAGCTCCCTGTGTGGTTTCTAGCCTCATATGTTTTACCGTGCTGTACAATTCAGATGAAACTCAATAACTTGAAAATAATCTTACTTTGACAAACATGCAGCCTGCTCCTTTGAATATTTACTCATAAGTAAGTCCTTCTGAGTGCAATTCAATTTGCTGTCAGATAAATGGATTTCAGCTTTCTTCACAGAACCCTTTCCATACACTGATTGACAAGTTGCAAGACATTCAGTACAAGAGCTCTGAATCAGGTTTGTCTTGGATATCAATCTAAACATAAACTTATTTTCCCATAATCAAATGTTAAACTGTTCTTGGACTATACTACTTTAGACTGCAAAGAGGAGTGTGATGTAATATGCTTGAATGATTTTCCATAGCGGGGAGCAATCCATGCAGCAGCGGAGGAAGCCACTTGGGCGCCTGGGGCGGCACGCCCTGGGTCAGGATGCACCATGGGGCCTCCGGAGTCTGCTTGCCTCCTCCCACTCAGCCGCCCTACAGCTGGGGGGGGAGGCAGTGGATGGCCCGTTTGGGCAGCGCAGAGCCTTCATGTGCCCAAGCCACTGCGTCTCTCCCAGGAGAGACGAGTGGCTCGGACGCACTGCAGGCCCCACGGTGAGTGCCGCCCGGCATTTTGTCACCCCCCTTCAGTGGTGACACCTGAGGCAGATCCCACCCACCGTACACCCCTTCCTCCACCCCTGAATCCACACACAGAGAACATTAGTATCTCAAGCAGAGGTTTACACTACAAACTTTCTACGTGGCTTGTCTCGCTAAGCAATGTTACGTTTATCTGGTGCTATTATTTGGCTCCTATTTGTGGGACCAGAACACAATCATATTAATAATCAAGTTTTGCAGTCAGGTAAAAGAAGAATCAAAGAAGGCATTAGTGCCATCAGGACAGGATTCTGGCAAAGTTTTCCAAGTTCCCACTCAGCAGAATGAGCTGACTTTTCCCTTTCTGAAGTAAGTGAAGTAATCATGTTACTATCTAATGGGGAGAGGCCTGTAGGATCAGTGGGTGGTATCCAAATAATTCATTCCATCCATGGAAGAATTTTCTGCTTCCACAAAGGACTGAATGAGTTAGCTGGATACTGAATACCCTCCAACATTTCTCCAATGAAAACAGGGACATCCTAAGGAGAAGTGGGACATTGTGGGATCTAATCAGAAACCAGGATGACTTGTCTAAATCAGGGACACACTTGGAGTGTCTGAAACTGTCCAGAGTCTAAAATTATCTAACTTCACAATAGACTAGCTTCACTATTTGCAAGGAAAGGAAATATGCTGTTACCATTTCTTGTAAGAAATAGATATTAATGTATTCTACAATTCTACGACAAAAGTGGCCTTATCAGGGCCTGGACCTCACCAAGTTTTTTGAGCATTCGAGCTTCAAAGAGGAGTCCTTTACCATAAATAAAAGCCTTTCCCACCTGTCCTTGCTGGTACATGAACTTTCACACCTAGAAGCCAAGGCCATCATTACTTCAAAATGGTAAGTTTTGCAAAGGAAGTATTGCTTGGACAGCTGATGAGCAGCTCCTACAAGTGTGCCAAGTTTACAAACTGTCAGGTTGGGGGTTGGAAAGTATCTGTGGCTCCCCACCCCCATGGAACTTCTGAAAAGTTGAACAAACTTCTGTGCATCTGGCAACTTGTGATTATATTACACTGATATGTAGTCCTCTGTGTGAAAGATTCTGTGCAGAGTTTTATTTTAGATGGAACTCACCAGAACTCCATTCCTGCACCTCTCACGTGGGTGCAATTGTCATTACAAGAGAACAAGGGAGGTGTTCATGGTGAGTTCCATAACCTCTTTTTCTAGAAAAAAATAGCACTGATTATATGTATATTATGAAGAAGCAATTGGACACTTTTGCAGCTGAAGCCTGTAATGCTACAGCCTAGGGACTGTTCCAACACACAAGCTATTCACCATGTTGACTCATTTTTAGCTTGTCTACATTGACGTAGCAAACTTTTGGCACAGGGCTCAAGAAAAGTGAGAATTCCTGTTGACTGCAGTGATCTTCTCTGGAAGGCCTGCATAGAAATAAATAAATAGGTATGTATCTATCTTGAACTGAAGCCAAATAATAAGCAGTAGCTCTCTTGGAATCAGAACATCTTGGATCCTTGAATGCGATTTGCAGCTGGGTAAATGAGAGCCCTGTTTTAATTCAGCCTCCTTTTGCTCTGTTCAAAGATGTAAATCAAGTGAGAAGATCAGTGCCATTGTGTTATTATTCGGCTGGGATTTGGCTGCTGCTTGCTGTCTCGCCTGACCCAAGTTGTAACTGGAGGGTAAAGGAAGAAAATGTCGCTGCTGCTCCCTCTGTGCTAAGGTTATTGTACTCTGTGAAGAGGAAACGAGAAAAGGCATAATGTCTGACTCTGTTATTTAGGTGTAAATGTGACCAGAGGGCATAGAACTGCAAATGCCATCCCTGTTGGTAACAGAAAAAAGAAGCTCACAGCTTTGACACTGCAAACTCCCCAAGGGTTTGTTAAAAGCTGCTGCAACATGCTGGGCTGTGTGTGTGTGTGTGTTGTCTGCCTCCACACATCCACAGTTTACCACTTTCAAGCAAATTACCTCTGAGCAGAATGGTCTGTGACGCCTGCCATACCGCCATCATCTGCAAACGAAACCAGGCCTCCAAAATGAGTTTTAAATCCTTCCACCATTTCCCCCCTCGCTCCCCAGCCCAATTCAAAGATGAAAATGCTTTTATTACTGGTTGGATTCCAGTTCTCAGTGTGCCAGTGTAGCTGCTTTCCAGAGCTGTTTGCCTCGCGAAAGCGAGCAGGTTGAGGAATTGGAAAAAAATAAGGGGTGGAAGAAGGGAGGGAAAAGCAGCCGAGATGCAATTATGAGTGACCTTGCAATACTAAACTGGCACACTCTGCAGGATCAATAGCCAGACAAGTTTCTGTGGCAGATCCAATAAACGGAGAGTGATGGAGCTGGCATGGGGCGGATGGAAGAAAAAGCCAAGCATGTATATTGAAGTGAAGTGGTAATAATATTACTGTTCCTGCTACTTTACCTATGATTTCTGTGCATGCATTTTTGAAGCATATATTTTGATTAAGGCAAAAATGGCAGCTGTTGCCTCTTTGACCAATTAAGGGGACCAAAGATGTAGTAATTATATGCTCTGCTTGCTACAAAAATGGGTACTTGAGCACCAGGCTGCTAGTCAGAAATGATCTGTTAACATGCAGTTTATTGCTGGGAAACAGGCTGTCTTCCCCATAAAGACACTATTAATAAATAAGCAAAATTCAGCTGCTGCTTCTGGAGAAACGTGCATGATAAAAAGGATTTTCTAAAGTAAAAAAAAACTTCAAAACTTCAAATTGGAGAACCTATTAAGCTGCCTGCCAGGTCTGTGAAAGGCATATGGTTTTTCTCCATGTGCTTGAAGTATGAAATTATTATTGATCTTTGGTAGGATTTATGTTGTTGATGATGATGATTTATAAATTGCTTTCTAAACAAGCAACTTGAGGCGATTGACAATTAAAAACAGTTTAAAACACAAAAGCAGCAAATACTTTTTGAAACAAGACTAGAACCCTAACAAAGTAGATGTTGGGGATCCAGCTGGGAAACTCTAACAAAAATAACTTGCATTGTTTCCAGAAAGTTCAGATAGTGAGCACCTGTTATACATATCTTGGCAAGAATGCTATTCCATAGAACAAGGGCAGCCATACTAAAAGACCTGCTCCAAGATACTGTGGAGAAGGCTTCTGAGATCTTTGGAACCCGCGGTAAATCTTGACCGCAGATATCTACTGGATGAATAAGGGATAATGTGGTCTCATATTTAGGGTAGTGTGGGTGGCTGAGGGAGCACAAAACAAACAACAACAACAGACACTCCAAGTGTCCCTATTTTCCAGGGACAGTCCCGGATTTACAGAAATTGTCCTGGTTTCTGATTTGATTCTAGAATGTCCCACTTTTCCTTAGGACGTCCCTATTTTCATTGGATAAATGTTGGAGAGTAAGGAGTTATGGGACCCTTGAGCCAAGGATAGAAGTAACTACAGTGGTACCTCGGTTTAAGAACTATTCTGTATACGAACTCCACAAAACTGGAAGTAGTGTCCCAGTTAGCAAACTCTACCTAGGTCTACAAATGGAAGCCAAGCAGTGGAAGGGCACCGGCAGCAGGAGGCCTCATTAGGAAAAGTGCGCCTCAGTTTAAGAAGGGCTTTGGTTTAAGAATGGACTTTCAGAACGGATTAAGTTTGTAAACCAAGGTACCACTATATTCAACCTTTAGATGACATTGGAAGGCAGCCCTGTATGGGAAAGGTGGTTTTTAAAAAATATTTAATGGTTGAATATATTTTTATATATGTTGGAAGCTGCATAGAGTGGTTGGGGCAACCCAGTCAGCTGGGCAGGGTATAAATAATAAAATTATTTTTGCTGTTATTGTTATTATGGAATAGGACATCCCTATTTTCATCGGACAAATGTTGGTGGGGCCTTATATGTATTGGGCCTTATATGTTAATACCAACATCTTGAACTTCACCTGGTTGCAGATAGGCAGCCAGCACAGATGCTGCAAGCACGGTGTTTTATGCTGTTGGATCGATCCCAAACATAGCCTCACATAGTCCAACCACGAGTTTACCAGTGCATGGACAACTGTGATCAAGCTATCCCAAAACTTGTTCTTGGAGCCACCTTGCCCACAATGCTTCTGCCTAAGGAACAGTGAACCTCCATAGAAGCTGGCAGTAGCACTGCTTGCCACTTCGTTTTGGCAACCAGTTTTACTCCTAGAGTTCTGGACCACTCTACAGATGGGGCATAAACAGGAGAGAAAATGGGCTGGATGGGAGCAGAAGGATTGGAGGTACCAAACTGCTATCCTCCAGATCTTTCACTCTTCCTCATCTTCTGGCTAAGACAAGGGGCTCACTTTGTCTATTAGGAGTCTCAGCTCCATCAGTGATGCTATGTGCCAAAAGTTTTGAAAGCAGTCCTAAATATTTCCACAGTTACTGCACTAGTGATAACACAAATGTAAAATGTTTGGAGATATATGATTTGGGAAGGAGGATATTCCAGTGAGATGACTTAACCTGCTCCTAAAGATTGGACCACAGTTATCTTGGAAATAGAGAAGTATGTCTGTAAGTATGTCTGTCTCTCAGAAAGGTGTTCAGCAGTGGAACATACTCCCACAAGAGGTGGTAGTCTCTCCTTCCTTGGAGGTTTTTAAGCAGAGGCTGGATGGCCATCTGTCATGGATGCTTTAGCCGAGCTTCCTGCATTCCGGGGGTGGGGGGTGGGGTGGACTAAATTACCTTTGGGTCCCTTCCAGCTCTAAGATTCTATTATTCTATGTGTCATGCCAGGATTGATGATGCTAAGCCATTAAGAATTTAAGGGGCAATGACTTGCCAAAAAAGTACAGAAAACTATTCATGTATGCTACAACAGCGGCTAGGGTACTACTAGCCCAAAAAAGGAAGGATGACAAGATACCAACTAAAGAAGAATGGCAAGAACAAATGATGGAGTATGCTGAAATGGCGAAGCTTACTGGAAAACTTAGAGACAAAGTCAATAGAGACGTCAAAAAAGGTCAGGAACCATTAATGTCGTATTTGCAGAAATATTGCAAAGAAGTGGACTCACCAGCAGGGTTTGAGTAAACACTTACAGTCAATAAAATAGAGAGGTTAAGAGATCATAATAGGAAAACAATAAAATGTAAGAGGTAATTTGAAAACAACTATGGTATAAAAATGAGGAGAATATGATAAAATTTAACTAAAAGATTGTAATATTAAGGTACAACAAAACAAGTGGGAGAAATTAACGTGTAAAGAACCAGAGAAGGAAGATGAGGGAAGTCCGGGGAGGGGGGAGTGTGGGAACAGTATTTTTCTTTTTCTTTGAAATAATGCTATGCTATTGTGATGAACATAAAATTGTAAAACTTAATAAAAATTATTTTTTAAAAAAAAAAACACACAATTTCAGGGGCAATGAGATGAAGGTAGAATCTGATATTTTGGTGTGTTTCTGGAAGCAATGCAAATCTGTCTGTTTGCTTAGAAGTGCAGCATTAAAATGACCAAGGAACTGAAGCAGTTAGAGGGAGGAGAGGTTTCGTTAGTGGATCACAAGGAAAAAAGAAATGAAACCAAGCCATGTCTCTCCCCCCCCGCCCCGCCGCCCCATTGTTTGGTTGTCAATCCTAGTTTTGAGACAGGTTGCTGGTGTCTGTAGGTCTGAGGAGTCTATTTTCTGCACAATACTAGGGTAATTATCGGTGCAGTAATAAAGAAATAACATTAGCATTTCGTTGCAACATCATTTTATCAAGTGAAATGCCATGGATTTTCAAGGTATTCTCTGGAGATGTTTTCTGTAAGCCTAATGGAATTGTGTGCAGAAAAATTACCACTAAGCTTTATAGAAGCACATGCTTTTGATCTGAAAAATCCTTCATGTGCTAAAATGACCCCCTTTTAAAAACAACAACAACAACAGCGAAAGAGGACTGTCTCTATACATGCGCTGATATATAATCTAGAGATTTGCAATGCTGTTCTAAAAAATTAATAAAATGGAATACAAATCAAAAGTAATCAACTTTTAATCGTGATAAATGTAGACCCTTCAGAGGAAACAAATGGAGCAATCAGTGTAATCAGTTCTATAAATATATTGCAGGTGAAATTAATGTTTGTATGGGTGGTTCTTTAAATTTAAAATCAGGGATCTAGAGATTAACATGAGCCTTGTTCAAGCATTCAATTTGAGATGAGAATGTACAATGTGAGGCCCAGCCAATGAGTAATAGGCATGAGTTTGAAAGAGGCTGCCTTCCTTGAGCTTAAGTTTCCAGCACAGAACATTGAAATCCTGATTAATTGATTCAGAGTGGATGCCTGAAGAGAACTCATGCTAATCTTTAGATCCCTGATCTAGATTCCCTGCTTGCTGAGAGGGCGGGACTTGTCCTGCCTATTCTTGTTTGACCCTTCACCCATTCAAACAGAACTGCTGTGGTTGTTAAGCAAGGCAGGCAGGACTCATTTATTTGTTTATAAGAATACAGTGGTACCTTGGTTTACAACCATAATCCGTTCCGGAGGTCCGTTCGTAAATCAAAACAGGTTGTAACCCAAGGCATGCTTTCGCCAATGGGTCTCCAATATTGTTTTTGTCTGCAATCCAAAAAAAGTTCACAAACCAGGAGACGCACTTCTGGGTTTGACGTGTTTGTAAGCCAAAATGTAGCTGTTTTAAAACAGGGGTTGCATGAGTTGCGTGTTCAGACCCAGAGACCTCCCCCTTAAATAAAGACACATTTGACTCAAATTTTAGTTTTGGTTTTGGGCAGAATTTAGGCCACAACTTTATTGATTACAGAAAGTGAGCATAGGCTCTGGTTCAACTAGCTCCCTGCACCCTTGCAGGTAGCGCTGACCCAGAGCTCTGTCATAGGTCAGCCAAGGGTGAACACCTGAGGTAGGTAGAAAGCCCGGGAACAGACTATGTCCACTCCCCCAGATGCTCCCTTGGACTCAGGCACAGGCACAACCCCCTCTCGAGGGTTGACCAAACCAAGTTGAGTCCCTGGATTCCTTTAATGGAATACCCTTCACATAGGGATGGCGAGATCGTTCTCCCATCCCTATCACCTGAACCAGTGCCTATCCACAACCTTCCAAGTTGTGACAATTTGCTACGCAGCAGGCGAAACCCAAATGGCAACAGCCAATCAGCTAAGTGGCGAAAATTCCTGCCATGCCCCTGTCCCAACAACAGACGACAGACTACGGCATAGCAAGGTCAATCACAAAAGGCCCTAAATATAGGGAAAGGTGGGTGGGTGTTCCGATGAACGAGCTGAAAAAGGAAGCTCTGGGTCATGTGCATAGGGATATATAGGTCCCTTGGCCCGTTTAGACAGCTCCCCATTGGCCAGATTAAACCCAGCAATGAGGGACCTACCAATCAGGTGTTGGGGCTGTCCAATATACCCACCCACAACCAAGAGGTCAGTCTCCAGGTCTCACCACAACACGTACCCTCTTTTAGAGAGGACACGCTTTCTAAAAGTATCTGGTTGCTGAATCTTGGAGCAGTTGAAATTTTTGAGTTTTCCTTAAGGGCAACATCTGTAATCCACGCTGTATTATTGCAAGAGCATTGCAATAATCCAGCGTGGAAGTTAGCAGAGCACCGAGTACAGTGGCTAAGTCATCTCTGTCCAAAATGTGCCATATCTGGTGAGCCAGACAGAGTTGTGCTTCTAGCCACAGAAAGGCCACCTGGGCTTCAAGTGACATTGTTGGATCCAGGAGTGTCCCCAAACTAGGAACCTGCTCTTTCCAGGGGAGCACAATGCCCTGTGGAACGAGCTGTCTTCCCACCTCCTAGACTTCAGAACTTGGAACACAATAACACCTCTGTCTCTTCAAGGTTTTCACTGGGTGGAGTGGAAAGGCCAGGCTAGCTTCCTAGCAAGTGGCCCTCTATCTGCTAAGAGGGAGAGGAAGAGGTGAGGTGGCAAGGGGGTCAGGGTAGTGCAAACACACAGACAGGAATGCCAGATTGTCCCCATAAGTGTGCTTGCACTGCACCAACCTCCCTGCAGCCTTGTGCCCCCACTCCATTTAGGTAAGCAAAAGTAGCCCACTAACAGCAAAGCTCACATAGTGGCTTTGCCCCACCCTGCAAACTGTTTCTGGAGTACCATGAAATATTTAAAAGAAGGAGAAGAATGAGAGAGAGTGGCCTTGTGGCTTTGATAGGCTTCACAAATGCCTCCTCCTGCATTTCAATGAAAATAAATAAATAACAGGAGTTTGCAACACAAGCAGAATTTGTCTCGGAATTCTCAAACTTCACAAGCTCAGGCCCTTGGACAATATGTTCCAAAGAACTGCAAATAAGTTCTGAACTCACCCCTTTTTAAAGTAAGTTCTGCAGCTGTTAGAAGGAAGTGTTTTCCCAATACATCACTGAAGAAACAGTAAAACTCAAATAGGGGAAAAAAGCAGTAAGAGAGAGGTTGTGAAGATTAAATTTCTGCACCTGCAGTTACACACAACTTAGGTGATTAAAATATATCTGTAATGAAACTTTCTTTAAAAATTCCTAGTTATTACCTTTTCTATCAGGCAATGCCATGTTATATTAGCAAAGTCCTGTTTTATCCTGTCATTTTATCTTGGTATATAACAGCAAAGGCATCTGCAAGGCCACCAGCTTTCCAGTCTTTTCTCTTTAGCATATTCCATAATGTGCCTTGTCTTGGTTGTGGTTCGTGGACCCGACCCCGCGAAGTGAAATGAAGACACAAGGACACGTGATATAAGGTTAATGGGCTAGAAAAGGCCACAACTTTATTGATTACAGCAATGAAAAGGTATTGGCTTAGGCATTGGATCGAAACAAGTGGGTTTATTCACCAGTAGGTGGAGCCTGTTGATGCTGATCCAACTATAGGCTCACCTCCTGCTGTCACCGAGGGTCGTGCCATGGCCTCCCGCCAAGCAGGCATCGGACAGAATACACGACCGCCAGATTCCTTTAACGGAATACCCCTAAACATTGAAGGCATAGGCGATGGCCACACCTAGCACTTCGATACACCACAACACATTATTCCAATGCCAGGGAAAGGCTGGCGCTGCAGCAAAAGGCTGCTGAACACGCCCCCTCCGTGGCACCTGGTTGGATGGCCACGGGGGGGGGGGTGTGAGCGCCAGCCAGGTGAGCTGGAGGCAGGGGGCAAATGTCCCCTGCTGGGCGGTGCTTGGGCTCCCGCCCACAACCACTCCCCTCTCTTTCAGGGAGGAGAGTCTTTATCGCCAAATCACCCTGTTTCCAGATTTACATTTGGCAAGGCAGCTAGCAATTCTCATCCTGAAAAATCTAGCTCCTGAGAAGTTGGCAACATATATTTTTTAAAGAAATGTTAAATGTTCACACACACAACACCACAGATAATTTGTTTTTATGATAATTTGTAATAATGATTTATAATAATATGTATTTATAAGCTACTTTCCCCTATGGTATTTGCCTGAAGAAACTTGAAGGTGGTGGGATAATTAGTTATAGGTTTATACTCGTTTATTTTCCCATCCTTTTTGTCCAGAGGGGCATTTGTAGTGCTTTGGTGTAGACTGTCTCTGGCCAAACTTCATTATAAACCACTATTTCAACCCTTCCCTTGCACATTTCTTTTTCTTTACAACAATCCTGTGAGGTAGGTTTGGAGGAGAGGTTGCAATTGACTTAAGGTGACGTGTGTGTGTGTGTGTGTGTGTGTGTGTGTGTGTGTGTGTGTGTATATATATATATATATATATATATATATGATGTCTATGTTCGCGGTGAGATCAAATGTGGGGGAAGCTTCCTGGTGTAGAATAGGATGTTCCTATTTTCACTGGAGAAATGTTGGTGGGCGTGCAAAAACCAGTTATTGGTATGGCCTATGTTCATTATTATAAGTGACGCGAGTGGCGCTGTGGTCTAAACCACTGAGCCTATGGCTTGCCGATCGGAAGGTCAGCAGTTCGAATCCCCACGACGGGGTGAACTCCTGTTGTTCGGTCCCAGCTCCTGCCAACCTAGAAGTTCGAAAGCACGTCAAAGTGTAAGTAGATAAATAGGTACTGCTCCGGCAGAAAGGTAAATGGCGTTTCCATGTGCTGCTCTGGTTTGCCAGAAGCGGCTTAGTCATGCTGGCCACATGACCCAGAAAAACTGTCTGTGGACAAAAGCCGGCTCCCTCGGCCAGTAAAGCGAGATGAGCGCTGCAACCCCAGGGTCATCCACATGTGGACTTAACAGTCAGGGGTCCCTTTACCTTTACCTATGTTCATTATAGGATCACATACAAAAGCTGTTACCTTTGAAGTTGAATAAGGATGGTTGGAAATGTATCCATAGGGACAGACAGCCTAGAACAGAAGGGGGGGGGGCGTTTCCTACTTTAGAGGAGGCAGGTGAAAGTCTGAGGAGAGGAGTCTCTAAATGTTTGACTTCAGCTTCCAAACAGCAAGAACCAACTTTTCGATGATTCACTGAGAGATTACAAGGGGAAAAGATGTTTGAGACCATTCTCCGATGCCCTTCATAACTCCAGGGAGCTGCTGTGACACAGCTAACCGGTGTCTATGGCTTATAGTTTCCATTTGTAGTTTGTTTACAGCCTCTGCTTTCATTTGGCACATTCATAGCTACAACATGAGAAAGATTTTCTGCTTAGCAAAAGGGGTCACATTTTAATCACCAGTTAGTGTCTAATTTAATTCTAAGCAGTTAATAGCAAAGCAGCTCATAAGCAGAAAACAAGACAATTTTATAATAAGAAAGGGTTATTACTGGATTTGTGTTTGTCTGCGTGGTTTTTCTTTTCTTTTTTAAAAATGGGATACCCCAGAGATAATTGCTTAAGCACTAGAAAATCACTGTTGGTTTCATTCAGAAATACTGTTTATTTCTATTGAAAACAGCATGCCAAATCCCAATGAAAAGAGATCAGCAGGCAAAGTTCACTGAACTAAATGAGCTGGATAATATAGATTTTGTCTGGATGATGCAGCACTACCAGTGCTTAGAAAAGTATGTTGAACTCTCTTGAAGAATATACTTGCTACTTATTTTCAGATTATCTGGAGGTTTCTAGCAGCAGACTTGATCTTACAGATTTGGTGGTGGTGGTTTTTTAGCAGAATCCATGCACCTCAAGAGTTGTGTTGCGTAGGTAGTCAGCCCCCAGGGTTGTGCTCCCTAAATTGTGGTTCCTGTCAGGGCCAGACCATTCTGTCTTAATGTTGAGAGGCTAGTCAGAAGGATCTGATTTAATGGAAGCCATAGCATTCCCTGAGGTTTTGGATGCTCCCAGATAAGGCAGTTGAGCATCACTCGAACATCACATATACCTGTTACGAAAGTGGGCAACTTAGATCCAGGATTTCATAAGGAGCACTGAGCCCTTATATCCCAACTTAAACACTGAGATCATCTGTAGAAGTACTGTTAGTTCTCTGCTGCATGACAGAGGCCCAAATGACCTCATCCAGAAGCTAAGCATTTAGTGCCACCAGCCCCATGCTGTGGAACATTCTTCCGAGACAGATTTGGCAGGAATCATTGCTTATTACTTTCAGGCATCTCTTGAAAATTCCCCTCCCCTCTTTTGCTTTTGCAATGCATTAAGTGGCCAGCCACCTTAGTATTTTATAATATGGTGATGTTTTATAAGCTGATGATAAATATAAAACAAAGCACCACATTCAAAGTTCAAGATAGCGGAACTTCGTTTGGATGAAGATGCTAATAGTCCTGGTATGTGTGAACTATTTCCAAATGAAAATGGCCTGGATCATAGAATCATTGTAGAGTTGGAATTCTGCCCACAGCCATCCCTTGGTGGGCTTGAACCAGCAACCTTCTGGTTAACAGCCAGCCACACTGACCTACTGCGCCATTATCCAATTCAGAGGGTGAGCTTGACTGATGAAATTCACAATGCCACTTTTAAAACTTTCCATTTATAGTGAATTTGTCGTTTGCTTGTAGGCTTACACGTTGTGTATTTATTTGCCAAACTGGGGAGGAAATGAGGTAGTAGAGTCTTTCTCCCTTCTTTCACTTCCTGAAGCCATAAGTGTTGCAACTTTGTGTGTGTGTTTTTATTATTATTTAAAATAAATAAATAAAATGTTTCTGGATTCTGCATTAGATGTTCTAACCCTGTTTTATCATTTCTGTGTTTGCTGTCCTGTGGTCCTTTGGGAGGAATAATAATAATAATAATAATAATAATAATAATAATGTCAGATTCTGACCATTTTTTCAACTGAAGGCATGTTTATACTGTAAACTGCCCTGTGGTCATCAAATGAAGGGTGGCATGTAAACCTAATAAATAAAATCTTAAATAAATCAATAAATAATAATCCTCCAGTGTTCCATGAACCATGTACAAGGGTGAGCTGCAGTCACAATAATAGACTGCATATGCTCTACATATCCATTTCACCAAGACTTGTCCTCTTAACTCTGTGGTGCCATCATGTGGTACCTGATCACTGGACCAGCCATTATGGGTTAGCAAGATACAGCTTGCAGATCTTATATTGCCTGTTCCTTACTTAGATTATGAGAGTGGTTATGAGAGTGAGGGATACAGGTGGCACTGTGGTCTAAACCACTGAGCCTCTTGGGCTTGCCGGTCAGAAGGTTGGTGATTCGAATCCCCATGACGGGGTGAGCTCCTGTTGCTCTGTCCCAACTCCTGCCAACCTAGAAGTTCGAAAGCACGCCAGTGCAAGTAGATAAATAGGTACCACTGCAGCGGAAGGGTAAACAGTGTTTCCTTGCGCTCCGATTTCCATCATGTCGTCCCATTGTGCCAGAAGCGATTTAGTCCTGCTGGCCACATGATCTGGGAAAGCTGTCTGTGGACAAACGCCAGCTCCCTCGGCTTGAAAGCGAGATGAGCACTGCAATCCCATCATTGGCTTTGACTGGACTTAACTTTTCAGGGGTCCTTTACCTTTTTTATGAGAGTGCTTGTCTGATTTAGGTTTATAAGCCTCAATTTTTAAAAGAGTACATCTTGCAATCAGTGGGAACTGCCTTATGTATTCCATTTCCCCATATATGACCATTAATTTGCTAGTATAAATATGATTTATGTGTATGTTCTATATCTAATATAGCATGGTCATATAAAGTAGCTTGCAATATTTCCTGCAGGAAAAAAGATGAGGGGCAGCAGCACCACATACTTGAAGATCTACCTGCTCCTTCCTCATTGTTAAACATGCACGGCATGTTCTTCTACTTGAGAGCTATTTGTATTCTAAGAAGAAAGTCATTCTGGTGATGGCTTTTAAATGCAGCTCCACTACTTATTTAGTAGGTGGAACAGGGGCCCGGTTCCTTATCAACAATAAATTACACTCCTGTTAAACTTGCTGCTAAACAAGGAGTTACACTCCTATTAAAATCCAATTAAACATGCATCACAATTGATGAATGTAATTAGAACCAATGTAGAGGGTAAATGGTTCAAGGCACAGTAAGTGAAAAAATAGTTTGATGTCCAAATTGGGAAAAGACCCAATCCTGGATATTTTAGGCTGTCAAAGGAAATAGATTCCTCTCTCGCCTGCCTGCTTACATTTAAACCAAAGATTATGGCTCATTGAGAAAAGAGTCAGCGCTTCTTTTCTCTCACCAAAACATGGGCAACTTCACTTGAATAAGCAGACTGATACACATGGATGTGGAAACATGAAGAAACAAGTTAATGTCTATGGATTTTTATGTCTATGGGTTCTCATTTCATTTTAATTGTTTTAGTGCTTGGTTATTTGCCATCTTGGACTCCTTGGGGAGGAAGGATGAGTTGGAAATTCAAAACGATGGATATGTTATGATGATTGATATGATATGATATGATATGATATGATATGATATGATACGATATTATATGATATGATATGATATTCATGAGCAGCTAACCAGGGTGATAAAAACCTCAGCATTCCTACTTAGTATCAAGACATACATACCCAGTTGTCTCTCAGTACAGATTAAAATACACATTTGCATAAATGTTGTCAAGTGCCATTGTGTAGAACACAGTGCAGGCTACACCGTTCTATTTGCATATCATGCCTTAGGTTATGCAATTATCTGTGAATTAAGATAATTAGCCATGTAAAGAGGAAATCTGCTCACCCTTAAAATTACAGAACCAACTGGTATTTCTGAAAGATTAATAGTACAATCGTGTGCAAGAGTATTCCAAGGTAAATCCAATTCAGTGGGGTTTGCTCGCAGGTAAGTAAAGGATTTCAGTCCAGTAGCACATGTTTATTCAGAAGAAAATCTCACTGAGTTCAATGGAGCTTTCTCCTTGGTGAATGGATACAAGATTGCAGCCTAAAGCTGTGTTCTTAAACAGATTTACCAGTTAGTATAATTATATACAACGGAATTAATCGCCAACATGGATAGAGTTATGCTGTAAACATTTAGCCATAGTGATGTTCTCTTTAACTCTCTCTGCTAACCAATTTTAATATTCCTTTTTTCTTTTTGCAGCAAATCGAATTTTATTAATTAATCTCAGTGGTTTCAGAAATTACTTGTATCCAAGTAAGATTGGCCTGGATACTTTTTGACAGATGCGCTTAACTTCATAAAGTAATCACAACATTCAGTACCAAAGGCAAGAGTCCATCATAAGAAGGATTAGAAAAATTCCTTCAAAGGATTGAGTTCTTCTTCTGAGAGGAAATGAGAACCTCAAGGGTAAAACTCTGGTGGATTTGAGTCCAAGGAATGTGGCAATTGATATTTCCTCCTTCTGATTTTGAGACTTAGAAGTGATTCCAGGGCTAGCTACTCCAACTCATATCCTTTGATACAAGCCAGATATATTATGCCCTCTCCCTACTCTTTCAAAGCACTATGGAGATTTCACAACTTTCACTTTTTATTTCCACCTATTATGGAGCCTCAGGTACCCATTCTAGTGTTTAGCCTGAAGAAGAACAGACTGAGAGGTGATATGATAGCCGCTTTCAAATATATGAAGAGCTGTCACTTGAAAGATGGCACAGGCTTGTTTTCAACTGCTGCTCCTAAGAGTAGGATCCAAACAAAGAGATTCAAGAAAGAATATTGTGACAAAGCATTAGGAATAAATTTCTTACAATAAGAGCTCTTTGACAATGGTGGACTAACCTTCAGGTGAAGTAGGTAAAGGACCCCTAGACGGTTACGTCCTGTCAAAGGTGACTATGGTGTGCAGCACTCATCTTGCTTCAGGTCAAGGGAGCCAGTGTTTGTCCACAGACAACTTTCCACATCATGTGGGCAGCATGACTAAACTGCTTCTGGAGCAACAGGACACTGCATTGGAAGCCAAAGCACATGGATATGCTGTTTACCTTCCCACCACAGCGGTACTTATTTATCTACTCACGCTGGTATATTTTCAAACTGCTAGGTTGGCAGAAGCTGGGACAGAGCAATATGAGCTCACCCCGACATGTGGATTCAAACTGATCGGGATGCATGTGGCACTGTGGTCTAAACCAGCCTCTTGGGCTTGCCATCAGAATGTAGGCAGTATGAATCTGCATGATGAGGTGAGCTCCCATTGCTCTGTCCTTTACCTGCATTATAGGGAGTTGAACTAGATAACTCTTGGGGCTCCCTTGCAACTCTACAATTCTATGATTCTACATCCCCACTTAAAACAGGTTGCAACAAGAAACCAAGACCCTGCTGCCCTCTGCTATAGTGGTAGAGTAATAGCTTTCAGGAATTGGACAGCATTACTGCCACCCATTGACACATTTTTTGAGCACGTACTATGGTAAGTATTTTCAATATATTATTATTATTATTATTATTATTATTATTATTATTATTATTATTATTATTGCCTTATAAAGCACTTACCATTTTCTAAGCATTCCACATGTCATAAGACATAACATAGCCTGAAGTATGACTCCAGAGTTCCCGAGAAGAAAACTCAACACAGTGAACACTCCTACTGAAGGGAGGAGTGGGCAATTTTCATCAATTCCTCCTCCCCCCATATCCCCTGAAAATTTGCCCTGGAGAGTTGCAAGTTCACCCAGAACAGTGTGGGAGGTATCTATGCCCTTTAAAGTATGGGGGATTATTGTTTTTGTTTACTACTATGTTGTGTGTTTTTGTGTTTTTATATTGTAAACTGTCCTGTGATCCTCAGGTGACAGACAGTATAGAAATAAGATATACTAATCCAAAGTTCTGTGTTGAAAGCTCTGTGTCTCAGTGCCTTTGTTTGTAGGCTGCCTCTGGATGGCAGATATATTTTGCTAGATTAGTGCTCCAAGTCCTGGACTTTGACTACCCTGCCGGTTCCTGCTCTCTTCCTTGGCTACCATCTTTCCCCAATAGACTTTGCTTTCTTGGGCAGAAGGAGAACATAAGAGCTGTTGCATATACATGACAGACCAGCTACCCCAGTATCTTGACACTTTCTGCCACAGTAAACCTAAAGACAGACAAACATTTCAAAACATTGAACAAAGGCCAAGGAACCTTGGCCAATAGTGGCTTGCCATCATGTATTCCCGCAATAATTATCAAAATAATTATACATTCTTTATCAATCTTCTGAGAAAAATACAAAACCTTATGCAAAGCCACAGAGACTTGCAAACTACCCAACCTATGATGAACTTATAATGTCTGGTTTCAATGGACTTTTCAAATGCTTAACTCAGTCTCTTGTTTTCTTTATCTTTTTAGGTAAGTTCATGGAGAGACCAACAATAGGTAGGTTCAGTGTTGTTCACAATACGGAGAAATGTTAGTGAAGTTGTAGATGAATGTTAATGAAGTTGTAGACAGGGTGCCGGTGTTTTGCACCTGTTTTGCCGTGGCAGTCCAAGTAATCAAGAGGCCACTGTTTACTCCCAATTGGGCCCTTTTACTGGGGCGTGCAGGTAGCACACTCCAAAGGTAGTTTTCAGGGCTTCTTCAGTAGTCTAATCTCAAAGACTTGATCGATATATTGATATTCAATTTCATAGAGAATACTATTTCTTGGCTTAAGTTTAAGAGATTGTATTCCTGAGCCTATTGGAGAATGCATCTTCCCTTCATATGTCATGTGTTTACCTAGCAAATGCTGGTGTTATAAAAAGTGCAGTAACCCTTGGGTGAGAAATCAAGCAGAAAGATAGAGCGGGAGCCAAGAATTCAACCAAGAAATGATAGAAACTTAAATGAAGACAAACGGGGAGGAATTCAATGTTGTACTAAGTTGATTGTTCCATTAGTGCAAGCATTTCAGTTTTCCAGATGGCACAAACCCACCTCCCCTCTTCACACTGTTCTGGAGGTTCTCTTGCGCCCCCCCAAGCCAATTTGGTGGTATTTGGGGGAGAAGAGTCAGAAAAGCTACATTGACCAAGCGGAAGTCCTTGAGAAAGGCCAGGATACAAGTGCAGTAGAAATGATTATGGTAGTATTATTATTAAAAGAATAACAATTACTATATTTGGTGTGTCATAATATTTGTCGTTGTCTGACAATAATAGTTTCGCTTTCAGAGAATTGCCCACATATATCCCATTTTATGTGTGTAATAGGACAAACAATATAAATGTGAGTGGGAAAGGAATATAAAAACAGCTGGCAGAATGTATTTCTCAAACTTTAAAACTTTTTAAAGTGCTGTAATTGTAGAGGGAAGAGAAATATTCCACAGAATGATTAAGGATGGCTATAACTTGGGATAGTGTCAAGGATTTGGCATTACCAATTGATGTAGGTCTGAATCAATATCAAGCAATTGCACCTTATTTTACATCAGTCAGCATGCTAAATCCTTGCTGGAATAACTAAAGTACCAATCAATACCTATGTTTCACTGCACACCCTTCCGATGCCGTAAACTAAAACAGAAGGCAGGCAAATGCCCCCATTTTACAGTGTGTCCCATAACAGGCACTGTGACTTGGACAAGCATCCCAGTGCTCCAGTAAATTCTGGCTGCTGAAGTAGAACCAGCTGACTCTGTCCTTACTGGAGCAAACACTTTTATTCAAACTGCTGCCTTTAGTGATGTTTATGACTTCAAGGATGGTCATATTTACATAGCTCAGTGACCCACAAAAAACACTTATGTCCCTGCGGAGATGGCAGCACCAAATCAGTGGCTCACGCCCTCCTGGCGTGCACTTTTTACAAAGACCTGAGGAACAAGATTATCAACCCTCTTTTATTGTCCATTCCGGGTCGCCCAACCACTGTCACAGTGTCTTTTCTCCTGACAGATCAAGATGGGCAGCTGACAGCAATGGTTGCAAGTTGGGGGTTTTTTATCTGGGGCAATCAGAATAAGGGCCACTGTTTGACTCCTGAGTTAGGACCCTAAACTGTGTTTTATATACGTAATCAACCTTTTATTTTGGTCTGTATATATTACAATGCTGTTTTGTTGCTATGGCCAATGGCTGATGCAAATAAAGTTTCATTCATTCATAGCTCAGTGATAGTCAACATGGTGCCCTCCAGTTGTTTTGAACTACAATTCCTATCATCCTCACCCAGCATGGCCAGTGGTCAGGGATGATGGGAGACATATATTCTTAAATATCTTGAGGACACCACATTGGGTGCCCCGATATAGCTGATCCATCAAACTCTACTGAATCACTTCTGCTTAGTTCCACATACTTTTGGGGTCTTCTTGATAGATCTACATAGATAGTCTAGTCTATTGGCCATATCAACAACCAATAATATTTTTTTTATACTCTCAGGACTGGGTTAGACACAATGCAACTTGTTCTCCATCTTGCTTCTCACTTGCAAAAGGTTCTTCCCATCTTCTGCATCATGAATACAGACTGATGAATATTTGACAATATACATGCACTCAAGAAATAAACTATTGTGAAATATTTAAAATGCATATTTGGATACATGCACACTTCCCATCAAAATCAAAAGTTCAGAATCAAAAGCTATAGAACTTTCATGCACTGTTTCTTATTAGAGAAGTAAACTTGAGTTTCAAAACATGGGATAGAGGAAGATGAAATAATAAATCCAAGTTAGCTAATTTTACTGTGGGTGTTTGATATACTATTGAAGAGTTCAATGTTCTTACAAGGTTTAACCTAACATCTAAATCTATCGCTGGTGCTTAATTATGTTATAAAGATGCTTCATTTCTGAGCTTTTTCATTAAAAACCTGTTTCTCCTTGATAACAATGATTTACATTATATTTCTTTTGCTTAGGGTAATGTTATTTCCTTTTCAACTTACATTGCTAGATCTCAAGTGGCAAAGGCTAAAATATGTATAGGTCTATTAGAGTACAATAGATAGGAGCTCTATCTGTAATGCTGAGTAATTAATATTTGCAAAGACTTTATACAGTTACATTTTATGAACATACCAAAAACTACTTTTTTAAAAAAATAAACCAATTGGCTAAAGCAGAGCTTTCCAAATTGTGTGTTGTGTGTTGAGTTCCACAGTGCCACCCCCCAAAAATTCACACATCACACGTTAATTTTTGTTTAAGGTTTTTGGCATATTTTTGGCCACAACTTTATTAGAATACAGAAAATGTGAGTGGTTGCTTAGGCATTGGTTATGACTATCTGTCCTTGCCCCCCAAAGACAGAGCTGGCACTTCCGGGCACCTTGGAAGCCAGCGTGGGAAACAAGTATTGGGAGAGAAATGAGGCTGGGAATCAGTCCAACACCGCTCACCCTCATGTTCCGGTGGGGCTTGCACGGCCCAAGCCCGGCACCAAGGACAAGGACGAAAGAATGGCAAGCCCCTGGATTCCTTTAACGGAATTCCCATTCGCATCATTTGGAGGGATAGGCACCTTACCCCTCCAAGCACCAATTTAACCAATGCCTAACCGCCAACCTTACAAGTTGTGACGATTTGCTACGCAGTAGGCAAAAACCAAATGGCAACAGCCAATCAGCCAAATGGCAAAATTCCTACCAGGCCCCCGCTCAAAGGCGAACGACCCCATGACAGGCATAGCAAAGTCAAATGAACCCAAGAACCACCCTAATAAAAGGGAGGGGGCGGGTGATCCGATGCAAAACGGCCAAGAGGACGTCCTCTCGTCTATCTCCTCTATTTATAGACTCTTACCCCTCCTCCGAATTGGCAACACTCAAAAATTCCCAGCAACCCAGTTAACCCTTTACAGGCTTGGGTTCTCACCAAATTTTGCCTAGTCATGATGGTGGCCTGTTCCCCAACCGCAACACGTGCTCTCTGCTAGTGAGAACACGCTTTGCGACACGTTAGTGTGTCGGCTGCAGTGTGTAGGTGTGTTGCACGAACGTTTCCTGCGCTTCTCCTGGGGCTGGAAAGGGTTTAGTTTAACCTCCAGTTTGCTAGTAAAACTGAATTACTGTGTCACAAAACGATGCATATCTAAAAAGTGTGTCACCAACATGAAAAGTCTGGAAAGCTCTGAGCTAAAGTATATATAAATTGTATACAATTCATTTCATGTTCTTAAAGTTGTTAAGTAAACTCAGATTGTAAAAGAGATTAAGTATTGTAAACATTATAGTCTTCCCCCAAATTTGGGGTTTTCCTCTACCTGAAAAGTACTAGCTGACTGTGTTCTCCTATAGTTCCAAAATTTAAATCCCTATTCAAAATAGACAATTTGCTAAAGCTCAACCTGCTTTTGGTGGAAAAATAGTTGGGGAGAATTCACTTGATTGTTTGTACTAGTTGCTTATCTAATCCAAAATGCTATGTCTATGCTCGTTTAAAAGTGAAGGACCAGGTGTGATGGTAGGGCAGAAATAGAAAATCTGTGGCCCTCCAGGTTTTGTTGGACTACAGTTCTGAGTATCTCTCACCTCTGGTCATGCTGGCTGGGACTGATGAGAGTTGGAGTCGCACAACAATTTCCCCATTCTGGCCATAGGCTTTAGTTAGAGTCTCTTTTTCATGTACTTTTTCCTGTAATGATTTAAGGACAATCATTTGTTTGGTACCTTAAAACTGTAATGTCCTGGTTATGCTTTGTTGTTGTTTTTTGGTTTCCTAATTTGCAAAATGAAGATAATCCATTTTTTTCACCCACAAGAAAACTCTTCCTCATTAATGTTTGTAAGGTGTTAAAAAAATCTTCAACAATTAATTAATATATCTGAGCGCATTATAACAGTTATCTCAGCTGGACCCTAAATTAGGATCGAAGCTAAGGCTAGAGACATTTCATACATGCATTCAATTCACTAAGTCCCAGAGGGCTCCGGTTCTTTTATTTGCAGCCATATTCATCGTACTGACTTCAGAAGCAATTTCCATGGCTAAACCCTAATCCCCTGTGACCATCCTTTCCTATTTGCAGATAATTTGATTGACATGGCAAGATGAATTCCCTAGAGATTTCACCGGAGCTCAAATCTGTCTTCAGTCTCCTCTTGCACTCATTGTCTACTTCGCTCAGATCAAACTATTTTAAGTTTGGGGACAGTAGGTCAGGAGGGCAAAATCCCACACCCAGTTCTTTGACTTGTACCCAGTTTTGGCTGAGCATGAAGCATAATAGGAAAAGGGCAAACGGCTGTATGCCTGCAGATTGAAGATCACAAGTCCAATGCCTGGAGGCATTACTAGATGAGATATTTAAACAAAGTTCTTCCCTGCCCATCTCTTGGGCTTTTCCTGGCAGAAAGGTTAAAAGCTCATAGAAGATTATAGAGATAGATACAGATAGGGAATACAAAGAACTCACAGGTCCTAATTCCTCCAGTTCACAGCAGCGTAATCTTGTGATGAGATTTCACCTTTAAGGTAAATTTGGAAGTTGACGGAGGTTAAACAAGAGAAGCAGAACTTCTGACTTCTATAAAAAAATTAAAAAATAGTAATAATATTTTAAAAGCGTTGTTGTTATTCCAAATGTATATTTTCAAATATAACATAGTTCAAGATGACTACAGTAAATTGTAATTCGTCAAACGAAAAGATTTCTTGCTAACTTGATGGCAGACTCATATCTATATATTAAGTAACGTATAACACCTTTGTCATTACATCTTCATCTCCAGCAAGTTTTCCAACTCCCCTCCGACAGTGAAATAAATTGCTGAAGACTTGCGAGTTCCTAATATCTTTCATCCCACCTTCATACATACAATAAAGCACTAGTGTAACTGCTATCCAGGGATTTGTCTTTCAGAACATTATCCTCCATTTGGAAGATTTGTATTAAATGTTCCTGGTTCCAGGTACTTTTTCCTCCTAGCTTGATTGAACCCAACAGCTGGGGGTAAAATTATTTCCTGGCCCATATTATTTATTGTTTAATTATATTTAAATACTACCAGAACCTACCAGAGCCCTAAACACAGTCCCCCCCCCCCAAATCAATCCACCTTTACTCAACTTTTTACATTCCATTCCCAACAACACTCCAAATCTGCACTTACCATGTTTCCAGTGGCGTAGCGTGGGGGGTGCAGGGGGGCCCGGCCGCACTGGGCTCAACATCTGGGGGTTAGGGTTAGGGGGCGCTAATCCAGGGGTTAGGGGGCACAAATTACTTGCCTTGCCCCGGGTGCTGACAACCCACGCTACGCCACTGCATGTTTCTGCTAACGTCCTGAATGTGCAGCTCAAACTAGATGTGATCTTTGTTACATAGTTTGGTGTTTCCTGACTTTTAAAAATAAATAGCTCACACTACTGTGACTATCCGGCAATAGCCCCAGTTATAATCAGACCCCCTAGCCAGGAGCTTATGAACTTATGTGCAGCTCTCCCCATGTGATGAGCCACTATGGGGGCAGCCTTTTGAGTGAATCCCTTTGTTGAGCTGAACTGATGCCATCTACCTGCTCAGGCTGTCCACTAGATCCTTCTGGGTAGAAAAGGCTATTAGAGTTTCCTGTTTCAGCTGAGTCTTACTTAAGCCAAAATCACTAATCTAATCACAAAAGTTAGGTAGAAGTAATACCAGGCACTATAACTTTTATGGAAAATCTGTAGAACATGACTTGTCTGTCCCTATATGCATATCTCCCAAAGGAAGAACAAAAAAAGGCTCTCCAGCCTTCTATGTGTTAGCCTTCCTTAGGGAATGCTGACAGGGCTCACATATTTAAAGGTGAAGTTGGAAACTTGTGGTCAGTTCTGTTCTTCCCTTAGTAATTTTGTCATTTTTCTACTTTTATAGATTTGCCCATTTCTCTAAGCTATGGATTGCATACTGCTCAGTCTTCATTGTACAGATTATATATATTGGATGTTTTCTCATCATAATTCAAACATTCCACATGGAAGTAGATGTTGACTATAATCTTGATTTATCTTATCAGCTCAATGATTAAGCCCCTTTGGGGGAAGAAATGCTTATTGTACCCGAACAGCGTCCGGGTGTTGACTCACGAGTTGATGTTGCTTCTATCAAATACACAAGTGATTGCAAAGAAAAAGACTACACCTGTGATTTATTTGTTTGCTTGTTTATACAGTACTCCTTGTTGCGGAGCAGTTGTGCTTGGTGATATATTTTTGTGTGACTTTGCATTTTGCTCTTCAGTCCTGACTTTCTCCTTGGTCCTGGTTTGTTCCTCAGTCCCCTCTTCTTCATCATCCCTGGTTTGTCTGGTTCCTGGCTTGGACTGCTGTCCAAAGATTCAACCCTTACCCCCAAACCCTACATGTACTTTTCACAATGGAAGATGTGAGTAGCAAGCCAGGGAGGGAGCTGGTTTTGAATGAAACTATGGCAGAGGAAAAAATTAAAGCCACCCTTCTCCACCACCACCCCGATCCTAATCTTCCCCTCCCCCACATTTATTAACCGTTTAGCTATTTTTTCTATTTAAAAAATCACCTATACAACATTAAAAAAGTGACAGTGACTCTAGTTCAGCCCTAAGCTGCCATACACATTTGCATCCAATCTGATTCCTACCAATCAATGTTTAACCTACAGTGTGGATTTCACCATTCATCCTCCATGAATTTCTGTAAGACTTGGATGGATTGTGTGGCACTACTGTTTTTCAAGTTGACTGTAATGTTTTCTAACACTTCCCTTTTTGTGGATGTACTTGCCTTCCAGGTTTCTGTTTCATTTCATGCTTCTTTTCTGCTACTTCTATATTGATAATCACAGAATTTTCTCTGTAGATGGGTTTGAAATTTCTTCATGCTTCCTCCTGCAAAACCTTTTGTTTCTATCAAAGGCGTCAGCAGGTATCTGTTAAGACAGACTTGTTTTCTTCCATTACAAAGGCAACTCTCTTTAATGAAGATAGGAGCTATCATATAGGTGTAGAGGTAATCCCTGGAGCATAGGAGTTGTCATTAACTGTCTTGGAAAACATTTCTGAGAAGTTTAACAAATGAGAAGACTTGAAAACTAACTAAAAGACTTTCCCAAGAGCTATTCATGAAATATTTAGCTACTATTTCAGTGTGGTATGAATAAACAACTGTTTTATTCAATGAGAGATAAATTACGGTAGTCAAGTTTCATTTTGTTTTTCAATGGAGCCAGTTGCTTCACATCCATCAGGGGATTTGAGAATGGCTTCATTAATTCAAAAAATGTGTTGAACGTCTAGGAAGAAGAAAAAGAATTTGGAGCAGGCAATATGGAATCTTCTATGAAACGTCTCGCAGTTTTAACAGCCATGTATGTGTATTGTAGAGTTGTATTAAACAAAAAAGCTGCAATGATTCATGATTATTTATTATGAATCTCAACCAGGACAGAAGCTCTTCAGTGACATTCTAACAATCTGCATGTGTAGTTTATTTTGTTTGCTTTAGGTTGCCTATTAAACACAAGTTGTACAACGCTGACCACTGCACTATTTGATTTATTGCAATGCGGAGTTTAATGTTTATCTATGAAAATGCTTGCATTAAAAAGGAATAACTTCCTAGTTCCCTGAAAACCTAAATAACAAATAGACACTCTTTGCTATTTTGTTTGCCCAGAGTGCTGGCTAAGTCTGATTGGTTATGCAACTTCATGATTCTGCAACTCCACTCCACCACAAACAGGCAAAATTCCTGATTGGCTTGGATGACAGAGAGATCCAAGCCAATCAGGAATCATGTCATGTCACTACATATATGGGATCCTCCTTAATGAGGGTCCTGGTTGTGCCCAGGCCTCTGAGACACCCCCTAGGTGGCAGGTGCTGGGCATATCCCAGGCCTGTCATTATGGCCCCACAATCACGCCAGGCTGTTTGAGCCAATCCGAGGCAGGTGGTGTGATTGGGGGGCCTTTAAAAGCGGCAGCATGACGTGGCCAAGGCACTTGTTTCGTGCTGCCGAACACACCCCCCCCCGTCCCTATTTATAGGTTGCTGCATTGGCCTTGCTTCAGATGTTGGTCGGTCGCCTGTTTTGGAACAGGGGCCGGGTAGGAGTTTTGTCCACTTGGCAAATTGGCACTGGCCACTTGGTTTTTGCCTACACCCTTAGCAATCGTCACAACTTTGTAAGGTTTAGCGGTTAGGCATTGGCTTAGTGAAGTGTGTGCGAGGGGAGGTGCGGCCATCATCTGCCCCTCCATGAATAAGGGTATTCCGGTAAAGGAATCTGGGGGTCCTGGATCTCGTCCAAAGTCCGGATGAGGGGCTAGGATCATGCCAGGGCCACAGGAACCCAGGGGTGAGCTTCGGTTGGTCATAAAGCCCTAAACGGCCTCGGTCCAGTATACCTGAAGGAGCGTCTCCACCCCCATCATTCTGCCCGGACACTGAGGTCCAGCGCTGAGGGCCTTCTGGTGGTTCCCTCATTGCGAGAAGCAAAGCTACAGGGAACCAGGCAGAGGGCCTTCTCGGTAGTGGCGCCCGCCCTGTGGAATGCCCTTCCAGCAGATGTCAAAGCGATAAACAACTACCTGACATTCAGAAGACATCTTAAGGCAGCCCTGTTCAGGGAAGTTTTTAATGTGTGATATTTTACTGTATTTTTGCTTTCTATGGAAGCCGCCCAGAGTGGCTGGGGAGGCCCAGCCCGATGGGCGGGGTATAAATAATAAATTATTATTAATTATTATTATTATTATTATTATTATTATTATTATTATTATTATTCATAGATGTTACTCCCTTGTTTGGTGTTTACCCTTCCAGACTACCTGCCAGAGAGGTGGGAGTCAGTTATAGTCAGTTACCAATGCCTAAGCCAACACCACTCACTTTGCTGTAATCAATAAAGTTGTGGCCTAAATTTTGCCCAGTAACTTAAACCAAAAATACGTGTCAGTGTGAAGTTATTTTACTTGGCGGCCTTGGAGTGCAACCTATCAGACCGAGCTACATAGAACCAGAACTCATTGTAAACAAAGCAACACTATCCTCAGTAAGAGGTGAGGGAAGTGTCCATGTGTTGCTTAGGCAAACAGATGACCTTCACTGTCTTTCTGCACTGCTGTGTGAGAGTGTTTTCATTGCAGTCCCATTACAGCACAGTGCAGAAAGACACGGAGCTATGCCCAGTTGCCGTGGCAACACAGCAATGAGATTCCTGTCTCACTGCACTGTCACTCTTTTGTCTCAGAACCATGGGGATGACTTCCCTTTCCCCTGTGCCCTGAGTTTGGATACAAATTCTGGCACATATCATACTGAGGCTAAATGGGATGCTTGTTTGACTACGCATGCAGATGTGCACCCAGATGCCCATTTGAAATGGCACCTGTGCCAAAGGTCCCAGTTTCGCTGCACTGTACTGTGGCAGATTTTCATTATTTCAATGCAGCACAGCAAAGCTGGAAGTTTTGGCCTGGTTGCTTACAAGAAGGAAAGAGGGAACGCCTCCTCTCTTTCCCCACCAATACTTTCACACTCTTTCTAGCAGCCTTCAATAAAAAGCACCCAAAAGAAAGGAAATTTTTGAAACATGGACATGTTTGTGTCATAGCTGGATCCCTGGTTCAGCTCGGCTCTAATGAACTGATTTGTTGTGAAATAGTTGGAAATGTTTAACTCAATCATGGAATACTGATGTGTCAATCAGTTAAAAGGTCTTATATGTCTGTTAACTAATGATCAATGTCACTGCATTGAAAAACCCTAGAACCAGCTTTTGTAAATGGGTTTGTGAACTTTGACCAAACTTTCCAAGTTCCTCTCTTTGTAATGACACACAATGAAGTGGCAGTTTAATTTGAGGCTGGCAGCTGGAAAGAATAGTGGAGACAGATAAAAGGTAAAGTTCTTCTTTACTGATATTGTGAACGATGACGGCGAACTTGAGTCCAGAACAAAGAAAGTAGATTCTAAAGGAGCATGTCTACTTTTGCTCCACCCTGTATTTGTAATGTAATTCCACAGGGAATGTATTTCACAAAGAAAAGATGGGGAAAGGAGGTGGCAGTTGGCAATTGGCAGTTGGGAGGTGACAGTTGGGAGTTAGTTGGCTATTCCTGTTTGTTCCATCTTTGACTGTGAAGGTGAGAGGACTTCGTGCAGACACTGTCTGGAGGAGTTTGTAAAGAATAAAAAAGTAAAGGTACCCCTGCCCATACAGGCCAGTCGTGTCCGACTCTAGGGTTGTGTGCCCATCTCACTTAAGAGGCCAGGGGCCAGCGCTGTCCGGAGACACTTCCGGGTCACGTGGCCAGCGTGACGAAGCTGCTCTGGCGAGCCAGCACCAGCGCAGCACACGGAAACGCCATTTACCTTCCCGCTATAAAGCAGTACCTATTTATCTACTTGCACTTAGGGGTGCTTTCGAACTGCTAGGTGGGCAGGAGCTGGGCCCGGAAGACAGGAGCTCACTCCGCCACAGGGATTCTAACCGCCGACCATACGATCGGCAGGTCCTAGGCACTGAGGTTTTACCCACAGCGCACCTGCGTCCATTTTTGTAAAGAATACTTGCTCTTAAACTGTTGCCAGCCTGACAAGTAAAGAGATTTATCTTCAACTATTCGTGTATTTTTTTATCACAAAGAGCTAACATTTATCTACTGATAAGGGTGGGGGTCAACTCTTCCATCTCCGTCCTATCACCACACCAGCCAATTTCCAGCCTAGCTACGTTCATACTTGGCGATAATGAAGCAAGGGGGAGTTGAAGATTGGAGTCACCTTTCAACAGCTCCCTACACCAGATTTTTACTTGTTTAGCTGAAATACATTGTGTTCTTTCTAAGTTTTCAGCCTCAAAGAGTTAATGACAATCAGCTTTGGCTCAACACAATATGATGGTACATTATAAAGTGTGATCACAGGAGTAAGCTCTTTCATAATATCCACTTCTCCGTCAACAGCAGGTCATGATACCACTTAGATCAATGTCTTCTCTGTTGATTAGCCTGAGATGGCTGTGGAAGGCTGGTAAGGGAAGAAGGAAGTGCTGTGTGCAGCACACACACTGTGTGCTTTCTTAGAAACTGAAACCATTTCTGATGCATTTACTATGGATTATATTCTGGCAAATGGAATGTGTTTACAGTTGATGGTCATTTCCTTGCTTGGCACTGCTAGTAAAAAGGAAATTAAATAACAAATGTTTTAGAGTGATTCAGGAGATATGGGGAGAGGTCAATCCAAAAAGCCAAAGAAACAAAGATCTGACATTAGAAGCTGTGCATGGAAGAATCCCTCTAAAAAAACCCAGACTTGTTACAATGAAATGAGTCACATTCTCTATTCATTTCTTTTATAAAATAAAAATAAAATAAAATCAATAGTCAAAGTGACTATAACAAGCCGGAAACTGGACAGTTTCAATTTGGGTGATAGGCATTGCTCTCAAATGCATCCTTGGAGCTCTGTGCCTTGCCTCGTTTTGTTGTGCTGTTGCGGTTGTAAGCTCTCTCACATTCATACTGTTGAACTGCTATGCATGTTCCAGTTGAAAGAGCCAACAGCACTTTTGTGTATTATACAAAAGCAATAATTCTTCCCCTCCAAACAAAACCTTTTTCAGAGCAATACAAAACCAGTCCCAGATGCTGTACTTGTCAGGGAATAATAACATTCTCATTGCACCTCCAGGGTATACAAGTCTTCTAACACTTTTGATGCATGATTACCCAACCAAAGTTGTGCTCTCTTGGATCCATTTTTTCCCTTTTACTGTTGCACTGCAGCGTGTCAGAGGTCTGGCTTTTGGATTCTGTTTAAGAACTCGAGCAATTTGCCAAAGCACTTATTCTGAAGTAATGCTGGAGGGTTCCCCTAGCTTTTGGTGTATGATCAGCAAAACTGCTCTAAAGGAGGTGTCTTTTTAGACCAGAGCGGCAAAATAATTCAGTGTTATGCTTTCTCTGCCTGTTGCTGGAAAATGAGGCTACAAATAAGTTTAACAGACTTGAACTCTGCAACCTTTTGGAAATATACATTTAAGTACAGGTATAGCAAAATGAAGAAATGATGCAATTCAGTCTATGTGGGACTGACGTTGGGTCTGGTTTGGAAGCTGCACCTAGTGCAGAATGCCACAGTGACCCTTTGTGCAGGAGTAGCTCACCATCAACATATAACATGGGTGTCGAAAGCTATGAACTGGCTGCTGATACCCTATTGAACCAGTTTTGAAGTACTTGTTTTGACATATAAAGTCTTAGTTCATGCCTTTGTCGTTTTTGTGTGAGCTGCTTGGACATCTTTGCTGCTGCAAGTTGTGACATGGCATCATGAATAGGGTAAAAGAAAAACAGCTGTGAAGTCGTCTGTTTTGGCACACCACTGCTGGAGTATGTCAAAGTAACCTGCGGTGAAGCAGGGGTCCCAGTTCCACTCCCTGCCCTCCCAATAGATAACATCAATATAAGTAATGGAATGAACAATTAATGCAATAAATGCAGTGCGGGCAGCATCCCTGTTCTTGGTCAAGTTGAGAGGAGACACAAGGTGTCTCCCCCAGCCCCACTATATGTTTAGTTAGGGAGTTGAACTCTAACTAAACCTCCCTGCTCCCAAACTAAGTCAGGATCAGATTTAGGGTGCAGTTTATGAGTGTTCTGCAGATTGATCTAGGGTTGGACTGCAACTGTGTCCCAGATCATAGAGGCTGTGCACAGTCCCATTTTTTTTTAATAACCATTGTAGATTGTTGTAAACAGTTTAGAGGTCTTCTTTCAAGTAAGTCACATTTGTATATTTTTTAAAAAATCATTCAATCACTGCCTAAATAAATAAGGGCTAATCACTCAAGCATTTGACTAAGTCAGGCATCACCCAACCTGCAGCCCTCCAGATGTTTTGGCCTACAACTCCCATGATCCCTAGCTAACAGGACCAGTGGTCAGAGATGATGGGAACTGTAGTCCAAAACACCTTGAGGGCCGAAGGTTGGGGGTGCCTGGACTAAGTGATGTTCTTTGCCTGGTTGATGCTGGGCAATATAATCTTCTTGTTGCTTTTTTATTTAAGTTGTCACTTTGAGGTTTTGTGAACAGCTAAGAGCAGTATGCATATACATAATTCAAACAAACAAACAAACAATGTATATTTTTGATAAAGAAATTTACTGGGCATGCAGATCCAGCATCCCAAACTTGCAGAATCCTCACAGGGTACTGTCTGGTGTTTTGTTTGGCTTTAAATAAGTTTTTAAAAGAAGTGCATTGGGTAAAATGGTGCTAAAATGTAGGGATGGACAGATCTCATTCCCTCTCAGCTTTACATTTACATTTTAGGAATTCATTCAAACAGAGAATTCTTAAGTGATTGTGGTAGATTAAATCATCTTTCCTTATGTGTAACAAGAATGATAGCTTTTGTCCTCATGTGTTGTGATAAGGACCATTATGTTAATTACAGTGACTGACATGTTACTGGATATGAAACCAAGGATCGTGATGATGCTTGAAGAACACTTCTTTAAAGAAGAAGAAGGTGTGTGGGGGGATATCTTAGAGTGATGTGATACTGCTTCACCCATGAAAAGTCTTCCTCAGAAGTGTCAGAACAGAAACTTGCAACTGGAGACAGAATACTGAGCTAGTAAACATATACTAAAAGCTTAGGTTTCTTTTTTCCCCTGGGAAAAAATTTCAGTGGACAGAAATTAATTTCCTATTTAAGGTTTAATTAAAGAAATGAGAAAATTACAGCTTTAATGTATAGCGTAGCCACCTTAGGAAAATCAGTAAACCTTTACAAATCTATATATGTGTATATGTTTATTTAATAGATCAACTTCACCGCCCTACCAATTTAGAAGTTTGTGAATTACAACTGCTGCAATTATGCCAAAAGGCAATTTTAAGAGACTGCAGATAATCTACAATGAATATCTCCAAACTTTTCCTCCACCACAAAAAAGGCTGCTTAAAGGAATCTTGTTCAAATTCCCTAAAATATTGTATGTGCCCTAATGTGTGTGTGTCTGTACTGGGTCTAAACTTGCTGTTTGTGACATTAGCAAAGATGACCCAGATTATAGTGTATGTTGACTAAGAATATCCCAATTTCTTGCCCTTGGGTTCTGTGATTTTTAATTATAATCTGAAAAGCATGACCTTGAAACATTTATACATAGAGACAGATTTCCAGCTTTTATTTCTATACAGCTCAAAGAAACAACACAATAGATATATAATCCCTGAGAAATACCTTAGGGAAATAGGGCTGTGTGTGTTTTTGGTGGTGATATCTGTGAGCTGCCTCAGCATGGTAGATAATTTACATTCACTGACAGTCCAGGGGAACTGGACACAATGTCTTTCTCTCTTTTGACAACAAAATACAAATAAAATGGTGGCCAGACCCAAATTATAGAGTTTTTAGATCAATAATTCTCTAGCGCACGTCAACTGCAGTAATTACCTTGCCTGCTAATTGCATTAAGGAAAGGTCCTTTTCTCAGAAACAAATTACTTGCACACCCAGATTGGAATTATAGGTATTTATTATCCACCACACAACCAACATGTTTGCAGTTCTGTTGTAAACTGGGAATTTAATCTGATCAGAAATGGATCAGATGAGAAAGATGCAGATTTGCCCAAAATAATAACATATAAAAGATCTGCCTATCACACATGGTTCTGTACTTCCAAGATGGAACTTTTCAATCTGAAATGGCTGGCTTTCTGTATCTTTCTTATTTACATGGCCTAGAAAGTTGTGGTGGGGTTAATTTTGATTTGAATTGTGAACAGAGGTCAGAAATGATGAGGCAGAGACCATGAGCTGGGTGAAACTAGGGCCACTTCATTTTAACAAAAGGAGGTCTGAATAGGAAAATACTGGGCTGAAAACTATTATTCTCTAAAAGGCTGCTGAGCCTGGTGTTATTGGGCAAGCCTAGCCTGCCTGGTGGAGAGGTGGTAATAATGCCATGCCCTCCCTCAGATCACACCTCTTTGGGTGATGTGAGAGGGTTTTCTGCCCACCAAGTGGCCCACATCTGTAAGAATGGGATACAAGTTACCCTGCCAATGGGTCCCCAAATCTCAAGACTCACCTGTGAAAAGTTCCCCAGGGTGTTCACCTGTTCTTCCTTCTTAGTACCTTTCACACATATCCCTGCCAAAATGACCAATAAAACAAAAAATCAACCTATTGAATTTCCTGGTACCCCACTAATTGCTCCTCTACTGGTCAACAGTACAAAGTAAGTGCAAAACTGATATGAGACCGATCTATCTCTTACTCTGCTTCATTAGGTGACCAGCTCTGCCTTTCAAGGGGGATGGGACAGCTGCTACCCAAGCACTGAAGAATCAAGAACTGGACAATATCAGCTTAAACAACTTGGTTTGGCTCTGTCCATCACTGGTGCTGATGTGACACACGCCCACACATTGCATCCTTGTCTTCCCCCTTCTTGACCCAATCCCACAGACAAACAAGTCTCAGTTTGGACACCAGAAGAGCAAGGTGGAGGGACAGCATTCTGTGCTTTGATTATTTTATTTTAGCCTTAGAGAAGGAATACTTCCAACTATGCTTGATTTGCTAGGAGGGAAAGGTTGCTATTTTTCCCCCCAACAGTTATTGGGTCAATAGAAGATTTCTCTACCTCTTTGCTTCTTGTCTTGGCTGATTGTACATGATACTACTCATTTACCATGAAGTAAATTCAACTGAGTTTATGTGCCCGATGTCTGGCTTTCTGTTATAAGATTTCTGCCTAAGGCATAAATTTTCCTGCTACAATCCCCTATGCACCTGCCAGGGAGTGAATCCAACTGAAACCAGTGGAATGTACTTCTAGATAAAAATGAGCAGGTATGTACTGTTAGTCTCATTCCAGGCATCAGTTACATTGTTTCTGTTGGTACCCTAGTAGTTCCCCCATGTGGTGGGAAAACTCAGTAACAACGGTTGCAAATCATCAAGCACTGTTCTAGCACTGGAATCTTGATTTCAGGCCTAGCTTTTACAAAGAACACTCAATGGTGAAAAGATTCCTGGATTATACAATTTCAGGTTACATAAAGGGGTCACATTGTTGATATTTCTCCTTTAAAATAATTCCCTATACAACTCAAATATCGATATGACTTGCCGTTCCCCATGTCCATGTAGTGTGAAATGATGCAGTACCCTGTTTCATGTTTCCTGGTCCAGGAACAGTTTTACTGCATCATCTGTTTGGTGTGTGACTAATCCACAGTTGGGTTTGTTAAGGTTCACGTCCAAACTGCAGATTTCCAGACTGTGATTCTGATTTGTGCTTAATGAAGCTAATCCTGCCCCAGAGAGAACATCCATTTCTCATTGTTCTGTGATTACCTTGCAACTAGTGCTTCTAGAACAAAATACAACATAGTTATTGGCTAGTTATGGCTGCTTACGTGCAATTAGTAAAAAAGTATGATAGCAGCCTTTACGGAGAGTTGTACATCTCTGAAAACCAATCTACAAGCTAACAAATGTCAGCATGCTGCTCACCATGCAGGGATCACTCCAGCATAAGAAATAAGTAAAAACTAAGACTGATTAAGTATCAGAAAGAAAGTGTTCACTAATAATCATTGCAATGCAGTTTACCTGCCAAATTGTCCACATTATATACTTGAGGAAGTCCTATCTAGACTTCAAATGAAAGAATAGATTTTTAATGTGCCATTTTAATGGAATCCGATGGGTTTTGGCAGTTCTAGCTGGGCAGATAATGTGCAGAACTGCATTCCTTCAATTCCCCATATCATCACAATCTTTGACCTTTGATACAGATATTTAAGCAATTTAATATAAGAAAGATTCCCAGTGCATCTGTGGTTTATCACAGCTTCATGTTTCACATCTTCTACAATATGGAGCTGGGGAAATGTACAGAATAGACTCTTGCAGTGAAAAGGAGAAAATGGCAGGATCAGGAAGAAACCTAAGCCCACTTCTTATAATGTCATTGAACTGTCTAATGTTGACAGGGCCCCAGTTTCTACGGCTAGAGGTAAAAACGTTGAAGCATTATTGGAGCTGGAGAATGGTATGACCACTTCTCAAGTAGTAATATGGATATGGATATGTTTGTGCTCATACTGAAATTGAAAAAACAACATGAATTCATCTGTCACTCCAAAGTGACTATAAAACTAACAGAGGGGGAATAATTGAATGCCCAAGTCAGACCACAAATTCCAACCACAAGCCATAGTAATTTCTTTCGTGTGTTTATCTTATTGTGATAGCACAACACAGGATTGTGTGTTTTACTTTAACTTTCAGTAGGCTTTCTGGTCTTCTTCACAACAGCTCTTCTTCAACTATGAAAGAGGAGAAAACTTCAGAACTTTTCTCTCCTCTCATTTTTCCATTAATTCCTTTCTTCAATTATTCACTATTTATTCACTAGCCCATACAGGTGATGTTTTGCCAGTATTCTATCTTGAAGGATAAAAATATCACCCACTTCCTTTTCTTAGCACCCTCTCCACCCCAAAGATGTTTGCTTGACTCCAATATCTGAGGCCTCATTCTCTCTGATGCCATAAACCTATATCTGGACCTATATCTGAGGTTGCAGATGAACACAAATGACATGAAAGAATGTTCCTCTATGTAAGGAGCTGTTGACAGATGACGCCAGCATTCAGCCTTCTCTGGCCTCATCAAGACCAAGTATAAACACAGCCAGGCCAGGAGTTGAGTGTTGTGGTATTGGGATGGGAATGGGAATGGAGATAGAGATGTCAGCCCCACTCTTACCAGTAGATAAAGTGGGTAGGTGGGAAACAGGAATAAAGAGAAAGCAGGCAGTTTTTAGAATGAACAAAACTTGGAGATTGGTTTTAGGTAGTGCTAGGTTTAAAAAGTTTATAGAAATTAAAATGAGATTCTTCACCCAGAAGTTGAAAGTAGAGAATATTCCCTCAGAAAATAAAGTCCCCTCTTCAAGTGGTGTGAGCTTAGAATTCATCTGTGGAAGGGTTTCTGCCTGCATGGTTCTTCTCAGCCAGAATACTTTATTCTGATTTTAACACAACACTCAAAATGGAGGTCATGGCTGAAAAGCTTGAGAAAAACTAACACAGCATAGACCCGATGCTCCTTGCCCCCTTCTTGCAAACTTGTCTGGGCTGAGAGGTGCTCTGATTTATAGCATTTAGGCTGGCGTCAATGCACACATGTATGTGGAGAGTGCATTTAGGGTTCCTCGGGCCAATGAAAACTACAGTTTCATTGATTAGGGATGTGTCAAAATTGGTTGTTGGTTCTTTCATTTATATGAGGCAAGATCTCAAGTGGCTCCTGTGGAACAAATTTCTGACATTTAGCACTCTGCTTATATCACATAGGGGCATGGATTGTATAACTAGATCTTCATGTGTCTTTTTCTCTCTCTACCTGTAGATAGCTATGCTTTTGTGTGTGTTTCTTCCTTACATTATGTTTGTTCTCTGCTAGTTATTAGAACAGACATGACCTTTCACATAACTAGGTGCATGCTTTGGACAGAAGTTTGAAGAGGCAACCTGTGTAGTGTTGCAATTCGCTCAGCCCAGCACACAGTGCTTTTAACAAATTCTCCTGCTTGTGAACATCACACTGATCCATAAATATGCCTAAGGAAATGTTTCTACAAAAATGGCAAAGCAAATGAGCTTAGACTGCAAAGCCCCCTGAGTACCGGTATCACAAGGAGAATGAATCTATTTTCACATCTTAGTGCATTAGAGAGAAATCCTTATTTAATCAAATTTGTAATGATGTCAATGGCTCCACAAGCAAAAGGGCTTGCCTGGAACAGCTGCTGTATTAGGAAATCTGTGCTCCCAATTTGCTTCAGATAGGCCAAGAGGTAACAACAATGCTTAACATTCTTCAAGGTTTCCTTGGAACACTTTGCTGCTATAATGGAAAGACCAGATGAAGTGAATTAAAATGACCTTGCTGTGTTGAATTAGTAAAAATTCGTGTATTTGGGCACTAAATCAATGGCTGGCAGCAACATGGCTCAGCTGTATGCAAGTCTGCGGTAGGCCTCTCATAATGTGACATGCAAACTATCTTTCTTTGCAGATGCCAGCACTTTCCCTAGCACTCTCCCAGAACCCACTGTGCTAACACCTGTCTGAACTTGAAGTTTGGATTGAAAGTGGCTTAATGGCTTGGCAGTTGTGCTGTACAAAGCCATGTGGATACTAGCACAGATTCCCAGGAGACACCAGGGTTCTTGTTCCTGGAACTAGTGAAGAAATCTAAAAGCAAAGGACAACAAAATTAATCATTGTCTTCAGCCTCAAATTGCATCAGCCCCAAATGTTATATAGCATTGTCACAAAAGCAGTGTTCCACCAAAACAAAGCTAATGGTTCACTCAGCATATTCCGTTACAAATCCTTATTAGCACAATTAATTCTCATTAGCTCGATTCTATTCAAAGTCTGAATTTATCCATACCTATTGGTTGTTGTTCAAAAAAAAGAAACACATGAATGTTTTGTATTGATCTCTGCAAAATGTATTTAATAGTGACAATTAAATGTTGAAAAGGGACTCCATCCCACATATGCTGGCATAGATATCTAATGGTACAAAACATAGTTTTGGCTGGTGGGTAAACATCTAATAAGGGGAGTGGGTGGCGCTGTGGTCTAAACCACTGAGCCACTTGGGCTTGCTGATCGGAAGGTTGACAGTTCGAATCCCTGCTATGGGGTGAGCTCCCTTTGCTCTATCCCAGCTCCTATCAACCTAGCAGTTCGAAAGCTTGCCAGTGCAAGTAGATAAATAGGTACCGCTGTGGTGGGAAGGTAAATGGTGTTTCTGTGCACTTTGGCTTCTGTTATGGTGTTCTGTTGCACCAGAAGCGGTTTAGTCATGTTAGCCACATGACCCAGAAAGCTGTCTGTGGACAAATGCTGGCTCCCTCAGCCTGAAAAGTGAGATGAGTGCCGCAACCCCATAGTCGCTTTTGACTGGACTTAACCATCCAGGGGTCCTTTAATCTAATATTTCCATATCAGAAGAATTACTATATAATTGGGCTATACTAGTAATTCATTGAGACAGAAGCAATTATTCTAAGCATCACTTACATTGCACTTGTAAATGCTCTTGCTAACTACCTAAATATCAAAGCTACTAGTAAGCATACCTATATTCGTAAGTATAATTCATTTATATTATACCAGAAAATGCAATAGGCATTCAGCTATTGTAGCACATCTGGTCTTACCAGCTATACAAAAGCACGCACGCAAACACACACACCCCGCCTTGGGGAATAGAATTGCTCTCAATATGCCAGCCGTGTCCTTCATTGCAACTTGAATTGAAAACATTAGCTAGGTACTGTTACAGCAGAGGAAATGCAAATGCAAATAAATCCATTGTAGTTTTGTGTGCTAATAACTTTGATCTATAGGCTCCATTTTGTTTGTTTGGGTTTTTTGTGGTTTGAAGACTTACTCATGTGCAAATAAGCAGCTGTGAAGTAGCAACTAGAAAATCAGATCTAACGAATGTGAGAATTCGTGCATTACCAGGCACACAGAGAGAGTTTACTGTCACATTTTCCTTGAGATACACTGAATGGCTGCTATTCATACTGCAAGTGCAGCCTGTTCTGAAGGCATGACACATACTCTGTGGGGTCAATAGTGTTTGGCTGTGCCATATATAAGAGCTACAGGGAGGCATCTCAGAACCTGCTCTTCCATCCAGCAACAACAATTATGGAGGTTACCCAGTGAGATGGGGCTCTAACAGTCATGGTTTACCAAGTGGATTTTGGATCCTATATTCTATGCACTTAGGAACAATATGCAGAGTGCTTCAGCTGAAATTGAAAATTCCTTAGAATAGTGATTGCAAACTTGTTTATGCCCAGCATACGCAATCTAGAGCCTCACTGCAAAGTAACACATTTATAGAAAAGATGTATAAAATTAGAAACCCCTTTCATGTTCCTCATTTGCCCTTTATATAGCACTTCTGCTGTGCAAAAATATTTCAAGATAATTCCCCTTTCAACAACTAAAAAAAAGAGTTTGACAAAGATAGATGTTTCAGAGAGACCCAGCTGTGGGTCCATTACTGTGCTGGATATGGGAACCTAGATTTAAGTTCAAAGCATTGTAACATATGCATTTTCTGGGATCATCAGCACTCCAGTATATATCAAGTGTCTGTTTCCCACAAAAGTATTCCTTTTAGGGGTAGCGAATAGCTGGAGAGGTACAGGGGAAACAGTTACTGTTGCACCAAGCAGTGATAGGAGATTGAAACCACCCACATCAGTAAGGGGCTGTGCTGAAGCTCCTGTCCTGATCAGAGCAGCTATGGAAGCATCTGACTAGGCCATTCAAATAATGCTAATGGCATTCATAGAGGCATGAACTACACCTGATAAACCAGGTCTGAGAAACCCAAGTTCCTTTAAAACATTTTTATACTTCCCTCCATCAGTAATCCCAGGTCGCTTCATAACAATTCAATATAATTCCAATAAAATCAAATATTGAGATACAATAAAATACATCACCATTCACAGCAGGTCAGATAACTGCTACCCAGATTCAGCAATAAGTAATCACAGATGCCTGAAAAACCACACAGATCTTCGGCTTGCTTTATTTTGGGGTGGAGGCTCGGGGGGGGGGGGTCCATAAACTGAGCGCCATTGAAAAGGTCCTTTTCCCAGGTTGTCTCATGGTGAATTTCAGAATATCATCATTCTTATTTATCCAGCTATCAATAGAAATATAGATTGTGGCTGCTATTTATTAGATCTAGATACTAACCTACCTCCCAAGAGTTTGAGGTGGCATATTAGGTTCTACACACTCTGATTTTATCATCACGATAATCCTGTGAGTCAGGTTATTCTGCCCTATGTGAGAAGCCCTATCCAGTGTTGTTCGTATTGTGGAGGGAGATATGGAGATAATGCATCTGCCCTACTCTCTTTGTTATGTTCCTGGTCGTCACCCATGAGTTGGAAGGGTATCTGTTTATACCTGGGAGCCTACGCTCCTTCACATCTTAGAACCCTGGTTTTCCAGGTTTGGGCGACCCTACACAACTGGAGCAGCTTGCTACAGTCTGTTGTCCTCATTGGAAGTTGAGTCACACCAAGCCTGACCATGTATCTGTCAGGCGTGGAGAGTCATCCCCTCCCTTCAGTAACTTCACAGACAAGAATTAACGAGCAGTTTATATTTTATAATTCTTTTTATTCAGTCATGGTTGCAAGCAAAAATCCACATCTCTCCACGAGGAGAGCAGTTGGCTAGGACCCTCATACCTGTGGGACCGCCTCTCTTGGTATGTCCCACAGAGGACCTTACGGTCTGCAAACAACAACATTTTGGAGGTCCTGAGCCTCAAGGAGATTAGATTGGCCTCGACCAGAGCCAAGGCCTTTTCAGCCATGGCCTTGGCCTGGTGGAACGCTCTGTCACAAGAGACCAGGGCCCTGCAGGATTTGACATCTTTCCGCATGGCCTGCAAGATGGAGCTGTTCCACCAGGCCTTTGGTCAGGGTTCAGTCTGACTCCCCCTCACTTTTCATAATAACTTGCACGAAAGTGGCCTCCCAATTTTTCTCACAGGCCCATATACTGTAAGTTCAGCACAAACAGTTGGGCCTGGTGAGCATTTAAGGTTCCCAACCCTAATCTGATTGGCATCTGATTGGATTTTATTCTGATCCTGATCTGATTTTAGGGTGTATTTTAATTGATTGCTTGATTTTAGGTTCATGTGTTATACACCTGATGTTAGCCGCTCTGAGCCCAGTTTTGGCCGGGGAGGGCAGATATAAATAAATTTATTATTATTATTATTATTATTATTATTATTATTATTATTATTATTATTATTTCTTCCGTCTTCCACAACATCTGAGGTGCCAACAGGAAGTCCCTCCTCCTCTCTGCATTCTTTGTTCACTAATATGGACAGACCTCCTAATTCTTGGGGAGAGAGGGTCCCCCAAACTCTCTAATGACATCTCTGTTGGCTGTTCCCTCCCTTCTGTTTCACTTTCCATTATCTCATAACTAGGTAACTCCTGTCTAAGCTGTTCAGTGTCTGTGTCTCTCTCTGCTCCTGAAACTGCTGGAAATGGGGAGGGGACACACAAATCTTCCCCCTCCTCTTCCTCCTCTTCAAAGAGGAGCTGATTTGCCTGAGAATGCATTCCCCAATCCTCTGATTCAGATCATTCCCTGGCAGCATCTTAGCATGAGCCAAATTGACTGGAAGAAGTTCTCCATGATTTCAGACAGAATTCTCTCCCAGTCCTACCTGGAGATGCTGGGAATCAAATGTGGGACCTCCTGCATGCAAAACAGACACTCCGCTACTGAGCTATGGCCCTTCACAATGTTATGAAGGCAGTGGGACATGCCTGCATGTTTGAACAGGGCTAGAGAGGCTGGCTCAAATCCTCTTCTTCTCAGTGAGCTTCAGGGCTGAATGAGTATTTGAAGCGACATATCCCTATTTCAGCTTTGTATCCACAATGCACTCTAAGCATAGTTCGAATGCCATGAAGAGCAGCCCTCAAAGGGTTCAATAAATGTCCTTATTTTGATGCCGACTTGGAGCTATTAAAATTGCACCCAGCAGGTCACAATATATGGCTCATAGGCTGTAGTCAGTTTAGTGTGTCACAAATTGCACAGTTTTGCCATAAACAAACCAAGAAAGCTCTGCACTATGTACTATAACTTAAAAATGAAGATTGCTTCCATGTCTACTTTGCGTTTATTACTCCAAAGCAACATATTCAGCAACGTGACCACCGGCTCCAACAAATACGTCATCATGCAACAGATATATTTTAAGTAATAAAGTAACTAAAATGAGAATAAAATGACTAAAGAGGGATAGGAGTAAATTACTGATTCCTGTTTGGGTTTGCAGATACTTGTTCAGAGTAAACTGGGATTTAAAGGGATTTCCCCTTCCCAAGCAATGGTACTTAAAGGGTGTGTGTGTGTGTCTGTGTGTGTGTTTGCTACAGCAGCAAGAAAGTTTCTGGAAGAATGGTTAGAATATAAATGGTTTATTACAAATCATAAACATGCAACACATAATTCAAGAGACTCCAGTAGGAGAATCCATATAATTTTAGCATAATGTATCCACCTGAATGCATAATGGATCAATCCGAGTTGTATCAAAATGAGATGGTAAGGGCAGAAATGGGAAGCAACTTTCTTTAATGCCAAGCATTAATTGAAATACAGAGCAAAGCACAGTTTGTATAAAGATTTATGGGATGTAGACATGAAAGCATGGCAATAAAAATATTCAGCCATTTTCGGGAAGTAGATGCCATTTAATTAAAAGCTGTAATTAATAAAACTTAGGATACTGAGATTTCAGATTTGAAGTACCTACACATACCTTGTGCCTAACTGATGGAATCTATATCTGGGAGTTGTTCTTTAATTATTGAATTTATCCACTTAGCACCTTCATATTCCATTCATATTCCTCACCCATCTTCTGTGGGACAATGAGGAACAGATTTTCAACCAGGAAATTTTCTGCTAATGTAAATACAAGAAAACAGAAGTTGTGCATTTGTGTGCAGCAATGGGGTGATTTCTGTGTGAGAGAGAAGAGTGTGTGTTTAATTTAGATTATAGTGAAAAGCTTACCCCTGTGTCATTTATTTATTTCTTACAATCATCTATTTTATGAAATGCTTAAAATGACTGCTTCAATATATTTTAACTGACCCTTCTAAGCAGAACTGAGAAACACTGAGCTAGTAAACAGATATGTGCATACAGCTGTCCTCCATGTGCCCAGCCAATAAGATATCCAATGTGGTGTAGTGGTTTGGTTTGTTAGATTAGGGCTCGGGTTCAAATCCCCAGTCAGCCATAAAGCTCAATGGTTGTCCTAGGGCCAGTCACTGGGCTGTATTGAATGCTTGTTCCACTAAAATTAGACCTGTTGAAATTAAAGAATAACATAATTTTGAGTTGGTCTACTCTGGATAGGGGGGGTGCGGGTGGCGCTGTGGGTTAAACCACAGAGCCTAGGACTTGCCGATCAGAAGGTTAGCGGTTCGAATCCCTGCAACGGGGTGAGCTCCCATTGCTCGGTCCCTGCTCCTGCCAACCTAGCAGTTCGAAAGCACATCAAAGTGCAAGTAGATAAATAGGTACCGCTCTGGCGGAAAGGTAAACGGTGTTTCCGTGCGCTGCTCTGGTTCACCAGAAAGCTTAGTCATGTTGGCCACATGACCTGGAAGCTGTATGCCGGTTCCCTTGGCCAGTAAAGCGAGATGAGCACCTCAATCCCAGAGTCGGTCACGACTGGACCTAATGGTCAGGGGTTCCTTTATTCCTTTACCTTTTTACTCTGGATAGGACTAACATTGGCCACAACCTATAATTTATCAAAGCCATTTCCCGTTCCCAGGGAAATGATGTATGTTACAGGCTAGGAGCAAGCCCTCCCCACACGCACGGGGCAGGATAGTCCCTGCGCCATTGGAGGGTCCTCGGCCACGTTATCCCTAGGCTATCCAATTTGGATGGTCCGGGGGTGTGGCATGGGCTATTTAAACTTCTCACGGCCAAGGACGCGTCCCTTTTCCTCCCTGCTCGGTCAGTTCTCCCACCCTCCCTCCCTTAGGTTAGGCTCTTTATCTCTTGACCTTGCTATGGACCTCGGTTGGTCGCCTGTTGAAGGGGCCTGGTAAGAATTTTTTCCACTTGGCCAATTGGCACTGGCCATTTGGTTTTTCGCCTAACTTGTAGCTAATGGTCACAACTTTGTAAGGTTTGGCGGTTAGGCATTGGAGTATTCAGCTGAAGGTGAGGGGAGATAGTGGCCATCACCTACCGCTCCTATTTCAATACAATAAAACATATAAATTTTTGCAGATTATTATTATTTTTACAAAAACAAAACATTAAAACAATTACATATACAGTGGTACCATGGTTTTTGAATGTGATCCATTCCGGAAGACCATTTGAGTTCTGAAACATTTGAAAACTGAAAACTCAATAGCCGACAGCTAGGTCTCAGGACCTCACACTCAGCAGAAGCTGTGTGGCATTTTCGACTTCTGAGAAGTGTTTGAAAACTGAAGCATTTACTTCCGGGTTTACAAAATGTTCGTCAATGGAGATGTTCTAAAACTGAGATACCACTATATAAGAATAGCTCCTAGAAGAAATGCCTAAATTCTTCTTCTTCTTCTTCTCCTCCTCCTCCTCCTCCACTTCTTCTTCATTTAACATTTCAAAACTTGACTTCCTTCCCTTTCTTTCTGCAGTTCCTTAAATTTGTTTTTTATATTTTCTGCATATTCCAAATTAACTTAACTTACTCATTTATTCATATACTTTAAATACATACTCTTATAAAACTGAAGGTTATTACAATAACCCGCCAATGTTCTTATCTGTTTGCAGTTTATTTGCTAATATTCAATAAAACATTTCCATTCTTTTATAAAAAATTGTTATATTGATTTGTTATTTTTCTGGTAAGTTTTTCCATTTCTGCATGCTCCGTAAGTTTTTCTATCCATTCTTCTTTCGCTGTGACTTCTTCTTCTTCCCATTTTTGGGCAAGTAACATTCTTGCCACTGTAGTTGCATACATGAATAAATTTCTGTACAGTCTGGGTAGTTCACTTACGTTCAAGTGAGGGAACATAAGCAACAATGAGCACTCTCTGCTGGTTCAGGAAAGCCACTTAATATTACAGAGGGACGAAGGCTAAGCTGAAAATTGACCTGTGACATTTGATGATAGGAATCTTGTGGAAACCCAACTGTTGGGATTACAAGTATGTAAATGATATGTGAGGACAAAAACTATCCTTTGAAACTGCAGCCATGCAGCCTCATTTGCATATGGAGCATCTGCCCTCCTTTTACGACACTTCTCATCCTTCCCAGCCTTCTTGTCACAGCCTGCAAATTATTTTATCAGTCCTTCACTTGTGCTAAGCCTAATTTTAAGATCAATGAACTCACTTCCCAATTTGACAGAACCATCAGTTGTTCGTGCAATTAATTAAGCCTTATATATACTTTTTGTGGGGGGGGGGGACTATGACTCTAAATGTTAATAGATCTCACTGAACCTAATTGCTACTCAATCACTCTGGGAAATTTTCCTGAAATTAAAATCCTGTTCAGCTAAGAGATACAATATTCAAATGGCTTCTTTTGAGTTGCTTGAATTAGATGGAGCTCTCTGAAATTTATGCCCTTTTACTATGCTCTGCTGGGAAGCATGTTTCCATTTTAATCAGGTCTATTTCGAATGCCAGGTTGAAATGCCCATTGCCTCTGTGCCACATATTGCAAGTCTTCCAGAATAAATCAGCCTTTACACAAGGCTCTGGCACGTACTGTATAGTGGAGAAGAAAAAATATAGCTATTCTTATTCATATGAAAGACTCCAGTTGTCATTCATTTATTATAGCAACCATGTGTGAAACCCAACATGTCCCTCTTCAGAAGTACCTGAAGCCATCACCATATCTAGAATGTTCTTTGAACCCATAGCCCAAAATAAAGGAATGAGACACAGGTATTGACTGATCAATGGGTCACAACTACATTCCAGGGCCATCTTTAGCATATGTGCCGCCAGGGTGCAAAGATCCGCCCAGAGCCCCCAAATTTAGTTTAACCACCCCCCAAGTTTTTTATGGGTGTGAAATCAAAGTTGTTGAAATTTTTGTGGGGAGGAAAATTGCTCACTTGTAACAACGATGCAGCGGAAATAACTGCTTTTGTTTTTTTATTCGGGAATATTTCATGCTATGGAGTCACAAAGCGACAGAGAGGGGTGGGTACTTTCGCTCCATTGCTTTTCACTGCCGCCAATCAAGAGGCTTCGGTATACAGTAAGTATACACTTGGTGCCCCCCAGAATAGATTTGCCCCCCCCTTGAATTCAGCGCCCGGGTGCTACGCACCACATGCACCCCTGGGTAAAGACAGTCCTGCTTCATTCAATTGTATTTCATTTTTTTACAACTCTGCAGCAAGAACCTGAACACGAACCTGTTCCTGTGTGGACAGACTAAGGTAGGAAGGGGTAGCCTTGCTACCTTCTCCTCACCTCTGTATTCTGAGTGAGCGTCACCCTGCCTTGAGAGTAGGTGATAGCTATCCTCAGTTCTCCAAACTGGCCACCTTTTGGTTCTGGAAGGCCCTTCCAGCTCATATTGCTCCAAGGTCCAGGACTTTGGGTGTGTAGTTTCAACAAGTCTGTGATGGCCTGGGAATCTGATTCAGAGGCTGAACCTGAGGAATCCCAGCCTGCACAGGAGTCCCCGCCTCCAGGGCCGGCTGAGCTGGGGTAGGGGCTTGAACCTGGAGGGTCCTCACCTGTGCTGGATCCTCAGGAGCAGACACCAGCTGAATCCACTCTGGCTCCGGAGGTGATCGAGGACCCATTGCCTGCAGGTGCTCCTCTCCCAGCCATGTCAGCAGAAGGTGAGGTTGCCTCTGGGTCCAGTAACCCTCCAGCCTCTCCTGAGCTGCAGAGGCTCAGGGCAGAGAGGCGGAGGGAACTAAGTTCTCGCAGGAGGAGTGCTCGCCTCCAGGCCAGGAGAGGCGAGTCACCTGTGGACCGGGACCGCCCTATGCCTCAGAGGAGATAAAGGCCAGCCCACCCAGAGTCCCAAAGACAGAAAATACTTTCTACCACGTAAGTTGAAACTTTGATCCATTAGAAATACCGACAGGATGTCTTCTATAATCAAACTGTGGATTAGCTTTCATTCCTGTTAACTATGAATCTGGGGCCCTTCTGCAGGGCACCATTGCCATTATAAGAGAACAAGGGAAGCATTCAGGGCAAGTCTCAGCACCTCTTTCTCTAGAAAAATAGCACTGCACTTCTAAAGTGACTGTTTTAGAGCTCAAGAGAACTAGTTTGAGAATTGCTGCTTCAAACTAACACACCATGTTTTGAAGGTCAAAGTTTTTGACTGCATGAGTCAAGGTAAGTCTCACACCACTCACAAATCAGAAAATATGTGAACTTATTGGGGCTGAAGCTAAGGAAAGCAGGGGGTTATGGTATTTTATATTCCCCTTAAGCTGCTTGGAAGATGTGATCAAATAGCTACTCACTTTATTTTCATATGCCATTGCTTCCAGACATTTTAATAGTTGGAGGTGGTGGATAGAGATAAGCGTTTTGTTTTGCTGCTCCGACAGCTTTAGCAATTATTTTTCTATTAACTATTGAAACATGATTTTATCCATTCCAAGTTTCAAAGTGTGGCCTATCAAAGTTGCAGTGTAATTCCTTCCACCTCAGTGTTTGCAAGAGTTTATTGCCTTCTTCAGTTTGTTTCTTGCATGGTAATTGCCTATGTGGAAAAGGATAACAACTAAAGATTGTAGGATGTGAAGTCGGAGCAGGCAGTGAAGGCCATTAATGCCTCCAAAGCGATCCTGCTGGAGCAACTGTCTTTCACTGTTTCCCCTTATCAAGTTTCTAAGGAGAATAAACTATTGAGGAGGTTAAAAAGATCACTGACAAGCATTGCCATGGCCCAGTATACCTGAAGGTGCATCTCCACCCCCATCATTCAGCCTGGACACTGAGGTCAAGCTCCAAGGGCCTTCTGGAAATTCCCTCACTGCAAGAAGTAGGCAGAGGGCCTTCTCGGTAGTGGCACTTGCCCTATGGAACGCCGTCCCATCAGATGTCAAGGAAATCAACAACTATCTGACTTTTAGAAGACATCTGAAAGCAGCCTTGTTTAGGGAAGTTTTTAATGTTTGATCTTTTATTGTGTTTTTAGTATTCTATTGGGAGCTACCCAGGGTGGCTGTGGAAACCCAGCCAGATGGGCGGGGTATAAATATATTATTATTATTATTATTATTATTATTATTATTATTATTATTATTAAAATAATGGCCTGGAAAAAGAGAAAGTTGCATTGCAAAGTGAAACACCTGGAACAAATTGCCTCTCCAAGGGTATGGTTTAGCCTCAGAAAAGTGGTGGCCTCATGTGCCCTCAAACCATACCCTCGGAGAGGCAATTTGTTCCAGGTGTTTTGCTTTGCAATGCAACGTTCTCTTTTTCCAGGCCATTATTTTAATAATAATAATAATAATAATAATAATAATAATAATAATAATATATTTATACCCCGCCCATCTGGCTGGGTTTCCACAGCCACCCTGGGTAGCTCCCAATAGAATACTAAAACACAATAAAAGATCAAACATTAAAAACTAATAATAATAATAATAATAATGCAGGGTCCCAAACATGGCATCTATGGGCACCATAGTACCCCCCCCCCCAAAAAAAAACCCTCTTGGTGACCTCCTAGGTCTCCTGCCCTCCAAATTATTATTTGTATTTAAATAAAAAATGTTCTGGGGGATTGTCAGGGGTGTCTGTCTGGTTTTGTTTGTTTTGTTTCTTGTCTGTTTGGAGGAAGATTCTGAAGCTTGCAAATTTTAGTCCAACGAAATGTGTGTTTTATGGTGCCCAAAACAGTTTATTCGATTTTGAAGCATGCTCCTGAGCCCTAACAGGTTGGGAAGCCCTAGCTTAGTTCCTAGGTGGGTGGGGAACTTCATGTATGCCACTTTGAGTTCCGTGGCAGAAGGAAGGCTGTCCATATGTAAGAAAATAAATTAAATAGACATGGGTAGAGAGCAGCATCACTTTAAGGATGAACATTGCTAGCTACAATGGAAATAGAAACAAAACAATTTTATCAATAAAGGGGGGGAATGTTGGGTAGGTGAACATTAAAATGTAAAGCAATGGATGTTAGAATAAATTACCTTGAATTGAACCCAACTGGTCCATTCTATGAATGGAAGGGCTTTTGGAAGTGGGAGGCTGTTTTTGCCAATCTCTCTCCCCCCCACACCCCACTCCCCAGAAGTTTGTCCTGGAGAACTTAGGACTCTCCCAAACAGTGTGGGAGCTGGTGCAGGAGGATGCAGGGAGAAGGAATCAGTGAAGATCACTTTCTTATTGCTTCCAGAGATCTCACCTAGATCAGAGTTTTGTCTTCCATGAACAGAAGGACTCCATCCATTTGCATACTGGCACAAATGTTGCATCCTAATTTGAAGCTAACTAGAACAGGACTTTCATTGCCATAATGCATTGAATAATGCATTGAGATAAAATTATGACAGCTATTTCCCTACATAAATATTTTTTGTGTTAATGTTTTGGAAAGTTAATGAAATATATTTTTGGGAAATAAAGAAACTGTTAAAATGAAAATACAGACCTTTGATGCTCTGCTTACTTTGAAGTCACTACCTAGAAGAAAAACATTAGCTTGGTGAAATAAAAATAAAATAAAATAATGATGATAAACAAGAAATTAGAATGGGGAACAGAGCATATGGAACTTTGGGCATGTGCATGTTTTGAGCCTGTACTCAATGTATCGCTCTGTATGACTTAGAATCCTGTCTGTGAATAAATAAATACCATGGAAACCTGGAGTGAAATATACATGCTACCAACTTCCTAGCATTAAACTCTGAGGCATTCCTTGTTAAAATTCAAAAAGTAACAAAAACATCATAATTATTTACCACAGTTCCAACAACCCTTCACACTTTTCTTTTGGTTATCCTTTGAGCTGCCTGCGTTTCTTTTAGAGACTTTTGTTGTTGTTGTTCAGTATTCTCATGGGAAATGAAAATATCCATTTGCAAGTAGCATTTAACATAGCTGTGCTTTTAGGTCAGCAGGTAGGCATGGGATATTCAAATCTGGAAGCACTTTAGAATACAGTCTCTTTTTTTTTTTTCTTAACTGATTTATACTTAGGAAATCAGGTTACGTAGGATTCAAAAACTAAACCAAGAGAATTTATTAAAGATCTCTATCACACAGCGGTAGGTTTCATACTCACATTAGGTACAGATTTCTGCTAGTAAAATCCCGTTGACAAAGCAGAATGGAGGGCCAATGCCAGACCCTCCACATGTCCTTATTTTCCAGGGACATTCCCAGATTTACAGATTCTGATGTGATCCCAGAATGTCCTGCTTTTCTCTAGGACGTCCCTATTTTCATCAGAAAAAAAATGTTGGAGGGTATAAAGTTATGTGACCCCTGAGCCAAGGAGGTAAGTAATTATACAATCTTTAGAATACATCTGAAGGCAGCCCTGTATAGGGAAGTTTTTTTAAAGAAAATGTTTAATGTTTTATTGTTTTTAGATATGCTGGAAGCTACCCAGAGTGGGTGGGGTATAAATTATTATTATTATTATTATTATTATTATTATTACAAACATCCCAACTTTCATCTGAGAAATGTTAGAGGGTATGCAATGTGTTGAGAAACAAAATCTGAATGCAAGCGCGATTGTAAGTCAGAGAACAAATGTGGCGGAAACTAAGGTCACATTCACACCATATATTTAAATCACCAGAACAGGGGGACAGGAGTCTCCTAACAACTCTCAGGACTGTTAACAACCTACACTCCCAGAATTCTTTGGCTGTTTAAAGTGGTATCATGGTGCTTCAAATGTGTGGTGTGAACATGGCCTAATAATTTACTCAATAATTAAATTAGCTTTCTTATCCTCTGTTTCTTTTTTTAGAAAGGGGAGGGGGGCAACTGGAGTCCTGCCCATTAATAAGAAAGACATCCAGAATGGGAAAGGCTGACCACCTCTCCCTGGTGGATGTGAAACAGCAAATGCCTTGCAAGTCAGAAATTGTGAGAGGGAGAGCTTGAAGTTGAAAAAGCAATCAGGGAAATGCATTATAAAATGCATTTTCCATTTTTTTAAAAAAAAACTTATTTGAACAAAACACTCAAAAGTGTTGAACCATTCATGAATCACAGAAGGAACCAAATATTTGGTTTACATCTATCTGGGGTAGACTGGCGAAAGAAGTAGGGAGGTTCCTGTAGCTAGGGTGTTCAAGAACACACAAATAGGAATGAAAAGCTCATTTGTTGTGAGCAGAATCAAAGTGGTGGCACAAGGTTGCAAAGATCTGAATTTTGCTTTCTTAAAGGTAAAGGGACCCCTGACCGTTAAATCCAGTTGCGGACGACTCTAGGGTTGCGGCGCTCATCTCGCTTTATTGACCGAGGGAGCCGGTGTTTGTCCACAGACAGTTTTTGGGTCATGTGGCCAGCATAACTAAGCCGCTTCTGGCAAAACCAGAACAGTGCATGGAAATGCCATTTTCCTTCCCACCAGAGCAGTATCTATTTATCTACTTGGACTCTGACGTGCTTTCAAACTGCTAGGTTGGCAGGAGAAGGGACCGAGCAACGGGAACTAACCTCGTTGTGGGGATTTGAACCGCCAAACTTCTGATCGGCAAGCCCTAGGCTCTGTGGTTTAGACCACAGCGCCATCCGTGTGTTTCTTAGTAACAGACAATAAAGCACATTGCACAAACGACTGACTAACTCCAGTGCTCAAAAATCTGCAATGGCTGCTCATAGTGGGCTAATGTAGGTTCAGGTTTCTAGTATTAATTTACAAGGCCCTTAACAATTTGGGCCCAGAATAACTCACAGACCGTCTGATCCCTTATATTCCTGCCTGATCACTGAGGTCTTCAGGGGAGTCACTGTTAGTAGTTCCCCATGGCTCAGATGCATGACTTGTATCCACCAGAAGCATCTGCTAAGTATTGTAGGACTAATTTTATGGAATTTCCTGCCAGGGGTGGAGGAAGCTCCTCCTTCGAGCTCCTGCCGTCGGGACGGAGATACAGGACGATGATGACAAGAACGAGCCGTCTCAAGAACAGCTTCTTCTCCAGAGCGATCTCGGCCCTGAATGGGAAACCTGGACTTTGAAAGTCATCTAATCTTCCTTGCTGTATTATATTATATTGTTTTAATTAGTGTTTTTATAGTTGTTCTGATTTTGAGTGGAGTGCCCTATCTGGGTGGATGGAGCAGCCAAGTAATTTCGTTGTCCCTGAGAGGGGGCAATGACAATAAAGATATTATTATTATTATTATTATTATTATTATTATTATTATTAAGGGGGGCAGTGGTGGCGGTCCGTCCCGGGTGTCACCACTGAGGGAGGTGACAAAATGCTGGGCAGCACTCACTGCAGGGCCTGCAGCGCGCCTGAGCCACACATCTCTCCTGGGAGTGACGCGGTGGCTTGGGCGTCCACAGGCTCTGCACTGCCCCAAATGGTCTGCCCACCGCCTCCCCCTCAGCTGTAGGGCAGCTGAGGGGGAGGAGGCAGGCAAACTCATTGAAGGTGCCACAGAGCGTCCTGCCCCAACTCACCTCGCCCAGTGGGTAGCTGGCTCCACCCATGGGCACAGGGCATGCGTGCCGCCCCAGGCGCCCGATCAGCTTGCTCCACCGCTGCTTCCCACCAGTTCAGATCTCATAGCCCTCCTTCTGCTGAACTAGAAAACAGATGTACTTTCAGCCCAGACACAGAGAGACAGAAAGCCTGAGCAATTGTCAGCAATGAGAAGTAGATCACAACCTCATGCTTTTGATTTGCTTTTGGCTTGCTCCTTTAGTGCCACCACAGCTGTGCCCTGTGACTGGTACAAGTTTCTTCCAGGGTATTCAGGCTGGAAGCTAAACCAGATCAGTGCATCAATGCCGTTACCACCAGAACTTACATCTGTTATTTGTATCCAGGCATTTGGAATCCTGTGGAACTATGCACAGTAATTTATCAGTGTCTTTAAAGGCCCAGGGTGTGCAATATTTCCTTCAGAGACCCTTTCCACATGGGAAAGCTCACCACACATATTGAAAAAAGGTATGTTATCAGTGCAGGTAGGCAATCTCTCTTGATGTTAAGATGCAGTGAAGCCTGGACAGCCAAAAAACAAAACAAAACAAAAAACCCACATTATATTGTATTTAGAAGTATGTTAAAACAACCTCTCTTTCTGTCTTTGTCTCTCTCTCACGCTCACACACCCAAATACACCTTTTTCACTTAACCAACTCAGAAACTGCTTTACAATTTCTACCTGACTGAGTTCTACGTCGTTTATGAAAATTAAGCCAGACTCTTTGTATCTCATACATCATTATCAACAATGGCCAGATAATGAAAAGCACAATCTGATTCTGCAACAGTCATCCCCAGAGAAGCTAAATTATGATGTATGGAGGCAAAGGAAATATAGCTGGAGTGTTGTGAACTAGATTGACCTCAGCGTATTGAGGAAAAGCAAAATGGAAACTTGTCTACATTAGAAGATTAAGTGAGCATGACATGAAAATCGTAGAGGCAGTAAAGATGAAAACACTGTAGAAGTGTTAAATATTGTGTTAGAGGGAATATCTATATTGTATGTGACTGGGATGCCCTATTTAAATTAGCTTGGTTGGTGCAGTGCTTTCTCCTAAAAGATGTAAACATTTAGGCTGTAATTTGCATAACATAAATTCTACTTTCTCTCTCTACATATATAATTATTATTACCACAAATGTCTTAAGCTTTACTGCACATATTCTTCAATTGCAATAGAGTGATCAGGGTGGACTAAGCAATTTGCCAAGATGAGCCCTCCAGTGATTACTAGTGCTAGAGAAGCTAATACTTGATTCATTGGCTCATCCGGTGGAAATGCACTAAGAAGGCAAATTGTATCAGAGGACTTGAATGCTCTCATGAACGTTTTCAGTGTGAAGAGGAAGCATTCATAAGCACTTTTAATTGTTTATTGCCTCATTGTAGGAAGTGCAGCTGTGTGGTGTGATATGAAGTGAAAGTAATGGATCTCTTTTCATGAGGTACTTCTAAGTAGTCGAATGATATAAAGGCACCTTATCCTTAAAACAGGGTGGACAACCTTTTGGCCCTGGGCCCTCCTAGTGTCCCTATTTTCCAGGGATGTCCCTGATTTAGAGAAGCCATCCCACTTTCTGATTTGATCCTGGATTGTCCCACTTTTCCTTAGGATGTCTCTATTTTCATTGGAGAAATGTTGGAGGATATGGAGTTGTTCGACCCCCAAGCCGTCTGAAGGCAATCCTGTATAGGGAAGGGTTTTTTAAATGTTTAATGTTTTATTACGTTTTTATTTATGTTGGAAGCTGCCCAGAGTGGCTGGGGCAACCCAGTAAGGTGTGTGGGGTATAGATAGTAAAATCATTCTGGAATGGGACGTTCCTGTTTTCATTGGATAAATGTTGGAGGGTATGAGGGATGAACTTAGTAGTGGCCGATGCTGCTATATCTTGTGTGTAGCAAATGAAATTTTCCTGTGTGGAGTACTTCCTTTGGTCTGCCCTGAATATCCTCCCCCCCCCCAAAAAAAATATATATCTTCATTTCAACCCTGGGTTTTAGCATTAAGGTTGCGGGTGGTGGGGGACAATCTGCTTTGGCTGACTGAAAAGAAGAATGAGATGTGATTGTTGTTGTTGTTTAGTCGTGTCCGACTCTTCGTGACCCCATAGACCAGAGCATGCCAGGCACTCCTGTCTTCCACTGCGTCCCGCAGTTTGGTCAAACTCATGTTAGTAACTTCAAGAACACTGTCCAACCATCTCGTCCTCTGTTGTCCCCTTCTCCTTGTGGCCTCAATCATTCCCCAGTACAGCTTTTGCCACTCTTTTGTTGACTATGTGATTACTACAGAACAAACTCTCTTTGGCTCACTTTGCTTTCCAGTCACTTAGAGGGAAGGGTGTTCCTGTAAGCACTAATCACCTAAAAAAAATAACTGCTGAGTGTGGGTTAAACCACAGAGCCTAGGACTTGCCGATCAGAAGGTCGGCGGTTCGAATACCTGCGACAGGGTGAGCTCCTGTTGCTCGGTCCCTGCTCCTGCCAACCTAGCAGTTCGAAATCACGTCAAAGTGCAAGTAGATAAATAGGTACAGCTCTGGTGGGAAGGTAAATGGCGTTTCCGTGTGCCGCTCTGGTTCGCCAGAAGCATCTTAGTCATGCTGGCCACATGACCTGGAAGCTTGTCTGCAGACAAACACCAGCTCCCTTGGCCAATAAAGAGAGATGAGCGTCGCAACCCCAGAGTCGTTCACGACTGGACCTAATGGTCAGGGGTCCCTTTACCTTTACCTTTAAATTCTTATAGAATCATAGAATTGTAGAGTTGGGAGGGACCACAAGGATCATCTGCTCCAACACCTGCAGTGCAGGAATCTTTTGTCCAATGTGGGGCTCAAACCCACAACCTGAGTCTCATATTCACAAGGACAAATATAGTGAATGGGTTAAGTGATTCATCTCCCACACACAAACTAACTTTCTTTTTCCAAAACCTAGGAATGAGGCACGGGCCTCCTGAATCACAGGACACAGGAGCCTTGAAGAACGATTGCAAAATTCAGATTAGAGTAATGCCTTTATTAGGCCAACCAAAATATCACAAAATGGTGTGCTGGCTTTCAGAACTCTTCATCTAGCCTGATGAAGAGCAGCAGTGGCATATTCAATTTAAAAAAAAATTGATGTAGGAATACACAAATCAACTAAGCGATAAACTGAGAATGCATTGCACAATGTGCAATCTTCTACCAGAAGCGAAAAGATGTGTTATTTCAATTATTTCTTAATAAAAGCAGATATTCACTCTGCTTTTAAGATGAATTAAAATTCATGTGGGATGACACTTGCACTTTTGGTATCTATTGATGAAATGCAGGAAAGAAAGGAGGTGCAGAAAATAATGCAGAAAGTATTGTCCAGGCAGATGGAACCAGAACAATGGGTGGAAGGAGAAAGAATGGAAGCTACCCTCTTCCAGTTTTGGTTTTAGTTCTAATATGTTCCATGCAAGAGAAACATTAAAATAGGAGGGATATGAGACAGATGATGAATAACCATAAAAGCAGCAGTACAAAAAAGATTTTGTCTCCACATAGAAATGTACAAATCTCTTCTCAGGGGCCTTGCTGGATTTTAACTGTGCTCAGTAACATGAACTGCAATAGAGCAGCCTGCTGAGAAACTTTTAAATATAAATGCAAGGCAAGAAGTATGATGATGCCTTTAAAAAATTAACAAGTCTTAGGTATTTAATGATCACACTCTTTCCATTAAATATGATATATCTTGCTATTTCTAGCCTCTGCTTAATCACAGTGATGGAATTACAATTTTGTTTTCACTAACGGTGATTTACTTAGTGCAGCTTGATTTATGGCATCAAGGATTTGTTTAGTTAATGGAACATTTTAATTTGCCGTGCGTGACAGAAAGCACTTAAAATTACTTTGAATACGTGTATTATATTACTGTTGACTTCCAGCCACAGCATGAAAGCAGAATAAAATTACTTATGTAAGCATTTTTTCATGCTATCTTTATATTAGGAGATGGATTTCATACCACATACGGACATGAGCTTTGCATTCACTATTCCTTGCCTTTGTCTTGCACTAAGGCAGTGCTCAAACGCCCCAGCTATAAAGCTCTGAATGGGTTTCCTTTCCCAGTTTGGAAATTAATGCCACACACATATTTTATACAATACAATATAATGCTTTGAGCACATGATTCTCTGCAAACCGCCCCCAAAGCCCACTGGTCTTCTGGGCATAAAGCTAATCACAGAATCATAGAATTGTAGTGTTGGAAGGAACCCTGATGGTCATCAAATCCAACGCCCTGCAATGCAGGAATAATAACATTCTGATGCTTCCTGATCTTCATGACACCTTTCTCATTTTCCCATATAGCCAAGATCCGGCACACAGAACCAGATCTACAGAGCCACCACTTAGTTAGTTATAGGATTTGTATACTGTCCTTTATTTATTTTTTTAATAATAAAAAAGACATCAAGTTAATGTACAATCTAAATAGTATAGTACAGAATGACTAAAACAGTGGCGAGATGTATGCAGGAGAGCCAGTGTGGTTAAGAGCGGTAGACTCGTAATCTGGTGAACCGGGTTCGCTTCCCTGCTCCTCCGCATGGATCTGCTGGGTGACCATGTGCTAGTCACACTTCTCTGAAGTCTCTCAGCCCCACTCACCTCACAGAGTGTTTGTTGTGGGGGAGGAAGGGAAAGGAGAATGTTAGCTGCTTTGAGACTCCTTTGCGTAGTGATAAAGCGGGATATCAAATCCAAACTCTTCTTCTTCTTCTTCCTTAACAGAGGAAGACCAATTGACCTGCGCATTTTAGTGCCCCACCTTGGTCACTAGGAGGAAGGTAAAAGGTAAAGGACCTCCGAACTGGTTAAGTCCAGTCACAGGCAACTATGGGGTTGCGACACTCAGTGGCAGAGGAAGGGGAGTGCGGGGTGTGTAGTCTGACCCAGGTGTCATCCCTGGGGAGGTGTGACAAAATGACAAAATATGAGAGGGGGTTATTTAAAAAATGGGCTCACGGAACTTTTTAGTTCAGTCCACAAATGTAACGAGACGCGGCTGGCACTGGGCACCACACCGCAGGGGCCGGCACTTACCGCGGGGCCTGCAGCGTGCTCAAGCCATGTGTCTCTCCTGGAAGTGGTGTGGTGGCTTGGGTGCCTGCAGGCTTCGCGCTGTCTGAAACGGCAGCGTGGGGCTTGTGTCTGCCCACCGCCTCTTCCTCAGCCACCCTACAGCTGAGGGGGAGGTGGTGGAGAGGCTCCACACAATGTGTCCCGCCCCCATGGGTGGCTTGCCCTGCTGCCGGCTGCAGGACGTGTGAGCCACATCGGGCACCTGAGTGGCTAGCTACGCCACTGGCAGCACTCATCTCTTTCAGGTTGAGGGAGCAAGCGTTTTTCCGCAGACAGCTTTCCAAGTCATGTGGCCACTGGCTTGTAAATCTGCCTGCTTTAATGAGATGACTGCAGAGGTGGAAATTTGCCAGGATGTTTTGATGGGGAGGTGGCACGTGAAAATGTTTATAATAAAAGCAGCAAAGGATATGGGTCAAGAAAGATCTCAGAAGTAGAGTTATTAACTCAAATAATAGGAAGCATTTTTTAAATTAAACTATCACTCAGTCTCCATATGTAAGGTAAAAAGGTAAAAGACCCCTGGACAGTTTAGTCCAATCAAAGGTGACTATGGGGTTGGGGCACTCATCTCACTTTCAGGCCAAGGGAGCCGGTGTTTGTCCTCAGATAGCTTTCCAAGTCATGTGGCCAAAATGACTAAACTGCTTCTGGCACAACGGAACACCGTGATGGAAACCAGAGCACACGGAAACGCTGTTTACCTTCCTGCTGCAGCAGTACCTATTTATCTACTTGCACTGGTGTGCTTTCAAACTGCTAGGCTGGCAGGAGCAGGGACAGAGCACTGGGAGCTCACCCCTTCACAGGGATTCGAACCACCAACCTTCTGATCGACAAGCCACAGAGGCTCAGTGGTTTAGACCACAGCGTCACCCGTGTCCCTAGGAGTAACTCACAATGGAATAGTGAAATGAATTGCTAGCTGCCACCACCTATGGAATACAGAGCAGGAGCACCATAGCTTGGCCAAAATATAGAGATGTGGGGTACAGGATGTGTACCATAGGGTGTTCAAAATTCCCTTGGATCAAACCACATCAGCTGCATTTTAAACAACCAATCTGATTTATCAACGCAATATATAGGACATGATATTGCAATCAATTTAAATGAACAATAAAGGTCCATACTCACTTCTGAAATTGCCCTAATAGCTCTTAACATTGCCATGTAGTTTCTCTTAGAAACAGCAGCATTTGTTGAGTCTGAAATCAACATGCCTCCCTTTCTACCTTCCAGGCAGACGCACAGTTTGTACTTCATTGAACTTTATCAGCTAAGTCCAGCTGAAGACTGTTAACACAGCACTTGGCTAAGCATTTATAGATCTTTGCCTATAGCTGCAGTGGCCTAAGCTGCATCAGGATTTTGGCAGGGGTGAAACAAAGGTCACAAAGGTCAACCTTGAACGATTGCTCGTTTAGGAAGGAGCGCAGCCCCCTGGGGTGCAACAAAAGGTCAAATTTGAACATTTTAGGCACTTCTCTCATTTAATCCTAAACTTAACCAACTTTCTAGGATAAGCAGTGAGGTCTAAAATGCCCAACATTGTGATCCAATACATATTTACTTAGAAGTAAACTCCACTGAGTTCTAACACCTAAAATATACTCAAATAAGTGGAGTATGTTTACATAGGAAGTCCCACAGACAGGGTGCTACAGCCAAGAATGGCTTCTCCCTACCTGCCTAATTTTGCACTGCAGAGCTAGGGGGACCTGCAGGAGAGAATAATGATCTTAACTTTCAGAGTTCCACAAACATAGTTCTGCTTTTCAAACCACCGACCATCTGATCGGCAAGCCCAAGTGGCTCAGTGGTTTAGACCACAGCACCACTACCTGGTCTATTGGCAATCAACTACAGTGGTGCCTCGCAAGACGAAATTAATCCGTTCCGCGAGTCTCTTCATCTAGCGGTTTTTTCGTCTTGCGAAGCAAGCCCATTGACGGCTTAGCGGATTAGCGCTATTAGCGGCTTATCGGCTTTTAGCGGCTTATCGGCTTATCGGATCAGCTGATAAGCGGCTTAGCGGCTTAGAAAAAGGGGGGGGAGGAAAAAAAACCCGCAGGAACTCGCAAGACATTTTCGTCTTGCGAAGCAAGCCCATAGGGAAATTCGTTTTGCAAAGCGCCTCCAAAACGGAAAACCCTTTCGTCTAGCGGGTTTTCCGTCTTGCGAGGCGTTCGTCTTGCGGGGCACCACTGTAATCCCACATTGTGCCATAAAAGTGGGTGAGTGAGCTTTTAGGGAAACTGCTAAAGAGGGAAGAGTTTGGTCAGGGTGGATTTATGTAGTTTCATTGTCTCTGCCATATTTCAGCTTCAGTGAATTGTTCATCCAAATGTTGGCAACTTTGCTGACAACCCACCACTTTCCCAGTCGGGTGCAACTCTCTCCTAGCCCAAGCTCTGTCTGAGAGGGTCAGGTGGATGGAATGGCTTTGTTGATTTCTAAGGCCCTAAATTGATATTGACGTTGAAGGCCTAGGTAACACAGGATCTGCTCACTGCCATTTATTCCTACAACAATTTATGTCTGAATAATGTGGATCGTAAGGATGCGGGTGGCACTATGATCTAAACCACTGAGCCTCTTGGGCTTGCCGATCAGAAGATCAGCGGTTTGAATCTCCGTGACGGGGTGAGCTCCCGTTGCTCAGTCCCAGCTCCTGCCAACCTAGCAGTTCAAAAGCATGCCAAAAAGTGCAAGATAAATAGGTACCACTCCAGCAGGAAGGTAAATGACCTTTCCATGTGGTGCTCTGGTTTCGGTGTTCCGTTGCGCCAGAAGCGGCTTAGTCATGCTGGCTACATGACCTGGAAAAACTGTCTGCGGACAAACGCCGGCTCCCTCAGCCTATAAAGCAAGATGAGCGCCGCAACCCCAGAGTGGTCTGCAACAGGACTTAACTGTCAGGGCTCCTTTACCTTTTTTAATGTGGAGCCTTCATTCATGATGTCACATACACTATCAAAATTTCTTACATATCTAAAAGGAGTTACTATCTAATGCAGAGGGCAGTGGCATAAAGTCTTTTGGCCCATGAAGGTGAGGCAGGAGACATAGAATAGCCTGATTTGAAGACTCATGTTTTAAAAAGTTCCTGCTGAACGTTATGATTGCAGAGTACATACGTCCAATCATCTTCTGGTTTGGCTATTTCCCATCATGAAATAAATCATCTCTACCTCTCCTTTCAAAAGACTTTTCTCAGCCTGCCAGTGATCAGAGCATTTGATCAAAGACTTCTTTCATAACTTATACCTTATCGTATCACGAGATCAATGCACATGCAAGAGGAAATCTTTCTATCAGTACTGCTGAGTGGAAATTTACATAGAAGCAAACTACGTATGTTGAACACCAGATCCAGAACTAAAAATTTATCATAAATTAAAAAGAAGAGGCTTTGGTGCTTTGATATCTATTTAAGAGATAATGTCAATGGAATAAAACGTTGTCACAGGATAATAGCTTCCCACTGCGGGATAAATGTCAAAGCAATTCAAAGGCACTTTATTTTCAAAGTTAAAAAGCTACTATGCTCTCAGAAAGAGCTAGTATACTACTTTTTTATTTCAGAGGGATAGCCATGTTAGTCTAGACTGGCAAAACCAACAAAACAGCCTTTAGGAAGTGGCCACAGCTCAGTGATGGAGCACATGTTTGCAGATTGTTGGCATCTCCTTGCAAAATGAGTTGGTGAAGGCAAAGATGGCTGCTTGAGTTCCTGGTGAGCTGTTTCCTCTCAGAGTAGACAATATTGGTCTAATTGGACAAGGAGTGTGACCTGGTATAAAGAAATTTCCTATGTATCTCCAAGAGTACCATATTTATAGTGGCATAGAAATTTTGATTAGTTTTCCTCCATCCGTAACAGGGTGTGTATATGTCAGCTACCTCATATGGTGTAACAGATGTGGGAACATCTTCCGATGCCATAAAGTATTTTCAGGCTCAAGACTTGCCCTTTTCACCTGGGCTAATCATTGCACCCTCCTATACAGGGAAAGCTATAAATGGCTTCCAATATGACTTACGGTATATTTTGCCTGTGAAACAATGATCTTCCTGGGTCTGGGGTTATTTGGGTGTGTTTCTTGGCTCTGTCCTATGGCTTTGAACCCCTTCCACAGTTCCTGGTTCCTGGCTTCTGGTTCATCTGTGGCATCTCTCTGCTTGTGCAAGTCAACTCAATTCATTTCATCACCATCACCATCCTCCTCCTCCTCCATCATCATCATCATCATCATCATCATCATCATCATCATCATTTATAATGTATATACTGCCTTTTATCTTGAGAAGGAATGCCAAGGCAGTTCACAAACAGAAGTCATCAGGAAAATAGCAAATAAAGAATGATAAAAGCATAGCTGCCCATAATTCAAATACATAGTAAAATGACTACACCAACGCATTATCCATTCTTGTTACAGTTTTCCATGCCATGTTCCATTGAGGGGAGGAAGAGGGTTTTGAAGAGGGTGCAGGGACTGCAATGCAAGAAAGCCCCATCGCAGACTTCTTTTTTAAAAATATTTTTTATTACTTTTCCATTTAAACATATATAATCATATCATTATTATCCACTTTACTTCTTTGGCTCTTTGGAGCCTGCCGACTTCCTTCCCTCCCATCTCTTGGCTTTCAGAACTAACCTTTATATTACAGCATTTTATATATTTTCCAGTTCTAATATAACCCTTTACTAAATACCTCAAAATTTAAGTAAATATAGAAAGGTAAAAAAATTCTCATTACAAGTCTTCAGATAACCCTACTAGTGTTGTTAATTGCTTACAATGATCTTTCAAATATTGAATAAATTTACTCCAGCCTTTTTGGAATACTTGATTGTACTGGTTTTGGATTTTTCCCGTCAGCTTTGCCAGTTCCGCAAAGTCCATCATTTTCATCTGCCACTCTTCTTTCATTGGTACTTATTGTTTCCGTTTGGGGGCTAAAAGGATTCTTGTTGCTGTTGTAGCATACATGAACAGTCTTTTATCTTTTTTCTTTTCTTTTCTTTTCTTTTCTTTTCTTTTCTTTTCTTTTCTTTTCTTTTCTTTTCTTTTCTTTTCTTTTCTTATCTCTTCACCTACTACACCCAGTAAAAAGGCTTCCGGTTTTTTAACAAAAGTGTTTTTAAACATTTTATTTAACTCATTATATATCGTTTCCCAGAAAGCCTTTACCTTTTTTCAAGTCCACCACATATGGTAAAAGATTTTCTTTGCATTTCCAACACTTATTAGATCTTGTCTTATACATTTTAGCAAGTTTTGATGGTGCTAAATACCATCTATACATCGTTTTCATCACATTTTCTTTAAGTGCACTGCATGCAGTAAAGTTAATACCTTCATCCCACAGCCTTTCCCAAGATTCTCCATTGCAGACTTATTGGGATAATTATGTGCTGACTCTTTTATGTTTGTTCACTGTTGAGTTCATTTATGTTCACTGTTTATGCTATTTATCATGCCTATAATCTGTCTCTATCCCCCTGCAAGGAGCCCAGGGTAGCTTAAATATGGTTCACCCATAGTTTCCAGACAGTTTACAAGGCCAAGCCTGTTTAGCTTCAACCGTAGAACTACACCATACGTCTTCAGAAGCAATCTCTGCTATGTGGCAGCCGTCAGCCCCCAAACAAACGGCTTTCAGTTGTATTAAAACTGCCCCAAGTATTCTTGAATATATTCCCCAAGCGCTACCTGAGTGTTTTTTAACATCTGTTTGATATTATTCTATGGATAATGGGGGGGGGGTGTTCAAATAATGTATTCTGCAAATAATATTTGATCAGCTCTAAATTTCAGACATTTGCTCTATGCTCTAACATAGCTGACGACCGCATGCCAGCCAATGATATCGGTGTGTTTAAGGGTTTAGTTGATTGAAATTGCAAATTGGGTAAGTTCAGTGCATGAACCCAGGCAGATATTTATTTTACATTTAGAAATCAACCTTCCCTGGCAGACAGCTATTGAAAAAATATTTATATCGTAAATTATCTCCCGTCTCCAAGAGCCCCTTCTTGTAATGCTTTTCAAAGCCATTTGTTCAGAAATTTCACTGACACATTCTATTAGCAATAATTTATGTTTACCAATGAAACCTGAGGGGACAGCTTGACACCTTGATATTTAATTCTGCGGTGAGGTAAAATAAATTGGTAGATTCAGACCCCTTCTACTCTTCTAGTATAATTTATTTGGGGGGGGGCATTCTGTACTGTTTTGAATAGCAGAATTTGGATTTATAAACAAAAGTGAATAACAATTGTCCATTTAGAAGAACTGTGTAAATCTTGTGTACCTTAGCAAATGAGTAAGTTAAAGCTATAGTAGATGAAACTTGTTTCCCAACCACAGTTGAGCTCTTTATGGTATAGATTGGGGCTACAGAACAGCAAGTTTCCTCCCCAATGTTGTTAAAAAGGGTGGGGTTGGTGGGGGAATATTTACCAAAATTAACATAGTTCCATGGTTGTAAACCCCAAATTTTTGTGCTGTCATTTAGGCAGCATAAGGTCATATTATTTATTTATACCAGGAATGAGGAATCTCTGCTCCTCTAAAAAAGGTAAAGGGACCCTTGTTTCCTGCTTGGCAGGGGGTTGGACTCGATGGCCCTTGTGGTCTCTTCCAACTCTGTGATTCTATGATTCTATGATTCTATGACCCCTGACCATTAGGTCCAGTTGTGGCCGACTCTGGGGTTGTGGCGCTCATCTCACTTTAGTGGCCGAGGGAGCCGGCGTACAGCTTCCGGGTCATGTGGCCAGCATGACTAAGCCGCTTCTGGCAAACCAGAGCGGTACACGGAAACGCCGTTTACCTTCCCACCAGAGCGGTACCTATTTATCTACTTGCACTTTGACGTGCTTTCAAACTGCTAGGTTGGCAGGAGCAGGGACCGAGCAACAGGAGCTCACCCCGTCACGGGGATTCAAACTGCCAACCTTCTGATCGGCAAGTCCTAGGCTCTGTGGTTTAACCCACAGCGCCACCCGCATCCCTCTCTGCTCCTCTAGATGTTGTTTAAAAGTAGCCCTCCTTTCTGCAATTCTGTTCATTTTGTTCTTCACTTTATTCAGTGGAAGTGTGCCAGCTGACTAATTGCATGTCCTACAAAGATTGTTTCTATTTTGCCTTTGGAAAGTAGTATTTTAAATGATAATCCATATCAAAGACTGTTTTTAAATATTTAGAATAGTTGTTTTTCAGTGATACTCCATTCATGTGGAAGACAGGCAATGAAATAGTGTCTGTTGTGTGGTATAGTGGTTAGACTGTCACTCTAGGACCTGGGAGACCAGGGTTTGAATCCCCACTTGTCCATGAAACTCACTGGGTGGGTTAATGTTGGGCAGTTACTGCCTCTCAGCCTAACCTACTTCACAGGGTTGTTGTGGAGATTTAATGAGGAGGTGAGAACCATATAAGTCACCTTGAGCAAATTGGAGAGAAAAAATGGGGTATAAAGGCCAGGAATAAATAAATAAAATAAATAACTTCCAAATACATATGTTTAGGATTGCAGCTTTATTGACTAAATAAAACATCACTTAGTTCAATGGGATATTATTAAGTGCTCTTGTTGATTTTTAGACACAGATACAATACAAGGTGTCAGATTCAAGGGATTCTCTCCTCCCCCGGTAGCCTCCAGGATCAAAGAAGAACAAGGAAGTTCATTTTTAAAAATGGTTTTATTCAGCAGTCGTGGAGCAAAACAACGAATCTAGTCCTGGAAGCCATTATGACGTTGCTCACTCTGATTCCCTCCTCTTCCTTCCCCAATAACATCCTGTGTCCTTACGCAAAGTCTCAGGAGTCACATGTCTCTGCATTCTTTGCCCTTCAATCCTGATTGACCGGCGTGTCCTTGGAGAAGGGGGTGGGATTCCCAAGCTCTCAAAGGATGTGTCTTCTATCTGTTCTCTTCTTTCTCTCAATACCTTGAAACTTGGCAGTTCTCTGTCCTGTCATAAATCCGTCTTGTCTCCATCGCTTCTTGCAGCTACTGGAGAATGGGGGATGGACTCTTCCCACTCTTCCTCCTCCTCTGAAAGAGGCAGAGGGAAAGGAGAGGGCATTTCGCAGCCCCCTCTTCAGACCAATCCCCAGCACAAGGCTGGTGTAAGCTCAAGGAGGAGTCACTGTGAAGCAATGACACTATAAATGGTCTTTTATGGATGAAATAGCCACAAAGTTTCTTATTGGTCACACCAGTAAGCAAGGCAGATGTATAACCACTTAAAGAAGCCAGGAACAGGAACAGTATGGTGTAGTGGTTAAGTCTCGTAATCTGGTGAACCGGGTTCGATTCCCCGCTCCTTCACATGCAGCTGCTGGGTGACCTTGGGCTAGTCACACTTCTCTGAAGTCTCTCAGCCTCACTCACCTCACAGAAGTGGAGGAGGAAGGGAAAGGAGATTGTTAGCTGCTTTGAGACTCCTTAGGGTAGTGATAAAGCAGGATATCAAATCCAAACTCTTCTTTTCTTTTCTTTTCTTTTCTTTTCTTTTCTTTTCTTTTCAGAACTTTTTCCTAAAAATTAAACATGTTCTCCCTATATTTGCTGCCTCTGTCCACAACTGGGAGGTGGTGTCCAAGACTGAATCTCCGACTACAGAGGGGAATATGAAAAAATGTGTCTGCTACATTCCATCTGTGATTGTTCATTTACATGCAGGTTGATGCTTGATGCTGGCTTCATCATGTAATAAACATACGTGTATAAACCATGCCTGTGCCCACTATGTTTAAGAAAGCTATCTTGGGACAGAACTTTGGCCCATGGGAACCAAATTATACAGCAACAGTCTTCTGTTGAGCTCTACTCTTGTAGTACCATTAGAAATATGGGCCCTTGACTTTTTTATGGCAGTAAACTTATGACATACTGTCTTCGCTATGTTCACAAAGACTTGGATATGAATACTGTCATTTTGATTGAAAACAAGCTGAAGGTCTGTAAATAAGCTGTGCAGTCTAAATAGCAAACTATCAACTCCCAGGAAAGTAATTGTAAAGCTCAGTGATAGGTTTGTTTTTTTTTTTAAAAAAAAAAAAACACCTAAAAAACAACAACCCCTCATTATTTGTGGCACCGGAAAGCAGCTGATTTCCATCTAGGTTGATCATCCCTTACTACTAGTGTATCTCTTGGTGAAATGATGCATTTTACACAAGCTGGATCTTCATCCCAAAACTACAGAATATGATTGTGTCTTATTGCATTTGTAGCTCAACTTTGCTTCAATGAAATGGCGGTGATATACATGGGTCTCTTCTTCCACTATTTTATCTAATGGGAATCCTTTGAAGGAGGTTAGGGTGAGACATAATGAAGTGAGACATTATTCTATTATGAAGCATTCCTATATTATTACATGTCAGTAATAGCATCCTGAAATCCAGCTTTATTGGATTTATAATTAAAACACTCGATTGTCCTCACAGCAACTCTGAGAAGTAATTTTCCAGTATATCTATCTATTTTGCACATATGGAACTGAGTCAGAAAGAATCCTTTACTTATAGAAATAACTGGGGATCATGGCAATAAACTGAAAAAATATTGGAGGGAATATATCCAACTAAATTTAAAAGCTCAGAAAATGTAAATCAATAAGGAAACCTAATGGCCCCGATGCACCTGTGGTTAGGGATGGGCAAATCAGTCAGTTTTGGCTTTTCCCAAACTTAAATTCAGCCCTCCCACATTCAGTCCTCCCACTGACTCAATTCCTCCCCTCCCCAGCCTTGTGAGCTGTGTATGGTGAGTAACCTCATAAATGAATGTGCTGTTGCACAGGATTTTAGAGATCAATCAAACAAGTTCAGCATGTTCAACAGGACCTGAATGAACATCACAGGGTGGAAGCACTTCTTCTAGATTTGCCACCAATATAATTTATGAATTTGGTTTACCTTTACCTGGGATTCACAGAAAAGCTCAATGGAGTTTGTTAGTCAAGCTGTGATGTTGGTATTATCTGTCTCTCACAAGCACTGGAAGTCCTCTTTGGAGTCCAGAGATGGTTAAGAAACTCTGTGTGGTGAAGCTGATAGGACTTGGGTCTGGAATTGCCAGTGATAAAGCAACTTTTTGAAATAGGATGCATGGGAGAAATATCAAGGCAAAACTGAGAGAAGCAAAAAGGGTAGAAGCAAAATTTTGCAAAGGGTCTGCCCATGAGCATCTTTATCTAGGTGCACCTCCACATCAGATGTGTACACAGATCTTCTGTGCCAGAACATTGTTATTAGTTCTGTTTCATTTCATTGAAATGTAAATTCATCCAAAAAAAATATTCTCAGTATGAAATTGTGTCCCATCCCAGTGAACAGATTTACAAAACTCAATCCACATGGATGATCACGTTTTCACAACCATCCTGACATGCTAAAACAAAATTTGTTCTATAGGATTTTGAAAGTAATGATCTAAGAATCTTTCACCATGTGATTCCCCCTCCCAGCTGCACAGCTTGTACTAGAATGAAATGGCAAGCCATGTTTTCTTTTTAAAAACAACAACAACCAGTAATAACTGTTAATTCTTTATGGTACAAATGCAGCATCTGTGTTGTATTAAATTCCCATAGAGGGAGAGAGAAAGACAGAATGTATCCCTTGCCTTTATGTGTAGAGTACATTATTGAAAAATATTAGTTCTAAGACTCCAAGTTGAAAAAGGGCACCACTGAATCGAAAAAGAATATGGATAGCTTTAATATGCTCTGTGATGAGTTACAAGCTATAAAGTATACTATTATTTAATGAACATTGTGTTGTGTGGAATTTTGAAGCAATCTCCCTCAGAAAATTCAGTTTTATATTACTTGAGGTAAAAAATTTAAAGACAAAAATAAAATGGGAAGTAGTGAAAACCTTCTGTGGAAAGGGAGTTAGAGTAAGTGGGGCAGAAAAAGCAACACCTGTGAAATCCAAAGGTAGGTTGTGTATTGAGTGATGGGGGTCAGTTCAACCTAACATGTCTCCCACCATGACAAAAGTGCAGTGGGTCCTTATCCGAGAGTTGTTGTTTGCAGATAACGCAGCCTTGATAGTGCACTCTGAGGAAGCTCTACAGAAACCCATCAACTGTTTTGCCGAAGCTTGCAGAGAGTTTGGCCTTACCATTAGCCTGACAAAGACCAACATTCTGGATTTGGACATTACCAGCACTCCATGCATCAGCATTGGTGATCACATGCTTGAGGTGGTAGATGTTTTTGTCTACTTGGGTTCCTCCATAACCAGCAACCTCTCTATCAACACTGAGCTGGACAAGCATATTGGCAAGGCAGCTACAGCAATGACTCATCTCTCCAAAAGGTTATGGGAGAATGTGATGCTAACGTCCAATACCAACATGAAAGTCTACCAGGCTTGTGTGTTGAATACGCTGCTTTATGGAAGTGAGCCATGGGTAACTTGCAACTGCCAGGAGCAGCACCTCGATGCCTTTTCACATGTGTTGTGTCAAGGAGATATGGGGCATCACATGGCAGGACAAACAAAGGTGTGGTCTTCCAAGCCCACATTCCCAGCATGTTCTCGCTCCTGTCTCGGCGACATCTATGCTGGCTTGGTCATGTCCACAGAATGGAAGATGGCAGGATCCCCAAGGATGTTGTGCTGGTCCTGGGGGGTTACCGTGCAGCATGGTCTGAGTCCAGTCCGAGGTCGAGGGTGTAGTATGGAAGCTGTCCATCAAGGCTGAAGCAGGGTCCAAGGCAAGGAGTCGGGTGAGGTCAGGAACTCTGGCAGAAGAGCAGGACAGGGTGCTGGCAGCAACAGGTTACCAACAATGTTGCTCCCGCAACCTGGGACTGGGCTGGCTGGCTTTTATCTGCTCCGAGGCATAGGGCGGTCCCGGTCCACAGGTGACTCGCCTCTCCTGGCCTGGAGGTGAACACTCCTCCTGCGAGAATTTAGTTCCCTCTGCCTCTCTGCCCTGAGCCTCTGCAGCTCAGGAGAGGCTGGAGGGTTACTAGACCCAGAGGCAACCTCACCTTCTGCTAACATGGCTGAGAGTGGAGCACCTGCAGGCAATGGGTCCTCGATCACCTCCGGAGCCAGAGCAGATTCAGCTGGTGTCTGCTCCTGAGTATCCGGCACAGGTGAGGGCCCTTCAGGTTCAAGCCCCAGCACCGGCTCAGCTGGTCCTGGAGGCAGGGACTCCTGTGCAGGCTGGGATTCCTCAGGTTCAGCCTCTGAATCCGATTCCCAGGCCATCACAGATGTGTTCTATGGGGAGTTGGCTTCAGGCACCAGGCCCATTGCCACACCAACCCTGTGTTACAGATATATCTGCAGGTGTGACATGAAGGTTGGCAACGTCAACCCTGCTATATGGGAATCCCTTGCAGATGACCACAGTGCTTGTACATAGACACACAGGTTGTGCATCCATAGCAGTGGCCAGAGGAGAATTAAACCACTGGGAGGAGCACAGAGAGAAGAAATGCCACAGTGCATCCACAGCAGCACTACCGGGCCTCTGCTCTTTTGATTTCCATAAAAGTGCTTCCTTAAATTCCCCCACCCCACCCCTTTGGCATACTGGATGTGGAAGCAGATCAGTGCACAATTGACCTCACTGATTTTCACACATAGTGCGGGAACAATGTAAGATCTGAGTCATTCTTGTGTCACGTCATTCATTTTTAAACAGGTCAGTTCTGCTGTGAGATGCTGTAGACAGTTCCAGCCAGAGCTGGCCTAAACTTTCTGTAAGATCTTTCTTTTCTATCACTGCCCCAGAAAAAAAGAAAGAAACACTTTGGGGGGCAATGGACCTAATGGTTTGGGACACCAATAGTTCTAGGACATTGTGACAAATGCAAAATGCTGACCTGGGGACTGCCAACACAGAAGGAAGTTGGATAGTGGGCACTGCTAACTGTGAGCCTGCTGCTGGAGAAGTTATCCTCCCCTCTGGAGAATTTTATTGAAATTGTCTCACCATCTTCCCTGTACACAAATCCAGTTTGGAGAGGCAATCTGCACACAGCGGAGTAGCACAATTCTAGATTTGTGTCTGGGCTTAATTCATAGTGCTGGGGATTTCCTATGGCTTAGGGTCAGAATACTTAAATGATCACATTTTCTCATATGAGCTTGGCTGCCCATTACAATCTCTGGGAGAGGTTCTCCTGAATATCCCTCAAACATCCAAGCTGTGTTGGGTTGAGATGCAGAAGAGGGCCTTCGCTGTGGCCACATCTACATTGCTTCTTCCATGATGTTCCTTCACTGCCTTATGAATACATTTTTATTCTGTTCATTTGAGTTGTTTATTTGAGTTGTTTCAGTGTTGTTGTTGTTTTTATGCAATCAGGATTATCTCCCATATTGGTCTCTCTTTTAGCTTTTGAGTTGAGTTGTGCACTATAATTACTGCTTTTTAAAATGCAGAAAGGCGGAATACACACACACACACACACACACACACACACACACACACACTATTATATATAAACTCTATGTGGCAGTTCTGAAAATGAAGCTATGCCTCTTCTTTTGTAACTTCCATTATAACACCTTGATTCCTGCATGTGAGCTCTAATTGCTTCCTCCTCAGTATAAACTGAAATGGGATTTAACACAAAGTTACCAGCAGTAAACAAAGAGTGAATGCTAATGCAGATATGCTCCAACATCTCTGTTGTACTTGCTGGTAATTGGGTAATTGCACTGATCAATTTAAATGGCCCCATTATTATATGTTAAACACAATTTAGCTACAATTGAAGCATCCAACAGTGGCTTTTGAGCATCCCAAGGCAATCACTATTGCAGCCACATCCTATTCATATCTACTCAGAAGTAAACCTCTTTGAATTATTGTACTAACGGGGCCCTTGAAATAACTGTGAGGCACAGTATGATGCATGTGGATGCTGTAAAAGTACTTTAATTCGCCCACATATTCTGTGTGGAAGCAATTATGATTGCTCAGTCACATTGAAATCAGGTCAACTTAAGCATGACTAACTTACTGTGTTTGGACCAGTAGCCAAGGATCATTTCTCTGGAATGGCTACAAACTTGTAATATAAACTCCTTTACTCACCCACTGCCACCCCAAGGTCTTTTTTTGGTTTTCAAAGATTGACTGCTTCTTGCTTCTGTCGTATAGTGTGACATGGTAGGCTTTGGGTACACATGAGTCAGGAAGCAAGATAATAACTTTATTGTCTGTCCGTGATGAACGTCAAAGCTCCATCCCTCTGTCCCCTGATTTCTTCTCCATCAGAGAGAAATGGACAAAGCATGTGCGCAGTCTGAGTCAATGAACAAGAGGAATCTGTGGTGCTAAAGTTGACTTCCTCAATGAAAGAGGGACATATCACCCTCTTTTCCAACCTCCTCTTCCTAAGCATTCACGCAAATACTCCAGGTGATGCTTGCCTCCTGTCTGGCAGGAACCTACAAAGGGGGTTCCTTTTCCATTTATGCCTTCCCTCATCCCCAATAGCTAGGCAACCATCTCCATATTTGAGCAGATCACGCATTGTTGTTGTTTGAACACAACATAAAAAATAGGGTGTTTATATAAAAAAGTTCATTCTTCTCTGCTTGTTCTGAAGATTGCTGTGTTCTGGAGCCCCATGTCGGTTTCACATTAACTCAGGTTGTTCTGCTTGTAAGGGTTCTGTCTGCACTATACATTTAAAAAACAGTATCATGCCACTTGGAACACTCATGGCTTCTCCCAAGGAATCCTGAAAACTGTTGTCTATTAAATATGCTGAGTATGGAAGAGTACCTATTTCAGAACTGCAATTCTCACAGTGATTTTGCAGTCAATCCTTCTTCCAGGGAACTCTGAGAATTGTAGCTCTGTGAGAGGAGTAGCAGACTTCAAACAACTCCTGGTACTCTTAACAAACAAACATTTTCCAGGGTTCTTTGGGGAAAGCCATGAAGTCATAAGATACTGATTTAAATGTACATTGCAGATAGGGCCCTGGTCTGGAATATGATTTTATCCAGCTTGGAGTACTTGCATGCAATGCATATAGGAAGCTGTTATGTACCAAGTCAGACAATTTGTGCTTCGATCCAGTTACAACTGGCACTGACTCTTTTAGGTCCTGGGGACTGACCCTGGGGCTTTCTGCGTGCAAACGTTAGGCAGAACCTGCAAAGGAAAATACATTTTGTAAGCATGACGAATCTCCTCACACAGTCAGTCTTTTAAGCCTCTCTGCCAGGCTCGGCAGCGCAGCAGCTAATACCCAGCTGCCCATTGAGGCACTGGCCTCCAGGCAGGGCATCTGAATAGCCTAATTGAAGTGGCATTCTTTGGGGACTGAGGGGAATTCCCCAACAATTGCTGGCAGACTGGTGTACTCTGACTGCTGGTGATGAAGGCAGAGTGTGAGTGGCTGCAACCACACATACAACCTGTCATGGGGTGTCTGCCACTGAGCTGTTGTCCCCTTAACCAGTGTTCAGCTATATTATAAACTCAGAATCAGTTAACTGAAAAAGTGTTTTTGTGCGTGTGTGTGTGGCCCAAATGTAAAATGAAATTCTGCACATGCCTCTAGCACTGAGACTTACTGGGCATAAATGATTGTGGGGTTTGTTTGTTTTTAAGATGAGATGCTTATTCTCATCAAAACAGTTATTGGTCATTTTGAAACTACATGAACTACAAAGCCAGCAGCTTCTAGGCAAACACAGGGAAGTTCTTTCTTTAGTGTTATCCATTTACTCGCAATAAAACTCTCATGAAGCTCACTTTGAAACTCTCTTTGATTGGTATAGGACCAGACAACCTGACCAAGAGGCCTTTTGTTCGACCCTTTCTGTTTGGTTAAGTTTTCTCACAGTCCAGATCTAAAAGCCCTTCTTAATCCTAGGTGTGCTCCTTTGGCAAGGGGAGCAATGCTATATTACAACAGAAAATTCTCCAGGGGCAAGGGTGCTATCACTGGGAAGCCCTGGGTGCCGAAGCATGCACAAAATTTTCACTGTGAGTTCCCAGCCGGATAATCCAATGCGGTGCATGCATGACGTCATACGGCATGCCAAGGCCTGATGGGGCCTGTGATACCCTCTGAAAGGCTGAGAGGAATTTCCCAATTGGCCTTTCAGAGGGTCCAGTGGGGCTCGTCGCAGCTGCAGGAGGGTCCGATAAGGCCCACTGCAACTTGTGACATCATGTGCTCACAGCAGTGTGCTGTGTGACATCATGCATGCAACTTGTGTGGTGTCAAATGCCAAGCACCCACAATATGGGGCAAAACCTGTAACTAAAGCATATTTGTATGGCACCATCAGAGTACGTGCAAAAAACATTAAGGGCTGGGGGGGGGGAGAACCTCTTAGAAAGAACCAATAGCCCTCCATTAGACTTTTTTTGGAAACTGAGTAGCATTGCCACCCTCAAGGTTACTGTTAAGTTGTGGGTGAACATATCAGATGACACAGCGATTCTTCAAACAGCTCTTGTTTATTCACAGGCCAGGACAGAACTGAACTGAAGGGTTCAGTCAGCCTGCTTATATAGAGCTCCAGTACAATGTAACTGTAACAATTTTCTAAAACTATCCAATCACTGAACGTCACTTTCGATCCCTTATTTGCATAACTATCTACAGTATCCCCCTGCTGGCCCAGGGTGAAAACTTCAGTAGATAACAGTTACAGTAATAGTCTTACATTCCCAAAGATATCACGGCATGATTTTCACTCTTTCACATCATGACTTTTACTTCCCATGACTTCTGCACTTCTGTGAATCCATTGATAAAGCTCTTTAAAGTGGTTGCTACATAACAACTCCATACTACTCACAACTGCATTGTTAGCAATCATTAGACTTCTATCAAATTGTGTTGTTCTTTTTAAATGTAATAATGGTGGATTTAAGCACAGTTTAGTGTTTGCCATGGTTGTTGTTTTTTTTGGTTTTTTTTTTAAAATCCAGCCATTAAAATGTGCCTCCTTAAAAGCAACTACCTGCAATTCTACCCATGCTTTTTTGGAAGCAATTCTCACTCTTTTCAATGGTACTTACTCCCTAGTCTGTGAGTGTGTTTAAGATAGCAGTTTTTTAAAAAACAAACATGATGGAAGCTTTCCAATTTTTGCTCACTTTAATTTTAGCAATCACTTGTTTTCATGATGAGTAGAGATACTGGTTGACTTGTTGTTATTTTTTACTTTATCTTGTTTCTCTGCTGAAGTTGTATATAGTAGCCTTTCTCATTTCTCCTGGTAATCCACCAGGATCTCTAAAAATACAAACAATGCTGTTTCTTTCCATATCTTAGCAACATGTATAAATAATTTAGCAGTTTTTGAGCACAATGCACTCCACACTTATTGACCCCCGTAGTAACCTCTCCTCTAGTGAGTTAAAGACTTTGTTTTCAAAAACCTAAGTATGCTGAAGGAATTTCAGACAGGCATGAACAGAGATCATTTCCATATATACAAATAATTCTCCATGTAACCTTGGGGAAGACTAGCTACTTTTCACATATTTGAAAAATGAAACTTGATAATGTACCAACTTACTATTCTCATTCTTCCGCTCCATCTCTGACCAGTCCATTTTGAATATCAATTCATTTATTTATTTGGTAGCTTGTTTGCAATTCTGCTTTGGTGCCTTTCATTTTGAGGAAATATAATTTCTTCATCCACACATTCAAACTCCAGAGTCAAGATATTTTGACTTGGGTATTTTGGCAGTTTAAATCATGTGCAGTCATTGTATCTCAGGTCATGTGCAACCAAGAGTATTGTTTATATTGCTATGCAAAGCTGAAGTAATAGTTTTACCAGACAACAAATTCGCAGTATGGTTTCTTCCTTATTCTGACTTGGATACAGACCTTGCTTCCACCAGTGGACAGCTAAGTGATTTTGACTGATTTCCCCCCTCTCCCTGCAGCCCCACCTACGCACCCACCCAGCACTATCTCCCAGACTCTTCTGAAGGGTTAAGGTAGCCCAGTAAGCGAGGAGGAGTTGGTGAATGAAGGGACACCAGGGAGAAATTGGCAAAAATCCCCTCATCCCCTCTGCCAGCAGGATCTCTCTACTGAACCAAGAGCTTTCCGTGGGCTGAAAGAGTCTTTATGTCAAAGGAAGCTAAGTCTAGATCCAGCCCATTGTTATTTGAAGGGGTGAGAATGAGTAAGGCTTAAAACATTAAATGAATCGAACAAACAGTAGGATTAATGATCTCTTAAATATGTTTTATGCTTCCCAACGTTTTCTCACATGGTGAAATAGGGGTCCGTGCATGGTAGTGGTACCGAGATGTACATGGGAAAAAGCTAGCTACCCTGCTGTTGGATCCACGCATCATATGCAAAGCTGCCCTAACAATCAGATTATAAATAGATTAAGAAGGTTATTAATCTTAATAGACACTTCTGTTATACTTGGAGGTATATACTTAAACTTGCCATGTGTGAATGCAACAGACTTTTGCAAACATATGTATCGCACAGATACTCTCGAAAGAAGTAGTGATCTCCTGGCTTTCAGTTGGTGGCAATCCCATTATTGCTGCCTTACAATGTGTGAAGCTATTCTAATTTATGTAAATGGGGGGGCATGAATTCCCATACCCTTTATGTGCTGTGGTAATATTTGATAGTTATATTTCAAACTGGTATAATTTAATAGATTGCATCCATATCTTTTAAAAAAATATGATCAGAGACCTAGCTTGAATAGTCTGAGGTAAATGTCTAAGCAACCCCTGTCCCTCATCTATATTATTCAGAAAACAATCAGTTATCTAAGAAGGTTAGTGTAAAAATCAATAAGACAACACTCACAATATATTTTGCACATAAGAAACATGATAGAAGTTATAAATAAGAATGGGTAGATCAGTGATTCACATCATATTCCGTATGCCTCACATCTGAAATTGTCTAGCGGCAATGCTATTTTGCCAAGCTAAAATAAATTTCATTATTTTGGGGTTGAAATTATGATGCTATCCTACTATTTATGCCTGCCCCTCCCTTTTTCTTGGTATTTGTTGTTTTTATTAAAGATACATTATTCAGCTTTGCCTGCACCATACATTTATATATAATCCTGGAAAGGGCATTGCTCTAAAAATTTTATACCTAAAGATCGCAGTGAGAGATTTGATTGATTAGTTAATACTATCTGCTATTTGAAGCACTAACCCTGAAGGCAATAAATAAAACATATGGTATTAAAACTACACTGCATAGTTAATACAGGCTCACTTGTGTCAAAGCATTCATTGCCAGTGAAATTTTACTAATGGATCTGAACAGTACCCATCAGTGTGATTTCACTGGCAACTAAAAGCCGTTTTCTTTATTCTTGAGGATAACTGAGTCATACGGGTCTTTAATCTTCTGCTAGAGTGAGATGTCTAAACTTCAATATGTCTTTGAAATAAGTGGCAGTGTCGTGTGTGTGTGTGTGTGTGTGTGTGTGTGTGTGTGTTCAGAAAGAAATCTTCTAAGGTCAGGGTTGATTTTGTATTTCTAGATCAATATCAAAGATAATCATACAGTGCCTCTGAGTTGTGCCACATCTGACCTTGAAGCACTAGATTATTGTTCAATAAGAGTCAGAAATGTTTAATCTCCTCATTATGGGTTTGCCTAATTTTAAAATATATACAGCCACATTGGCTTCATCTGTAACTAGAGTGGAGGCACAAAAGGTAAACAAAAGTGACAGGATAGGAAAGCCCTCATTAATCGAACTCAAGGTCTCCTTATGGACCTTAATGGCTGTCATTGATCCTTTTAACTATGATGCTAACCTACACACACAAACACACACAATTTCTTTTCTGTTTATTGCGTGGCAAAGAGAAAGGAAATGGGATTTATTCAAGTCTGAACTGAAATCATAGCATAAGCACACATTTGTTATATACCATATTTTTCCGGATATAAGACGCCCCCATGTATAAGGCGTCCCCTATTTTGGGGGACTCCAAATTAAGAAAACACCCTTCAGCACTACCTGTGTATAAGACGAGCTCCATTTTTAAGCATAATTTTTTGGGTAAAAAAAACTACTTAGTCTTATACACGGAGAAATACAGTATGTTTTCTTAGGGTTTAAGAAGAAGAAAAGGATCAATTGGAGTACATTTGTATTTAGTCTAGTAAATTAAGCTTAAATTCTGCCAAAAAAAATTATACTTAGAAAATCTCTGCAAGACTGGTCTAATTGTGTGACAAACCAGTTGAACTCCTGCTGTCCTACATTCAATCTCTGATATGCTTTTGCATGCTGCAGGCTGTGTTGGGGGCCAAGTTCCAAAGTTACAATTACATGACTGAGTGAGATTTCTTTTCAAGCTACCACCACCCTTTGGAAACTGTTGCTGTCTTTATGAAGACTGTTTCGTCCTCTTTCCAAATCAGGATTTTGAGTTCAGAAATGACAATTCATCTATGCAACGAAAGCAGCAAGGATACTACTGGCCCAGAGATGGAAAGAAGATAATGTTCCAACCACAGACGAGAGGCCGATGAAGATGATGGACTATGCTGAAATGGTGAAACTGACTGGGAAAATCAGAAACCAGAAAGAGAAGAATTTCAAGAAGGAATGGGAAAAATTTATAATGTACTTAAGAGAACACTGTAAACTACTAAAAAAAAATTGGCAGGATTTGCGTAATGCTTGTAATGTACGAAAAACTTTGGAAAAATGGATTGTTATTATTTTTAACAAATTAGAGAAATTAGGATAAGCAGATAAAAAAAAGGATTGATCATTACAGCCACGGAAGGGTGGAGGGACGTCAAAGGATTCAGAGAATCCTAAATGAGGAGGTGAATGATATGCCTGAATTTAAATTTGCTATGTAAAACTTAATAAAAATATATATTTAAATAAGTAAATAAATTGTTTTCTATGTGAAATTCAGTGGTCACGTAGCAATATCCTTTGCCCTGAAAGAAGGCTCTTTGTTTCAGTAGCTGCTTCTGTCAGAGGAGCAGGGAGGCAGCCCCCCCCCACCTCCCATACTGCTCCAAAGGGTCTCCTAATTCTCTACAACAGGGTTGGGGTGGGATGGAGGGGGGAACTGGTGAAGATCCCCTCCCTCTCCATTCTGGTAATGGAAATATCACTGGATCAAATTGGCTTCCATGAGCAGGAAAGGTATCATTGCATACAACCCAGTGTTACTGAAGAACAAATTGTTGCTGAATTTTGTTTTACTATAGAACATAACATTGTATTTGTACCTTTTCACACTTACCTGGAGGTAATTCAGTGGATTCACTTCTCTGTAGACACGCTATAGGGTTAGGCTATGAACTATTCAAACTTAAGACCCATTTATTTCCATTGGTCTTACTCCCAGGTAAGTGTGTGTAGAGTTTCAGCCTGAAACTCACATTCTGTGCATCTCATTCAAAAACTTTCAACTTTAAGCTTGATTGTGCAAATACACAGGGGGTGCTATATTTGGAAAGAATTCAATTCATGCCGAATACAGTAATTTGATTATATTAAAAATATCCTTGTCTAATTTGTCTGATGGCGTTGAGTTACAAAATTTGGAAGACTGTCTGACTTTAAAAAGCACCATAGTCTAAGTTATCTTTAGCATTGTAACCAGTTCTAGCATTGTAACCAGTTTGACAGTTCTCCAACAGCATTCTTCTATTAGGGAAATAGAAAGACAAGAAATCTCATAAGAAATCTGTTATATTGGCTTTATTGAGTTATCAAGTGCATAAATGCACAGACATTAAAAAATGATGATGACAACTCCATATGAAATAAGTCCATTATAAGCAACTTACAGTATGACTTATGGGGGGAAATAAATAAATTTCTTCAGATACAAATGCAGAACTAATATAGTTTATTATCAGAGGGAAAAGTTCTTTGACTGAATATAGGTGTACTTCTAAAACTGAAAAAAGAGATGCCTGTAATATTAATTTTTCTGATTTATTAAAAAAAACCACCTCTATAATCTGGTGTGCCAGCATCACAATGTACGATATGGTGCACTTCTCATCAAAATAGATAATGGGGGAGGGGAAGGGGAATGGAGCTAAAAAAAGGCATAGTCAAATCTATTCACAGCAATATAAAGAGAATAAACCAAGCTACAAAGTGGTCAACAGAGTTCTACTGGCATTCTCTCTCCCTAGTTTTCCTCTGAGAACAATATATGTTAGGAGCTGTTGGTGTTATATATGTCGGCTTTTTCTCCTGCATTAACTAGACCAACCTGAATCATTTCCCACATATCGTGAACTTCAATAGGTCATTCCTTCCATGGTTACTTGTGTACTTCCTTTCTCCCTTCTCAACATTGCTTCAACTTCAAGTGATTTTTGGAAAGGCTGACGAATAGATTAGAGTTTTGAACGGAGCTACCTGAAATTTACCATAAGTATAACACTATCTAAAACAGAGGATTATGGCATTATTTTTGAGGCGTGTAATATCTATTTACTTGCAAGTAGAAGCTTGTTACAATATTCTTTGTGCTCAAAATGTTCAGATTTTGCATTATACATCTTTAATGCTCATGAGGATCACTGTGATATAATAGCTTTAGTTGCTCCAAGTGTCAACAGTGAACACAAAGTAGGTCAGCTAGATAATATCCTACCTTTGCTCACTCTTACCAAGTACCTTGGTTCTATCTGCCTGTTCCCTTGAGAGATTTGAGTAAATAATGAGTTTTTGAAGCCTAACTACGGGTTAATTGGGAAGAGGTATTGATAGGAAATATCTGAAATATGAGGAAAAAGGAAAACTTGACTTGCTCTTCTTATCAGCCTCACTTTTTCATTACAATAATTTCCACTAGTTTAATGTTATGCCGCCAAATGATACATCCTCATCAAAGCTATTCGTTTTTGGAATGGAAAAGAGCCCACTTTACTATGCTAATGTTTTCAGCACCTTACGAGAAAAAAAATTGCATTCTCTTTACAAGTTTGGGGATCAACACTCCATGTTTGGTAGTTTGGCAGGCCTTCTCTGCCCTACGGGGAAGGTTTCTGGTTCAGGGATCAAACGTGCATGAAGGAGATAGGAAAGGGGTCAAGAAGAATTGGGGTGCGTACTCCCGATGGCTTCACTCACAAGGATCATAGGAACGTGCAAGCCCACTCACCACGACAAGGCAATGATCCAGCGGGTGGTATATGGAGTGTAAGCTACTCTGGGAATATTTTTGGCTGAACAACAGGGTACAACTTTCAGAAGACATGTGAAGGCAGCTCTGTACTGGAAGTTTTAAATGTTTCATGTTTCATTTTTAAAAATTATTACAGTCGTACCTCAGAAGGCAAATGGAATCCATTCTGGAAGTCTGTTCAACTTCCAAAACATTTAGGAACCAAACCACAGCTACCAATTGACTGCAGGAAGCTCCTGCAGCCAATTAGAAGCTGTGGAAGCCACAACAGATGTTCAGTTTACAAAAAACGTTCGCAAACCAGAACAATCACTTCCAGGATTGTGGCATTTGGGAGCCAAAACGTTTGACTAGCAAGGCGTTTGACTTCCGATGTATGACTGTATTATTATATTCTGATGGAATGCTGCCCAGAGTGGCTGGGGCAACTCAGTCAGATGGGCATCATCATCATCATCATCATCATCATTATTATAGCTGCTGCTGCTACTACTACTATTACTACAAGAAGTGAGAAAGATAGATGATAGATTAGATAATAGATAGATAGATAGATAGATAGATAGATAGATAGATAGATAGATATAGATGATAGATGATAGATGATGATAGATGGATAGATGGATAGATGGATAGATGGATAGATGGATAGATGGATAGATGGATAGATAGATGCTCCCCTGAGCACAGGACAGTTAACTCTGCATCTCTATTCCCACCACTGGAATTTTTGCACCAAATGGGTGTGCTTTCACGCCTTCTCCCTGTTTCTTTAGTATATAGTACTGCTCCCCCCTTTAAGAGCTTATTTTTTAGTATTTTGGGTTATGACTATATTAGGTGAAATACACCCTTGAATTTCTGCATATATGTGGCACCACATTAATTAATTTGATACTGAATATCTTTTCCACCCCACCTGCAATAAATAAATGCTTTTCTATTTCAAATTGAATTCTTGGTATGGATGTGAATTTCCGGGTTCTGTAAATTTTAGACACATTCTCAGGGTAACACAAAATTGATTCGTGCAAAAGATCCGCATCTCAGACAACCATAGGTACATGGAAGTACATGGATACACATGTTCCCAGGCACATATAATGTAAGGTGGCTTCTGGTATGTCCTGTGCATTACGCTGCACTAGCATAGTGCCAGGACTTTGCACATTATTTATTTACTATAGATATTTATAAACCATATTTCTGGATCACATCCACCCAAGGCAGAGAACAGCAGTGCAGCAATAAAAATGCAGTGATATAGTACAGGATTGTATATATTGCAATATTAATATAATAATAAAACTTTAAAATGGAAAAAGTACAAAAAAACTAACAATAATCTAACAATACTTCAGAATTTCTCTTCCCTTAAAAGTGAATCAAGCACCAACATTGTTACATTTTCAATGTTTGTTAAAACTTTTGCTTTCCCTAAGCCTTCCCAAATTAGCCTATTTTACATCTGAAGTTTTAATTCTTGTTGATTTTTTTATATATATTTTAACACTTTTATGATTGTTTATATATTTTATGTATTCTCACTATTTGGGTATTCTGTAAGTGTAGAGTGGTACACATTGTAAAATAAAATAAAATACATTCCGCTAGTATAAAACTAATGCCCAAACTACAGCAGTGGTAAAGCAGTAAAACAGGGGCATGTACAAAATCCACATGAATTAATAGCCACTTAAAACAGATAGCATTAAAACCCTTTTTTTGAAAACTGTGGGTGAAAGGGCCAATCATACATATCTCAGTAAGGAAATTAGGTAAGGTGGATACCATGACTGAGATGGTCCAATCTCCAGAGCTCACCAAACTAACTGATTTTATAGGTGGGTCAATGAAGAGGTTGTCTAATACCAACCATAAAACATGAGCAGGTTTAGATGTTATCAAAGTCAGAGATCTTTAAGATCAGCAACATTATGTTAGTACAGAGCTCTTTGCCCTAGTGCTGCCTGTTTCTTCGACTTGCATAACAGATCACAGACTGGTCTAAAAATACATAAATAAACCATTACTAATGGGAGACACTGTGACATTTTGATTTATCACCGGTCCAGTTACAGTCAGTATAACAGCATCATTAGATGAAAAGGCTACCTAATGACTACCACAGGACAAAGAACAGATTCAATAGCTGCTTCTTAGGAGAAGACTCAACTTGACATGAGCATCTCTAACTGAACTCTTATTAAATGCCAGAGCAGCAGCTTTTGAATGGCCACCTAGATTTCATTCTTAAGTGCGCATAGTTCAAAGTCATTCTTGCCACAATGCAAGGAGGTCATGTCAATGTGGTTGAGTTTGAGGCAGAAGGTATTCTCTCACCATGCATATTTTTTCACCATCCACTCTCCCAGTAATGCATTTATCTGTTCCACATAACGTGCAACACACACACAAAAAAAGGAACTTCCATCGTAATAGCTATCTACTGTTTTACAATGATATTTCAGTGCATTTTAAAAGGAGGGGGGAAAGAACAGGACCCAAAGATGTTGGTGAAGCAGTAGGGAGGAGGGGAGGGTTAGGCTGAATTTGGGAAATAAAATAATATATGGAACAGCAAAGGATATAATAGATTCTTATAGAATAGTAATATATTGTAACCAGAATAGAAGTTCAAAAGGGGAAGCAAATGTATTTTTAGTATTTTCATTATTGTCATTGTTATTATTATTTCTTATCGGTAGAAGGCAATGTTAATTCAGGTTTCTTCGTTTTGCTGTCTGTGTCATTTTCTTAAGTCAATAAAATAAAAATAAATAAATAAAAGATGTTGTCCAGTTAGCAAACTAAAAGTACTTCAAACTTTGTAAACCCAGAAGATCTTGTAAAGTCCTTGGAGCTGAATGGGAACGATGAAATAGTACCTTCTCCCTAACTAGTGACATATATATGTCTTTTTTTTAGGAGAAGCAACAAACCAGTGTGGCATATTTTCATCTTCAAGTCACAACACTTACCAGAAACAAGCAACAAGGCTCTCAAATTACATTTATGCTGAGAAAAGTGTAATCTAACTATCAAAGGAATTGTACTCTAAAGTGCTCCAAATACTGCAAACACAGACTGGATATAATCTCTCCTGACTAGATTTAAAGAAGAGCAGCAGTGTTAAAAATAGTCAGTTCCCACCCACCACCCCCAAAATACAGGCAGCATCTGACAACTGTCTCCAAGGTGCCTTGCTGCATTAAGAGGACACACTATGGCTGATGTCTCTGTATGTAGCCCTTCCAGATACCCAATCCTTAGTTTTAAAATATGCTTATTATACAGCCCAGAGCTCCTTGGCAAAGGTTACATAATGTTTTATTTCAGTCTGTATTTTATTTTTAACACAAGATTGCCAGCGCTTACAAAATCACACCCAGGATCACACCCAGATTCTGCTTTCAGAGACTGCATCTCTATTAGGACTTTGATCTGAAAGTATCTGAAGAAGTGTGCATGCACACGAAAGCTCATACCAAGAACTGACTTAGTTGGTCTTTAAGGTGCTACTGGAAGGAATTTGTTTTGTTTTGACTATGGCAGACCAACACGGCTACCTATCTGTAACAGGACTTTGATTGGAAGCACAATCTTATTCATGTCTACTCAGAAGTAAGGCCTATTGAATTTAGCAGGAAATTAATCTCATGCTATGGTGACAATGTTGCTCGATCAGGGCAAGCATTTTGACTTGCTAGGCAGAATGATCTCCCTCTCCTCCCCCATGCGCTGTACTGGAGCTTTCGCTGACTCCCCTGGAACCAATTTTGGGGGTGCTGGGCACACAAGGCAAGGAAAATAGGGGGAAGCCCTGTTGTGCAAGCCAACATCCTTGTGCAGAGCTTCTGCTGACTACCCAATGGGACTTCTGATTAAAAATGGAAAGGATTGCAGTGCAAAGCTTGCAAATTAGGCTGATTTTCTCTTGTCATTCAGATAGATAGACAGACAGATTAGATGAATAGATATATATGAATACCAGCAGTGGCGCATGAGGAAGATAAGCAGTCCTCATTGGACAGAGATGGGGTGCAACCAAGTCAGGGGAGTTTGGGTTTGACAGGAATCCTAACCCATAACTCCCCCAGCCTCAACACTGCCCTGCTTTATCTTCATCCTGGCACCACTGCAGCCACTCCACTCCCACCTCAGCCTTTAATTCACACAATTAAAAACAATATCTATGATGTGCCAGCTACCTCCACTCAGCTGAGAAGAAAAAGAGTTTGGATTTGATATCCTGCTTTATCACTACCCGAAGGAGTCTCAAAGCGGCTAACATTCTCTTTTCCCTTCCTCCCCCACAACAAACACTCTGTGAGGTGAGTGGGGCTGAGAGACTTCAAAGAAGTGTGACTAGCCCAAGGTCACCCAGCAGCTGCATGTGGAGGAGTGGGGAAGTGAACCCGGTTCACCAGATTATGAGTCTACCACTCTTAACCACTACACAACACTGGCTCTCTTATAGACTATAGTCATAGAATCATAGATCTGTAGAGCTGGAAGGGACTACAAGGGTCACCCAGTCCAATGCAGGAATCTTTTGCCCAGTGTGGGGCTCAAACCCACAACCCTGAGATGGAGGGTCTTATTGCTCTACTGGCTGAGCTATTCTAGCAGTCATGTATACGGAGTAGAAGAAGATGCAGGCACAATGACTTACCTGGAGAACATTGGAAGCTGCTTTATATATTGAGTCAGATACAACTCCAGATACCAGAATCTACCTGGTTCACCATTGTGTGTACTGGCTGGCAGGAACTATCAGTAGATTGAGATACTGTAGAAGTCTTTCCTATCCCTATCTGGGAATGCCATAGATTGATCCTGGGACATTTTGCATACAAGGCAAGCACCCTACTTCTGAGCCGAAGCAGTTTCACCTTCAAGTAGCTCTGTGGAACCTAATTCTAATTTAGGCTACATTACAGTACCCATAAGGCATAGATCTCCCAAGTGTCAAATTACACTCTCTCTTTTTGTACCAATTTTTCAATGAGCTATACATATGTGTCTAAATCCAAGTGCCTTCATATTGCTGTGAGTCATGCTGTCTTGAGCTGAGCAAAGTGGAGAGCTGGCTCTCTGCCAAGGGTTTCTATAGGTTGGCTATTGGTGGAGGACAATGTATATTAATAAGCAGTTGGCTTTTCCAAGCATTTCAGATAAGAGACACCCCCACCTGTAGTGGGAAGAAACTAAGGCTGCATGCACAGTGTACCTTTTTAAAGCACTGCATTCTTTTTTTAAAGCACATTCAAAGCATATTCCTTCCCTCAAAGAACTCTAGGCACTGCAGTCTACCCGAGCAACCCTTCATGAACTACAGTGCCCAGAATTCTTTGAGGGAAGTAATATGCTTTGGAATGGGCTTTAAAGTTACGGTGTGTATGTAGCCTGAGTCAACAGTAAAGTGAGAGTAAAGTTAGGGGTTGGTGGGATACAAATGGTTCACAAGGCCCCAAAGGTACCTTAGTTTTTGTTTCCACATCATAAAATTTGCAGCTGCTGCAATGATCACAGCTCTTTTCATCCGTCCATGCTGCATCAGGTAAATCAGTACCAGAAGAACAGCCCTGATGTCAATGGGAGAACGTGTTGGTGGCTTCCAGCATTCTTCCGTAGTGTCACCAAGATGCCTGCCTATAGGAACACAGGGAGTTGCCTCATACAGAGTCAGACTATTGCTCCATATAGCTCAGCATTGTCTAGGATGACTGGCAGAAGCAGTTCAGGATTTCAGGCAGGAATCTCTCCCAGATGCTGGGGATTGAACCTGGAACTCCAAGAAACTCTCCTTCTCTTTCAGTGCTGAGTGGCAGATTGGTGCTGGAAAATTGGGAAGTTTCTCAGGCCTTCATAAAAACATCAGCACATCAACCAAAAAGGGTCCAGCTTATAGTCTGCAAAGAAAAAGGCATATTTTTTTTATCAGTTTAAGTTCATCTCAACCAGAAACTTGGTGAAAATGTGTGCCAGTTAAGTTTGTCAAATTAAGTTTGATATGGATTTCTCTTTTAGAATGAATTTGGGAGTTAGGGCTGAGTCTATACGACTCATTTACCAACTCAATATGAATGTATGAAACATAAGAATCTGCCTCATTCCATTGGGCCACCTGTATTTACAATGTATTTACAATGATTAGAGAAGTGCTCTGCAAGTCTCACAGGGGTGTTTCCCAGCCCTACAAAAGATGTCAAGGATTGAACCCAGGATGTGGCCCTTCCTGAATCTGTAAATTAATGTTTACATTTGTAAATAAACCCAGTTCTTTCTCCTTCAATTAAATGTCCCAAATCTCCCGTTGTTCAGAAATGGCAGAGAACAAAATCTCAGAATCAAGGACCTCAGAAATTCAGAAGAGCCCACTTGGATTAAAGCAAAAGCCTATCTAGTCCAATATTCCACTCTCACAGTGAGTGGCCAACCAGATGCTGATGGGAAGCCGACACGCAGGGCAGAACCATGACAAATGTTATATGCAGTACTTTCATCTCAGTTCTAAATATGTTCACTTTGAAGTGTTTCTCTCTCAGAAACCTACGCAATGGGACCTGCTATTCCATGGGGCTATACCATGTCACTTGTATGTGTTAATATAAAAGAAACAAATAAATATTGTGAGCACATGAGGAAGAAGAAGAAGAGTTTGGATTTGATATCCCGCTTTATCACTACCCAAAGGAGTCTCAAAGCAGCTAACATTCTCCTTTCCCTTCCTCCCCCACAACAAACACTCTGTGAGGTGAGTGGGGCTGAGAGACTTCAGAGAAGTGTGACTAGCCCAAGGTCACCCAGCAGTTGCATGTGGAGGAGTGGGGAAGTGAACCCGGTTCACCAGATTACGAGTCCACCGCTCTTAACCACTATACCACACTGGCTCTGAACTGCAGATACTGATTTCAGTGCCACTTAGACATGTGGGGGCCAAACCACAAGCTTAATAAGATGTCACCTTTAAAGACCAGCAAGCCATGGAGCATAGCACTAGAAGTATGCTTCCCCCGATTAGGCATTTTGCAAAGGAAAAGATGGTGCACCCCATTCCATGTGCTGAAACTGTAATTGAACTCTACTCAATATTGATCCAGAGCAGAACTCCAACGTATAGTTAGTAGAGTAAAAACCTAAACACGTTGCAGGATTCCCTCCCCAAAAATAGAACAGAGGTGATTGTATTTCATCCAGCAGAGTTTACTACTGCTACTGAAGGGTAAATGAGCATAATGGTCAAAAATCCAATACATTCAGGATTGGCACTGTCCTTAAGAAATCCAGTTGCCGCTGACTTCGAAAGAAATCCAGAGCAAGTAGATAAATAGGTACCACTGCAGCGGGAAGGTAAACGGCATTTCTGTGCACTCTGTCAATTGTCACGATCCTCCATGTGCCAGTAGCAGTTTAGTCATGCTGGCCACATGACCCAGAAAATGTCTGTGGACAAACGCCGGCTCCCTCGGCTTGAAAGCGAGATGAATGCCACAACCCCATAGTTGCCTTTGACTGGACTTAACCATCCAGGGGTTCTTTACCATTGCCTAAACTTACAATAACTTATAATAAGTCTAAACCTGAACACTATAGCATACTATGTACAGAACACCACACCAGAAGAAAAAGAGAGAAATAGGAAGTGAAGCCCAGGCTCCTTCTGGCCCTACTTTTATAGTCAGCGTGACCTTGACAGAAAGAGATAAGAGAATCAGTTCAAATCAGCTGTACTCATTATTGCAAAATATTGGAAGACACAAGATCTTCCCACGCTGGAAGAGTGGCAGATGCAGTTGATGGACTATATGGAACTGGCTGAAATGACTGGCAGAATCCGAGATTTGGGAGAAGAGACAATGGAAGAAGACTGGAAAAAAATTAAGGACTATTTACAAAAACATTATAAGTTGTATGAATGTTAAGAATCTGCATGACTTGGAAAATTTAGCTCCTGCAACTAGATTGAGAAAACAGAAAATTAAGTTATAAGTAAGAAAAAGTTGAAATTTAAAGCTATTATATGTATTATTTTAAGGTATAAATATTTGACAAAAGGTACTTTAAATTTAGAAGTAAAATATTTTGAAAGATATAAATAAGACATGAAACAAGGTAATAATTTGCTGATATGTTTTATTGTAAAGAACGCAGGGTGAGGGAGATGTGGGGAAGTTCAGTTAACAACTTAAAAATGTATTCTGAAAGTTGGATTATTTTTCTTTTTTCTTTTCTATCCTTTTCTTTCTTTTCTGTAAACTGAAAATATAATAAAAATTTTATTAAAAAAACACACAAATCAGCTGTACTCAGCTTCTCTGAAGATATAACCCAAATATCATGAACCTTCTGCTTGTTTCTTTCACACAGAGAATCTTCCAGAACCCTCTTGAATTAAGCAGAATAGGAAAAACCTCCACACATCGGATCAATACTTTCTGCACTAAGAAATGCAAAATGACAGAAACAACCCAGACTGGAATATGGAGCCTACTTCAACATTGGCAATGGTACAGTAGCAAGGTATCTTAGGGGGTGGTGAGCAGGGCTATTTTCCTTCACATCTCTATGCTCCCACACCTTGCCACAGCTCCCCAGCATACATTGCCCAAGGCAGCTGTCTCATGCTGCCTAATGGCATAGATGGTCCTATATCCTATGAGTGCACACACTATAAGGAGGATAGCTATGTTCATGTAATGTGTGAGGTTACCAGAATACAGGAAGCGATGTCCACCTTTTCTCCACACAGCCAGTTCTCTAGAGCTGAATGATCTAATGGGTGCATTTAAATGTATTACAAGGCATTCATTTTCACAGTGGAAACACCTTTACTAAAATTTAAATAAATTCAAGTGAATGGCTTAATTAGAAGCAATGTCCAGTAAAGCATCCAGCAGGGAAGCTAATTACTCGATTGTCAAATGGAATAACAATAATTTCCCTTACAGTGAAAGCTCTCCCACTGTAATTAGGTTATGTCATACTTTGCGCTGAAGGGAATATTAAAAAACACAAGAGTAGCCAGTTCCATCCACTGTTTAATTTCTATTTATAGACTTATGCTAAATTGCTGCCTCTGCGATACAGCTGGAACATCAATAACCAGAACAACAACAGCTCTTCTGTTGGTCAATTAAGTTTGCTATGTGGAAATTAATGTAAATATGAATCTCGCAAGTACTTTTTTTGTTGACTAATCATTTGTAGTGAAATACCAAAAAATGTATGAAACACATGAAATATTCAGAAGAGAAGGCTCAGAAGAAATGGGTTTTAACATGTAATCTTAATGAATTAAAATGCATGTATTTATGTAATATCCAGAGCTGCAACACTGCTTATACTCAATGAACATTTTGCCATTGACTTTGATAGCAGCAGAAACACACCCCAGGTTGGTATTCCTTTTTGGGTGGGGAGACTTCCCCAAATACCAATTTAATGCTCTACCAACTAATCCAATGACTTGATTTCACAGGGGTTTACAATGAATGATAAAATGCCCCCCTCAAAATCAGTGTAAGATTAATAAGAATCAAAACTTTAACTTGTAGTGCTAATAATACACCTTTTGTTTCATCCAATAGAAACAATCCCAACTCTGCCAAAAGGCATATTAAACAAAAAATATGTTTTTTGTGTGTTTTCTGAAGGACAGAAGGCATTCACAAACTAAAAATAAAAGCATAAGAAAAACCTGCTGCATCAGGCTAATGGTCCTTACATCCCAGCACTCTGCTCTCCCTATGGCCAACCAAATGGCCATGGGAGCCCAGGAAGTAGATTTGCATGTAGCAGCACCTCCTTACTTGCAATTCACAGCAACCAGCTTCTGAGGTAAACTGTCTCTAAGAGCAGAGGCACAACATAGCCATTGTGCCGAGCAGCCATTGATAGATAGGCCCAACTTATACATGCTCATCAATTTGAATGGGTCTACTCTGAGTAAAATTTTGCTGTCTGCCACCCAGTGTGGCCTACTTTTCATGCTGTTTGCCTCATTTGAGTGAGGCCCTGGCAACTATAAAGGTGCCACCACAATTCAGGTCCTCATAATGTTCCATTGTACTTCAGATGTTGTGGACAACTGTCTGCGGTCTGATTGTGAGTTTAATTGTGGATTAGAAGGTCAAAGCCAGCTTTCTGTTGCCGTGTTATCAAAATGCATGTGACCTGCACATGTACAGAGAACCATTACCGCAGCCCCCGCCAGTGGCGTAGTGTGGGTTGTCAGCACCCAGGGCAAGGCAAGTAATTTGCGCCCCCTAACCCATGGATTTGCGCCCCCTAACCCTAACCCCCAGGTGTTGCGCCCGGTGCGGCCGGCCCCCCCTGCACCCCCCACGCTACGCCACTGGCCCCCGCCCCCAACTCTTCATGTATTTCTCGGCCATCATTAGTCTTTAGGCAGAGGTATGCTGCTCCAAATGGGATCCTCTTAATAGATGGTCCTGGTTGCAGGCAGGCTTTCAACCTGGTTCCCCCTACCCTGGCGTGAGTGGAGCTATCACCCTTACACCAGGATAGCACCATGATCATTCAGGGCTATTGCCCAATCATGTCAAAGGGTGATAGTGGGGGAAAGTATAAAAGCAGCAGTGCGACGTGTGCCAGGCTCCTGCTTCGTGCTGCCGAACACTTGCCTACTCTCCCTTTAATTGAGATCCTTTGGCCTTGCTTTGGACTTTGGTTGGTTGGCCTTCTTGAGTTGGGGACCAGGTAGGAATTTTTTCCATTTGGCAAATTGGCACGGGCCACTTGGTTTTTGTCTACCTCTTAGCAATCGTCACAACTTTGTAAGGTTTGGCGGTTAGGCATTGGCTTATCGTGAATGGGGGAGGGGAGGTTGGCCATCGTCTACCCCTCCATTTCAAGGGTATTCTGTTAAAGGAATCCGGGGCCTGTCCGAAGTCTGCTTGAAGGGTGAGGGCCATGCCAGGCCTCTGGGAACACCAGGGGAGATGCAGACGGATTCCCCCAAAGCAATTTCCCTTTGGGTGGTTTACCCTTACAGACTTCCTGCAAAGGGGGCAGGAGTCAGATATAGTCTTGCCAATGCCTAAGCCAATACCATTCTCATTCCTGTAATCAATAAAGTTGTGGCCAAAATTTTACCAAAAAACCTTAAACAAAATATCCGTGTCTGTGTGAATTTATCTACTCTAATGGGGGGTCGGCTTGAGGGTCTTGCCACGCAAGCATCCCCACAGTTACTGAACAATAGATCTGTCTGCAGTGGAGACTGGCTGAGAGAAACAAGTAGGCAGGCTTCATCAATATGCTATATGCCAACAGCAACACTACCAGTGTGCGAGATTGAGAGATGGAAAAAGTAAGGTGGAACTACTATCTTCACCAAGTGGTAGAACTGTGCTGTCTCCAGGTAGGGTAATCACAGGAGAAATCAAATATAAGACTATTCAGACAAACAAAAAAGCAACAGTGTGACATGAAGCCCATGTCAGTAAACACACCGTCCAGCAAACTCCTGTCAAGTCTGGCTCGGGATGCTTTAGCATCTGTCCTTCCTCTCGATTCGGTCTCTGAGACCAAGTCATGTTCTCAGTTGCTAAGCAAGACTGCATCTCCACATTATTGCCCTGGCTTTTGCAGCAGACCATGAAGAAGACATTTCATCATCCGTGTGTTATCCCAGAGGAATATTGCAAGCATATAATCTTATAAAGACAGATGGTTGCTAACCATAACAGGAAAGCGTTCTTTCCCTCCCCCTCACCCCCCACTACATTTCAATCCATTATGTGTGGGTGGTACGGTGTTTGAAGGCTTCACTAACTTCAGAATATTCATGAGCAATTGCTCAGGTGTTCTTGTTTGCAGTCCATTTTAAGGACATGCACCAGTTCTGCATTCCTTTCACCAGGGTTTAGTAAGGGAATAGCTATCTCTCTACCAGCTTTCAAGAAATTAACCACATAATACACTTTAGTACTACTCATTTAACTTTATTGATCTATGTAAAAAAACCAAAAAACCAAACAACAGCTGGATTTTGTGTGGGGTTGACAACTGACGGGTGTAGGGAGACAGCTTGAATCAAAACATTATTTTTTTTTCTGTGTAACCCCATCCCTGTCCTCCATCCCAGAAGGCAGAGAAAACAACAATCCCAACCTTTATATAAGTTGTTTGATGTCTAGTTAAGGAAAGAATAAGAGGACATTTCTATGAGACCTCTTAGCTACAGGTTATACCTCCACTTTCCCAAAGGTTTAGATTTTTGTTGCTTGCTTGCTTGGAAAGCTGTCTAACTGGTATGAAGGTTAGGAATCAAACCACATTTCCAAACAGATCTGAATTTGAAAGGCTTTGAGTCCAGTTTTAACAGAAACTATACTTATTGAATCCCCCAAATTCCAAATTTATTCACATCACTATTCTTAGGTGGGTAGCTTTTGTGTAGGACTGCACCAAAAAATTCACCAGAAGACTCTGTTTCCCCTCTAGAGAGAGTAAAGATATTTTATTCCGTTTGCATTTAGAGGTGAGTGTAGCTAATTCACACTTTCTGAAACAATACACAAAACAAATCACAGCCATCTTGCAACATTCACATGTGTCTGAATTTTACAACACAGCTGAGTAACAGTCGTAAAAATATGTATATTACAAAATGTGCATAAAAATGCATATATTGGTGGAAATAACATATATGATGCATTCTATCAGAGGAAATTACAATCCTGTTTTAGTACATCATGTGTTTGAAACGTGGTGACACTGTTTTACATACTCATCGTAGGTTTCCAACTTCAGGCAACAATGCTTTTCAGAAGCTAGAGGGAAGGTTTTTGTGTGAACCTGGGTGTAAAAACACCAGAGGGAATCGGGTTTTAATGAAAAGCTGCCTCCCAGCTGACACATCAGATGAAGTCAGTGAGTTATGAAAAGAGATTGACAGTGTTAACAAGGGGTCTATATCCAGCAATTCCACTCCTGAGGTTTCCTAGATATATAGAACCTGCAATACTAAGAAAGGTCAATTCCTCTAGGCAGGGAGTTCAGGAACACACCCTGCTATTGCTGTTAAGTATGATTCAAGCTAGAAGCAAGAGTATCAAAAGGTCACATCCATCCACAACTAACTAGCACCAATAAAAATAGGAAGAAAAGAAAACAACCACATCCAATAGTAGAGCAGCTAATAATTTGATTGCCGAATAGCATAACAGCAAATATTATCAACATCATAACCATAATAGGCAGTCACATTCTGATTACTGTGTACATTTCTGTTCACCACATCTGGAAGAGGATATTGTAGAGCTGGAAGAGCTACAGAAAATGACAACCTAAATTATCAGTAGGTTGAAGCACCATCCCTAAGGCAAGAGGCTAAACTGTTTAGGGTTGTTGTTTTTTTGTTTTTAATTCTGAAGGGGGTTGATGCAGTTCTATACATTGGGGCTGAGGAATCTGCAGCCCTCCACCCCCTGAGGAGCAGGCACATAGCTTTCTGGATCATTTGCTGAGGCTCAGGTGGCCTCAGTGGCATAGAGTGCCTTCCATCAGCTTTAGCTGATGACCCAGATACACCCCTATCTGTCCTTAAGAGGGTAAAGAGGGAGGGAGCGGTTGGCACTGTGGTCTAAACCACTGAGCCTCTTGGGCTTGCTGATCAGAAAGTCAGCAGTTTGAGTCCATGTAATGGGGTGAGCTCCCGTTGCCCTGTCCCAGCTCCTGCCAACCTTGCAGTTTGAAAGCATACCAGAGCAAGTAGATAAATAGGTACCTCTGCAGCAGGAAGGTAAATGGCATTTCAGTGTGTGCACTCTGGTACTTGTCACGGTGTCCTGTTGCACCAGAAGCAGTTTAGTCATGCTGGCCACATGACCTGGAAAGCTGTCTGCAGACAAATGCCAGCTTCCTCGGCCTGAATGAGATGACTACCGCACCCCATCGTCAAATTTGACTGGACTTAACCATCCAGGGGTCCTTTACCTTAAGAGGGAATGTAACACCATCAAAAAGCAGTCACCCTCCTATCCATCCAGTTTGAGGAATGGTCCACTAACAGTGCCTCAGTCTTATCTGGATGGAGCTTCAGTTCATTGGCTCTCATCCAGTCGATTGCCAAGGCAAGACAGTGGTCCAGCCATCCACTGCCACACTTGCATGTGTAAAGAAGTAGATCTGTGCATCATCAGTATATTGCTGACAACGTACCCCAAAACTCCAGGTAACCCCGCTCAGTGGTTTCATGTACATATTAAACAGCACAGATAAAACTGAACCTGAGGAACCCTACATTGAAGGCTCCATGGGGCTGTAGAACAAGTGGGGACTGGAAGCACAAGGTCTAGAGCAGGCATAGGCAAATTGAGCCCTCCAGATATTTTAGGACTCCCATCATCCCTAGCTAACAGGACCAGTGGTCAGGGATGATGGGAGTTGTAGTCCCAAAACATCTGGAGGGCCGAGTTTGCCTATGCCTGTTCTAGAGTGTGGCCTGCCACATGCCTTGGGACAGCCTCATGGTTGTCACAACAGCCATGATTTCCTGAGCCATTCCAGAGCGAGCTGCCTTAGCATAGATGTTGAAGTCCCCCAGAACCAGCAGTCTGAGAGTCCTCAACACCTCCTCTGAGACCTGCTCTGTCAGCTCATGGGCAGACAGGTGGATTGCCCCAACTGCTCAGTGCCAGGAGCACACACACTAGGTACCCCCACCAACTGGAGAGAGAGAGAGAGAGAGAGAGAGAGAGAGAGAGAGAGAGAGACCACAGCAATTCTCCCTCCCTGGTCCTCAAATCTCCCCTGATGCTGCACCGAGTACCCAAGTGGGCACAGGTAGGTGAGACCAACTCCACCCTGCTCATCCACCCAGGCCTCAGTGCTACAATCAGATCAGCCTCCTCATCCATAATCAGATCATGGATGAGGGAGGTTTTTCTCAGAGCCAACCTGGCATTCAGCACCAGCAGCTGTAGCCCTGAGGACTGGCTGATAGGACAACAGATTGGAGGAAGGGTTGGCACACGACACAGTCACTAACTGCCTGTGTCGTGTGTGCTTTACCCAGCCTGCCCCCTCCCCCACACTGTCCCCAGCTCATCTCCTCCCAGACACATATTTCAATTCAAAAACAACAAAGACCCCAAAATTAAAAGCGCACAAGTTAAAAAGCAATTAAAATAAATTTAAAACATTTAAAAACATTTGGGGCAATAATAGCAGCCTATTAGAGCACATGCTACATCAGTAAAGATCATGCCACCTTCCCTGGTTGCTATGCAACACTTCCACCCCACTCTTGGGTTTTTGGCTCTCTCTCAGAACAGAATTAACCCTTAAGCTTACAGACTGAATGACCTCTGCTGTTGCATACTTCCAACATGTATTTCTGTGTCTTGAGTTGTTATTCTGCCCTATGTTCCCAAATTCACTTTTGGATAAACATACTTATGCTAGGATCAAGCTATTTAGGTCCATAATTAATTAGCATAGATTTAGATGACCAGTTTTTTCACCTTCTAATAGCGACTTCTTGGTAGAAAGCCTCATGGAAGCAAGATTTATGAACTTCCTCCACCGCCACATACACATTCCCCAGCTAACTAATGAGATCAGTGTCAAACTGGAAGTGAGCCAATAAAAAGAAACTCACTAAAAACAAAACAGAAATATTGTCAGCAATTAGTGGATTTCTTTTTTTTAAAAAATGTTTTAATTTTAAGCTATTTGGGGAATGTTTCAGGGGTGAAGAGTGAGGTATAATATATGTAAATTGATTACTATTCTGGCTTCACCAGGAACGTGGTAGTGGGTCACTTAACCCATTAACAAGTCCAAGTTCTGTTCCCCATCTGTGACCTACTATTGTATATCCCCTCACAGTTCAATCTTCTTTGTGTAAGTGCTGACCACCACACATATGCGGCAACTTACAAAGCAGATTGGGGAGCTGGTGTGGCACAGGCACATCATGTGTGTGTGTGTGACATCACACATTTGCATCGAGTGTCTCGAGTGCTGACTTCTTCTCCTGTAGTTGCTGGCTTCTCCTCCTCCTCCTTCTGCAGCTGCAGCTGCTGGGGAAGGAGACCCATGTGGTGTATGCGCCAAGCATCATGCGCTTCATGCACAATGTCCAGAAGAGCTGGAGCCTCTTTCCCCAGCAACCACGGAAGCAGCAGGAGGAGAAGAAGCTGGCCATGAAAGCCGTGGCTGCATACTCAGCCACTCCTGGCCCCTGAACATTGGGGGTGGGGGGCTCTGCGCGGCCAAATAATTATTCAAGCGGGCAAGGAGCTCAGTTCCCACCCCCACCCCCACCCCCAGAGGTAGTGCCCCTGCCAGCACAATAGCACAACTGTACTCCTTATACAATTTCATTACATTTAGTTTTGTTTTGTTAAACAGTTTTGTTAAATTAAGTATACTTATGGCTTGTGATGATCTAAGCACCAGGATAGGCAGAATTTCTCACACTTGCTGTTTCAATTATATGGTTCAGCAAGAAAAGAGGCAGCAACAAAAACTACTAACGAATCATGAGGTGGCATTTTTGCAATATCCTACCAAGATAAAAAAAAGAAAGAAATGAAAGTGAAAACATGCACCTAAGAAGCATTTTTTGTTTTTCAGATATAGTCAGAGGTCAAAGATGTTTATAAGTAGGCACTTTAGCAGTTACTCAAACAATGAGAGATCTAGAATCCAGGCAAAGATTGCACATCTCAGGGTGCAGAGATATGCAAACACTGGGCTTTTCAAAATGATAGTTGTTTTCCCGTTTTTGTCTTTCAGTTGGCTGGAAGCCATGAAGGGAACTTGAGCTTCTCTGGGTGGTTTGTTGCCTTGGAGAACTTTTCCACACAAAGTTTGTATTTTCCCCCGCTTTACCTTTCTTTTGGTAACATTCATCCTTAACATTAGCCCTCTTCCAAGAACTGTGCTTTCTGTGATTTATGTTCAACAGGGTTGTTTTGATCTGATCAGTTAAAAGTGTGAAGGCACATACTTTATTGTTGTATTGCTGAGGGATCAATATGTTACTTGCTTTTCTCACAACAGCCTTTTGTTGTGATGGGGGGAAATGAGGCCAAAGTCAACTGTGTGCTATTAAGGACATTTCTTGTTAAGGATTCAACAACAAGCCAACATATGCTAGGTGGGTGGCACCGACTGCTTTTGCGGCAGGCAAGATAGATGGACAATGAGTTACAAGTCTCTTTATTAGAGGAGGAGGAGGAGGTTTTGACTGCCAGTGCACACCGTCAGAACTGCAGAATAGCAGACTATTATTCCCCCCCACACACACACACTCAAATTAATAATTCTAAAGGGATTCTACATCATCTCAGTAATGGTGAATAAAGAATGTGTAGCTTTGGTAGTTCCAAATTTTAACTAATTTCATATATATATGAAATTCTCAAATAGAAACCCCCAAAAGCAAATTTGGGCTGTGAAATGGATGAGTAGGTCAATAAATGGACCTGTATTGGTTGTGATTCCAATCTCAAAATGTTGCTACCAATCTTATGATCACAGTATTATAGGGGTTTTAAAACGTATACCATAGTGGCCCGAATATAAGCTGCACTTTTTCCCTCCAGATTCTGACTGTGAAAAGTGTGGCTTATATTTGCGACCTTACAAAAATTATCCAGTATGCAGCCAGGAGCGCGGGGCAAACAGCGCTAGGAGCGTGGCGCTGCAGCACACAGCCCATGCTTACTCCCCTGTCACCAACCAAACAGAGAAAGAGTGTTCACCTGGCTTTGTAAGATTATGACATCTGCTGCTGCTTATAGGGAAGCTCTGTAATGAGAAGAAACCCATAATAGCTCATTTGGAAGCCTCTGTGACCCAGGCAGTGTTAATATTGAAACTTAGTCCACACCACCACCCCAAAATAATTATTTTGCAATCAAGCACACCGTTATGTCTTATATATCCCATTGATTTCAGTGAGGTGTACTGATGAGTCACTGTGCTGGATGGCAGCCAGGTTTTGTACGCTATTCATACATTTAAGGCATCAATAGTTCCCTTACATCTAGTTGCAAAACATTTCCAAAAATTACCGTATTTCTCCGTGTATAACACACCCCTGTGTATAATACAACCCCTATTTTGGGGGACTCCAATTTAAGGAAATGGGGGGAGATGGCCCACAGTTGTTGAGCTTGCAAGCTCCTGCTCATGGCTTCAACAAATCGCCTGTCCCCCTCTGCACTGTCCCTCCGTGTATAAGACGACCCCTGATTTTAATCATTATTTTACAGTAAAACAACTTTGTCTTATAGACGGAAGAGTAAGGTATATGGGGCAATTTTTAAAGTAACCGTTGCATTTCATTTATTTTGTCCATCAAATAACCACCTGCAATGTTGCAACAGGGTGAAGAATGTCTCTAGATTTATCCAACGCTTCCTCCAAGGAACTCATAGCCTCATACATTGTATTATTTTAAACTCCCAACACCTGGTTGAAGGAATGGCATTGTTTCAGTGTGAATGCAAGCTAGGCATGGGACAGGTGGGCTTGTTTTTGGGGAAAGCCCATTGTGGGCCAAATTGGGATTCATGCTTGGATGCAAGGGAGAAACGTGCCAAGAGGAAGGCATGCTTGGCAAATCCACACCGTGATCAACTCCCACCTGGAAACCAATGTCCCCACTGTGGAAGGACGTGTGGATCCAGAATTGGCCTCCACAGTCACTTACAGACTCACTGTTAAAACCATGTTTATGGAAGACAATCTTACTCGGCTACGAGTGATCGCCAAAGAAGAAGAAGAAGAATTAGACCCAAAGGCCTGTGCTCCCCATTCCTGCTTTAAATAAAGGTGTTTTTTTTGGGGGGGGGGGGTTAAGGCTATGTAGGCTAAGCTTGAGAGTGATTTTCTTGTTGTCCATTCATATTGCACTGCCCAAATAGGCAAAAGATTAGGTGGTCTAATGATTTACTGCTTGTTCCAGGTGTTCATGTTGTAGGTCTAAAATGGAAATTAAATCCCAGAATTGAGGTATGCAGCAAGCTAGTTCAAGTGAATCAATACACATGACAATGTTATTAATACTGAGAAATTTGGGGGTGAACTGATGGCTAAGATGACTTGGCTGTTTAATTTTGTTGACCTATGATTTGGTTTAAAATGGCTACTTGGCTTCTGGCTGGACTCTTCTACCTGTCAAATTAAAATCTCTAGGTTCTGTTTGCTATGCTAAGTGATCAATAAAATAGCAGTGACTCAGACCATACTCTGAGTGTTTTGGCTCAGATCAGACTGCTAGTGTTCTGACTCATTCTGAGCTGCTACACAAGGTAACTTACTCATGTCCTCACTTAAACATTTAAACTTTCGTGAAACATTTGCTTTACCCTTCCGAAACTTGTATTCAAAGAGACTTTTGCAACACCCCAAATCTGCTAAATGTTCCCAAATAGTTTTAATTTACCTAATCCAAAACGAAATGAGGTAGTATTACATCAATATTATGTGGTGGGGTAGCCAAGTGTATGTATAATTGCAAAAAGGGGAAGTTCTAAAACTGAAATTATACATTAGCTATGATATACAGTCATATATATTCATTTAGTGAGTTGTAGCTTGCTGACATTCAATGGGTCTACTCTAAGCATGGCTTAGTTGGACACAATTCAGTAAGAACTAACTTTGAGATTTATAAAGTTCACACTGAATTTGACCATGCTCCATAGAAATTTGTATATAAGATATATGAGCAAATTTTTCAAACAAAAATAACACACCCACACCCACACCCTATTTCCCCCACAAGCTGACAGGTAAGGTGTATTTGCTTTTCAGTAAACCAGAGTTGGCTTTTAAAAAAAAAAAAAACAAAAACAAAACAGATATAGCCAAAGAGTTAATTTCTTAGAGATGTAAGAAAGTTGGCAGAAATGTTAATTTGCATTTGGCAACATGCTATAGGTGGTATAGCATGAGATCTGGAGAAACAGAACACAGATTTATTTATTTCTTCGTGCACGATACTTCACATTTTATAAATGCATGCCTGCGCATTCCAAATGTTAATTGGGATTATAAATCCTGGTGATCTTGTTTGATGCGGACCTCACTTTTACTAACAGTAACCTGATGTTGTTTCTTTTAAGGCTGTACAATTAAAATGACTAATATCAGGAGGCAGAACAGTAAAATATCATGTTAATTGTAAAATCATTAGAACCGACACTTGGCTTGTCATGTGACTGTGCAAACACTATTGTGCTAAAGTGCTAGCAGCACTCTTTTTTTGATGCTGCATATATAATTAGTAAAAAAGGCAACTACCTCCTGTCAGGGCTTTCTCACTAACTCTTGAGCAGATTGCTCTTTTTATCCCATATAAAATATGGTATGGCTAAGGTGTTGGGTTTTTTTTAGGACTGCTGATGTGAACTAATATTGAAGAATAAATGTGCAATACAGTCACAAATGATTTTGCCTCTGACAGGGTTTAATGCACACATGCAACAGTGTGGATATATATCTATTTGTAGTTACCAGCTTAAGATAAATACACAAATGGCAAATTTGTGTATTGTGGAAAATCCAGGCATTTTCAGCAATTATATCTACCTTCAGAGATTCGTAGGCTCTTCCCTCAAGAGTTGTTGCTCATATGGCAGAACCTTTCTTCTTCCCAGGAGGGAGTGAAAGCTCTAAAATGAGAGATAATCTTTCTTTTTTTCCCCCTTTGCAGATTAACCTAGGTAAATGGATAGGCAAGCACTGTTTAATTGTAAGAAGATTGTAATAGCTGCCAGGGAAGTGTCTGTTGCTTTTAGAATAGATTGAAAAGAAGATGCATGGTGGTAATGTGAATTGTCAGTGTACGTGTGTGCTTGAATTGCAAAAAAAGAGAAAGTGTGAAATCATGATTCATTGACAAATTTATCTAGAAATATATAAAAAAAAATCCAATTGAAATGTGTGCTTTGTAATTTTAGGTGGACTAAGCTGGGGATTTATTTATTTTTTTAAAACCAGCTAATACAGTTTCTTTGCAAAGTAAGATGTGAGAGTGAAACAGCAGGGAGAAAATACGCTTTATAATTAAGCCTCTCCTCCTTACAGAGGGGAGGAGTTGTGAGCAGGAGCCGTTTCCCGCGTTTGCAGGGTGCGCCCCCAGGTAGCCAACCAACCAGGTGGAGGCTTGGGGACGGGGTTTTGCCGCTCAAACGTGGCCGCCGCAGCACTTCCCTTTCATTCCGCTGCTGGTTTTCGTTGGATCACCCACCCACCCTCCCTTTAGTTCACTGCTTGGTTCTTTACATTGCTATAGACCTGTGGTTGGTTGCCTTGGTTGTCCAAAGGGCCTGGTAGGAATTTTTATCCAACTGGCAAATTGGCACCGGCCACTTGGTTTTTCACCTACCTCGTAGCAAATCGTCACAACTTTTAGGTATTGTCAGTTAGGCATTGGAATATGTTTGTGTATTAGAGGGCAGGGTTTGGCCATCGCCTACCCCTCCACTTTATGGGTATTCCGGTAAAGGAATCCGGTGGTCGTGGATCCTGTCCGACGCCCTTGCTGGTGGCTAGGGCCATGGCACGACCCCTGGTGACATCAGGGAGAGCTTTCAGTTGTATTTGCATCAACAGGCTCCTCCCACTGGTGGTTAACCCTTGTTAGACTCACCGCTTCCTGAGGGGTGGAGTCACGCTCTGTTGTTTTATCCAATGCCTAAACCAATACCTCTCACATGCTGTAATCAATAAAGTTGTGGCCTTTTTTAGCCCATTAACCTAATATACTGTGTCCATGTGTCTTTCTTATCCCCAGGCGGGTGGCGGGTCCTTGAATCACAAAAGTCTGGACCATGGGCAATAGGAAGCACAAGCAGGGCAGGTCGAATTGTGAGCTATGTTAAAATGCATTACAAACCACACCTTTTCACTGACTCCAGTACAGTTGAAATCAAGAACCCAACTTCTCTTATTATGTCCTGTGATCAAGGTTTAATGCCCACCCCCTAAACTGTGTTGTGTTCTGACACAACTGCTAAAGGGGTCATTAGTGGGCAGTGGTTCTACCACTGTTTTGATCGAGAACAAGTCTGTTTATATGGGTAAAAGCCCCACTTTAAAGATGGAGCAGTGGTAGATAATGTTTCGTTGGCCCAGTCATCAACCCCCGCACAGAAAATCTTGTTGAGCCTCCAGAGCTTCTAGCCTTTTAACTCTTATCCTCTTCCCTCCTGCTGAGCCAATTTGGCCTGGAAGGGGAGTGGATGCATGTTGCATGTTTGACAGTTGCCATTTGAGAAGTGCTTCCAGCTCCAGGATCCATTGATGGTTTCTTTGTCCCTTCATTGCGGTCATTTCAGGCAAGCAAGGATAGGTCTTTGATAGAAAAGCAGTAACAACAAAACTCATTGGTGTTTTCTATCTCATAGTGTGTTTCTGCTAGCAGAAAGAACTTCTGAACACACAAGGCAAGATTTTCCCCAGCTCTTGCTTAAAGTTCCTGCGCACCTCGGTTTAGAGAACAGTTTCGGTTTAAGAACAGACTTCCGTAACGGATTAAGTTCATAAACTGAGTTACAACTGTATAAGGAAAATAAACTTGCTAAATTAGACCACTCTCTAGGGCAGGCATAGGCAAACATGGCCCTCCAGATGTTTTGGGACTACAACTCCCATCATCCCTAGCTAACAGGACCAGTGGTCAGGGATGATGGGAGTTGTAGTCCCAAAACATCTGGAGAGCCAAGTTTGCCTATGCCTGCTCTAGGGCATCAGAAAAAATTATGATGCAAATCACTTCATTGGCATAAGATGTTTTTCTTGAAAAATTGGCACCCTCCCAAAAAAACAACAACCCCACATTACTTCCTCTGGGTCCTGAAAAACTGCTCCTGAGAATTGGGGGACCTGCTGTAATTGTGTGGGCTATGGCACAGATAGGTAACAATTGCATGCTGAGCCTCTTCCATTAGTGAAAAGTCACCATTAGATACATGCCACTCTCTCTCTTCTTTCTTTGCCTCAGTTCCCACCAACTTGAGAGTTGGCATATCAGGTGAATAGTAAGATAATTTTATTGCTTCATTGCTTATAACTCTACATTTTTATTGGGTTTACATCCACTCACACAACAGCAATTCCCTATACTCTCTACCCTTTGGAAATAAAAAATCTGTTCTGAAGGACAGTGGGAACTCCCAGAGCAGATTTGCTGGATTGCAGAACACGCAAAAGGAGAAGAGAAGTTTCATTGCAAACGCAGAAGTTGCTCCACTCATGCAAGGACTTTGCTGGATATGACCCATTTTAGTAATTTATTATCAGATATATGCCCTGTCTTTTTATAAGATATCCAGTGCATAAAGATCCAAAGTGTATTTTGGCCTCCTGCTCTAAATGAGAAGTATGAAATTCTGCATTTGGGAAGATTATAGATAGATCAACATTCAGGATGTTTAATAACTGAGGAAGTTAGACATTTTTGCCTTGCTCCACTGATTCCTTGCAGACACACAATTTCTGATTTGCACATTCACTTCAGATGAGGAAGCAGTTCTGTGTTCACAAAGATAAGTGCTTGTGGAGGTGCCTTTTTTGTCCTAAACGTGCATGGAAGCATATTCACGTGAGAGAGGCATGCAGCTCTAGTTCATGGTTTATAAGTTTCATGTCCCAGGATCCAAATAGAATGTTTAAGGTTTTGTATTATAGCACCATACTTCACAGCTTTGCTTGTAACAAGGAACAATAACAACTATGAACATTGCACTTCTGACAAAACAACAGCAATTTTTTTGGTGCTTCATAGAGATTATTTTTTTTTAAAAAAAATAGCAAGTAAATAATGTCAGTATTTGTTGTCATGCTATTAGCATTGGTTTTATAGGGCTATCGGCTTTCTTGTAGGTATAAAGCAATCACCAATGAAGGAACATTTTCACTGTAATGGTATAGAATTACCCAACACAATGGTCTTGTTAGAGTCTTATTCCTCTGACCCATTACATGGAAGCTGCTTTTTGGAATTAGAATCATATCCCAGAGACATCATTGCTTCTGTGATGTTACCTTTCAATTTGCTGTAGGGATGACAACTCTTGCTTGATCGAATTATTACTTCTGATTAAGGAATACTTCTTATTCACATCAGAAAAATAGCAAGCAATCCAAGCCTCCTTTGAAACATGCTTTATTTGCAATCTGCAATGCCACTAAAAATAAATGACTATTAATGGTTTCTAAGGTTTTGCATAGAATTGTTTCGGCTTGCCATGTGATAGAAGGGGACAGCTATTTGAGAATCAGAGTTTCAAAGCACACAAAACTGATTTTATATAACCCACCCTCAATTTTAAAATTACAATAGGTTTTATTTTAGTTTTTCATCATTTAAAACAGTTGTTGTTGTTGTTGTTGTTGTTGTTGTTGTTGTTGTTGTTGTTTGAAGCATGCAAATTCAATAAAATCCATAAAGCAGAATATGGCAGAAAAAACAAAGTACCTGTACAAAATACCTTTGATATGTTCTGAAACTGATAAGATATCAACCATCTAGCTGCCACATTCTGCATCCACTGAAAACCCCACCCATGGGTCCATGGCTTGGTTTTTGAAAAAACAGGGGGTCTGCAGTACTTAGCCAATTGGGAACCTCTGCTTTAATGTAATTTTAATATTTGTTGGAAGCCGCCCAGGGTATAAATAATATTTTTATTATTTTTATTATTAAAATTATTATTACAATATGAGAATTTAGAATATACCAGGACATGGAGAATTATCACAGGCATTTGAGAGTGGCCAAAGTTGTTGAGTCTTGCCTTGTGAATACACAGTGCCACAGAAACCATCTGGGCATGTATTGTTGTTGTTGTTGTTTATAGTTAGTGGCTTTGAAATATTTTCATGGGAAGCAATTCAATAAATAAATGAATAATGATAAAGTTAAGGCCAGATCTAACAGCACCCTGATCAGTGTAGCTGCTTTTTAAGCGGAAGTGTTACCCCATCTAGAACAGGATAAGCACCAAGTCTCCAGTCAGAATAATAACTTATCCTCAACTTATCTGGATTGAGCTTCCATTTTTTTCTTACTCATCTTACTCATTGCCTTAGTTACTGACCTCAGCCACCCATACAGAATATTTGAAGTATCTTACTTGATAAATATAGAAGAATGGGTCTTAATCCAGACTGGAATTCCCTGATCAAAAATCCTCAGACAGCAAATATCCAGCTAGACTGGTGACTGGGAGCGGCTGCCGAGACCATATAACACCAGTCCTGAAAGACCTATATTGGCTCTCAGTACATTTCCAAGCACAATTTAAAGTGTTGGTGTTGACCTTTAAAGCCCTGAACAGCTTTGGCCCTCTATACCTCGGCCCTCCACCCCCATCGTTCAACCCAGACACTGCGGTCCAGTGCCAAGGGCCTTCTGGTGGTTTCCTCACTGCGAGAAGCGAGGCTACAGGAAACCAGGCAGAGGGCCTTTCTGGTAGTAGCGCCTGCCCTGTGGAACGCCCTCCCATCAGATATCAAGGAAATAAACAACTATCTGACTTTTAGAAGACATCTGAAGTCAGCCTTGTTTAGGGACGTTTTTAATGTTTGATCTTTATTGCATTTTTAATATTCTGTTGGGTATAAATAGATGATGATGATGACGACGACGACGACACAGGACTACACAATGCAAATTTGCATGTGTACTTAAGCCTGTATGATCAAAGTCCTATTTAAGTGGTTTTGCATCTTTTCAGTGGCTTAAGAATGCACATCTTCCCATAAGCTCCCTGTGCTAATGATCTAGAACTTTGATCAGAGAAGCAGACTGGCTGAAGAAGTTTCAGAAAAGGTAGGTGCTATCTAGTCTAGAAGAAGCCACACTGACATTGCTCCTGCCAACTGTTCATATAGTACTTTCTGTGCTGGCATTGTGATTCTGCATCCTCAGTAGATACCAGTAGGGGACTGGACCAGCCTGACAGGTGCCATATGGATTACCCATCCTCGTTCTACACTGATGACAGCCAGAATGGCTCAGCACAAATGAGCCTTTCATAAGAGATGTCAAAAAGCCATTATCCCTTGAGTGACAGAAGTAGACATACTTGCTATTCACTGTAGATGTTCTTTCACTTAAAATTATAGTACACTGAACAGCAATTTTTCTGTGGGATAGCTTGATAGCAATGCATATGCAATAAACTGATAGCTGAAATTGTAACCACTGTGCGGTTTGCATTTATTTGCAATAAATGTGATTTCTTCTGAAACGGTGCAAATTAATTACTAATGTTCTGCAAGTGTCTGTGATGAATATGATCTTGCTTTTTCTTTCAACTTTGACAGTTCTGCACAGATGCCCTGCGTTTAGATATCCCAGTGGCAGCCTGAACAGGGCACAGAGGTTTGTCCTGTTTGTGTCAGGTGGGGGTTATTCTTGTGGGTCTGTGCCAAAGATTCCTCTATATAGGAGAAAGAGGGGAGAATTTGTTAGATAGTTTAATGTCATGGTGCTAACAGACGATGGTGATGGTGATTGAATTAAAATACCACTTCCTGAGCATCAAGATATTATGTGATTCCATAAATGCTGAACAACATTTAAGTTACAAACAGTATAGGAAGAGAGGTTACAAAGTTTGGGACTTTTTCGTTTGTGGGGGGAGGTCAAGTAAGGAAAGACAGGGTATAAAATGATGCATAGTGTAGAAAAGGTTTTTCTCCTCCAATAATGTCTGGAGCCATCCCTTTGATAAATCTCAGGTCATCTAAATAAGTCGAATGGTGGGAGATTCAGGACAGGCAATAAGAGCACATAGTCAAACCATTGAATTAGGTACCACGAGATGCAGTAGTTGCCACCAAGTTAGATAGGTCTGAAAGGGAAATCAGCAAATTCATGGAGGATCAGTGACTACTGATCTACTGCCTCCAAATTTCAAGAAGGTAAAGGTAAAGGACCCCTGGACAGTTAAATCCAATCAAAGGTGGCTATGGGGTTGTGGCATTCATCTTGCTTTCAGGCCAGGGGAGCCAGTGTTTGTCGATAGACAGCTTTCCGGGTCATGTGGCCAGCGTGACTAAACCGCTTCTGGTGCAATGGGACACCGTGATGGAAACCAGAGCACACAGAAACTCTGTTTACCTTCCCACCACAGTCGTACTTATTTATCTACTTGCACTGGTATGCTTTGGAACTGCTAGGTTGGCAGGAACTGGGACAGAGCAATAGGAGCTCACCCCATCATGGGGATTCGAACCACCAACCTTCTGATCGGCAAGCCCAAGAGGCTCAGTGGCTTAGACCACAGCGCCACCCGCATCTCTTCAATTCAAGAAAATATGCTCCTGAACACCAGCTGCTGAGGATCTTGATTAAGAGATTGCTATTGTGTTCATTTTCTGCTTCCCATGGCCATTTGGTTGACTGTTATGGGAATGTAATGAGAAACAATATAAGCTTTTGATGCGATCCAGCAAGGCTCTTCTTGTTTTTCTACATGAGATACCAATGCATGTCACAATGACCAGCAATACAATTCTTTGATTCTAAGTTGCTTCAGCACTGGGTAAGAAGTTCTTTATACTGTCATCATTTAACGCTTCTTTGTTCCGAATGACATGACTCCCCACCACTCCGCTTCAGATTCATTGTTTAAACCCATAGAGAGGGAAAAGCCACCTAAAGGAGAAATGGAGTGGAAGTCTCACTTCTCCATTTTAATTTTGTTTGAGTTTTTTTGGGGGGAGGAGGAGGTGTATTGGGTTTTTCTTTTTCCTTTAAATATCTGTAAGCTTCCTTGAGTGTGCACTGCAAAGAAAAATGGAGTGTAAATTTTAGCATGTAAAAACCAATATTAAAAGTGGATCTGTAGTGTTGGTTCTTTTTAGAATATTTTCCTTTTGTAAACATAGAGTTATTTCTTCTTTTGTACGGACTATTTAAGAAGGTTTGGGGGAAGGACCATAGTTCAGTGATGGGGCACATGCTCTGCATGTAAAAGGTCCAGTTTCAATCCCCAACATCCCCAGTTAGGGCATGAAACGTCTTCTGCCAGCCAGTGTGGATAACACTGAGTTAGATGGAACAATACATTTGCTTCAGTATAAGACAATTTCCTGTGTTCCTAAGGTTATTCAGGTCTCAAGCGAGTTGTGCTGTGGCCCTTGGTGAGGCTCCATCTGGAAATTTAGGACTTTCTCCTGAATTCACTGTAATTAAATAGAAATAAAATAAGTGCAGAATGGGGAAGAGACACTTTCACAGAACTGTAACTTTATTTCTGGCATTTGAAACAAGTATATCTAACTCATTGTGCTTCTCCGAGCTCATTATGCTTTATTCTTTATTGGTTGTTTTTCATCAAGTAGTGTGTGGGTGGCCTACATTTGTTTTATAATTAGAATTTCTTTTTGTTGCAACTCTCAGCTATATTACCATCTGTAGGGCAGTGTATGAAATTATCTGTTCACTTTGGAAAGTGACTAACAAAATAAGTTTAAATGACCCATTCTGAATACTGATTGAAGCTTTTGCATTTGGATGAAGTTACTGAATTTAGTAAACAGAGGTTTGTTTGTTTGTTTGCTTGCTTGCTTGCTTGCTTGCTTGTTTGTGTGTGTTTTTGTGCATTTTAAAAAAGTATAATTAGCAAATTAATCTCTGTAGAGAAGAATTGGAATAATGGAAATGAACATTGCAGTTTTGCCTTCAGAAACAAGTTGTTTGCTTGGAGCTGTCCAAGGTCCTGCAGCTGCAATCTGACAGTGCCTGCCTAACAACGCAACCTTATACATGCCTGCTTAGAAATAATACCCATTCAGTTAAATGGACATGCACAGGCAAGTGTGTATATGATTTCAGCCTCAGCTGTCCACAGGTATCTGTCATTTTTTTGTGGACTCCTTTTGGTTGGGGCAGAAAAAAACTCTTAACCCCCTCAATACCTGCTCTCACTATGAATTGCTTTCATTCATTATGTCATCACATTCCTTTATTATTTATTTAAAACATTTATCTGCTGTTATTGCTACTATCGAAGCAGCACACAGAGATATGGTTTTGTTTTATTTTTTAAGTAGCCAATAGAGATCAAGAAATTAAAATAGATGCAGCCAAATCAAGACTTACTAAAGGCTTGCCAAAATTAAAAGGACTTACACTGTTTTCAAAATAATAATAAAATAATAGTAATAATAATAATAATAATAATAATAATAATAATAATAATAATAATAATAATACTGTTTTCAAAAGGTGGGAGAAGGCCCTCTGATCTCAGTGTCGAAATATTTCCATTTAAAAATAAATAATTTTGGATCCCTCTTCCCTCGATGTAGCACAAGGTGCTACCTCCTGCACAAGTATGTGCACATGTGTGTGCACACGCGTGCGTGCACACACACACACACACACACACACACACACACACACACACACACCTACTTGGGAGAGGGATATGTGAGGTCACAACATAAGCTTCATGGCTGAGTCTTCCTAGTCATAGTCCAATTCTTTAACCATTACACTGTACTGGCTGCTATAAAGCTCAGTCCATGCTATCAGAATCATTTCTTCTGTCCCTTCGCTTAAGGAGAATTAAGCTCTGAAGGTCTGAGTTCCTCTCATTTGGATTGTGAGCTGGTGCCTTCTGCTTTGCTTTTAGTCTTATTGGAGCACATGGGCAGAGCCAGCAGGATTGCATACCTCTAGCATTTAACTTTGAAGACAAATTATGTAGCCAAATCTAACTGGTTGCATGACATTGTGATGTAACCACTCTGGCTGGTAATCAGGAAAATGAGGCACATTGGGAAAACATGCAGCCTCAAAGAGGCAGTGAGAAGAAGGTAAACAAGTTGTGTGTAATATCTATCAGAAAACCTTTCATCCCCCCCCCCAAAAAAGCACCACTTTCACTCTGAAAATGTACATATGAACATGCATTGCACCATGATAAACTATACTTGGCAGCTAGTGATCCAAATATATTATTATGGTTGCTGTCCAAACATACAGCCTTGGTTGAAATCATTGAAGACATGCTTTTGGGTAAACATTGTTAGAACTGCATGGGGGGCAGGGGCTTAAAAATTTGTTGAATGTCAACATCAAATGCTTGAAATGTTCTCCAGCATCTCCTACAGGGCTCATCTGCTTTTGAATATGATTTTCAACAGCTAATAAAGTTGGCATGGCTGCCAGATGAGGTCCTTCCTCTTATGTTTCATAAGAAATCAAGGCTTGCCACCAGCATCTTATCTTCATTTCTTGTATCTTTTACCCAGTGGGGGGGGGGGAGCTACTGGGGATATTTTTGATAAGAAAAAGAGCCTGAGGCAGGTCATCCCTTTAAATTCTTGCTTTGTGTAGGGGGGACTACCTTTTTATGCTTCTGCTTTAACCTGCTAACCTGAGAAGACAGGTTTAACATCAGGGGTTTAGGGGTATGGTGGCTATTGTTATGCTGCACACATGCTTGTGTGTCAGGATAAAGTATCCAGTGATAGCTTGACCCTTCCTGGGTTGCATTTGATGGCTTAATGATGCACTGCAACTCCCAGTACATATGAATTTATGCTTTTGATTAAAGTATGTGCTGTATTTAACTCCAGAGAGGGAAAGTTTTGGAACAGTAAGAGAGGTGGTACAGAGAGGGCTCAGAGAATACAATAAATAAGCAAAAATCACTGCCCTTCTTTTCACAGAAGCCAACACAGGATCTAGGGTCCCTCCAACATGGAAGGAGTACAGTTGGATACAATTCTTCATTATTAATCCCAATTCTGAAGGGATAAATGTAACATATTGCAGAGAAAATGATGACATATGTTTGCTATTTAAAACTGAACAAAGTAGTAAAGATCCTGGTTTACACTTGTGATTTGATATATGTATTACACAACATATGCCCATTGTTATGGAACGGAAAATTGTTGCTTTATAATTAATTTAGCACAAATTGGATTCTTTGGGTGCTATGGTTGTGTGTGAGAGAGAGAGGAAGAAAGAGAGAAGATGCTATTAGTATGGGGATACTTTCAATGTAATGTAATATGGAGGATATCAGATGCCAAGATTTTTCTAGCTCTTCCTATTAGAAAACTTGTGTCTCAATATGTTGCTAGGCTAATTTTATAATATGTTCCATCTGTGAGTGTAAATACAAATACCAGCTTTCACAGATACTCCCCTCATAATTTGTATTATTTTTGGAAATGAATCCACAGCATTTATTATTATAAGCTTCAAAACAAAAGCCAATACTAACACACAAAAAGGGATATTGTTGAAAAAGAACAAGTAAATTATACATCCATGAGGAAAGCGATAAAACCCCAAATGTATACCTTGAAATATTTTTGCCATAGCGCTAAAGAATTCAAACCCAGATTTATATAACATTAGTATAAATTACACACGAAAGAATCATCAAGTATCCTGTCAAACAATATCTTTCATGACATTTAGATTTGCATGTAAGAGAATTCAATTATCTAGTGAATCAGAATGCTAGGAAGCTACTTATACCCCCCAGCCCAAAATTAAATTCCTTTTTTTCTTTTTAGATAATATTTAGCTTTAAAATAAACCAAAGTGGTGGTGTTATTTTGACAAAAGGTCCCTCAATGCTTGCTTAAATTAAGCTCCAGTGCCATCAAATTACATTTTCAGTATCTGAACAACTGGCCTTTCTTTGAAGAAAAAATGCCACACACATATATTTTCTTTTCCAGTATTGCACATTCCTTGGTTGAAATTCTGGTACGTGCAGAACCAATATTCACAGCAGAGCTGAGTTGAATATATGTCAGTTTCATTTTTGTTCTTCCTATCTGCATGTTCAAAGAGAGGGGACGTTTAGCTTCATGGCTAAGCAAAGGACACAGAAATGTAAAGTGTTCCTCTGCTTTTCATCCAAGCAAGAGCAGACCCATCAAAATTAATAAAAATGACTTAAGTTATGTCCATTACTTTCAATATGTCTACTCTGAGTAAAATTTACTCGACTACTACCCATAACTTGGTCTCAGTTCTAATTCATATCCTAACAATTCTATCTTTTAACTGCCAACCTTGCCTGGTGGATTACACATCTCCCTGCAGTGTTGGAAGATTTCATGGCACCAGACCAAGAAAATTCAGTTGCTCCGAGGAAAAGGTGGATCCACTCACCAGTCTTTCCCATGTGCATTCACTGGCACAGAAACTTGCATCACATTGCCTAAACCCTGAGGAGACGACATTATCAGCAGATGCTGATTGCTGGACCACAGAGTCCTTGGAGGGTTGGGAAAGACCTAAGGTGGCTTCCCTATAGAAATATTTGATCCACAGAAGAAGGCAATGGCTGCTCTTGATCCACAGAAGAAGGCAATGGCTGCAGAAAAGGGCAGTAGCCCTTTACTTGTCCCAATATAACAATATAACAGGGCTTTAATCTTGATTATCAAATCCTGTTAGTTGCTTGAAGAGGTTGCTGAGACAACTTCCTTTTTTTGGTTCAGCTACAACACTGCTAACTGTGGCCTGAACTGGCTCTTGTCCAAGGTCCTGATCTTGCATTACTTAAAATCTCATTCTCTCCTGTGTGTTTTAGAATCTGGGGCCTACTAAGCCCCATCTTCTTGGGCTATCATAAAATTGTAGACTTTTCTGCAAGGCTGTTAAAAGGAAGTCAGGGCCTATCTTGACAAAAGCTTGCTATCTTGATTTCCCCTTTTCCTGGTTCAGTTTGGTACTGCCTAGCCTGTGATGGTTTGACAGTTTCCCTCGTTATAATTGTTGACTTTCTTGGGACAGCTGCTTATTTTATGGATAATCTAATGATGGGTCATTGTTGGGTAGCCACTCTTTAGAGTGCTTGTGCAAATGTTTCCTTTATAAGAATGCTTGTTTAATTGCTTTCTGAGACAGTAGTCCAGGAGGTCAGTTTGTATCAGAATTCACAAAATTTTATGGCATTTGTTGTCCTTCAAATGTTTACAAAGACATCTGAACCCCTCCATCCATATTTTATATACTTTCATACTGCTTAAATTCTTTTCAGTTCATGATTGCACATGAAAAATCCTTTGTTAAGACAATATTGCATGAAAGTCAGTAGCATCTATTTCTCTCTCGGTAACAATTGGTTTGCATGTGTTGTTCTGAGCATGCCATCCTCCTTGCCATGAACAATAACCTTTTCTCTGCAACAACTAATGAGAGCAGTATAAGGAAATGAAGCTAGGTGGGGGCTGAGATAATAAGTTCACAATGGCATTGTAAGAACATGATTTCCAGTTCTAATACTCAAGCTCCAGTACAAAAAGCATATCTCAAGGAGACGGAATCCCAACAGAATGGTCAAAAGGAAAACATCCCTGTGACTGATGGAGTAGGTTTTCAGACAGGTAATCTCTTGCCCTGGGACCTTGGCCCACATTCCTTCCCTTTAAAAAATAATGTAAAAGCCCATATTCTGGGCACGGAGAAGCACAGAAGAACAGACAGTCATGAAAAGACTAGCTCTCGGGAAATGGGTTCACTGTATTGGCTCAGTATGATTTGCTGGGAGGGAGGACTCTTCCTGAGCCTTAGGGAAGCAGATGTAATGCTGTGAGTTTGAGAGAAAGAGAAAGAGAAAGAGAATATCCCTCTGAATTTTCCTTGCAGCTTTGCCACCTCCTCTAGTCCTCATGCTCTGTTAAGACAAAAATATTAGCAAACTTCCCACACAAGATATTGTTAGCAGCTGACAGCAGTCGGTGTTCTCACAGCACAGCATAAAAATCCACAAAGAGGAACAGCTCTTAAGACTCATTTCCTTGTGCTTGATCACTGAGCTGTATTCGGCTTATATGTGAGATAGATTATTCAACTGGTATTCACATTAAGCAGTGAGATCACTCTTCCAGCTTACCAGTAGTTCACCATACTGGGCTCAGCGTTTCATGTGTTGGTTGGACAAAATGCAGTTCTGTGCTCTTATGATAGCTGTTGAACAGTGGGTAGCCCAGCTCCCAGACTTCTTTTGGACAGGATGATAATATCTTTCTCCGGGGTTTTTAGGAACTTCTGATTTGGCTTTTCAAGTACAGGAGCAAATGGACAGCAGGGCTTGTGTTACGTACAAACTAGAGATGTGCACAATTCAACTTGTATATTTATCCGCAGCCTTGGGAAACTGGCCAATCTCTTTCAGAGTCGGCTCCATGCATTATAAAGGGGACTCTAAAAAAAGGAAGTAAACTTTTTCTCCTTTTCACAGAAGTGGATAGAATTTTCAGGAAAAGCAACCCTTCCAAAATGGATCCAGCCTTCCAAATGGTAAGCAGATACATACAGGGGTTTTCATACAGTGAACCTTTAAATTTAGATTTATTTCTTTTGTAAACAAAGGAGAAGTCTATAATGTTTTCATGTTTATTCCAGAATTGGATGCCACTTGCAGGCAAGGTCATCCTTCTGAGGAGATAAAGAATAAAATAAGGGCTGCAATGGTTTGCTCATAAGAGCAGACTTTCATGTTTGGTGGTGGGTGAAACAGGATTCACAGAGGCACTTTGTTAGTGGAGGAGAGAACACTGATCCCCAGGAAAGACTGAAGTGGAGGAAATGTATACCCCCTCTAAGGATCCTGTTAACTCAATGGACTGTTGGTGAAAATGGACATTTGCTTTCACCCCAGACAGATTTTTTGATGCACAACCTCTTCTCATTGGGAGAGAGAGATCTGTCCGTTGACTTAAATAGGGGAAGGAGTTGGTAGAAAAACGGGAGAGGGGAAAATGACACACACAACAACAACAACAACAACAACAACAACAACAACAACAACAAGCATTTTATAGCAAAGGTCATTGATACAGGGTGGTTCTGCGTGCACACACACATCATGGATTTGGGAGAGGATTTCACTTAGGGGAAGGCATAGATCCACTTGAAAAACAAACAAGTTTTTAACCCTTCCCCACAAATTGATGTATACTAAAAACTTGGTGTGCATCAAAAAGAAAGTTCCCCTGCCATCTAGTTAGACAGAGCAACTATATTCTGCAACTGTATCCCTGCGGAGCATGTGTGAATGTGTTGTATGCCTGAAAGCTTCTGAATATATGAAATTAATGCATCATTTCTGAAAACTGGTACTAAGGTCTCTGTGCACTTCTCCTCTGATCCCACATGGCATTCATGACAAATTCGCCCTGAGTTTCTAGATACTACAAACTCTTTTCTGCTACTGAATTCTATTGAGACCTAATAAAATTGTACTGGAGGTTTTTTTAGAGATTGTGTAGACCTTGCACTGGAAAACCCACTTCAGGGTAAAACTAGTTCTGATCTGTTCCTTTGGTTCTTTAAAGGAAAAAAATCCTTAGCTTTACTACGAAATGAATAGTGTAGATCTTACATTAGTAAACAACTTTCCTGCTAATTCTCTTTCAGGATGCAACATAGCAACATTCCTTCAAATGGGCCATTAATGCATAACAGGACCACAAGTTGTGGGAGGCAGAAGGAGGATTTCAGAATGCATCATCCTTTCCACAGGGGCTGAATTATGGATAACACATTCTTAATTTCAGCCAATAGGCTGAAAATAAAAGAATAGCAATGTACATACATAATATTATGTTGTTCAAATTGTGTCAATATTATTTACCTCAAATTTCAATACTTAAATATAATATTAGTACAATTGTGGGGGGTTTTCCAGTCAATCCACAAAAAGATACTTTCAAGTGTATTGAGTCTACAGTTTAAATAGTGACTCTATACATGCCTACTCAGAACTAAGCTCCCTGTTTTTAATAACATTTACTCCCAGGTATGCATGTTTAGTGTTGCAGTCTTTAAAATGCAGTGTTTATTTGAAGCAGGAACTCATACAGCAGTGACACGTTTATAAATATGGAAAGAATTCACTGTAGCTTTTGTTTCTTTGGGTTGTAAGGAAAAAAAAACAACAGCAGAATTGTCATAACCAAACTATTTGCACATCAGGTTTTTAATATTCTACAATTGCACATTATCTCAGGGAAGCTGGAAAGTTGGAAGGCCCTTGAGTATATAATATTTTGGAAGAATTAAATAATATTACCTCTGTACACTTTGAGTCTACAATCCTTGTGTTATTGATTTTATCCTCACAATGAGCTTCTAAAGATGTTGATGGTTTAGACAGAAAACCTTCATAAGCCTGAGGACCATTCATTTCTTGGCAACCTTTCAAGAGCCCCATGTTATTGGTGGATACTGAGGGATGTACAGTGGTACCTCGGGTTACAGACGCTTCAGGTTACAGACTCCGCTAACCCAGAAATAGTACCTCGGGTTAAGAACTTTGCTTCAGGATGAGAACAGAAATTGTGCCACAGTGGTGCAGCAAGCCCCATTAGCTAAAGTGGTACCTCAGGTTAAGAACAGTTTCAGGTTAAGAATGGACCTCCAGAACGAATTAAGTTCTTAACCCGAGGTACCACTGTAACTGTGGACAAAGCAATACATGTGAATTTTGCATCTGTACAAAAGGATAATTTATTCACACTTCTTCCATTAGTACTCAGGCATCTTTGCTGCCTGAGGTGTATGTCTGTGAGGATGTGGCACTGAAACATTTGTATCATCATGCACTGTGTGGTGGGTGAACCAGTCAAGACTTCTTAAACACCAGCCAGCTTCTCCTCCTCCTCTCTTCTTTCCAGTGGCACCCAACCCTAACTTGCACATAGTGTGATTCATTGCTCACTTTGGGGCTTAGTAGGAATTTTTGGCATACCCACTGACTGGCACTGGTGGGTCGGGTTTTTTCACCTACTGTGTAGCACATATGCAGTACAATTAGTTTAAGTGTTTCTCAAATAGGTTGATTTGATCACTTTGGTGAGAACACTCAAGAAGGGGGAAAGTTAAGTTCTGCAAGGTCACCCCTTTTAGGTACCACTCACAGCTGGGGGACCCAGAGGAAAGTTAGGGAGCACTTTTGAGATTATCCTGTGTAACCCATTCCAGAGTTATGGGACTCTGGAGGCGGTGCTGAAGGAAAGCATCCTTGCCCTCAGGGTATGGCTGGAGAAAGAGGGTCAGTGGTATCACTGTAGTGTCATTTCCCGTTGGCAGAATTTGTTGGCCTATTGGCTGCAGGCTTTGCCTGTTATGTTTATCATTAGTTCCCCCATGAATCGTTTTCCCTCTACAAGTGTTGGCGTTTCAAATAATAAAGTGGCCCATAATTCAACCTTGTGTCCAATTCTTTATTTTGTCTGTCAAGTCAGAAGTGCTTACTATCTGAAATGATGACCTTGCCTATTATTTTCTCTCTGGACTACTCTCGGGAGTGTGAATAAGGAAAAGCCATCACGAAGCAGTGAGCCCTGAATTCATGTTAATTTTACAGAGTTCATTTAACAAATCAGGTTTCGATATCATTCAGCTCAAAAAAGTTTGATCTTGGCTTCACAATTAAAACATTCGAGAATTTTAATTATGTAGGAAGATTACAGTTGTTTTTTTCTCATTAAACACCAGCAGGAATGTGCAATAGGTCAAGAATAATCAACAAAAATGGTGTTGTTCTTCAGTAAATGAATAGTTTTTGAAGAATTTCTCAGTTCTTGATTAAAATACTTCTAGAAACCATTTTTTTTACTTGATCACAAAGGGGTAACAGTCTCAAAAATACTTCATCTTTATCATTTCTGCAACAAAGTAATTGCCAATTAAAGGTAACGATATAATCAGTAGATTAGACTAACAGACTTTAGGGCCATAATAATGGGGGGGATGGAATTGTTGTGTTATGACATTATTTTGCATAATTTACACAGTTAAATATCAAGCATTCTTCTTAATATAAAATAAAGTTTTTAAAAGTAGAAGCCCACAGTAGATATCTTATCACCATCCCTCAAGCATAACACATGCTGATAACACTAAAGAAGACTCTTTGCGGATAGATGTAGCCTTAAATTCAATTTCATACATTTAGGTTGTAATTCTATGTACATTTGCCAGGGAGTAAGTCCCACTGAACTGAATAGGACTGCCTTTAGAGTACTCGTGTGTACCATTATTTGCTCATATACAATGTATTAAGACTGTAATCTTAAACACATTTATTAGAGTGAAAGTCTGCTCAAACTCAATGGTACTCTCTTCTGAGCAAACATGTTTAAGATCATGCTGAATATTTTAGTTTGTTTGTGTGTTTCCCTACCTTGCTGTGTTACAGCGCAGATTGGCTCCCATCAGCAGCAGCCCACACAAAGACTTTCACATGTGCAAGGCGTCCCACCTCTCTTTTCCCCCAAATAGGCTCTGAGGGTGTCAGCAGAACCTCCAGAACAGCATGAAAGGGAGGAGATGGATGGATCGCTCTGTATAACAAGAGGAAAAGTTCGCACATTCAAAACAGTGCAAGGCTGAATACCTTCCAGAGAAACTCCAGCTGGTCTACAAGTGGGAAACCAAGGCTGAAATCTCCACTTGGACATAAAACCATGTGCCATCCACTATCATTATGAAGCCTATTTCATGGGTTTAATAAGAATGAAATGTGCTAGCTCCAAACATGCCATTCTGAACTCCTTAAAGAAGAACGGGGGGCAAATGTTATATATAGAACATTGTATCCTGTATTGAAAGGATTGGTGGCATTTTGTAAAAACCAAATTAGATCTACCAGAAAACAACATATTTGCCTTCTTCTGGATTAAAAAGAGGCAGGGTCATAATTATACAGACTTCTATCTAATGTGGACTAAGTAGACAACCCAGATAAGTGTTGTTGTCTTTTTACCTCTCTTCCACTTTTGTTTTCTTTGTCAGCACTAACTTAATATCCATTATTTATTAAATGTAATATCTGACCTCAGACACACTTTTCAAAGGTGCACAGGCCAAAAAAGAAAACAAGGCAGAGTGAGCCCAAAAAAATGCCTATGGTAGCTAAGTCAGCAGATTCAGTACTCTGAGCCATTTGCAAAAATGCAGGTGCACTAATCACTCTTGCCTCAGAAGAAGCACAGCATGCAGTTGGCTCAGGAAGAAGTAAAGGTGACTTCCCTCCCCCTTTCAGGGCGAATACATTTTCTATTTAATTTGAACCACTTCTCATCACACAAATCTGAAAGATAATTTCAACTAATTTTTCCGAGACCCTAGCAAGCAGAAAGGAGGTCTTTCATTGTGTTTAGCATATCAGAAAGATAACAATCTCAAGAGTGTAGCATTCTTGCAGCTTATCTCATGTGAAATTAGTGTACTACAACTGGATCCCTCTCACCTGTCAATTGCTAATCAGATCTAGAAGTAGCATTTAGCAGAACTTCTTTCTGGTTGTTGTTTTTAAATTGTTTAAAGTCATTTGTGTTGTCTGGATCAGGTGCACAATCTGCTGTTTGAGCCAAATGTTTTGCACAGGTGGCTGCAATGGACAAGACATGAATGTTATGTAACACTATGACTTTTATATAATCAAATACATCCTGAAAAAAGGTTTAAAAAAATGCCATATAAATGGATTTGGGAACAATTGGGGGGGGAGGTATTAACAGTATGCTGCCCAGAACCCCCATCCCATTATAGAACTAATACATTATTAGTTGATAAGGAAAATTAATTTCAGCTAAAGACCAAATGTAATGACTACAGATTACTTTATGAGGACGTCATATTTGAAATATCAGAATTAACTTCCCTAGTTTAAAAAAAAAATACATGCAGGAGAAATAGACAGTAAGTTAAAAATAATAATAGAGAGAGCAGTCAGTGATTGAAACTTTGGGAAATCATGAAGTTCTGAGTTTGCCCTTTTTTATTCAACACATTGACAAGGATGCTATTGGATTTCTCATTAGTGCTGAGAGATACTTTAAAAGCAGACTCGCTAACACTAAGCAGATTTGCATGCATGTGGACTGAGACTGTTATTGGAGTCAGGACCTCCAATAAGGAGTGTTGCCACTTTTTTACATGCTCAACTCATGAAAATTAATCAGATGAAGACTTTCACCAACTCCTGTTTACAGAAAACAACTGCCCTGCTTGATGTCAAAGGTACAAGCAAGTAGATTCAGTAAGCTCTTTTGGGTTTTATGGGTTTCAGAGCTGAATTCACTTCACCTTGTAGTCTAGTATTTATATATATGCTTCCCATTATGTGTGAAGGGCACATGTGTTGAATGAGATCGTATTTAATTTTAAAACTCTGAAGCCAAGAAACGATTAGGTTCTACAATTTCTTTAAGAAGTGAATCTAAGGATGTAGGAAGCTGATTTCTACCAAATCAGATCATTGATACATCTAGCACAGTGTTATGTACACTGACCAGTAGCAGTTCTCCTGGGTTTCAGGTAGGGAATCTCCCTCATCCCTATGTGGAGGCACCTGGGATTGAACCTGCTACCTTCTGCATGCAAAACAGATGCCCTGCCACCAAATTTATACATGCCACTCAGACCTAATGGGGAAAGAGCTTTTGTATTTAATCACAAATGACAATCTGATAATCCAATTGTATTTCAACTAAAACAAGTTGAGGAATACATCCATTTGACTACATACGGTACTTTTTACAAAAAGAAGTAACATACTTGCAAATTGGGGTGCTATTGTTATTGTTTACTGTATTTCTTAAATTTATATACCAGCCTATACTTGCAGGTCTCAGGGTGGTTCACAAGATAAAATTACAATATAGAAACACAAAACACATAATCAAAATCTAAACAGAATAGCCAAATAACCCCCCAACACATAAAAACAGTTTAAAACTTTAAAAAACAACAACCCAATTAAAAAGTAGTTTAATTGTGTACACCACATATTAGTTGGAAAAACACTCTGTTTTTAAAGATGTGCGCATATGACAGGGAGCCCAGATCATCTGATTCCCTGGCACATAGGTGCAACTTAAAAAAAAATATGCATGTGCATATTTACATGTTTGAAATCTAATGAATCCAGGGGCCACTAGACAAATACTGGTTGGGTCTTCCGTTCATTAGCATACCTTATTTCTTCTGGATGATGGGAAATTTGTGACAGAGGTACTTCACATGTTTTCTCTCCCAGCTCTCTACCCCCTGCTGGGCAATCCTTCCTCTGGTGCTCCTTCCCCTGTGATTCCAATGATGATTCCCATCCCCACCCCCACCTCAGGCCAATGCTTAATAGCAGCATGGAAGGGTGGACATTTCCATCAGAATTGGAGGAGAGGGAGAGAAGGTTACAAACTTTCCTCCCCCTGCAATTCCCCCTGTGCTGTTCAACAGCCCAGGGAACAACACCTGAAAGTGGTGAAAAGGAGAGTGAACTACAGAAGGATTTTAATCCTTATCAGGTGTCTCCACAAACAAATTTTCTGGCTGCATGGCTGATCTGAAGGCAGCCCTGTTCAGGGAAGTTTTTAGTGTGTGTTGTATTGTGCTTTTAATATTTTTTTGTTGGGAGCTGCCCAGAGTGGCTGGGACAATCCAGACAGATGGACGGCATATAAATAAATATCATCATCATCATCATCATCATCATCATCATCATCATCGGCATGGTATGTTGTGGGCCGCGTTAAATTAGGCAGTGGGCCAGAATCAGCATGGGGAGTGCAATTTGCACCCTTCTGAACAAGAGATGCAGGTGGGGAGGCATGTTCCTTGGAGACTATGCATACTGACCGGCGAATGTGCACATTGCCCAGAGAATGCACAAAACGGGAGGTGTGCCCATTCCACAGAGCCTGTGGGGAAGTTACACATAGTGATAGGGAAATGTGCACAGTTTCCTCTTCAGGGAAGGATTATGTGCAAGACCTGGTGGATGTACATACAGTGGTACCTCGGGTTAAGAACTTAATTCGTTCTGGAGGTCCGTTCTTAACCTGAAACTGTTCTTAACCTGAAGCACCACTTTAGCTAATGGAGCCTCCCGCTGCCGCCGCGCGATTTCTGTTCTCATCCTAAAGCAAAGTCCTTAACTCGAGGTACTATTTCTGGGTTAGTGGAGTCTGTAACCTGAAGCGTCTGTAACCCGAGGTACCACTGTAATGGCCATTTGCTTTGCACACCAACGACTCAACTTATCCCTCCATCTCTCTCCCCCCCCCCAAAAAAAAGACACAGACTTCTTGCAAGGTCCTTAAGCCTTGTGCATTTTCTCCAGGTAAAATTTCCCCGGACATTAACAGGGTGGAGAAGAGCCTTTAAGTGGGGGGAAGCGGGTGGAGAAGCCGCCTCCCTTTTGCTCCGAGAAGGCTGCTAAGGCGACAGGGCTGCAGCGTGAGGCGGCGGCGGCCCCGGCGAAGCTGAAGCGCGAGAAGAGTTGGGAGTGGAGGCGCCCGCTTGAGCAGCAGTCAACAGCTATGATATCGACACGCTCAGCTGCATCTTGTTAAAAGCTTCCTGCGGGTTGGCAGCACGAAATCTTTATTTAAAACACACAAAGTATTGTCAGGGGAGAAAGAAGCGGAAGGGGGAAGACGGCGAGGGGGCGGGTTAGGTTGGAAAGGGGGAATCGACGCGCGCTCTCGGTGAACCCAGCAAGCGAGGGAAGCGAGCGAGGGCAACCGGCAGGAGGAGCACACGCCGTCGGCGGGTCGGGCGCGCCCGAGGCGGGGAGCACCCGCAGGGCGGGTCCTGTTCGGCGCTGCCCTCTCGTCCGACGCGCTCTCCTTCCCTTGTCAAGGCAGCTCCTGGAGGGAGAGCCAGCGCCTTCCTCATATTAATAGACTGGGAATCATCTGTGCTTACACCTGGAAGAGATGGAGAGGGGGGGAGGCGGGAAACCAGGCAGCTCCTCTGAAACCACCCATTCCCAGCCTTCTTAAAAGTGGTGACTAGGGTCATTAGCACCGTGAAGGTGTATTATTTTCATGCCTTATTAACTGCTTCATCGTCCGGGGTGGCGGGGGCAAGAGGAGATAAACCCGCCAAGGAGGGAGGGAGCGGCGGCGGGTTTTAGGACAGCAGGGAGCTGGCCGTTGTATCTGAGCGTAACGGGATAGCGGAGAGAAGGTCCGTCCGTCTCTGGACCCCGTTTCCCCTCACGAGCGGAGCGCGCCTCGAAGTGCGCCGGCGGGGGAAGAGGCGCGAGGCAGAAAGTTCATGGAGATGTATACTCTCTCAGAGCTTGTCTTTTCGCAGGGGGGGGCAACCTCCCACCCCCCCTCCACTCCCACCAGCCAAATCGCGGGTCTTATAGGAGGGGGTCACACCAAAGGGAGAGGCGGAGTTGCTTCTTGTCAGGACTGAGAGGAGCGCGGAATCAAGTGGCGCCTGAGGTGACAAGCGTGAGAAAAGGAGGGTCTCTTTCCAGCGAGGCCGCCTTTGTGTTACACGTGTCGTCCCCCCCCCCCTCCCCACAAAGCATTCCGACACCTTCAACCTGCCGCTACCCCTCTTCTCCCCACCCCTTTCTTGGTGGTAAAGCACCAACAACCGTCTCGAGACGATAGTTTTTTTTGTTTTTTCCCCGCTCCCTGGGCGGTCCTCAGAGCGCCCCCCTCTTCCTTTCCCCTGCGGCTTTTGGCCGAGTGTAGGCAGGCACCGGCGAGCGCGAGAGGAAGCAAGCAAGAAAGCGCCTCGCCTCGAGCCACTGCCAGCCATCAAGTGGCTCGTTAAGGAAATGCAGGTGAGCGTGAGGAGAGCGGCTTCAGCTGCTGCTGGTAGCGGCGGCGGTGGGGATGAGCCCTAGCGAGGGAAAGAGAGAGGAGGTCGTCTTTGCGCGTGCAAGGAAGGGGACGCTTTTTGTGGGTGCGTTGCTGCCGCCGCCGCCGCTGCCGCCTCCTTTCCCTCTCGCCGGCGGGAGGAGCGCGCCGCTTGCCTCTCTCTCCCCGCGCCCTGCGTGGCTTTCTTCGGAGGGCTGCTCTTCCACAGCACCGGCGTCGACTCCCCGCTCTCCGTTGGCTCCGCTTCTGCCAAGGAGCTCCTGCCTCCGCGCGCGCACACACACAAACACACACACACTCCTCCTCTCGCCGTCCCTCGCCTTTTATTTATTTATTTTGCCCCCTTTCTTTCTTTCTTTTTTTAAAAAGAGAAATCTTTCTCCTCGCCACCACACTCCTCCTCTTCTCGGGCAGCCTCAGCGCGAGGGGAGAGTTGCAGGTACCGTCTTCTTCTTCTTTGCGCCCTGGCAGAGCGGCGAATTGGGCACGGCGCGCGCGAGAGAGAGAGAGAGAGAGAGAGAAAGACCCTCTCCTGAGTTATTTATGGAGGGGTGGGAGAACGGCACCCGCTTCGCAATTGCGAGGAGAGAGGGAGGGGGGAAGGAGAGCACTTGAAGCGCCCGCCTGCCTCTCGCCCCTCCTCCCTCTCGCGCTCTTCTCCCCCTCCCTCCCCCGCACCCAGCCCTCCTCGCACCCGCAATCTTCTCTCGGCACCAAAACAAACCTGCTGGGCGTGTGACATGTGGTTGTCTTTGCAGTTCATTCGTGGCCTTTGTGGAATAGGAGCACTGCTCGTAAGGTGACCGGCAGGAGCGGAAAGGAAAGACTCCTTAAGATTTTCCGGAGAGGTCCGAGCTGGCTGCATTTAGTAAGTCGGTTTTCTTTCCTCCTAGACTCTTTATTTTGTGTTTTGTCTCTTTCATCCCGTCTGCCCCGTAAGCAGATGCGATGCTGTACATACAACATCGCGAGTCATGTAACTTAGGGGCGGCGGCGGCGACCATTGGTAGTGTGCATGGGGTGGGGTGGGGGGGAAAGAGTGCATTGAGCTTTTTTTTATTCCTCCTTTTTCTATATCGTGAAGCTCAAATGTCAGAAGAGTTACAGGAGCAATGCTGTTGCTTTTGCTGGAGATGTTAAGTCCCGAGTTAGGACATATAGGAACATTCATCTGAACCAGCCTCCCCCCCCCCCCCCGTTTTCCAACAAAGAGATGCTCTTCCGTAGACACCTAGAGGATTTTAAATGGAAAGGTAGCACTAGGTGTCAGTTAAGTCTTCAAGTACCAATACATGGTAGCAATATAGTCTTGTGGTTTACTTGCTTGGATACAGTTTGTCTTTACCTTAGCCCCATTCTTGGCTACCCTTGCCTTTTGAGACAGATTCTCAAATGTTAAGCACTGCCTACATCAAAACAGTGTTTTGATTTGAAAGTGGCACACGCAGGACACAACTTAGGCTCCAGATGCGGTGTTATTTTGTGCTGAGAATCTGTGTGTCCTGTGGGAGAATGAATTTCTACAAGGCCATGGAGGCTGTGTGACTGAGGTTAGTTAATGACAAAGAAGTAAAAGCTTTGCCTGACACAAGGGGTACCATCTTGGAGCCTAAGAAACATCTCTGCATATAAAAAAAAAGTTTTAAGAGCCTTATTCCACTTGGGTCAGACAGACGGATTGTAGCTGGTTTGGTTTAGGTTTCGTTGACCACCTGAAGGGGATTCTGAGGATTAACTTATTGCAACTGGACAAAATAATGAGCAGTGAACATAGCCAATCCAAAATAAGAGTGTGTACACACAAACACATATACAGAGAGAGACTATGTTTTCAAATATTTAATAAAACCTTTGTCAGTGGAAATAGAGTTGAGTCAGTTCTGAATGTACTAGGTTGAATCAATAACATCTCAGCATTGTTTGTTATTGCCAAATGGATTTTGATTAGAATAATTTTGTGCTCCTAGGCAAAAAAAATTGGTACATGCTGTGGATCGCAATATCTACAGTCATGAATTAAACTCTCTTTTCTTCCAAAATAGAAACTACCTGTCTCATGAAAGAAGATGTGGCAGCAAAAATTATTTAATATGAGTAATGCTTTCATTGTTTTAATATTCCCAAGGTATTGAGGATTCACTATTTTCAGAGTTCCAATACCCTAGACAAACTATATTGAACATGCCTTGCTCCCAAGTTCAAGTGTGACCATTAATGGTTGATTTTGAAAGTTTCCTCCTTATACTACTGCCAATGGCTGTACTGAAACATGAAAGTTTTATTTCTTGCAAAACTGGTTTTCTCAGTAGCATTTCTAATCATATTTGTAATATGCACTGTGCTAAGGCCAATTAAGCAAAACTGGCTTAAGATATTAATACTAGCACAAAGTATTGCTTGGCATGTACAGTTAAGTCAGAACTGCTTACAGTTACCATAAGCATAATGATGGGAGTACAAGGAGAGCATAGATTGCTAGTTCTAGGAAGAATGAATTAATGTTGGCTTCATGGTAGCTGGATTAGAATAGTTTTAAACAGCAGCGTTTGTGGCCATTTAAAGGTTATTTAATGGTCTTAGAAACATGAAACGACTGAATGTAAGAGAGCTTTTCTTGCAAAAAATAAGTGTCTTGTCAGGAATTGTATTGAGACTACACGAGATGGTCAGGTTCGGTTGGCTTATTAATAAAAGTGGTTCGCAACACATTAATGTATTCAGCCAAGCCAAGGGATTTGTTTGCTAGTTTTGCAGAATATTGTTTAGCACAGCAGTGCTGACTATTGTTGTTTGAGACTAGGATGCATTATCATTTTTTTGAAGTATTTCCTGGAAACTTTTTCTTCTTTTTTTGGCATGTTCTTTGAATGAGCACACATCTGATGGGAATGCTGAACCCTGTCTTTGAAAATTATATTTATATGGCTGGAATGACTTGATATAATTTTCCTGAAATGTATACTTGTGCATATCATGTTTAATATCATGCAATTACATTTTGATAATATAAAATACAGGTGAATAAGAAACTGTTGTGGGCCAGTGCATTAGGGCACAGAGGAATTATGGGGGTAAAACCCTCTTCCCCTTTTGTGCTGTAAAAGTACTTGCATTTTTGAAGAGGATAGAATAAAGTTGCTGGTGTCAGCAGTAATGCATTTCATTATGCAATTGTTCTTGTTATTCAGATCAGATAATGGCCTGATGAAATACATAAGCAGTCTACAGGGAATGAATGATTAATTTCTCTAACGTGTGCTTACTATAGGACTTCTAATAAAGTACTGTCTACCAGTCTTGCTTACAGTTGCAGTTAGTGGAGAAAAATAGTATTCTGTACTTACTGTTGTTGTGTTAGTAGCACTCATTTATTCTGTTAAATAAAAGAGAATCCTGAATTCAATAAGTTTGGCCTAATTTGTAAGAATAATAAGGTACAGCGATGACCCGCCAATTCATTTTGTGTAACCTGTGGGTGTTCTGAATAAGCAAAAAGCAAGCAAGCATAATGCTCATGTAAAAATGGCATATGAAACATGTTGTTAAACACAGAATGTCTAGATATTTCTTATAACTAGGTGTACCTTTTAATAACTTTCTTCCCAAGTTAAAAACAAGCAAACATCCTAACATAACTACTAATGACTCGAACACAAAGCATTCTACCAGTTTCAGGGGGTACTCTTGAAAATTATTGAAAGTATTCAGTAAGTTAGATTCTTATTGTTTCTCGTCCATGGGCATTGCATTATTAAAAGTTTTATGTTTAGTATGTGTCATGAAAATCGACTAATCTGTTTAGGATAAGCCGTGAGGATTCTTTTTCTTTTTGGAGCAAAAGAATTTAATTTGTGAAATCAACTCCATGAAAACGTAGCATAGAGATGTTAAGAATATCAGCTGTTGGAGCCGGTTAACAATGTAAGGTTTCACTGAGTTCATTCCAGCAATCTGCTGCACCCCCACCCCACCCCAATAGTTATTGTTGGAGTGATAATTTTAAGCTGATAATTTTTTTACCTCCAAGAACTAGGAGATAATTCATATACTTTAGAGGTCTTTCAATCCATTTTACATTTGTCTCCCTCCCAACAAACAGATGCTTTTTATCTTTTAAGTAAAGCATAAAATGCATTTTTGTTTTTGAAAGTTTTCCTGGTTTTCTTTCATCAGCATGAGATTCGATTTTAATAGTTTTCTGGTAGGATCTTTGTTGAAGTTGATAAAGAACTGTTTATTTTAGGCAAAATTAAACTGAAGAAATAATTGCATCATTTGGCAAGGCTCTAAACCTTTCTGGGTTTGTAATGTAAATTTCAGGGTGTTTTTCTATATAAAGTGAGCACACCCACAATCAAGAAGGTAAAGGAAAGTCTTGCTCATAATGAGTATCTCAATAATAATGTTTTGGATTAGCACAATATAATAATTATTTTTGAAATTCTAAGAACAGGACTTGTGCAGCTTAGTCTTATATATCTACTAAAAGATCATTGTCAGTTCAATGGGACTGATGCTCAAGTAAGCATGCATAGGATTGCAGCCTTGGTATATGAGGTACTTTTTATGAGTTTTGTAGTAATAGCGGCTTTGATACCATAACAGTATATGTATTATGTAGTGTATTTGTATATGGTGACCTGAGACAATACTATAAAGTGCAACGCTAATATTTTTAGATACATTACCAAGTCAACATGTTTTAACCGGCAAACTACAGTACTGTGTTGTGGATGAAACTGGGTTCTCCAGTTTATACTAAGATGTATCAATTGAAGTTCAGCTGAGCATTTGGCCCTAGTTAAGTTAAGCAATTGGCCTATTAAAAATTTAAAGAACCACTTCTATTAATGCTATCATTTATCAAATTGCAGTGAATTTTTCAGTTGTTGGCCACTGTTAACTAGAAGTGCAATTCCACAAATTGCAGCTGCTATTAAATAAGTTTGATGTCTTGTGGCAAGTATTCATGATAAAAGCTGCAAATAATTCAGTTTTATCAAAATAAATGATACAAAAATTCAAAGCACAGTATGAACAATGCTCAAAAATGATAACTAATTTGTTGTAAAGAAGCTGTGTAGAATGCCTGCTAGCAATGAGCAGTGTGACATCCTATTCATGATTAATAGATATGTTTTATGGGCCCCATCCCTTAATCTCTAGGACTGTAAGTGACAATAAGATTAGTTTCTATGTATTAGGAGTCGTGGATCAAGTGTTCACAGAGCATAATTTTATGTAGGTGGCAATTTGGACAACTTTGGACTGGGGAGCTATGTACTGTAATCTTCATATGGGTTTGGTATGTAGAGATGATATATTTGAGCAAATCTAAATTGCATAGGTAAAATGATTCTAATGACACTTCATCAACTGAAATATCTACCATGACAGTGATATGACCTCTTTATTAATTCAATTACTTTGTAGAGCGATAATATATTGAAAAGTTTTACAGTAAAGAATGCAGTCACATGGAGCACGTTGTACTTCAAACATCCTTAACTAGACGCGTAATACCTGGATTTTAAATTGAGCTGATGGCATCAGAATGTAAAATGCAATTCAGGATTTGGCGCCATCCCCAAGTATCAGATTGAAAAATGACTTGCTGTATACTGAAACTCTGTAAATTAAGGCATGCAAACACTATGTAACATGCTTTAGGTAAGACGCAGAGTTGCAAATTTGGCCTTTGGTTTTTTCCCTTCCAGGTTGCTCTTTCCCTTGTGTGAAACATGAATGAGAGCAGGATATTTATTGTGCAAACTGGAATTCAAGACTTAAGGCAGAATAAGGCTGAAATACATATACATACCTATTTGGTATGAAATCTTATTGGGCACAGCGGGGCTTCAATCCGAGTAAATATGTATAGATAGCCATAGATTTGGTTTAAAAACTAATGACCAGAGTTTCAATTCTTCCGAATAAGATATAATTAAACAAAGGGTGGGGGGCTTTTAGCTTGTTGTGCCCAAGTTTTTACTAAGCCCTGGAAAGAAACATGAGAAGCAATTGATCATGCCTGCTTTGAGAGAGCACCTAAGCACCTGTGCTTATGCCAGGTACCTTGACTGCTGTACTGATAGATGTCCTCCAGTTTCTCAGTTGTGTTCCTTCTCTGAGAAAGAGGCGTCCACCCACCAGCACCTCTTCTCAGGCCAGTTGAGTATTTCTTTAGAACATCCGTTGGTGTGGAGACCTGAGCTTACAGTATTGTTGTGAGATGGCTAAGGATAGTGGTAGTAGTTATTATTATTATTATTATTATTATTATTATTATTATTATTATTATTATTATTTATACCCCGCCCATCTGGCTGGGTTTCCCCAGCCATTCTGGGTGGCCTCCAACAGAACATTAAAATACAATAACCTATTAAACATTAAAAGCTTCCCTAAACAGGGCTGCCTTCAGATGTCTTTTCCTTTTTTTTTTTTACATGTCCTTTTCTTTTTTTCATTATTTTAAATTAATTAAAACATATGCAACAGAAAAACAAAAAATAAAACAAACAACAAACATTTAGAGAATGGTCTCTGAGAACAGCAACAAAATGTTGTCAAAGTATGTATTGCTAAGACCACCACCATTTTAACAAACACCAAATAATGGATAGGGTACCATCCTTTGCCCGGATCGTTGGCCATAAAGAGAAATATATATTGTATCAGTGGCAATTATGGCCTACAGGAGTTTATATATTACATGTGTTTTTCTTACCGGTCAAAGTTTATCCAGCACTCTGCAACCTCCTTGGTGGTGCATTTTCCTGATCTCAGAAAGCTCCATGGAAGGAACTATCTCATGACACCTTCCTCTGGGCTTTGATTAAACATGGGCCTCCAGGAAAGCTGTAGAGTTCAGACCACTGGTGAGATTATTTGTAGAATGAAAGAGTGTGGACACTCATAATCACCCCCTTGACCATCTCAAAATTAAGGTAAATACATATAAAATATTGAAACCCATCCATAGGAATTTAGCTTAACATATGCTCTCTCCTTTGATAATCTCCAAATGCAATTTTCTCATGTGGAGAATGATTTTTCTTTCTTTTTTTAATACAGGATGACAGAGCCATATTTCCCTCAAATATTGTGCTTGATGTTTCCTTTTCTGCACAGCCTACTATCAAATACTGTATTTTTATGGAAAATAACATGTTGCATTAAGTGTTCTCTTCAACAGAGAATACACCTTGCCAATGCTGGAGTCCAGATGATAGGCTTGTTAATATATGGGCATTCACTGATTGCATTAACGGCAACTGAAAGCCAGTGTAGGATAACAGCTATTTCAAACTTGGTGAACAGAATAAATATTGGTGATCCTGAGGGGGTCACATAATCTAGGTGAAGCATTGCAGGACTGCTGAAAGTGAAGATACGCAAGGGAACTTTATTTTGCCTAGGCAAGATTTATCTCCTTCAGGTCCGCCCCCCCCCCCAACTCCAAATGCTCAGCTGGACAAGCCTCTTTTAATAAAAGTTTCTGTGACTCATAGCTATTTGTCAAACTCCTGCTAACTAATGTTGGTAGTCTTATTCAGCACTTCATATGCTTTGACCAAGGAACTTAAGACATTCTCCTTGAATTGAACTTATGGTTAAAATGTGTTGGTGACTTCAGCTACAAGAGATGGGAACAGGGTAGTTAACTCCAGTTTCATATAAAAATCAGGGTGGGATTGATCACATTGGATACAGGACATGATGAAACACAGAACTGGAAGTTACAATTCTTTATGATTGTATGTTTTTATTCTAAGTTTAATAATTATAATTCTGCCTGTCTTTGGCAAAAGAAGAGCCCAATATAGCTATAACAATATCAATATGGTATATTAGTACAATCAATTCCTGGTTAAGAGGACAGGCACACACATTTTCTGCATATAATTTTATTTTATTTTATTTTGAAATAAAAATGCAGGAAGCAGAACACACACACACACACAACTATAACAATACAATTAAAGGAATAAATAAACTAATTAATTCTAATTCTAATATAATTAGAATCACTTATGAGACAAGTGAGTTAATGACTATATATATATATATATATATATATATATATATATATAATGTATGCATCGTTGTCAGAAGAAAATATAGCTAACTGCATTCCACTGGAATTTTATCAGAAATGTGAAGTGTTTCTGCACATGAATTAAATGGGAACCATGGTGCCATAAACCACACACACACACACACACACACACACACACACACACACACAAGGATTCCTGGCTTGCTTTACTTTCTGAGTAAATTTTATATAATGATTGTCTCCCAAACATAATGAATTTATTGCTGTTTAGATGGTTGATTTGGAGGCTTCCAACTGCATGCTTTACACATCTTTGATCCTGTATAGCACTGTTTAAGAAGGTCTTTGTGTTAGGAATCTAGGGTTATTGGGTTCAAAATGATGAATAAACATATCTTTTGGGATTACTGAGATCTAATGTGGATAAATTCCTAGCAGTGATCAGAACCCAAGTTCCCATCAAAGGAGAAAGTATGAACTAATCTGTTTGCACCTTACATCAATACTGGCTATAGTTGGGATGTATTATAGGAAGTCTTGCCTACTGAGAACTTTCAGTTGTATCTAGCTTTGGGTTGTATAGCAGGCATGGTGTAAATACACTCCATCTGATGGTTTGAGTAACATATATTACATCTTTGTCATCTGTTTCTATGGTAAAAATAATTACAGTTCTTTTCTGGTATGGGCAGGGGGAATTGCTCTGAATATTTTTGGGAAGGAGTTGCCACTTTCCTTACTGAGTCTCACTAGGAAGTGCAGCTAGTGGGAAGCTGTGGAAGAGCCTCATGTCACTTCCCAGAATGCCTTGCAAGTGATGGGAAATGATGTACTGTAGTATCACTGGCAAGTCATTCAAGGGAGTGTAGGGGGTGAGAATCTGAGAAGACAGTATTACACCCACCAGGAATAGTGTGCAGTTTTCTTTTTTATGTTAAAAAAGCAAGTAAAATCAGAAAGCCTTTGCTTACCTTGAACAAGGTTAAGTGGCAGCCCCCTCCAGAACCCCCTGCCCCATAGTTTTTCATGGTTTTCATATCACCCACCCAACAAATTGTTAAAATAATTTTTTAGCACAGATCTACTTTAACTACAAGTGATAATAGTGTATACTGTAGCAAATACTGTCTTGCCATTCATTACAAAAATCTATGCTGTTGGGTTGTCAGTGAAAGGAAGAACTTCTCATGTCATTATCCAAATTAGCTATGCTAGAGCTTCACTTTTTAATGATTGTATATTTTGGTAATAAACTTTTCACACCATTATGACATGGCTTTTCATGGCAAACCTATTTCCTTACTGAATCTCTTTTGAAAAAACAAACTCATTTGCATTTATTCATTTCAAATTTATTTCCATAGAGTTCTAATAATTCCACTTCAATAGTTTCAAGAATTTTCATTGGAGGGCAGTGACAGTTAATTTATTTAGAGATTAATAGTTCTTATTTAAGAGAAAGGTGTATACCAAAGTTTGATGCTCTCGAAGTGTGGACTTAATTTTTTTAGGTTGTCTAATAGAACCAAACATTGCTGCAGAAAGATTCCCTAGGTATTATAGTTGCCCTACTCATTGATTATGTACTCAGAGAATGATATCCAACAAATATTGATTAACTGCTGGGAGGGAAGCCTGAAAATACATAAGCAGGGCCCAACTAGATCAGATGAAAGTTCAAGGTAGTCCAGCATTTTGTTCTCACAATGGCCCACCAGATACCTATGGGTAACCCACAAGAAGAACATGTATGCAATGGCACTCGACCACCCGTGATACCCAGGAACTGGTAGTCGGCGCATACTCCATAGCCATTGTTACTAGTAGCTACTTACAGCTTTATCCTTCAGGAATTTGTCAAATGCTCTTTTGAAGCTATAGAAGTTGGTCACCTTCACCAAATCTTCGGGTAGCAAGGCAACCTAGAACTTTTTCTTTAAAGCCCAACCTAATTTTGGACCTCATTGCTGGCTTGTTATGATGAGTATGCCAAGTTTCCTACCAGACATTTGTAGCATGAATGTAAAATGTGGCGGCGAAGGGAGTGAGCGAGTGCCAACCAAAATCTCAGTTCCCACTTTTTTGCCTCACTTATCGCTCTTTCATTTCTGTCCTGTAATTTTTGTTTCAGCTTTACAAAGAAGAATAGGGTTCTGTTCCAGTAATGGTTCTTGTCTACAAAAGCTAGAGAATGAATGTGAAGAGCAGCTTTCATCTGCCTTCAAAAACAAGGGATGTAAATCTTCAGACTATACAAATGATGCTCATTTATGTGAGAGCTAAATAAATTACCCATAGGATCTGAAGTGCCATGAAGGAGCATAGACATTCTGGAAATCCTTGACCTTCCCGCCAACTTTTATGCTATGTTGATATTTTGAAAATTAGGAAGTAAATTTGAAAGGACAAAAGGATAGCTCCTTAAGTGGAAATATGTTAACTGACTTCTTTAATAGTCACAAACTTTAACATTGAAATGTTGCATATTGGGTTTCCCAGCTAGATGGGGGGAAATGGTTTAGGTATAAGTATTGGGTGTGTATTTGTATTGTTTTAAAAACCATTTTTGGTTTTTCCTACATGGATGTGAATCACATTGAGACTTATGTCAAAGCTGATTTTTCAGTCTTTCTTGTGAGAATACGTTACCTTTTCATTTATATTGTTTTTGCTTGTACCTACAATAGCTGTCCATGGCACTTAGTGATGTCATTGCAAAGGCAAATCTAACAGATTATATAGCATTGTGCAGTCATCCCCTGATAGGCACCCCTATCATTTATTTTATTTATACAAATATTTATATACTGCTATATCACAAAAATGTATCAAAGTGGTTTACAACAGTAAAAATATGCCTTGCTTAAGAAGAAAGAGGCTGCTGTCGGGGGGAAACTAGGGCTTATGCAACCATATCAAGACCAAAAAAAAGTTGTCAAACAGTATTCTAAAGATGTAAATATTTGCATAGCTAAGATGCATATATCTATCTACTCTCTCTCTATATATATTTATATTTATATATATACATATACATATACATATACATATACATATACATATACATAGATAAAAATAACTTATTAGATATATAACTAATTAGATATGAAGCTTATTAAAGATACATAACTTATTAGAATCACTATTTTAAATCCAACAATTAAACTGAATAAGATATGGCACAGTCCTAATAAATACAAATATGCAATCTGAAGTTTTGTGATGGAGAGCTCATTCTGTATGAATTTCTTTTAAAATAACAGAAGGCAAATGGTGAAATCCAATCAGGATTCAATGAAAATGAACACCCAGTTAAGTGTGTGTTGTTTCGGCAAGTATTGATATGCTGGCCATTGTGCCTACAACATCTAAAGATTTCTAAAGTTTCCACCCTGAGGCCAGCCTATTGATTCACACACTACTTATATTTTAGGATGATAGTCCTGCTTTAAGTTCGGAGTATATGATTAGGTGCAAGACAAACTGTGAGTCGTTTCTTTGTAATTATAAGTGAACTTTCTCCATTCATTTAGAGGTAGTGATTTACTTCATAGGTAAGCTTTATTTAGGCATCCAGTTTGCAAGAGTATGAGCAAACATGCCAGGGGAAGTAGATGCATGATGTGCTGCTAAACTCTGCTCCTTTCAGTATATCACCTTTGTACTGTTTCTCAACCCTCTGTAAGTAGGAGGGCAGATGTCTGTTGCATGAGCTTCCATGAGTAGAGGAGGTTTCCCATTTCTGATCTTTGCCTTCAAATTCTTAGAGGTCTGTGAACAGTACAGTGGTGATGCACTTGAGGGCACAGAGCTTGGAACCTCCTTTCCTCCCCTTCACATGTTTACTTATGCTCTTGAAAATTGAACCTCCAGCCATAAGGGTTTGCTGCAGTGTGTTTTCCCTGTTTCATCTGATGAAATCATCTGGCATCCCTGGAAATGCATTGTTTTCCAAACATGAAACATAAACAAACATACAAGTGAAAACCAAAATTATGTTAGATGGCATTTATTCAGCATAAGGGTCAGAGAAATTCAATAATATCTGAAGATGCCCAAAGAAAAAGTGTCTGCATTGATATGTCTGTATCATATCTGATATCTGCATAGAGAACTTTGAGTGGCATTTATATCTACTGAGCTAGGAGGCCTCACTGCTTGCAAACAACTTTATCACAAAAAGTCACGCTCAGATGATTTTCCACCACACTGTGGGTGAGAAGTCAGAGAGCTATAATTGCATGATTGGTCTAATGAAACACAAGGACCAAAGGAACTGAGAAGTGCCAGGTGGGTGCGATTCAGTAAATATATATATTTGTGGGTGCTTGTGTTAATAAAAATGTAGAAAACCTGTGTGCTTTATGAGCTTTGTGTGTGTGTAACTGCTTTTAATGAATCAAAATTAGGCACAATATTTGCAAGCAACAGATCTTTTTCTCTTCTCCTCCCTTCTATAACTACATTTCTGTAGCAATTACTCTGGCAAAAGCTGTAAAGCTATTTGACAGAAATAGGATCAAATTGGAGCTTTTCTTCACTTGCTTCAAATCAGAATGGCATGGATAGTCTGAGAAGAACAGGGCATGGGAGCACTAATCCTACACTCTCAACCATTCTCACTTTTTTCTTGCTGTGTCTGCACTGTTTTTTCTAAAGAGTGACTGTCATGCACAGCTCTGATCATGATGTTGGAGAAGCCTGCTCCAAGCATCCTGATACCATGTTTTGGAGTAGTTATGTGTCAAACAAGGTGGAATGGTGCTAGATCTCTGGTTGGATTTCCCGCTGGGTTAGAGCTATGGTTCTCAGGGAGAAAGAATTTGATGTATGCCATAGGGTAATCCATAACAATGCTTGAAATTAGCCAGGTGGATTCTGCCTGACATCTCCACCATCTGTGGATCATTCGATCTGCACTGTTTTTACACACTAATGCCACATCCTGTAGAATTCCACCAGCTATATTTTATTTGTACAATTGGAATGAATTTCAGGAACCAAAATGCTTTTTCCCCCAGGAGCAGTCACCATTAAGGAAATGAGGTTGGAACAGGCCAATATATATGTGTTCCTCTCCCTGGATCAAGTGGCTTTTCTTCTTTAAGTTGTCAGTGTTCTTAACCCAGCTCAAAGTTGTCATCTGAACTGGCCAGATGTTTAACTGATAATCAACCCCAGTCAGTCCATCATTTGAAAAATAAGACTTTAGAGCCGTCTTACCCAAAAATGTCAACTAAACTTTGGAGAACTGCTGCCAGGAAGTGTAGGTAATTCTGAGCTAGATGTGTCAACGATCTAACTCAGTTTCAAACAGGTTTCTGTGTTACTTAGCTAACAAAATGGATGTTTTATGAACTCCCATACTATTCCTCTGTCTGCACTTTGTCACTGTAGCTACTGCAAATGACCTGAAACTTTCTGAAGTGACAGCTATAGTAGTGAGTGACTGAAGTGAGCAGAAGCACCCTCTGTGTCTTTAGTGTCATAAATTCTGGTTTAGCAGATTGTATGATAGACAGAAATCTGTATATCAGTGCTCATCAGCTGGACTCACAATTGCTGTAGCAGGCTTTGCACGTGCCTCTTTCTAATCCTGTTGTTTGATTTTCTCAAGTTGTGTTTCATTCACTATTTCACATTTTGGAGACGCCCATGGTGCGTCATTCTTTCTGTTGGACTTTCCCCACAAAAGGTTTTGGGAAATTTAGTCTTTTTCATTCATAGATTTATGTGGATAATTTTATCATTTACGCTGCCACTTGTTGCTGAGAGTATTCTAGTAAATAGACTATTGTGCACCTGGCATAAAAATCAGTAAATACTTTAAAAGCATTCTTCCTTGATCCTAATCCAGGGTCTCCAGCTTTCTCTGTTCTCTCAGTATTTTTTATTCTTTTTCATTTTTGCAGTCTTATCATTTCTGCATCTCCCCAGAAAAGAGACATATATTGACTGCCTGGTACATAACTTTCCCCTTTCCCCAGGATTTTCATTTAATGGTAGGGGTTCTTAACAGGTGTGCACACTGGATCCTGAGCTTTGGATTGCAGGCATGTTATGTCACACTCTGGGACTCCAGTAAAGAACAACCTACAGCAACAGATACCTTTCACCACTGTGATGTTTTATCCTAGTAAAGTTGGGTAAAGACAGAAGATATGTCTTTAAGTCTGGCAGTAGGGTTAAAAAATGTTGCCTGGCAGCTGCAGTATTTTGGCAACGTGGAGATACTTGAGCATAGATGATAGTGTGTGAGGCTGAGCTAAAGCTGAAGAGGTGATATGCTTAAGAAGCTATGCATGTCTAGAATGGAAATTGTAAAAATCGTGACCCCAGAGGCAATAGTTAAGAGCAGTAGGTAGACTCTTGCCTAGGTCTGGTTCTACCACAGACCATTTCCCTCTGTGATTTTAGACGAGGGCTGCTGTGGCTATCACAGCTTGCCCCTTTCTATTGGAATGCATGCTTTGCTTTGCTAGGAATGCTTTGCTTTGCCTAATGGAGTTTTGGCTTGTTTTCAGCCCAGGGAGCAGTATTGCTCAAAGGTGGCATAGAATAGTAGACATAAGTGAAGCCATGTGAAAGGAGGTAAAAATAAGAGGAAAACAAAACTGTATCAGTTGCCACTGACTTACAATGTATTAAGTGTAATTCTGAAGGAACAAATATGTTTCAATTAATGCCCCCTTCCTTCTTTACCACAATTGGTCTATTCCTTATGACACCATTGATGTACTGTGTATGGGTCCTCAACTCTTGAGTGTTGGCCTCCCCTTACTGTCACTATTGATGGGTAGACCATATCCTACTTTTTAGCATAGTTGTTATTCTAATTAAATACACATCTTACAAGAGATACTATGTGAAGCATTGCTATTTGTTTTAAGCAGCTGAAGATGATGGGTTTGTTTGTTTGCTGTTTGCATATTCTTCTGTACCTTCCTCACTATATTTAAAAAAAGGATTGGCAGTACCCTGAAGCAAGTTGTTGGAGGGGTTAAACTTACCTTCCCTGCAGCGAATGTGGTCATAAATTGTGAGCTGTGCTGTCTGTGCAGGCAGGAGGAAAACGGGGTGTAACTGGTGATTACCCTGCAGCATATATTTAATTTCATGCAACTCATGGGACAATCAAGTTGGAATGGGTTGCTGCTGTTTTGGCTTCTTCACACGAGGGAAGTGGTGGTTTGAAGTTGAAGGAGTCAGACTATGTTCTGTCAGCATTTCCACTTAGGTTGCAACTAGGAGGAGAAGGGAGATATACGGTTCCCATATGAGAAGGATCTCCCTGGATGTTATGGCTGCCTGGATGAGATTACTGTCACTGTAAACTTAGGAAATGTCGAGTTGCTAGATATTGCAAAGGCCTAGGACAAGTATAGGCAAACTCGACCCTCCAGATGTTTTGGGACTACAATTCCCATCATCCCTGACCACTGGTCCTGTTAGCTAGGGATCATGGGAGTTGTAGTCCCAAAAATCTGGAGAGCTGAGTTTGCCTATGGCTGGCCTAGGAGGTAGAGATTTGGATTTTAAACTCCCAGCTACCCATGAAGCTTGTTTGGGTGATTTTGGGCACATCCATAGCTTTGAAACAGCTCTTGCAACAAGAAAATGAGTGGGCAATAAAACTGATATAGGAAAAATGACAGATAACAAGGTTTAAAACAATGTCTTAACATCAACAAAGGAATTCCAACCTCTGAGTTGTTTTTAGTTTTAATGACAACAATGTAAGCAGGTGTCTCTCTTAGTGTAGATTAGAGAAAGTAGCCTTAGTCCCCCTCCACCTGCTTTCTTAAACAAATGTGACCTGTTTTCTTGCTAACACCTCTTCTCTTGTTCTTATTTTTCTAAGATGCATGCTTAAAGTCTGCATAACAAAACATGTTGTGCCTTTACAACTAGAAATTTGAAAACAATTCAGCCATGAATAGTCATGGGAATTCATTAATATTAGACACATTCTGATAAGTATCTGATGTATGATATCTTCCCATTCCCATAATCTCCAGTGTGAATGCTGCATAGGCTGATATTAGATAAAAGGACTTTAAGTGTTAATTGGATTATTTTCCTCCCAAACCTCTAATGTGTGTGCCTTTCTCCCCAATACCTTCCATTGCCTGCTGAGTTAACTTCAGTGTGCATTTAGTTGCAAATGAGAAATCTGAACTTGTAGAAAGTGCTAGACAGAATGGCTGTGTGATGCAAACATGACCACTAGGGAACTTTGTAGAACTGCTAGGCTACTTGTTACAAGAATAATTGTGTGCCTTTCTACAGTGAAGTTTTGAAGAATAAACATTGGCCTGGAGAATCCATAAGCAAACTGAACCCGATGTTATTAGAATTAAAACATCTCAGGTGGTGAGATGTAAAGTCATGTTAGGTTTGTTGTTGTTGTTTAATTGTTTAGTCGTGTCCGACTCTTCATGACCCCATGGACCAGAGCACACCAGGCACTTCTGTCTTCCACTGCCTCCCGCAGTTTGGTCAGACTCATGTTTGTAGCTTTGAGAAATCCCTAACATGTTAGGTTAGGGATTCCTAATAGCATCTTTAGTAAGCACTATTGTTTCTGGGTTGGCGAAAGCAGAATTAATGCATCTCTCGTCACCTGCCCAAAATGACAGAACTTCCTAGGTGAGATTCACCTAATCCCATCAGTGCAAGCCCTTCACAAGGACTTCCACTTCTGCAATGGGGCTTTCTCCCTCCTCCCCTTGTGGCCCCTTGCACCTGCTGATGGGGGATGGGTTCAGAAGAACCCCCATAATGTTGTGTGGGGATGAAAGAGTGGATCATTCCATCTGGCAAGCTACAATGCTCATGCTGATGGGACATTTGCTATAGCTCAACATTGAATTTCACCCCCAGGGTTCTATACCCTAAGCTAACAACTCCATTGCCACATTTTAGATGGGCTCTGCTCTTTGTAGTTGTTTAACAAGCAGATAAAACTTGTCCCATCACCAGATTGGCAGGTGTTATGCCAGGACACAGAAATTGCCAACTTTATTGCAGCTTCGCCTTAACTAGCTCAAGTTCACTCATATCCTGCCCATGTCCCCAGCTGACTTTATATAATGCTGTTCAAATTTTGAATTTTAGTTTTGTCATATAAGTGGACAGCTTGGAGGCAAATTTTAGTTAAGGCTATGATTCTTAGCAATAATATAATCTGAGGCACATATTAGGCAGATATTTTAAAGAAGATGTGGCAGTAATGAAGAACCAACAGGGGCAGAATAATGTCATCAGAATGCATACCCTTTGAAAAATCACATGTTTAGCACTTTCCTCAACTTAGCAAGCATTTTTGTCATTAACCTATGTATATTTTTATTGCCAACACTCTATCCAACATTAATTTGTTGATAAGCAGCTTAAAGGTTTTCACTTCAACACCACATACTATCACATCTGTGCATTTTATTTATAGATGGTAAAGTGTTAATTAAGAGTTTTATTTGACCTCAAATTCTTACAGTTCCGCAAATGTATCTCTCTCCCCAAAAATTTCAGCTCAAGAACGGCATAGCATATGAATGCTGATCACATTTAATGCTGATGTTAACATATGGTCTAATTAAAAATTATAAAAAATAGTTCAGAATTTAAATAATTAAACCAAACTGTCATATGGGCATTTGAAATGTTTGCGGTTTTTTTCTGGGTGTCCCCCCCCCCTTGACAACATAGCGGTGAAATCTTCCATCACGTCTGTTCCTTTAAAGTGCAAATTATTCAGTAAGCAAGTAGGATATTTCATTTAGTATAAATCGTGGAAAACTTGTTCAGAACCATGTCGATCCTAACTTCTGGAAATGTTTCCAGAAGGTGAACTAAAAAGGGGGAGGACATCTTTCCTGGCAATACATGATGTCATTGGTCAGTGAAAAAGAACAATAGACCAGGGGGCAGTCTTGACTTGAACTGGGCTGGAAAGCGATCAGGCTTGACTTGCTCTCTGTACTTTATCCAAAGTTATGCCTTCGCCTCCCCCTCTAATCCTAATGAGGGTTCAATGTATTTGGGAGTATTAATGCTGTGAGCTCTTACACCTTATGTTCAGCCTGTATATATATATGTGTGTAAATGAAACCAAATCACAAAGGCACCACAGACACCACTGACCTTCATTCTAAGGAAACCCATCCCGAGGTGCATCATCATAATCATTCTATTATTTATACCTCGAGTTTTGTGGTTAGAAAGAGTAAATTTTTAAGCTGTTCCAGTTTTAATGGAAAGGCAGCTTAAACTATTTAAAGTGTGGTACCAGATCTGTTATATCACCTTGATTGTTCTACAAAAGAAAGTTTGAATAAAAAGGATGTAATAAGTTGTCATTAAGAATGGAGGAGAATTTTGCAGATTACTCCCTATACTAAAATAGCAATCTCAGGTATGTCATCCATCATAGATGCTATGCAATAAATTCACAAATCTACCAGTTTCTGAAATCCATTGTAATGTTGCTCAAACACATTCATGTAGAAATTCTCCATCATCTTAGTTTATTTTTTTATATAAATATTTATTAAAGTTTTTAAATATCAATGCACAAATAATAAACCATCTTAGTTTAAAAACAAACAAACAAACAGGTTTTTTTTTGTTTTGTTTTAATTCAAGTCTATTCATGCAGTTGTTGAAGTTGTTTTTGTATTCTACTTCTATTATGAGATATTTATCAACATTAAATTTTGGTTTCCACTTGTCAACCTAGTTACACAGTAGAACAGAATTCATTTACATTTGACTTACTGCCTGCAATGTGTGCAGTATTCGTCCCAATTTTATGTCATCAGCAACTTTAACAATCTAGGTCAGTTATAAAAAGTAAGAAACCGCAGAAGCTCTAGTAACGATGACCCTAATAAGACCCCAACTATTTTTCTCTCTCCCACTTTGAAGCATACTTTGAAGAAATGTTTTATCTTCTCTTCCTGGTGTAGTAAATAGAAGTATTTGGAAACATAGCTTTTATTCTTGAAAAATGAATCATTTTTACTCCATGTTTTCATCTCTTAGAATAGAAATGAACATTACCTTGCTTGGTAAGGAGACTGAAAACCTTTGGGAGAAAGGTCAAACTAAGTATTCTTAGGGCCCTGAATATAAAACTTTAATTTTTGAGTGAAGCTGTAAAATGGCCTCATTTGTACAAGCTGGTACCTATAGCTGGAAATTCTGTCCACTAACTCCTGGACCCTGCTCACCTTCATCACCAGCAAAGGTTTTCATGTGCTAATCTCCAATTTAATCTCCAATTTAAATCCATGCTGCTTTTGCTACCTTATGTTTAGTGAATCAATTAAGGGCAAACACGGAGTCAGTCAGTTACAATTTCTTGTACTCACCAGCGTGTTATCCTGGAACTGGCACTCAGGAAATGAATATTTTGTGGCTTCTTAGCAATTTCAGAATGGGCTTCTGACTACTATTTGTTGTTGTTTAGTCGTGTCCGACTCTTCGTGACCCCATGGACCAGAGCACACCAGTCACTGCTGTCTTCCACTGCCTCCCGCAGTTTGGTCAGACTCATGTTGGTTCTGACTACTATAGGCTTTGGCAAAAACCTAGTTGGGAGTTGTTCTTCTGCTTGCCAGGCAGAGCTATCCCAAAACATTTTACTGCCTGAGGCAAAGAATAAGATGGCACCATGCCCACTCCACCCCATGCATACAAGATGTAAGTACACTTGTACCTTGGTTCTCAAATGGAATCAGTTCTGGAATCAGTCCGTCAAACTTCCAAAAATGTTCGAACTGCACTCAATCGGAAGCTGCAGAAGCAGCGTTGGACGTTCAGGTTCCAAAGAACATTCACAAACTGGAACAGTTCCGGGTTTGCTGTGTTCGGGAGCCAAAACTTACCAAGGTGTTCGACAACCAGGGTACAACTGTGCTGGCAGATGAATATTAGATCAACATTGGTGATGGAACGGTGCCCTCCATCACACCTGGGGGCAGCAGACAAGCTTAGAGGGTTTAGGGCAGCCATGTGGCACACACAACTCTGTCCTCCAACACATTGTCATTGTTCTCAGCCCCCTCCTTCAGTTATCCTAGTATTAATCATAGGGCCAGCCTTGTGGTGGGCAACTTACAGATTTTCTTCTCCTGCATAACTGGCATAATATTTCCCCCCAGAGATATAATCCAAGGGTGATTCCGCAACTGTCCTCTGGAGAAATGCAGTTGTACCTCCCCTTCTCCTCCCCTGCAGCCACGAAAGGTTGGGAGAAAGTGTGATAAGATCCAGAATTTCTTACGTTTGGTTTCTGCTACTTGATGAAAAATTCTACTGTATTGTTTCAGTGCTTATGGGTTTCTCTAATTCCTATGTTTGATCTGATGTTGATATGCTGAGTGATTCATCTTTTTAATTATTTTTGAGCAACTATATTTTAATTAATGTAAAAAAAATCATGTTAAGTTAATTACAAGTACTTGAGTGCCCTGACCTACAAGGAAAATAGAATATAATATATGTTATGTAGGAGTACCAAATTTTAACCGACAGCTTGTGTGCTATAATTCTAAGCATGCTAACCTAGAAATCAATTTCACTGAAACCAACAAGGCTGATTTCTGAATAAACATGGTTAGAATTTTGTGTGTTGATGTATGTGTGTGTTATACACACAAGAGAATCCTGCATTTTAAAAATAAAATAAAATATTTATATATGGAATTGAAAAACTTATTATTCTGTCTTTTAACACAAGGTGGGGTGTGAAACAGTGGGGCATACAATTAAACTTTAGTGTTGGCATAAAAGCCAAAGCTAATAAAAAAAACCTGCTTAAACAAATGTATATTTACTACTTGGTGGAAACTAAAAAAGTAATGGGATCAGCTGTGGGAGAAAATTATACAGCTGCAGTATATAGTCTGCAATCCTGGACCCACTATAGGTTTCTTAAGTTAAACATCATTGGAATTTATGCCTGTTTACCCATTCCCACAAACAGATAAGACCAATGCAATGGGGTTTTATCTGTTTGGACAATTCCAGGAGTACCTGGATATATATATCCAGGGATATATATATATCCAGGGAGATAGATAGATGATAGATAGATAGATAGATAGATAGATAGATAGATAGATAGATATTCAATAAACCACATTCTTTATCACCACCATCTTGCTTTTCCAGACAAAGAGTCCAAGTTACTTATTCTTCTTACATATTTTGTCCTGTTACCTTGATGGAAGTGGGGGGGGGGGAGGATTCTGAAAGGTACACAAGCAGAATTAGTATGCTTGGAGCTTGTTTAATGGATGAATATACAATTTCTCTATCAATTGCAGCTAAGACTGCAGATCATTCTCAACAGTGCACTGTACCCTCATAGTTTTGGTGGTAGATGCAAAAGCTAACACAATGCCTGTGATATTTATACCAAATCTTCTTCCTGTGTATAGAAACTAAAACATGCTTAATGACTTCATGGTGAGTACGGGCACCTTCTTTTTATTTTATTTCCCCTTTTAAAAAGGACTGGTTTTATGTTCTATTTTATGCTGAATAGAACGTAAACATTAACAGTTACACAATGACCGCTCCCCACTTAAAACGGGGGGCGCCTTTTGCGTGGACGCGTGCAGCCCTGGATCTGGAGTGGCCCCATCAGCATAGGCTTTGCCTTCCCCCAGGTGGGATACCTGGAGGTCCCCGCCTACCCCAGCGAGTTGTCCAATCCCACCTGGGGGAAGTGTTGCCAGGGAAACCAGGCCAGGTAAGGGGAGGGATTACCTGCCCACACAATAGAGGGTGGATCTTAATTGTTAATCCTCACTTGGCTCCAGAGCTTCTCCCACCCTACCCACCCTCAGTTAATTTCTTCTTTTGCAGGTTAATTTTTTTTTTTCATAGGTTTTGCAGGTTAACCTGTCTCCACAGGTATGCGGGCGCTGCTACGATAAGGTCGCTGTTAAAGGGCCGGAAAGGAATTTCCCTGCATTGGCAGGTTTCGCCTTTCCCGTAGCAAAACGTCACAACTTTGGCGGTATCAGGCCTTGGGCGGAATCCTTTAGTCCATCTTCCTCTTTGCGGCGGCGATACCAGGGTTCCCCGTTAAAGGGGTTTTTGAAGGGAGGCTTTGGCCGTACGCCGAAAGGTCGTCATTGCTCTCCCCTGCGGCGGCGTAACGGGGGCGGCTATCTCTGCTTGAACATATGTTCTCCAGAGCCGGCCCATCCCCCACACACACACTGGATAACCCTGATGCTCCCTAGGTCCCCGGCTGGGGACTAGGGAGGGAGAACGCCCAATGCCTGAGCCAAGGTCTACCCACATTTGAAATTTAATAAAGTTGTGGCCAATTTAATCCCATAGCACGTTGTCTAGAGTCGTTATTCCACATGACGGGGGGACCACTCGGGATCTGGGGACTCCGCCTGTCCACGCAAACTGTCTTGCCTGCCTGTTGTGAGATATGGGGATGTACTGTATTAGCTTTAGGCCAGGAGGTCATCTGAGTGACAGAGAAACTCGAGCTGTTTACATTGCTCCAAACAAGAGGCGATTATGTGTTTATATAAAGGAGCGAAGGCATCGATAGCCAGTAAATTCTAATTGGTCAGTTGTAGACATTCTGCTCCATCCCATCTGGTCATCACTACAGGCCAATGAGGGGGCAGGATTCCACTCAGATTTAAATGATTGGCTGGGGATGGAGGGGAGGCTGGCTGGAGAGGATAAAAAGCTAGCCTCTGGTAAAGCTGTGCAGGTGTTGGTTAGTTGAAGGCAAAGCTGGAAGTTGGAGTCTGGCAGTCGATATTGTTATGAGCTTGTGGGATGTGAGAAACCCTAAATTCCTGGGTCCAATTGAAGTTAGAATTAATCAAGGTTTGGGGAGGTAAACTGTGCCAAGCACTGAACCCCAGGATTCAGTGCTTGAGTTAAAAAAAAAAAAAATCATTAGAGGAACATAGCCTGAAAGTTCTTTATGCAAACAAAGGGCAAGGAGCTGGGTAATTAACAAAGCAGTTGCTCCGTGCCAGACAGCAGAGGAGTGTGAGGCTATCATTCCTCAAGAGAGGTAGTTAGCTGGAAACAATAGGCCAGAGTTTTTTAGGACTGCAGTTGGCAATGATGTGCTGACCAAAAAAAAAAAAGAGCTAGGGAGCATGACTGATTTTTGTTTCGGATCCAAGGGAGTTGCACCTTTGGGAAAGATGCAAGAGACCCTTTTGGAGTGTAATGGTGGGAATCTCTCCATCATAGACTCAGGCTATATATGTATGCAAATAAACCATATATCATAAAGACACAACAATCTCCACTGTGCCTCATGTGCAAAACACAAACCTGGACCCATGGAGTCTCACATCACTTGGCAACTAGGGTGGTGTGTAACAGTATTAAGGGGCTTGGGTAAAAGGGAGCTGACAAGACTACAGCTGAATAAGAATAACTTCTGACTGTAGAAGCAACCTTCACGAGAGTTCTATTGCTAGGTATCAGTAGGATTTCTGGTGTTCTGAGGAAAAAGTAGTTGATGGACCAGGAGAAAAACTGCAGAGAAAATCATGAGGGAGAAGAGATGGTAGATCTGGTTGGAAACTTCAGATACAATACTCAGTGCCTAGCTGGTGAGTGTTAACTCTGGAGAAGTGTTACTGGGAAATTGGCTTAAGATTCAGAAACAGTGATGAACTGATGCTCACACAGCTCTCAAAGTGACAGCGACCCTGTGTTATCCTTAGACATACCATTTGGAATTAACAGTAGTCTGATTGTTTGTACATTCCTGGTCAAAGGCACTGTAACAGTTAGCCAGCTAGGTCTTTTAAGTAACCACACATAAAACTATCACCATCTGTTAGTACTGAAATTTTTTTAAAATATATATATAATCAAATTTATTTTTGCAGCATATTTGCAGGGTATCAAATGGTTAAGAAAAACAGATATTAGGAAAAGCATGGAAAAGCTAAGTGTGAGCTAGTGCTCAGTAATTAAGGGTGAAGGACTTTCCATATCTATATTTAGTGTTCCTCTGGAAGGGATTAAATCAGTCATAAAGTGAGGCTGCAATCCTAAACCCATGTGCCTGGGAAGGAGCCCAAATGAACTGAGTAGCACTTATAGTTATGCTGTGAGCTTTCCCCCATTTTAACACCCTCTTCCTCTTGGCACAGAATTAATTCATTGTACCAGACAGTCAAAGCATTGTCGGTACATCATGCTTTTGCTTAGATCAGAGCAAGTTCTGTGGCTTGACTAACAGTGATCTTTATCTTAGTCTATGACTGGCTGACAACCATTGAGATAAACCCATTCCCTCTTCGGTTGGATTTGGATTGAATCCAGAATTACTGGAGCAACAGCTTCCCTGGATCGCTTTAGGAGCTAATGAAGATGCCGGGAGTATTTCTAATATGGATTTCACTGTATCTTCAGACATACCTTTTGAACTTTCATCTGATCAGCATCTGGAAACACATTTGCATTTTCTACACAGAATCTTAAGTGATACCTTTTTTATATTAAGGGCTTAGAATAAAAATCAGATTGAATTTCAGTGCATAATTAGATGTGTGTCTGATTATGTACAGGGTCAAGGACAGTTTCAGGTTTATGAGAAAAATGTAGGTGTTTAAAGGCCACAATTAATGTGTCAACTACACATATTCCCTGATATACTACCACTTTAACAGTTATCAGATGCATATTGTTTTTGAAATGGAATAGAAAGGACAAGCAGAACAGTCTCTAGATGCAGAAGGATCACCAGTTTCCAGTGGGAGCCCAACCCACTCTTTATTAAAAAGTTAGATAATTCAATTGTGCAGGATGTTACAGCAAGTGCTTTTTGCTTTCCATGAGTTCATATTGTGCATGTATGTGTAGGATTCCCAAGCAAGAAACAAAGCTGTGTTACAGAGTGATACTTCATCCTTAGATCTTGATAATATATTCTTTATAAATTATATTTGAGTCCTTGTGGGAAAAATCAATGTCTCCCTCACTTACAGTCATACTCTCAACACAAACAACAATTTTGCCTGGGGTTCGCTCTTATGTTCATGGCATTGACTGAATTCTGTTCATGGTGCAAAATTATTACATGAGGCAGTTTCACTGTCGAATCTGATCTCAAGCTCGATGTGCTACCACAAGCCTCTAGATCTGTGGTTCCCAATGTGAGGCACATGCCCCACGGGGGGGGGGGCAATTTGTTTTTTAAGGGGAGCAATTTAAGAAGGAGTTATTAACAGTTAATGGCCTTTTAAGCTTCCTCCACGTGAATAGGAGTTCACTTTTTTAATAATAAGAATTATATGTCACGGAGTAGGGTGGGGGGCATCAGGATTTTGAAAATGCTTAAGTGGGGGCACGGCCAAAAAAAGGTTGGGAACCACTGCTCTAGATAGTTGAACAAGGATGTGCCAAACTGCAGCTTAAAGCCCTTCAAGTTGAAGTTGAATGCTGGTGGAGTGTAATCGAAATCAAGAAAAATAAATCACATTTGAACGTTAACATTAATGTAGAAATTGGGTCATAGGTTTTGAGTTCAGATAGGTCAACAGTGATCTAGTCAAACACCCTCTTCAGAGACTGGAACATAATTTGTAAGCTGTTCCTTTCTTCTAGAGAAGAATCTACCAGAAATTCGGTGTTTCATATGAGAACATAAAACCACCCTGGACCAAAGTACCATCTTGTCCAGCATCCTGTTCTCATAGCAGCCAAAAGATGCCTCTTGAAAGACCACAGGGAGGACAACCTTCTTTCCACTTTTAATTCCCAGCAACTGGTTTTCAGAAGTATATTGCCTCTGCCACTGGAACAAGTACAAAGCCACAATGATTAGTAGCCACCAGATTTACCAAAACTTCTTTTAAAGTCATCCAGGTTGGTGGAAATCATTACATCTTGTGGGAGTGATACCTAAACTTTGTGCTCTGTGAAGAAATGATTTCCCTTCTCCTGCTTCTCTCAAACATTCAGCTTCATTGGGTGTTCCTTTGTTCCAGTATTATAAGAGAAAAAGGTTTCTCTAGTTGCTTTCTCAACACTCTGCATGATTTTATGGGCGTTTATCACACACAGCCCTTAGTTGCCTGCCACCTCTATGGCAAGGGTGCATTATCTTTGTTTTTGTTCATAACTAGTAAAGCAAAGTAAGGTTAGGGCACATCGCTTGATTTTGCACATCTAACTTGCATGTTTTGATCAGAAGAAGTTCTACTAACAAAATGAAACCTACACATGGTCCTTGCATATTTTATATATGATAAATCTGTCTGGACTGCATGCTGTATGCAGAAATATACAAACAAATGTATGAGTTCATTCTTAATCAGTAAGTGATAGGCTCACAAAGCATTGACATCCAAATTGCATCAGGAAAAAGTCAACAGAATTAAGCATGCCTAATTCAACATGGGATCACACTGTCATCTGGATCTGCCTATATACAAATCAGATGATTTCACCTAGTATGTTGAATGCCAATTTGCAATGGCAAGAGATGCAAAAATACAACTTTTCCATTTCCTTTTTCACAGATTGTGGCCTCCCACTCTCAATATGCATTATGTTGGGAATGTTTGAACTACAGTTCTTCTGAACCACTAGCAAATGTGTTAAGCTAAGCAGCTTCCAATATGGTTTCGAATTGGATGGGGGACCGCAAGTTGAGATTCCTTCATTGCAGGGGGTTGGACTTAGATAGCCCTCAGGATCCCTTCAAATAATTCCATTATTCTGAATTTGGTGGCTATAGATCTTTTAATGGCCACAGCTATAAGCACACTTCAGAATTATTTCCAATTTTTGTGTGACTTGATATAGGATGTAATCAATGTTAATTATGGTGTAACCCACCCACCCAGTGGCGTAGCGTGGGTTATCAGCACCCGGGGCAAGGCAAGTAATTTGCGCCCCCTAACCCATGGATTTGCGCCCCCTAACCCGTGGATTTCCCTAACCCCCAGATGTTGCACCCGGTGCGGCCGGCCCCCCCTGCACCCCCCACGCTACGCCACTGCACCCACCCCAGCCTTTATTAGTCATTCTATATGAGTTCCCTTATGCAGCTATTAAGAGAGGCTGCACTTCATAGCTAGTAGTTAAGTCCATGAACTAGAAGACCATTGAACAAATTGTAGCACAGGTAAAATCATGTCCTGGTCTCAGGACGTAGTTAAAGGTAACCTTGCTGAAGCTAAGCAGTGCTACGTTTGCTCAGTAGCTGGATCAGTGACCATCTGGATATCCCATTGTGAAGAAATAAATTTTCATTTGTTTACATACTATGAAAAACCTATGAGTGATGTTACACTGTAGGCAGGACAGACCCAAGGTATTAAGTATAGGATGTTTCTGCCTACCTTAGTAGCAGGGAGGGGTATTCAAGGACTACCAGTGGACTGGGATGATCAGAGCTGTAGTTTAGCAATATATGTAGGGCCAAAGGTTCCTCACACCTGGCTTAAGTTCTCATTAAAGCATTGAGACTAAGGCTGGAATCCTAAACACTTTTAAAGTGTTTTAAAGTGTTTGAACTCAATGGGTCTATTTCTGGAAAATAAAGAATGAATAGTATTGTACTGTCGGTTGGTCGATGGGACTTGCACAAGTAACTTTCATAGTTTTTAGTTAAGAAGACTCTTCTGTGGTGCTTTACAAAATTGCAGAGGAAATAATATGGCATTACAATGAATCAAAGATAAAACTGGGAATGGAGGGTTTCTGGATTTCGAAATGAACTAGCCTGATCCATGTTTGTCAGATTAATATGTGGGTTGGAACAGAGTCCTGCACTGGAATTAATAGCCCCAGTGAATTACTTATGAGAGCTGAGCAAAAAGGCTGTGTTCTTTTTTTTCTTTATTTAAACAATAAATTGCTTCTTGAAGCAGATTGGAAACAGACTGAGGTTGCCACATGATGTGAAAATGGAAATGACCCCCTGAAAGTGGTGAGGCACAAACCACTGTACATCAAAAAAAAAAAAAAAAAAAAAAAAAAGATGGTTGCCCTGTGGATCTGTGAGGCAGGCACCTTCTCCATGCCACAAGCAGGATGGTTTTAATGACCTGTCCCAGTTAGTAAAGAAAACAGCTATGAGCACACTCACTGCAGATTCTGAGCTAACTTCAATGGCAAAACGTGTCACATGTGTTTCAATAGTCTAACAAGGATGTTTCTGGGGGTGGATAATCTGTGTCTAGATTATATCTGTCCAGGACAACAAGCAACACCAATCTAAATTGGTGAAAAGCACTCTGTACCATTGAGATTGGGACGCGGGTGGTGCTGTGGTCTAAACCACAGAGCCTAGGGCTTGCCGATCAGAAGGTCGGCAGTTCGAATCCCCACGACGGGATGAGCTCCCGTTGGTCAGTCCCTGCTCCTGCCAACCTAGCAGTTCGAAAGCACGTCAAAGTGCAAGTAGATAAATAGGTACCGCTCCAGCGGGAAGGTAAACGGCATTTCTGTGCGCTGCTCTGGTTCGCCAGAAGCGCCTTAGTCATGCTGGCCACATGACCCGGAAGCTGTCTGCAGACAAACGGCCTATAGAGCGAGATGAGCGTGCAACCCCAAAGTTGTCCACAACTTGACCTAATGGTCAGTGGTACTGTCAGGGTTTCTGGGAGAAGTGAGGAGATGGCAGAGGAGACGGAAAGCGAGTGGGAGGAGGGAGAGAGAGACGAGGAAGAAGATGACGGAATTCGAAGGGAATCTATGAGCCTAAGCAGTGAGTCAGAGGATTCCCAAAAGGGAGCTAGCATGATCAGGCGAAAAGCAGGAGAAGAGAGAAGCTGTGAAAAGTCAGGAAAGGAGGGGAGAAAGCCCAGTGAAGCACAGACGCTGTCAGAGGGGTCTCAGCCGGAACGGAGTAAAGGGGGTGGAGTTGTCAGCCTCTCGGAGGGAGGAGGAACAGGAGAAAACAGAGAGAGGGGGTTGGAGCAAGGTGTTCAGCCGGAAAGGGTAGAGAGTGGAACAGGGGGCAGTATAGAGGACGAAGGAAAGGTCAAAAGCAACGTACGCGCGCCAAGTTCAAACATAGAGGCGCGCGGAAGTGGGGAAAGCTCAGAGGAGGAGCCCGGCCCCAAAGCCAGAAGGAGGGGGCAGGAGGCGGCAGAGGATTCAGCCTCAGGCGAATCCCGGAAAGAGAGAACCCAGGGGGGCAGAAAGACCCTGCGGAAAAGAAAGGAGAGGAAGAGGTGGTCTAGAGCCAGGCTATTAAGTTGGTGTGGAGGAGGGGAGGAGTCAGAGGGGGACTTCGGCGGTCTAACGTGACAGACGTACAGCCACAATGCTGAACTGTGAAAGAAGCAATTATCTTCAATAAACTTTTCCTGTAAGTAAACTATAACGGAGTAAGGTCTCTCGTGAGCTGGGACCCACCTGGGTGGCTGTGACAGGTACCTTTACCTTTACCATTGAGATCATTAACTGAATCAGGGACAGTGAAGCATAGAATTAAACTGGAGGACTTCATCTCACTTTTTTTTTTTTTTTGTAATATCCCTCCCTAACCAAAACAGCCCTAACTTACACATATAAGCATATAAAATACACAGTTTTATCCTATTTTAATTATAGGAATGGCTAAAAAAGTAATGTCCAAAATGTATCTAATTGGCGTGATAGATGTACAAATTAACATATTTGGCTTACTAACATTTTGGCAGCAAACCTACATTTTTTATTTATACCCACCTGTGTAATGAGTGCCAGAGAGATAAATGATTAAGGGATTTTCCCGTAGCTACCGAACATATGGTGCATTCCAGTATTCTGTTGTACCCACCATGGTATTGTTTTGATAACAAATGCTTTGCATAACAATTTTTATACATGTGCTTCTCATGATAATTGATTAATTTATTTAATGGGGGAAAGGCACTTCCATAATTCATCATAGTCCTACCCCCTTGTAAAGTTTCTGTTCTCAGTTTATTGATTCGTGCTCTGTCCAAACGCTGAAAGGGAGATATGATTAAAACAGGTATTGAGGTATTCATGATAGTAGAAAAGCATTCCTTTTCTAGGTAACGTTGTTTGTGAAATAGAAGAGTCCTCAACTCTATAAGCTACATATTATCAAGCATAAATCAGAACTGGCACAATCTAACTGAAGCTGAGCACTTTTCAGTCTCAGTTGTTTTCCTTTCTCCACTGAAATATATGCTTACCTTCAGCTTGCATTGTGTTCTCAAGTTTTCATTTTTAGCCATTATATTAGCAAGAAATTACTAAATGTTCCTATATCTTAAAGGGATTCAGCTAGTTGAAAAAGGGAGTATATCTTCTGAAAACACGGGGGGGGGGGACCCAAAACAAAACCATTGAGTGGTTATGGTTACCATTTATGGATCATTTATCTGTGTGCATCTTTTGGGGGATGGGGGTTTCAACCCTAAAAATTCTTAGGAGATATCATTAGACTGGTACAACTTATAATGGAAAAATCAATGCGGTGAGAAAATTAAATTTTACTGAGAGCCTTTAGGCAAAGTGCAATGTTGAAAATGCATCTTAGTTTCCCTTGTGGTTCAGAGGAAAGGGAAGAAATGGAATCTGGGTTAGCTGTCAGCAAACAACATTTTTTTATATATAAACTGGCTAGACAGCCTGTGAACTAAACTCTTAATGCTTACTTCCTTGATTACTTAATATTGTGAAAATAACCAGTCTAATTTGATAATTTGAAAGGTCAGAAGCTTCCTTAATCCCATTTTCTTCAAAGTTTGTCAGAATCAATGAGTAGATTTTTCCTACCAGGAACAAGATTTTATTGAAGGAAAACTGATTTATGTTAACTTATACAGCAATGACATCTGAATCCCTAGAGAGTGAATGTGAATATGAGAGAAGCGTGAAACAGAATACAGTGTTTGTGGTTTATCTGAAAAGCAAACCAGCTTCTCCCCCCACCCCCACCTCCACTTTTTGTTTTCTGAGAGAAGCATTTTCAGCCGTCATCATCAATGATCACTGTCCTGGTTGGAAGACATTTGAAATGTATACAGGACAGATGGTATGTTGAACAAGCATACATCAATTAGTTTACAAGAAAATTCAAACTTTCTACATGAAATTATGCAAATAAGTGAAATGATGGAAACTAATGTATTAACTGTTGCAAATTAGATGACTTTTTTTGGGTCTAATTGCACTCACAGACTGAAAATTGTGCACTACCGTAAGACACTAAAGCAACATGAAATGTAAATCAAAGTTGTGACTTATGTAAAAGATTGCATTGGGATGCATGAAGAGAATTATAATTAGGACAGAATTCGCTCAGAATAAAGGCCTACTATTAGGCATCAATTTAAGACTACGAGAGTTTGGGAATGCATCCAAGTCTTGTTCTTCCTGCTTCGCAGTAATATCTGGTGATAATGAATGTGTGAAATAGAAGGGAGGTGAGGATAATTATGATGTGATGACGTCATGTCATGAGTTCTGAATCCGCATAGGTTGTGAAGGTGATACTGGTCTACCGGTGGTTGGTGGGGTTGCAGAGATTGGAAAACGTTTATTGAATATATGGAAATTAATTGTGTACAGCTGAAAACACTGGCAGCATTAAGTGTAAATAAGTTTTGATGGATGCAATAATGGAAAACCGATTGGTATAGTTTTTGGAAAATATGCAGGGATATATGTAAATTGAACCATGGAAAGAGAGGCAAGGAAGTCATTAATATCTTAAATATGTAAAATGTTTATTTGAAATTGTAAAACAGAAAATTTAATTAAAATTATATTTAAAAAAGAACAAATAAATAATTGTGCAATTCCATACAGATAATGTGAAACATTGTTGCAGAACTTACAAATAAATTCTTTCAGGCTCACTATTATCTGTGCCTGTAGTAATCCACCACCCATTTAAGTTGATGGGGATCCAACACTTATTTATTGATAATGAACTGTTATATCAGGGGGTTTTTTTTTATATAAAAAAAATGACATGATTGATCATGGGATATATCCTGGGGCGAGATGACTGAGGAATATGGGACAGAATAGGAAGCAGACTGAGGAATGAGTACAACTGGAGGAAAGAAGAGCCTGAATAGAAATGGGCTGAAGACAGGCAATTTAGGGTCAAGGAGAAAACAGAGTGGTGGCAAAACCTCCACAGGAACAGATATACTGTTGTCTAGAAGAAAGCAAATAGGCATCAAGTGCTAGGGAAATGAGTTTTGTGCTTTTCACTGCTAAGTCTCCTAAAGCACAAACAGATACTAGAAATGGCAAGAATGTAATGTACTGATTATATTTAAAACCTGCAGCCTTAACTACTGAAAAAAGAGTAAAAATAATAGTGACTCATTTCATGGTTAGTATTAAAAATCAATTATTATCATTATTACTATTAGTAGTAGTAGTAGTACATCACCTTCAGCCAGTACATTGTCACACTGCCTAGTGTTTTTAGGGTATTAATGAAAACTAGCTGATCTGACTCTTAAATTATATATTCTGTGATGAACTTGACCTTAGTCAACTTGACATGACTAGCTTCCCCATTGCCGGGGGGGTGGGGGGAGTTAGCAAAGCTTGAAAACCAGGCAGTGCTGAATGAAATATTTGAAATTTAATTTCCTTGACATACTTAGGGAATTCAATCTTTGCAAATTCCAGTATGTAATGGCCTGATCTGCACTTTTGGACTAAGCTGCAGATCTGGATTTACCACCAAAGGGATTTTGCCCTCCTCTGAATTTTGCGATGAAGTCCAAATGAATCAAAATGCATTTGAACTTAAGCATGTATTTTGAGAAAAATATATGCATTTAAATATATTTAAAATGCATTTATGTTGAGAGGATTTTATACACCCACCCACCCACCCACCCACCAATATATGTTCTTCCTGATGTTTCATTGGAATCTCCTTTCAGTAATCAGTAATCCATTTTGAAGGCAATGTCTGTGTATCATAAAAATACCTCGAGTCGGGTTAAAAAGAGTCAGGTTACATATGCTTCAGGGTACACACTCCACTAAGCTAGAAATAGTGCTTCAGGTTAGGGTACACACTCCACTAAGCTAGAAATAGTGCTTCAGGTTAAGAACTTTGCTTCAGGATAAGAACAGGAATCGTGCTCCGGCGGCACGGCAGCAGTGGGAGGCCCCATTAGCTAAAGTGGTGCTTCAGGTTAAGAACAGTTTCAGGTTAAGTACGGACCTCCGGAATGAATTAAGGTACCACTGTATTGGTTATATATATATCTATAACATATATCTATACTATAACATATCTATAACATATATTGGTTTAATGCAGAAATAGACCAAAATTATGAATAAAATGTGCAAAACTTGCACTTACTGGAAATAGACTGATTCATGCATCCCTTGGTGTGTTCCTACTTGTGATACACAGAAGCAACAAAGGACCTGTTATAGGATAAGATATGTTTGGACACGGTAGTGTCTGGGAGCAGGCCCCTGGACATTGCCTTTAAAATGGATTACTGATTACTGAAAGGAGATTCCGACTAAACATCAGGAAGAACTTTCTGACAGTAAGAGCTGTTTGACAGTGGAACTCCCTCAGGAGGCTGTGGATCCCCCTCCTTTAGAGGTTTTTAATCAGAGGTTGGATGGCCATCTGTCATGGATGCTTTAGCTGAGATTCCTGCATTGCTGGGGTCCCTTCCAACTCTATGATTCTTAGAAAACTGTAGCAGTGCTACTTCTCCTATAGGAACAAATCAAAATATTTCCTCAGTTCTAGTCCATTATTATCCTGTAGTTCTATAATGCCTTAAGCTCTGCTGCAGTTGATTTCTGATGGGGGGGGGGAAAGAGAATTTCGATGATGGGTTTTACCCCTCAAAACATAAAACAAACCACTGCTACACAACCCTGACACCTTTTGATTTCTATACAAATAAAAATACTGTAAATGTTAGCTTTTCAAAGGAGAGACATATATTTTCTCCAACACCCCAGTGAAGTATTAAAAATAATAAGTAAACAAGATATCAAACCTTCAATAAAATTTTTAGAAGGCTTTTGTGCCAACCTTTTTTAAAAAAAGATGTTATTTTGTGGCTTAGGGAAAGTATTATAGTTGTTTTGTTAAACATTTTTCTTTGCTGGAGAACTACATTCCATGGCCACATTTACTTATATGGTCAACATATTCACATATATACCTCTCTCAGTTCTGTTCACCTGTGTTTGATATGCATTTTGTTCTAGTGAGCCTTTTGTCAACAAGTACCAAGTCCAGAAAATTCACAGTACAGTGGTACCTTCGTTTAAGAACAGCTTAGTTTATGAACAACTTGGATTAAGAACGCTGCAAACCCGGAAGTAGGTGTTTTGGTTTGTGAACTTTGCCTTGGAAGCAGAACATGTTTCACTTCCTGTTGAGTGTTCCATTTGTAAATTGAGTCCCCTGCTGCTATGGGAAAGCATGCCTTGGTTGAAGAACACTTTGGTTTAAGAACGGACTTCTGGAACAGATTAAGTTCGTAAACCAAGGTACCACTGTATGACCTCTATCAATCACAATTGACACAATGATGATAAAGAAGAGAGATTGTTTCCTTGTTTCCTTGAAACATTCAAGATATATAATCTGAATAGTCTTGTTTAAATTAAATAAATCTCTTGATTCCAGTATTAATTAGTCATTTAAATTTTTATTGCTTCTAATCAGAGTTAGGTATCCAAAGCACACTTTCTATGAAGCAACCACTATGTAATGCATCTTCCAAGTAAACATGTAGAGGATTGGTCTGTACATTAATATTAATCACTAGATCTGTATCTGTATCGTGTGTATCTCTATTAATAATTAAGCACCCTGTTATCATTTATTGTTGTGATATAAACAATAAGAGTTGACAAATCCTTATTTGCAATCCTTGGAATTTTAAAAGCCCTCTTTGTGTTTTATTAACGTTTCTCACAGCTTTTGCACAGACTTCAGAAATGATGAACATTTGCATCATGTTTCCTTTTTAAAAAAATACATATATTTATTTGGTTTTTCAAATTAAAATTTTACAGTCACCTGTCCAACTTACAACATAGAGACAAGTTTCCAAGGACTCTCCTGAACTTCCTTCCTCCCCTTCGTGGGTCCTATTGTTAATCATTTCCTCCTGCATCTTTTATGATAATCCAAAATCTTTTAACTCTCCATTGTGTCCAAAATTCACCGTTAAACTCCATTGTGTCCAAAATTCACCGTTATTCCAATCCTACTAACAATGTTGACTGTTTGCAATGGTTTTTAAGATAAGTTATAATTTTCCCCCATTCCTTATTAAAATTTAGGTCTTCCTGATTTCTGATTCTTCCAGTCATTTTAGCCATTTCGGCAATAATCCATCAACTTGATCTGCCATTCTTCTTTGGTAGGGACTTTATCTTCTTTTCATCTTTGGGCCAATAACATCCACGCAGCCGTGGTCACATACATAAATAGTCTTATCTGCTCCCTTGGGATTTCGGCACCTCGAATTCCTAAAAGGAAGGCTTTGGGTTTTGTTTTGTTTTTTAGAAAAGGTTATTTTAAACATTTTTTTTTTTTTTTTGCATCCCATAAAATATCACTAACCCAAAATTATTTTAATACCTTACATTTCCACCACATATGATATAAGGATTGCATCATGTTTCCAGGGCTACTCCTTACCCGACCATTGTCCTCCCCACCATTCTAATACATTTTATTTCCTCATTATCAATTATAATTAAAATGAATTATAATATTAAGAAAACAACACAGAGAAAGATAAAATCCAGTTTGTTACCTATTTCTTATTATCAGTGCTATTTTTCTAGAAAAAAAGAGGTGTTGGAACTCACCCTGAAGACCCAGCAGTGGGGGAAGCCACTCGGGGGCCTAGGGTGGCGCACCCATAGGGCCTCTGGAGTCTGCTGCCTCCTGTCAGGAGTGTGTGCAGGAGCTGGGCCCTGGGACCAGTAGGGCTTCGCAGGACTGGGGTCTTCCTAAGTTTGTTCAGGAGAGGCAAGGCCCAGCCGCACAGGTGAGGCCGCTTGGTAACTCACAGCACCTGGTGGCAAGGGCCGGGAAGGGATATAAGGTCAGCATTTCCCTTCGGCTCTTTGCCACAGCAACGTTTTCTGCTCTTGCTGAGTTTGGCTTCTTGCTTTCTGATCCTTGGACCTTGGCTTCTTGACTCCTTGCTTCTCGACCCTCGACTTTGTGACTCCTAGCTTCTCGACCCTCGGACCCTTGACTTTGTGACTCCCTGTTTCCTGACCCTCAGACCCTTGACTTTGTGACTCCCTGCTTCCTGACCCCCAGACCCCTGGCTTCTGGACTCTCGTTCCTGCTCCCACCCCACCATCTTGCCCCCGGTCCTGACGTCCTCAGCCGTGACTTCGATCACCCGTAGACCGGACCGTGACACCTCCTCCCACTCAGCTGAGTGGGGGGTGGAGGGCAGACTGTTTGGGCAGCGCGGAGTCTGCACACGCACAAGCCACAGTGTCTCTCCTGGGATGAGACATGTGGCTCGGGCACACTACAGGCCCCGCGGTGAGTGCCATCCAGCATTTTGCACACACACCCAGTGGTGACACCCGTGGCTGCCCACACCAACCGCAACCCCTTCCTCCGCCCTTGTGAACATACCCTTGTTTTCTTATAATGGCAGCGATGACCACCTGAGAGGTGCCACAGCTGAGTTCTGGTAAGCTCTGGCTGGGGGGGGGGTGTCCTGCTTATTATCATCCTCAGCTGGTATGTAGGTTTACCTTCATACTACTTCCTTGACTTTATCCTCATTGCACTGCTTGCCCCATAATCTCCATTCCCATGCTATGCACACCAACAGTTCCCGGACCCCCTTGTTAGTACCACTTGGATTTATAACATTTTAACTATTAAGATGGCTCCACAGAACAAAATTCTGTGCAATTTTGTTAATTCTTACGTACTTAGGAATGCATCTGAACATTTCGTTTTTCATATGACATGCTTAGAGTATTCTTTTCAGAACCTTCACCTAAAAAGGAAGAGCTCTAGGCATTCCAGGATAACATATAATAGGCCCGTGCGCTCATCTATCAGGAGAAGCTGTTCCCAATTTAGCAAATCTCTCTGGCATCCAGCATGGCTTAAAATAAGCTTATCCTGCATTTCTCATAGTGTAAGGTCTAAAGGTGAGCATTTCATCACAGTGGTTCAGGCACTGGTAACTTTTAGACTGGATTACTGCAGTGCATTTTATGTGGGGCTTTCCTTTCACTTGGTCTGGAAACTGCAGTGAGGGCAGAATGCTGCAGCACAATTGCTTACTTGAGTATTGCCACCATAATATATCTCTCTGTGCTCATAGATCTTCACTGGCAGAGAATTCACTACTAGGTAGAGTTCAGGTTGTTACTTTGTTGTTGTTTAGTCGTGTCCGACTCTTCGTGACCCCATGGACCAGAGAATGCCAGGCACTCCTGTCTTCCACTGCCTCCCACAGTTTAGTCAAACTCATGTTGGTAGCTTCGAGAACACTGTCCAACCATCTCGTCCTCCGTCGCCCCCTTCTCCTTGTGCCCTCCATCTTTCCCAACATCAGGGTCTTTTCCAGGGAGTCTTCTCTTCTCATGAGGTGGCCAAAGTATTACTACTGTTATATAAATCCATATGTTTTGGCAGAACTATCCAGACACATGATTCGGTTATATCTGTTTTTAAATTTGTTTAACATTTTTCTGTGTTTATTGTTTTTAGAAGTTTTAGTTGCTTTAAATATTTTTAAAATGTTTTATTATGACTTTATTTTATTTTTAACTGTGTTAACTATATATATTTTTAATCACAGATGTATGGTGTTCCATTGAGAGGAAGTGTGGAATAAGAATTAAATCAATAATTTTTTTATAAATAAATCTTAAAGAACAAAAAATGGCTCTTGCTGCATATTCAGTCCTACTGTGTGAAGTCAGGACTGAATATATTTCTGTTATTCAAATCAAAGGGCATGATAATTACCAAAAGGTCCCATAAATACTTATTACATTATGGCCTCCACCATACTTTAATTCTGATCAGAATCATGTGCATGGAATATTGCCCTAATATTTCCTCAAAGGAAAACAGCTTGACAGTTTCCTTCTGTGTGTATAAAGTATTTCATATAGTACATAACTTATTAACATTAATTTTGAGAGTAGTTTAATTATATCAGGTGAATAAACCAGTATATCTAGAGGTAACGAGTGATGATGAAAGGCGAAACACAATATGTGTCCTAGATTTCCCTGGTATTTGGCAAATTGCTGTACTTTGTTGAATGCTGTGACAACTGGGGGAGCGATTATTGAATGAAATATGTAAGTTATGTGCCTTTTAGGCCGGCTTTTCCATTTAATTCTTCGGATAATTTGCACTGCACATCAATCTCAGACCTTAGGTGTAAAGGCCAGCACCATTAGCCAGTTCCTTGCATATATTGTAAGAACAGACTTCAGGTTTGTGCACTAAATAGTCTAGTAGTATGGGAAGATATTTATAAGGTAAATACTTTCTCCTGCATTTAGGTTTGTTACAAAAACACCCACCTACCCTGAGAAGTATATTTCAAAAGGTCTCAAAACCATGTTTGTTTGGGGTTTAGTTTTGCTTCGCAGTTTTCAGCATGCACTGTCGTTCCTAAAATAAGCATCCAGCTGTCAAGTCCTGCACCGCATTTCAGTATAGAATTGACAATAGGCATAGTAAAGCTGGTGGGGGAATGTCTTCAAGATTCTAACTGTATATGCCTACTATTCCTAGGACTATTTAAAACTAGCTAGGTTTCTCCTATGCCAGCTCCACTTGTTTTGAATGGATTTGAGTGGCAACAAATAACTTGCTAATGTCTTTAATTATTTTATTGTTCATGATGGGATGCACTCAAAATGAAACATTGTGAGAAAAACCTGACTGGACCTGTATCCTAAACTAAAGTAAACTATCTATCTCTATCTATCTCTATCTATCTATCTATCTATCTATCTATCTATCTATCTATCTTTAAAATATTTTCAAACCAGTCCTGTGAGGAGTAGCTTGGACTTTGTGATTGGTTTTGTTACTATGTAGCAAATAATGTGTATTTATATAAAATTGCTGTTACTCTGTTTATGTCTTATAACCATAATACAGAGATGTTACAGAATTGATGCCATGTTGTATCATGAAGCTGGTATCCTAAAGGGCCAGTTCCATGCTGTGTGAGATAATTTATATCTAACTGGTCAAACAGGTTTGCACAGGTTTTGACACTGATCATTGTCTTCTGTGTTTGTATTTATAGCATGAGGATATCTTAAACCATTTTTTTCTATTTATTCTTCTGCTTATAACTGTTTCTGCTCTCCAGCCCCCTTTTCAGCTGAAAACTTGCCAACCAACGTGACTTTAAAAGATTAAGAGTACCCCAAAGCTGCCTTGTTGAATGGTTTCCTCTTTGGGGATCTTTTCTCACAGGACAGTGGATATCTAGAGAATAATAATCATGATATTTTGCACTTCTTTACAGTCTTTTATCAGAAATTCACAGAGGCCTGTAGAAACATTAAACGCCCCAAATATGACCATCAAATACAGTCAAAATGAAGACAGAATAAGGGACCTGTCATATTTTGCAGATCCTGGGATGATGTTGCTCCAGAGCTAAGAACAACTCATAGGTGTTGACTTAGGACCATTGACGAAATCTGAAAATATTTGTGGGAAGAATTTGTAGCAGAAATCCATTCTGTTTTTATTCCCCCTCAGCTCTGTATGCTGACCTGAAAGTCTCTGAGTTTAGTAGCTGACACACCAAGTAAAACAGTGTTCAGAAGGGAAGACCTTACACAAACATAACCTTTTGCTAGCTACAAGGCAGAAGGGATAGAAGTCTGGATAACAGGACATCTATTAAAGTTCTAATCCTAGAAGTAGAAACTGACTAGCAGTGTTGTGCTAGGAACTTGGTGTTGGTTGTTGAAGTAGAGGGTGGTCATCAACTAAAATTTACCCAGAGTAGACCCACTGAAATTAATGAACATGACTACATTAATTTCAATAGGTTAACCCTTGAACAAATACCATCCCGAGATGGCCTCATAGGAACAGCTGATGAAAAAGTTACTTAGTTAAATTTAAATATTTCTGTTTCAAAATAGTTAAAATACCGTATAAGATAAAAAGACAGAGTAACTAGGTTGAAGTTGATTTAGATAATATGTATTTTACCATTATTTACTTGTTTAACATTTTCAAACACAGTGAGTTTCTTTTCCACAACCCCACAAAAGCAAACTAATTTACTCAGATCTCAACATTATTTGCTTGAAAAAAAATGTTATACTTTCATTTTGGTTATCAGAATAAGTGTACTAATACCTACATTAAATCCTTCTCATCCTCTCAGTGATAAGTACTTTATAAAAGTCAATGTAGTTATATCATTGCTATGGAACTTCCTTCTATTAGACATCTGACAAATCTCTGTGCTTCAGTTTTTCCAGAAGACTATAATTATGGTGGCATTTGAGACATGAAGTTTATTAGTTAGGTAATGGTCTGCCCCAATTACGTTCTCTCTGCATCTGTAAAAAAAGAACCCCTGCAATGTTGAATTTGTTAAAGTTTCAAATTTCATACTATTTTTATTGTTAGCCAATGTGTGTGGGCATTTGCCCAGAAAATTAGCATAAACGTATTCTAAATAATCACCACCACTATCACAAAGGACAAGTTTATACTCTTTGGATTAGAAATAACCACTGCACTTGCTTTTGAGAACCAGTCATTATACTGTTCTTGACCATTTAGAGCACAAGTGGGGAGACTGCATCCCCACTACAACTTCCACCATCCCTAACCCTTGATCTTACTGACTAGAATTGATGGGAATTTGAGGTCTTTATATTCTGAGGGCCACATAGCTCAAAGATATTCCTGTATATGTTTTTTCAATGCTTTCAGGTGCTGAAATTTGATGGCAGGTCAAACTTGCTTCTGACTGGGCATTCAGGATAAAAAAACTAGATGAAAGTGATCTAGCAGTTGGGACGCTTTGTTGTTCAACACCTTCAGTATTGACAGCATCATTCCCTTTCTGATGATCATAGAATCATAGAATTGTAGACTTGGAAGGGACCCCAAGAGTCATTTAATCCAATCCTCTGTAATGCAGTGAATCTTGGCTAAAGTGTCCATGGCAGATGGCCATCCAACCTCTGCTTAGAAACCTCCAAGGAAGGAGAGTTCACAACCTCCCAAGGGAGACTATTCCACAGTTGAACAGCTCTTACTGTCCAAAAGTTCTTCCCTGATGTTTAGCCAGAATTTCCTTTCTTGTAACTTGAAGCCATTGGTTCGAATCCTACCCTCCAGAGCAGGAGAAAACAAGCTTGCTCCCTCTTCCATGTGACAGCCTTTGATCAGAGGGCATATATTATGCCTCCCTTCATCTGAGGATCACAGAGCAGTTGACACATAAAAACACAAAAATGCATACTATAGTAACAAACCAAAGCAATACCCCCACAACACACAGACACACACACACAGAGAGAGAGAGAGAGAGAGAGAGAGAGAGAGAGAGAGAGAGTGTTTAAAAGCCCTGGGAGAATGGGAGAAGAGGACTCTGTCTGGCACCTGAAAGAGCAAGTCAGAATAAGCAGGTAATACTCTAGATGGCTAGGTGACTTATATTCAGGGCTTTTTTCCAGCCGAAACTTGCCCGAACTTAGTCCCAGCACCTCTCAGGTGGGTTCCATTGCCATTCTAAGAGAACATGGTCAGTTCCAGCACCTCTTTTTCTAGAAAAATAGCACTGCTTTTACTTTTCGCAGAATGAGTTGTTAGTAAATAAATCTGGTCCAATGACAACAACAGTGGTGAGTCCAACTTTTAAATTTCTAGAGAAGGAATGAAACCTTCTGTGTTGCTGCTGCTGTCTTACGATCTTTTTAGCCTTCAGTTTCAGAGTGTGAATGCCTAATGTTGCACTTGAATGTCAGAACACAGAATGTCTGTTAATTATGTTGTGATGTTTGTGCAGCAGTTATTAAGGGTTGCCAAACATCTTTCAAAGAAGATCAAGCCTTCCAGAGTCCTCGCTGCCCCCACTTAGGCATGTGTTGCATTTACAGTTTAAAAGGAAGCTTTTCTGCAGAGTTTACATCTCTGAGAAATTACAGTTAAGGGTTTTGGTTTTTTAAAAGAAAATCAAGGGTCTTGTAAATTATTCTTCATCAATAATCCAAACTGTTTATTAGTCTACCAGCTGAAGGTTAATGGTTAGCAGTCAAGTTTAACAAATTACATGTATATATTTTTGGCCGTGGGGGGTGGGTAGAGATAATACAAGCTCAGACTCAGAAGAAGATATTCTATGTAATTTGGTTGCTGTCACTCCTAGGGAAAGTCCTCATTAACTCTGCAATTGATACGCTGATAACCTCATATTGATCTGGTAAATTATGTTGCTTTCTGCTCCATGTATTCAACTTTTCATGTAAATATGCTAATTTATAATGTAGATTTGTCTTATTTATCATCACTTGTTTTATGAACTCATACATTACAGAGCTTTTCAAAATTTATAGACTACTGCAGAACACTGTTCCTACATTCTCAAAGAGAAGGGAGTCTGAGATAGATGGGAGCTTCTTAAAGGTAAAATATTGAAGACACAAATGCAGACAGTTCCATCAAGAAAGAAAAGTAGGAGGCATCTAAAGGAACAAGTGTGGCTGCATAAGGAGCCTACAGATGAACTGAGACTTAAGGAGGACCTGTATAAGAGATGGAAGAAAGGGGAAATCACAAAGGAAGAAAGGTATACACAAATAGAAATCAATTGCAAGGAAGGTCAAGCAGGCCAAAACTCAGAATGAGCTCAGCCTTTCAAGATAGGTTAAAAATAATTTTTAAAGTTTCTTCAGCTATGTTTGAAGCAAGAGGGAGAACAAGTGATAGGTCCTCAGCATGGGGAAGATGGAGAAACTCTATTGGGTGACAGAGAAAGTGGAACTGCTCAACTTTGCCTTGTCTTCACCCAAAAGGAATGCAGTGACTTAGTGATAATAAAATTAATGATGCAAGGCAGAGGCTGCAGCTCAAGATAGGAAAAAAAGGTGAATTCAAATCTTTAGGGCCTGATGAGCTGAACAAAAAGGGTACGAAAAGGAGTTTTAGGGAAGTGATCTATTTCCCATCTGGGAAATAAGAGCTAAGTTGTGAGAGGTTTCTGTTGTGATGCATTCTGGGAAAGATTTCAGCTTAAAGGGTTTGTTGAAAGAGGAGGGTATTCAGTTGGTGCTAAAAAAAATAATATTTAATAAGAGGAATTCTGAAGTGTAGGTTCTACAACACTAAAGGTGCAGTTACTACAATGAGTGTTGAACTTCACCTGCAGAGCACAATGCTGTGTGTGTCTATCTTGTTTAGCTTCAGTAGCATGGCTAAGCTCACCAACACAAAACAGTTGTTTTTAGTAGAGTTGTTTTCCTTGTCACACACAAAACAGACACTCTGTATTTACACACATTCTATATACAAGTTACACAAAGCCTCTTTCTCTCTCCCTGGTGCCAGAAAGGATTCTGTGTTTCAAAGTCCTTGCTTGTCCATTAGCAAGTGCTAAGCAAGTGTCCATTAGCAAGTGCTAAGCAAGTGTCCATTAGCAAGTGCTAAGTCCAGTTGCTCAGAGTCCTGCCGCAAACTGTGTCCCCTGAGTTCTGAAGCCTGACCATTCTCCAATTTATTCTTAGATGATTTCTTCAAGAAGTCTTCACATGAATCCACAGCCCCAACAGATAGAATTCAACAATTCCTGCAGTCTCCCATCATGACCCATACTGTATGCTGTAACCTGAGCTCTTTTATACACGAAGTTACTTGCCAAATTTGCCCAGTAACATAGATAAGAAAGTGGGGCATGATTAAGCATTACCAACTCTTGTAGAATTATGTACCTCTTGGGTACATGAGGGGCAGTGCTTTCTATGATGCAAGAGGCCAACACATCTACTCCTCCATAGTTCAATAAATAAAGCTATTAAAAAGAGGTTTTCTTTGCTTATATGTGAATGTCATTAGTCATAACATTACACGACCACAAGTTTCACAATAATCTATTTTGTGGAGCATGGTGGGGGGGTTTTCCTGTAAATGTTGTTTTATTCATACTTGCTATTTTAATCAAGTAGATGCAGTTCCTTCTTTTTACTGCAAGAGTAAATAAATCCTACAACAACCAAATGAAGAAAGATTTATAAATAAAATAAATTGAAGAAAAGCTTGTCTGTAATCTGCCAGGCTCCTTGTCTACTTCTAAAGTTGCTTTTGGTATACAATTTTCCTTTCAAAATAATACAGTCTTTTCCACCCCTGCCCCACTCCTGAAGAAGCCCACCTTGGATCCTATGGTTTATTCCCCTTTCTTGGGTAAGGTGGTGGAGAGGGTGGTGGCTGAGCAGTTAAAAGTGCTCCTGGAGGATATAAATTATGTGGATCCATTTAAGTCTGGGTTCAAGAGCGGTTTGGGGTCTGAAATGCCCTTGGTCACTGAAATATACTCGGAGTCGAGTGTGGATTTCATACTCTTTATTCAGCTCATAGTAGTGAGGAATGAAGGTTCCCCCCCCCCCAATGTCTGCTTTATATGCATTATTTACACAATGATTGGCTAATTCCTGGATTCTCCTGTAGGCCAATCAGGTTGGGGATTCACTTCCACCTGGAGCTGGATTGGGTGGCTCCTGTGGACCAATCATACTGCTGCATTGTTCTAGAACCAATCAGACTGCTGCATTCTGAATCCTATTGTTCTAGGACCAATCAGACTGCTGCATTTGGATCCTATTCAACTCAGTACATAACAGTCACCCTGATAGATGACCTGTATTGAGAGTGGGCTGGTTGTGTGTGTGTGGTAGACCATGGTTTCCCCCTGGACTGATTCTATGTGACTGGTATTCAGTGCACTCTTTTAAAATGATTCCACTTCTGGAAAAGACTCTGATGTTGGGAAAGATTGAGGGCACAAGGAGAAGGGGATGACAGAGGACGAGATGGTTGGACAGTGTTCTTGAAGCTACCAACATAAGTTTTACAAAACTGCGGGAGGCGGTGGAAGACAGGAGTGCCTGGCGTGCTCTGGTCCATGGGGTCACGAAGAGTCGGACACCACTAAACCACTAAACCACAACTTCTGGGTAGCGCAGTTGGCTGGAGCATAATGCCAGGGTTGCAGATTCGATCACTGTATGGGACAGCTGCATATTCCTGCATTGCAGAGAGTTGGAAAAGGGTGCCTTCCAACTCTGATTCTGTGCTCCTATCTCTAGAGGGTTGTGTGCAGAGTGTAGCTCTGGGAGACTGCTTTAGCTCTATGGTGTTTGTGCTATGGCTATGGTACAGTCTTGTCCCTAATGCTGTTTAACATCTGTGTGAAACCTCTGGGTGGAAGTATTCAGAGTCTGGGGGATAATTTCATCAGTATATGGATCACATGCAGCTCTACTTTTCTATAACATCTGAGTTGTAGGAGGTGAGGAGGGACTGTGCATGGCTGTCACCTTTGCCTGGGCACAGTGGTGGGTTGGATGATGGCCAGTAAACAGAGCTTGAAACCTGGGTATACAGAGGCACTGTGAGTGGGTGGTTCCTTTGTCCAGGAGATTGATCAGTTGCCCGCAATTTTATGTTGTGAACCGCCCTGAGATCTACAGATGAAGGGCAGTAGACAAGTTTAATAGTAATAATAATAATAATAATAATAATAATAATAATAATCTGAATGGGTTGTGTTCCTTCTGGAAGTACAGGTTCAGAATTAATCACTGAACATTCAGGTTGCATCAGTAGCTAAGAGTGCCTTTTCCAGATAAGGTTGGTACAGCAACTATGGCCATTTTCAGACTGGGATAGTCCGGCCATTGTGAGCCATGCATTAGTAACCTCAATACTCAACTGTTCAACTCACTCTATGTGGGGCTATGTTTAAGCCTTTTCTGGAGGTTCCAGCTGGTGCAACTTTCAGTGACTACACTGTTGATGGGGACATAACTCAAGTGCTCAAAGGTTTGCATTGACTTTCCATATGCTACCTGTCCAGGTTCAAGGTTCTTGAAATTACAAGGTGCTTAACAACTTGGGTCCAGAATACCTCCAGGACTGCCTGATTACTGTGGTCTTTGGTCCCCCATAGCTTGGGTGCATGGCTTGTATCCACCAGGAGCTGTGCACTTAGTATTGTGGGCTTGATTTTATGTAACTCGCTTCCAGCTGTGATTAGAGAGGCCCCTCCTTAGTGAACATTTTTGTTTATTCCAGTTTCAATTGTAGTTTGTTTTTGTTTTTTACTGATTTTTAAAATTGTATACAGGGACACCCCCCCCACACACACACACTTTTGCGTGATCACATACAGTCATACATCGGGATAAATGTGCTTCAGGTTGAACATTTTCAGGTTACGCTCCACAGCGATCCAGAAGTAGCGAAGCGTGTTACTTCCTGGTTTCACCACTCATGCATGTGCAGACGCTCAAAATGACATCACGCACATGCGTGGAAGCAGCGAACATGACCTACAGACGCGTGTTGTGTTCACTTCAGGATGTGAACGGGGCTCTAGAATAGATCCCGTTCGCATCCAGAGGTACCACTGTATATGCACAGCACCGGGAAATGATTAAATAATTTAATTCGTACCATGAAATGGAGGGAGCTGGAGACTCCTCGTGACTCACAAAGAGACCCTCCCCAGGGCCTGAATAGGACTTCAGTGAGGGCGGAGATTGGAGGTGCAGTGGGGCTTTGTTTAGGCTGCTCAGCTTCCCCACCTAACAGCTGATGTTCAGGGTAGCGAAGCGACTACCACCACTTTTCCATGTATAATCCAGTCTCCTGTCAGCCCCAGAGCTTCAAGACCAGTTGTGGATATTTGGGGGGCAGTATTTTTGATATCGATTGGAGAGAGAGCAGCAGAGAGGACATTTCAAGGGTGCTTAGAGAGTGCTCTCCACTTACACGATTTTCACTTAGACGTGCAGGGTGCCAGAACGTAACCCCCATGTAAGTGGGGAGTCGCCTGTAATTCTAAATCGCTTAGAGACAATTGTAGTAAATAAATAATAATTACAACACTTGGATCACAAGAAATATTTTACATCCGAAGCTATTTAATATATATATAAAAGGTAAAGGACCCCTGACAGTTAAGTCCAGTCGCTGACGACTCTGGGGTTGCGGCGGTCATCTCGCTGTACTGGCCAAGGGAGCCAGCGTTTGTTTGCATACAGATTCCGGGTCATGTGGCCAGCATGACTAAGCCGCTTCTGGCGAAACCAGAGCAGTGCACGGAAACACTGTTTACCTTCCCACCACAGTGGTACCTATTTATCTACTTGCACTGGTGTGCTTTCAAACTACTAGGTTGGTAGGAGCTGGGACTGAGCAGTGGGAGCTCACCCCATTGCGGGGATTCAAGCCGCAAACCTTCTGATCGACAAGCCCAAGAAGCTCAGTGGTTTAGACCACAGCACCACCCGCGTCCACTTAGAGACAATTGTAGTAAATAAATAATACTTACAACACTGGGATCATGAGAAATATGATTAAATGCCAAATGACCTTAAATACTGCATTGCAAACTTTACTCAAAAACTTAAAGAGCATTATCATTGTTTCTGCTACCAAAGAGAACAAAATTCTTGCTTTGGAGGTGTGGATATCTATTTTCCTAATTCTGGATGTGAAAAATGGAAGATTGTTTACTATGTGCTATAAAGAAGTTGGCTGCTTTGTAGGAGAAGTGTTGCACAAATAGCCAAATATTAATCAAGAATGTTTACAGGCCAATGGACCAAAAGAATTGACACCGTCCCCAGAGTGGTGTTTTTTTTAAGCAGGTATGGTGGGAGGAAGTGATCAAATGCCTGTTAAAAATGTATGAGGTGGGTGCATGTTCAGTGATGCAAGCCATTGCAAAATGTTTGTGATCATACAAAGAACCTTAGCGGAATGAAATACCTGTGGCTTTTTTGTGGGTGAATAAAATGGTTCATTGTAGCAAAGCTTATGAACTGGAACAGAAATCTTGAAATACAGATGTTTATATTTTCTTCCTGCCATTGCTGCAGTCCTCTTTTAAGGCTGAGCAAATGTCATTTCAGATTGGTGGGGAGGGTTTGAAAAATTGTTTTATCTCAAAAGATAAATGTTGTTGTTGTTGTTGTTGTTGTTACAGTACTCTTAACTAGTATTGTGGTAAAAGATCACGTGAACATATACCTAAGGTGTTCTGAACTAGGGTTAAAAGGGTAAAAATTCTGGTGGAATTCAACATGACTAATCCAGATGTATACAGCCACAGACTTTGACAGATTCTCTCTTTTATTTTCATTTTCATTGATTGTTCTGGTTAAAAACCAATCTCCTTAACTTACATATTCCATTCGGAATATATAAATAACATTGGAAATAGTGGAGAAATAGCAACGTTAGTAAACCTGTCAACTCTGCTGTAAGTGGGTGACTTCTTGATCCAGCTATACTATTTCATTGTCAGATGCTGCTTAAGGCTACGGATGTCTTTAATTGTGTTGGGAGCCGTATTTGATTCACACATTCAAAATCGAGGAATTGCTGAGGAATAGGCTGGCCCTGTGTCCTACTTTACAGGCAGTATGATTCTATCTCGCAGGCCTATGTTTGAAGAGCTGCCTGATCAAAACCCAGTTTAGAGATTTGGGAGAAGAAGGGCTTTGAAGTTGCACACAAGCACTTAGTACCTGAATAACAGACAGAGCACACAGGTCACCTGGTCTCTCTCAGAAAAAAATTAGCTCATGCAGATATGTGTTGCTTTTTCCTTTTCCTTTTTTGGCAATGCTTTTCTCTTTTCTTTTTTTGGCAGAAGAGGATCCTGGGGAGGATAGAGACTGATGGGAAGGAGGCATTGGGTGATATCCAACTAAGGTCTTCCACTAGCACAATGATGTTTGCTTGCACAATATGACTTTCCCTTCTTCCCGGAGGCTAGTACCCATTGTTAAGTGCATGGTTTTGGTTTAATCATAGAGGTTGTCTAGCCCTACAACTCATCTGCACGATACAAATGCCTCCACTTCAGGATTCTATTCCTATGCCTAGATCTGAAAGAAGCAGAACCCAGTGATAAAGGGGTTAAAAAAAACTCACAGGAGCTGCTGAGTTCAGAATTTTCTGCTTTTTAAAAAGTGTCCATCATAATGACAAACAAAAGATCACATGAAGATGGGTGAAGGAAGCAACTGTTCTGATAATGCATTTTTTTGTTTTATTGTTTACGAAACTATGTGTGATCTTGATAATGGCCACTGTTTGGACAAATGAATGAAATATTCATGTTGATGTAGTAAAGGAAAAACATTAGTGCAAAGTAGTCTTTTTATTAGTCTTGAAGCAACTTCCCTGACTTTTTAAGCTGAAAACCAGAATTCCTTAAGGATGTTCATTATTATTTTTAGAAAATGTTTAAATAAAAAATGGGTGGCATTCAACTCAAGAGTAGACCCATTGGAATTAATGAACATGGCTAAGTTTGATCTATTAATTCCAGTAAGCCTACTTCGAGCAAAACATAGTTGAATGCCACCCAATGTTATGAAATGTCATTTATAATTTGAACTTGATTTTCTTCTTTTTTAAAAAAAGTGGGTAGTTAAAAACAAACAAACAACTTTCTCAATATTTTCCCCAGCATTCTCCAGATGTGTGGAGGATCACAGAATTGTAGAGTTGGAAGGGACCACAAACATCAACTAGTCCAACCCCCTATAATGCAGGAATCTTTTCCCCCAAGATGGGGCTCAAATGCACGACCTGAATTTAAGAGTCTTATGCTCTACCAACTGAGCTCTCTCAGGGAGATGACTCTAGTGGTAAACGAGTGGCAAGAGAGGCAAGATGAAGAAAAGTTTATCAGTGCAATAATTTCTTTTATCCACAGTCCTTCTTGCCTTCTTTCCACCCAAATAATATTTATCTATGTGCTCATGCACTTCTACTCTGAAGTTCATGTATATTTTGGGGTAGAAATCTGGATCATGCACATTTTTTTCCTATTTTTAAATTTCCACTCAGAGGTAAAGGTGGCTATACTTTTTTATAAAAAACAACAACAAATTAATTAAATATAAGTATTTAGTAACACTGTTGAAGCAACCAGACTGTGGGCCTCTGAATCTGTATGGATTTTACAGTGCAATTAGAGCCTAATGAACCCGTGCATGTTTGATTTCTGAAAAATCCAAGCTCAGATGTCCCTACGTTGTTTAGTCTGTTCACCACCTTCAAAACTGACTCTAGGCTGCTCTCCCCATCTGCCCGTCACATCTTAATGCATAGTATTCTCTGGCTAGCCCATGCTGTCAAAGAGAAAGGTGGGAAGAGAAGGGAATCGAAGTAGTCAGTAGAAACAACTGCCGTGAACCATGTTGTCCTATAATGAATAATCTGTGTTTCATTTAGAGAGCTTCTGCTTTTCCTTCAGCTACTGAACGAAATCTTGGATTTGATCAAGGCTGCCATGGGCAATATTCCTAAAGCAAAAACAAAAACAAAAAACCTATCATGTTTTGCTGGAGCGATTGTTGAATGGAGGCATCTCACTGTCTGTACCTCAGGGGTTGGGTCAGCCTCAGGTGCTGAACTTGAGTCTTGATGGATGGAGCAACAACAGTTTGAAATACTTCTAATAGGCCTTTATACTGAGTCAGACCATTGGTCCAGCCAGCTCAGTCTCATATCTGCACTGACTGGAAGCAGCTTTCCAGTGATTTGGGAAGGGAGGAAGGCAAATGCAGGGGGTGCGGTTCACACCATGTGTCAGCCATGAGGGTGGGTATCATCGCCGTGCCACACACACCCCACACTCGCTGCTTGGGTGGTGGGCCACTAGGGACGATGCTGCCGCAGATGGCTAGCGGCACTCCCCAACATTCGCCACATGGGCGGCTAGTGGCACCACTAACAACAGTTGGTCGCATGGGTGGCAGGCAACTAGGGACACTTGCCATGCAGGAGGCTAGCCCCGCCCCCGCAGGCCGGCTAGCCTTGCCCCTGCGCCGCTCCGGGTGTGGGGCAGGTAGCTCCGCCCCTGCCCAGCCCTGTTTAGAGATCCCAGGGATTGAATTTTGCAGTGTCTGCCTGCAAAGCAGATGCCCCACCTCTGAGCCATGGTCCTCCTTTCCTCTAATGTCCTCCAAGAGTGGATTTCCAATGGGTGCAATTCTCTTCAGAAAGCCATTTCACTACTTCCTGGTGGGTGTGGCACTGATCTAGGGAACTGCACCATCCCCTTTCCCCTTTAATTATTCCTCCGTTTCAAATCCCTTGCCCCTTCTGCTTCAACCTTTATTATAAATCCAAGACACTCAATGTTGTGTTCTGCAAAAAGGAATTGAGCATCTGAATATTCATTTTCAGAGAGGCTATGAAGAAGAGTTTGGACTTCATATCCCGCCTTTCACTCCCCTTAAGGCAGGCATGGCCAAACTCAGCCCTCGAGCTGTTTTGGGACTACAACTCACATCATCCCTAGCTAACAGGACCAGTGGTCATGGATGATGGGAATTGTAGTTTGCGCATGCCTGCCTTAAGGAGTCTCAAAGCAGCTAACAATCTCCTTTCCCTTCCTCCCCCACAGCAAACACTCTGTGAGGTGAGTGGGGCTGAGAGACTTCAGAGAAGTGTGACTGGCCCAAGGTCACCCAGCAGCTGCATGTGGAGGAACGGGGACACGAACACGGTTCACCAGATTACGAGTCCACCGCTTTTAACCACTACACCATGTTGGCTCTGCATATAAGAAAGCTGTCAGTTTATGGATAGAAAACCAGTTGTTTTCTCTTGGTTCCCCCCACCTCCTCTTCAAGAGTATTTCAAATGAATATACTTCTATTTAAAAGCCAATATTTAAAAGTTGTCCAAGTGAAATTTCTTTTACAATTCCACTGTGTGATTAAGTAGTTAGGAGGAAACCAACTGTGAACTGATAAGTTCTGATTTGCTTTATGTTGTCCCGAAGATAATTTGAATTATTTGAATAAGCTGGTTATTTGTATCCCATGGAGATGTGCAAATCACACTGGAATCTTTGTTTCAGACAATGCCAGATCTCCTGGTGTGTGCACCAGTCTCAGACAACTGTTGCTCATAAATAAATATATTGGTTACGAGTTACTGTGGAGGTTGTCGTGCTTGTGTAGCATAAAGACCCCGGGTAGACACCAAGGCATTTGCAGGACATTTTACTGTGAGAAAAAATAATGGTGTTGACGAGGTGGGAAATATTTGCATGTGCACACACACACACTACTTTTCCAGGGTTGAGCAAATATTTAAAATACATTGTGCAATAGGGAACCATACAGTACCCTCAAGCTTTTAATTAATTTAACATATAAAATAAAATATCTGAACTGGGATTTTTGTGTCAAGATTTTGGAAATTTATCTCTACTGTAGCAGAGTTAAATTTTGGCTCCGCTGTATCTCAGTTTTGGATCTGTTTGCCATCTTTATTCATTGTGCACATCTATGCATGTCTACTCAGAAATCCTGTTGGGTTCAATGGGACATACTCTCATGTATGTTGTTATAAGATTTCAGCAGTACAGAGCAATTCTGTTGTCTCTGTACCCCCATTGAAGAACACACATTACACCACAGCATCATGCTGAAATTAATGCAAGGCTTTGAATGCCTCCCACAGCTCCAGGATACAGCTGTCTTCTACTATGCAGAAGAATTACCCAGTGTTTCAAATGACTTACAATGGGGGAGGGGGAATCACTGCCACTCTGACAATGACTGGTGGGCAATCTGGGACAAGAGGGTCCTGTTTAAAGAGGCAGCCCTGTTTAGGGATGCTTTTAATGTTTGATGTATTATAGTATTTTAATATTCTTTTGGAAGCCGCCCAGAGTGGCTGGGGAGGCCCAGCCAGATGGGCGGGGTATAAATAATAAATTATTATTATTATTATTATTATTATTATTATTAAGCACCAACCTTTTTTTTTTTAGGGTCGCAATTTGTTTTTTTCTATGCAAGTCTATGGAGCCATTTCTCTATATAGTTGGCGGGGAATCCATCACCTCTGGAAACAGCTGGTGTAGGGATAGCCCACCTGAGCCCCCTGAGCTGTTTTTTTTTGTGGGGGGGGGGTACAGTCACCAACCCTGCAAGTCTTCAGACATCTAAAGGGCTTTTACATGGAGGAAGGAGCAAGCTTGTTTTCTCCTGCTCTGGAAGGTTGGACCTAAACCAGTGGATTCACATTACAAGAAAGGAGATTCCAACTGAACACTAGGGTTAACGTTCTGATTGGAACAGCTGTTCGACACCAGTGTGGTGTACTGGTTAAGAGCGGTAGACTCCTAATTTGGTGAACTGGGTTTGCGTCTCCGCTCCTTCACATGCAGCTGCTGGGTGACCTTGGGCTAGTCACACTTCTCTGAAGTCTCTCAGCCTCACTCACCTCACAGAGTGTTTGTTGTGGGGGAGGAAGGAAAGGAGAATGTTAGCCGCTTTGAGACTCCTTTGGGTAGTGATAAAGCGGGAGATCAAATCCAAATTCCTCCTCCTCCTCTTCTTCTTCGACAGTGGAATGGAGTCTCTGAGGGGGTGGTGGCCTCTCCTTCCTTGGAGGTTTTGAAGTAGAGGTTGGGTGGCCACCTGTTTTGGATGCTTTAGTTCTGGCATTGCAGAAGGTTGGACTAGATGACCCTTGGGTCCCTTCCAAAGTTACAATTCTATAATTCTGCAAATTTCTCTGTGTATACATAAATGTGAGAAGGACCAAGGATTTTGTTGCCACAAAAGCTATTTCCCCCCATCATTTTTGGACACCCAAGGGTTTCCCTGCCCATGCAAGTCTATGGAGCGCTAATGCTGCACTAGATTATGAAAAGTTTCTTTTGCCTTTTGCTGTTTAAACATTGAACTGATGTCTGGTCTGATGAGGGTCATCTTCTAGCAAACCACACAGATTTAATATAGAATGCACTTTAACTAAAAAAGTTGAGATTTATGTTGTTTACTTTTCCCTTATTGTTACACAGCAATTAAAGCTAAGGAATGACTGCATGGTAAGTAGTAAAATAGATGCTCTCAGTCATCTCATAAAATATTTATGCTGTTTTATAATACAGTATAAGATGATACAGAGCTGAAAAGAGATTGGCAATAGGAGGTTATTCTTAGAACAAAGCATCTGTGTTTATAAAGCCTTTTTTCATGACATCAGCAGCTAGATTTAACTAGGGTTAATGCAGAAATATTTGCTATTGATTCGATATTGAAAAGAGCACGGCAGCATAATAATTCACTTAAAAGTACATATGAGGGTCCAGTAATTCATACAGTATGATTGAAATCTTGTTGTAATACAAAGCAAGCAGATTTTAACCATGAAAGGCCAGCTGCATTAACAGTCATCACTACACATTTAATAATGTTTGCTTTGCAAAATATTTTTTTTTACGCATACTAGTCACTTTCTGAAATTAGGTTCAGGCACTTTACATTATAGCTCTGAATCTTTAAGCACTAAAGTACTGTAGTGACTGTCAGCATGTGGAACATTTTGGAGAACAACAAAGAGAGTAAACACTTTTTTCTCACCCTTGCCGACTGCAAAATTTATTTCTGCAAAAAGAAGGCTGATCACTGAAGAATTGATGCTTTTGAATTATGGTGCTGGAGGAAACTCTTGAGAGTCCCATGGACTGCAAGAAGATCAAACCTATCCATTCTTAAGGAAATCAGCCCTGAGTGCTCACTGGAAGGACAGATCGTGAAGCTGAGGCTCCAATACTTTGGCCACCTCATGAGAAGAGAAGACTCCCTGGAAAAGTCCCTGATGTTGGGAAAGATGGAGAGCACAAGGAGAAGGGGACGACAGAGGACGACATGGTTGGATAGTGTTCTCGAAGCTACCAGCATGAGTTTGACCAAACTGCGGGAGGCGAAGACAGGAGTGCCTGGCGTGCTCTGGTCAATGGGGTCACGAAGAGTCGGACACGACTAAACGACTAAACAACAACAAAAAGATAGTTATTCTGAAGATGAATAACATTAGATATAACTCGAACAGTTGCTAAGGCTTGAACTTTTGGTGCGTTTTCAGTGTGAGCACTTGCAAAAGGACATATTGACTTATCTTGGAATAGGGCACACAGCCTTGGCTCTAGTGCAAATGATGGGCACTTTGTTAGTTTGCTCTTGGGAATTCTGGAACTGTCCATGGTGGGAAAAGATTTTTTCAGGGTCCTAGAAAGCATCTTCTTCCTTCCACTGTCTTGTGCATGGGTAGGCAAATTAAGGCCCGAGGTCCAGATCCGGCCCAATCACCTTCTAAATCCAGCCCACAGACGGTCCGGGAATCAGCGTGTTTTTACATAAGTAGAATATGTGCTTTTATTTAAAATGCATCTCTGGGTTATTTGTGGGGCATAGGAATTCATTCACCCCCCCCCCAAAAAAATATAGTCCGCCCCCCCAAGGTCTGAGGGACAGTGGACCGGCCCCCTGCTGAAAACGTTTGCTGACCCCTGGTCTTGTGCAAAGAGAGGAAGGCAATGGTGGCAAATGAGCATTTAAAAAAAGAGCACTTTTGTATTGATCTGGATACAGCAATATATGCCGTTTTGTATACAATTTCTTCGTAATATAATGTACTTCAGAGGCTACATTCCAACAGCGTTAAAAGCTCTTGTGTCTATTAAAATCAATAGGCTTAGGGGTGCATAACTCACCTTTGGGTTTTGAACAGCAAAGTAATGCACTCCAAACTGTTCCTCTGATATGACATGTTGAAGAAAAAGGAGCAAATTCTGCTGCTTTCAAACTCTTCCCATGCTTGCAACTTCAGCTGCATGGCAGAGAAACAGAATAGTGACAACTTCCAAGTATTTAATTCTACTTGACTTTGTTTTCACTTGACTTACTCCTATCATGAGAAGCGTGATAGATTTTCCTGAAGCCTCTTACTGTGGTATGTTCCTAAATTTTAAAATGATAATTCTAATTATAATAAATGATGTGTAGTTTACAATGCATAAATCAGTGAACAAATAAATGGACAGAATCCAAACAGAGTAGAATGCAGCCTACACTTGAGGTTTTTCTAATAATTTAGACAGAAGGCATGAAATATTTAACATGTAGTATTGGCTGAGGAGGTAGTTAAAATAGATTTCCTATATAGAAATCTAGGAATAATCACTGCACTGCAAAGCAACTGAGAGTCCAGAACAGTATTTTCTTTTCACACCTCTCCTTTGTCCTCCTCTCACCTCCATTTTACCCCTTAGCCAAAATTCAGTATTCAACATTATACCAGTAATCTGTGGCAGAGTGAATGGATATGTGATAAATTGTCTTTTGAAGTTTATAAGGTGTTTGTCCGTAAAACAAGAGAAAATATTTTCCTCCCCATTACTATGTTCCTGACAATCGTGGCTCGTGGGCTATCTAGAAGCTGTAAACACCTCTTTGCTTTTTAGCACAAAGTCCCATACATCCATTTCAAGGTTTTACAGCTATAAAGGCAAGCAAACAAAAAACCCTGACTGCCTACATAAACTGGAGTGGGCTGAAATGTTGTGATTTTGTTTATTGCTCTTTTACTGCAGTGGTCAAATAGTTCCTTTGAGACCAGACACTGGTACTCTGCCATCTGTACACTCGATGTTAGACAACTTGTATCAACTGAAGCACTGTGACAAATATTTATAACGAGCATGCTAATTAAATGAAATGCCACTATTCAGAATTGTGGAGGATATAAGATTAATGGCAAATTAAAAATAACTTGTCATCTTTGTTCTAATAGATAATGATGTTGCTATCATGAGAGACACTGACTGTATTCCACTAGGGGTGAGCTGAAATGGGTTTTTTCCATCAAATATTCTTGCCGGTGTTGAAAGGCAAACCAACGTGTTTCCCTATTCAGAAAAGTCTTGTCTCTTGACTCCAAATAGGCTTCATCTGTACTCAGTAATAACTATTCAAAGTGAGATTTAGCAACATGATCAGTCCGAGAAGCACTGCTCTTTTTCTGACAAAGCTTTGTCTTAGCTTTGGGGTTACACACCCTCCAAGTTTCCCTATTTTCCTGGGACAGGTCTGGAATTCCGAAAGCTATCCTGGCTTCTGATTTTCCCTGCCAGCAGCTCCTCAGCTGCTGAGCTCGGGAAGGAGGATGAGCCAGTGTAATGGTGGAGAGGAAGCATCCTGTTGCTTTCCTATGGCTGCTTTTGGCAGCCTCCTCCCTTGGGCAGCTTGCAGTGGCTGCTGGAGGGTGGATGAGGAAGAGGAGAGATTGGGGCTGCCAAGGCCCAACCTTGTGTGACGCGCCAGCTCTGAGGTGCAGGCAGAGGGCAGGGCTGCCCTGGGAGAGGAGTGCAAGGAGTCTCTATTTTTTTAATGCTTTGTGCATCCATCTCTAATCTTGCCCCTTTCTATAATTTTTTTAAATCTACCAAAGAATAAAATAAACTAGGAATTAAGAGGTTTTCTAAGGGTGGTGGAGAACATGTATGCTGTGTCCTGTTATATAATGCCAACACATTTGCACCTCGAGGCCCCCAGGACCCACCCCCCCAAAATAACTGCACTCGGACACATATTTTAGTTTAAGTTTCGGGGCAAATTTTGGACACAACTTTATTGAATTACAGTCACGTGAACGCTATTGGCTTAGGCATTGACTTACGACTATAACTGATTCTACCTCTCTGGGTGATAGTCCAATGGGGTAAGCCAAACGAGGGAGCAACGTTGATGCGGACCAACCGAAGCTCATCCCAGGGTGCCTGTGGTCCTGGCATGGCCCTAGCCCCTCAAGTGGGCTTCGGACGAGATCCAGGACCCCCAGATTCCTTTAATGGAATACCAAGTTCCTAGAGGGGCAGGTGATGGCCGCACCTCCCTTCCCCACAATCCAACTGAGCCAATGCCTAACCACCACCTTACAAGTTGTAACGATTTGCTAAGGGGTAGGCAAAAACCAAGTGGCTAGAATCAATTTGCCAAATGGAAAAAAATCCTACCCAGCCCCTGTTCCAAAACAGGTGACCCAAACCAAAGCAAGGACAGACGAAACTACCTAATTCTAGGGAGGGGTGTGTGTTTGGCAGCACGATGCAAGTGCCCCTACTTGCGTCACGCTGCCGCCTTTTAAGCACCTGGGATCATGCCACCCTCTGGGGATTGGCTAAACAGCCTGGGGTGATCCGAGGGCTATGGCCAGGGCTTTTAGCTACTCTCCCACCAACTAACCCCTATGGGGGAAAGTCCCAGGGGCCCGTGCGCAACCAGGACCCTCTAATAGGAGGATCCCATTTACTCAAATATTAACTGGGTGGCGGGATGGGACTGAACTTAAAAAAGCAGGGAGAAGCAATGGCAATAAACACTTTTAAATGAAGAGCAGATTAACGTTTGAAGTTATCTGCTACCCCCAAACAGTACTTTTGACCTGGAAAACGAAATGGTTGAGCATTCGGAATACAACATTCACGTTAATGAGGTGACCTAAGCTACTTTGCTCATGCAGCAGCTGTTTTGGACAGAGGAAATAAAGGTCTTCTGCTCTCTACTCTGAGCAGCGGTAGGGAAGGGACATAACACCCAACCATGATGATGAGTCTGGGACTGCCTGCTCCTCCCTATGTGATTGCAATAGAAATGGGATCCTTTCTGGCCCAGAAGGAGCAGATTATCTATCCACCCCACCCCACCCCCCGCAGACCGACTCTGATAGGTAGGTTGCTGTGGGTCAAATTTGGCAAAAGCAGGTGCATCATAAGCACACCACAAACATCATTGGACTGAGAACATGTGGCCTGGCAGCTCATGGTTATGGATACTCCTGGCATGCCAGAGTCCATTTTCTGGGGACACAGTGCTTATTGTTCTGCCTGGCTGTTTTTGCAGTGTACTGAGCAGACACACAGGTCACCTGATAATGTCATCTACATTCTGATGAGATGTGTTGCATTTCTGTTTAAATCACAGCATACCCACCCCCCAGAAACCTGTGCCTATACGTATAATTCATCATATGCAAATTTTATGCACATCAGTATCCTCTTTTTGCGTGAAGCATTTTTCCTCTCTCTTTTTTGGGGGTGATGTATTAGTGCTCTGCTTACTCCCTAGTTAGTGTATTTAGGATTGCTGCCTTAGTTATTTTTTCTGAATATCTTAAGAAATTAGGGGTGCAATAAGGGATATGTACTTGATTTTATGTTCACAACAGCCTTATGTGGTATAGATTAGGCCTGAAAGAAAAGCTCACATTACATTGGCATATGACTTGATAAAAAAGTCTAACATCTACTATTATGACCAGCCCTATTTTGTTTCCAAAAATGATAATGAGGAAGAAGAGTCAATGACTATTCATGACAGCAACAGCTATGTAATGGGAAATGTTTTATCGTCATGCCCTGCGTCTTTCACCCCTCTTTGTTCCCTCCTGCCTGCATTTGAAAGAGTCCTTCTAGGACCCACTTGTCCTCTTCACATGTCTTTCTGTCATATCTACGACTTCTGCTTTCTTTCTCTCTTTGTTAGTGTGTGTCTCTTTCTGTCTGTCTGCTTTCTCTTCCTGCTCGCTCTCTCTCTCTCTTTCCATGTGAGAGAGTAACAGAGAGTGAATTGATAGGATGCTCTTCTTTTAAAATACATTATACAATAAAGGGAAAAAAATATTTTTCAGGGAGCCACTCCCAGGGCATCATAAGTTGCATTCAATCTATTAATAAAGCTTACAAGGTAAAGGTAAAGGGACCCCTGACCATTAGGTCCAGTCGTGGACGACCCTGGGGTTGTGGCGCTCATCTCACTTTACTGGCCGAGGGAGCCACTTCTGGTGAACCAGAGCAGCACATGGAAATGCCGTTTACCTTCCTTCCAGAGTGGTACCTATTTATCTACTTGCACTTGATGTGCTTTCAAACTGCTAGGTTGACAGGAACTGGGACCGAGCAATGGGAGCTCACCCCATCGCGGGGATTCGAACCACCGACCTTCTGATCAGCAAGCCCTAGGCTCTGTGGTTTAACCCACAGCGCCACCAGCTTACAAAGCTTACAAAGGGAAACCAAATTTTATCAAAGTCGTCATGTTTTGCTGTGCCTCTTATTACTCTGCAGTGATATGTTAGATGTCCCACACTCTTGACTGCAAGTATTTCTCAGAGGCATCCTCTGGGGCAGGCATGTCCAAAGTCCGTTTTGGGGGCCTAATGCGGTCCGCCGGCCGATTTAATCTGGCCCCTGTAGGTATATGTCCTGGGGTAAAATCCTTAAAAAAGCTCAATAACTTCAATCCTAAGAAAAGCTCAGCAACTTTGGTCGGCCCTCATGCATGTTCACTTCATCAAATCTGGCCCTCTTTGAAAAAAGTTTGGGCACCACTGCCTGAGGTTTTCTAGCTTTGAGCGCCCTCGAGCCAAGTTGCCATCAGGAGCAAGGAAACCAAATACTTATGGTATTTATGGTGTACTAATGGGTTGATTGGTAATAGTACTGCTGGGAAGTGAGATCTGTTATATTAGATACCCCAAACCATAATGGTTTGATCACATTGCATTACCGCCACATGTGTAAAAAATTACCTTTACCACCACAGTAATGCCATCGTTGGGAAGTTGCTCTGTGCTTTCTCCACTTTGATCCTTGTTTCCCAGTTCTGAGTGGCTCTTGTAAAACAAAGCTCTGGGTTTTCCTATTAACTGTAATGGAGAATCTGAAAAAGGCTTATCCTAGCCACTGAAAGGTAATCTAAGTAAGCCATTTGAATTTAAAGTCATCAGTACTTAGAAATACATGTATGAAACAATGTTAAAAAGCATGCCTATCTAGGGCATTCCAGTGAACTGGCCTTGAAATAAATAAGTCAAACTTCCACTAAGTTGGTGATTTCGCCTCCACCCCATATTACATATTATTGAATTTCAGACTGGAAATTTCTGTATTGCAGAAAGAAACTATTCAGCTCCTTCTAAATCTGCTTAGTTTCTTTTCTCCCGCCACCCCCTGCTTACTTGGTACAGATTGCCTTTCTCTTTATTATGGTATATAGCCATTAATTATAAGAAAGGGATACTGATCTTAGTATTTATCCCTGCACTACCTTCAAAATAACTCACACTGCCTGTGAGCATTCAAAGTAGTGCATATCACTAGATATATAATTATTCAGTACTAGATTACTTTTGGATAATTCACAGCAAGTGGATAATTCAGCCATCCCCAATGCAGAAACAAGCACTCTAGTTTATATGCTACCATTATTATATGTTTTATAGAAGTGTATTTGCTGTGCTTTGTATTTGAAAGGATTAAGCCTGCTTTCTGCAGATGTTCTGTATCTGTAATGCAAAGATGGTAAGGATGTCATTTCAGTTCAAGGGTTAAAGTATACCTTGTTGTCAAGAGGATGAACGACTTCATTATGACTGCAGTGCATGACTGAAGAAAGGAAGGTCTGGAGAGCAGAGGGGAGACTTACTGAGCTTGGAGGATAAGTGCTCCTTGGAACAACTGATTCGTCATTGATAACCAATAAATCATTCCAAGCAGGACATATTCATGTTTTCCAGAAAATCCATGCAAGGCAGTCAAGGAGTTGATGAAGTGAGTCATTCTGCTATTTTGCAGTGCACAAATTGTGGCAATTAGTTTGTGGTCCCTATAAAGGGGCTATGGCTATGTCACTTAGGAAGAGAAAATTACCAAGAATGCGTATTCTGAGCATTTCCTTTTTATTTAATCCAGTGCAAATCAGTGAGAAAGATTACTGACTCTGCCTTTTTACTCTGAAGAGGGCATTTCTTGGAACACGTTAATTAGATTTCATTAATTATTCATGTTATTTCCATAGAACAGGTGTTCAACATGTGTAGGAGCCATTTAATCAAAAAGTGGATCCTAAACCAATTCATGATTTGGTTTAATTAGGGACACTACTTAGTATGCAATAGTTTTTTTAATTAAAAAAATAGACTGGACACACATTATTTCTCCCAGCAGGAAGATATGTTTTCAATCTATTTGATGTCAATGCACTTCTGCTGTGAAAGGCTTCTGTAATTCATTCTTTTGTTAAGCGTTTGCAGTTATTATTTTTTAACTGGGTCACTGCATTCTATGTTGGTACAGTTTTGAATCATCAGAAAGGATCCTTTTAAAGAGATAATAATGGTTTGTGGTCCCTGATTTTCCAACGCCTTGTACCTGCCTGGTTATGTACCCCAAAGAGAAACAGGTAGCCAATGTTTCTTCAGAGATTCATTAGTGCTGAGAACACTCTCAGCTGACACTCATGTCAAAGACTATGCATAGCACAAAGCAATAGAAAAGAAGCAGCCCCAGGTTTAGCACTCAAGTTTCTCTTAGAATTAAATTGAATTTAAAGTGCTTTCATGTTCAGAATATTATGGATAGGTATCCAAGTTCACTTACCACAGTTGGTAACCTCTTACAGTATTATAAACAACATTAGCGCCTGGTGATTTTAGGGAAATAGTATTGTTCACCGCCGCAGCAAATACACAATAGTACACAGACCTCAAAATGATTATTTTGTCTTCCTTTGATTATGATGGAATAGTCTTTTCCATGATTCAACCTAAATAAAGACTGCCATGTTTTGTTCCTCCTACTATTTATGTGTTTCATACAGTCATTGGATCATAGAGTTGTAGAGCTGGAAGGGACCCTAAGGGTCATGTAGTCCAACCCCCTCCAATGCAGGAATCTCAACTACAGCATCCATGACAGATGGCCACCCAACTTCTGCTTAAAAATCTGCAATGAAAGAGAGTCCACCACCTTCCGAGGCAGTTCATTTTACTGTTGAACAGATCTTACTATCAGAAAGTTCTTCCTGGTGTTTAGTCAGAAGCTCCTTTCTCTCCTGGTGCAGAAGAAAACAAGCTTTAGATGCTTATGTTGTGTATTTGGAGCTTGTGTGCACAGGCGCATGAACGTAATGGATTAATAATTAAGATAGTTTTGAAATCAGCCCAAAATAGTACGTTTTCCCCTTCATCCCCATCTCTTCACATCCTTCCCCAGACAGAAGTCAAACAAGCTGTCTGAGAGTTCTTTCGAAAATCTGTATCAGTGCTCCCTAATTTATGCCTGACAGCATCCTATCTTGCAACATGAGTAGAGTTTGCTGCTAATGCTGTTAGGTTTCCATCAGTACTTCGCAGGAACTAATTGACATGGTGTGATATTGATAATACTCTAGAATCCTGACAATGATGATAGTGTATGCAGCTAGCTGGCTGGCTAGCTAAACAAACAAACAAATAAACGTAGTTTCTTCTTGCTTCTGCTGTCCCCCCCCCCTCCTTGCACCTGGTGAGTTCATTTGATCAAATACATGTTACATTTGAATAATAATAATAATAAAATGAATAATAAAGAAAAGGAAACCTATGTGTACAGGTTATGGAATATGATTAAGACAGTTTCTGGTTGGGGGCAGGAGATGCAAAATTGAGCAGTCCATGACTTCTGTGGCCAGCATGTTGGCTCATTTCTGCACTGTAACACCAAGAAAAAGATGTGTTGCCATCCAGTATAACATTATGAGCAACATATGTGACTCAACTAATTTACCAGGCAGGCTTTTTTTGCCTCTCAGTCAGAAGTGCCAGCTTTCAAGGGCAATGGGGGTGGGCGGGCACAACATTGCGTTGTCCCCCAACATGCCAGGACGTTGGGAGAAGCTGGAAGCGGAGCCAAACATGGTGGCCTTGTGGCTTCAATGGTCAGTGGCTCCTCCCCTTCCTGGCGCCGTTACCAGTGGGAGGTTTTGACCATCCTTCCTCTCCATGGCAGGAGGAGGAGCCGGCCACTGGAGCTGTGCCACTGCTCTCCACTTCTGCACTCTGACATGAGGGGAGGGAACCATCACCCACCCCAAAAATATCCAGGGGCCCCAAGAGCTGGCACCTCTGCTCTCAGTATGAAGACAAATCATTTGAATAAAGCTAATGATCCTGTAAAGTCCTGGCAGTCCTGTTGGAAGTCCACAGCATCGCAGGGACTGATGAGATGAGACAGGTGCTTGACATGATCACTCGCCAGTGTCATTTCTGGTATTATGAAGTCTGACTGGCTCCCTGGCATTCTGAGCAGCTGCAAAGCAAGCCAAATGACAACTAGAGCATGCCTCTCTTATGTGTTAGTGTGGGCAGCGAAGAAGTGAACTTTCTAGCCTTTACTGCACCCTCAGGCAGCTGGGTGGTTGAGCTTTTTCTGGTAGTGTAGAGATTGCTGACTCTCATTGTGGGGGAACGACCCCTGAAGCTCTCAGAGAACCACTTTAACCAACAAGCTTCACGTTCTGAGGGTGAGTCACTTAACTTCAGAGAGGCCTTGACTTCACAATTGTTGAAGTGCCCAGTGCCACATCCTGTGCTGCATTTGTGCAATCACTTTCCATTTATGTTTCCTGAATACGTTGACAAGGTGCTTGCAGCTCTGCCTCTGACCATTCGACCTATTGATTCCTGTCCTCCTTGGCTTATTAAATCTAGCAGAGGAGATTTGACTGGCTGGATCTGCAACATGGTTAACATTTTATTTTATGAGAGACTGGTCCCATTTTCTCACTGAAAGCCAAGGTGGCCTTAGTACCTAGGAGTGCATTTTACCATCTGCAACAGCTGTGACAGGTCATGGACCAGGATAGCTTGAAAACAGTAGTCGAGGAATGGGTAAATTAGATTACTACAATGCACTCTGTGAGGGGCTTTCCTTGTGGTTAGTCTGGAGAATCCAGTTAGTGCAAAATTATCGTGAGATCCTATCAGCATATTATACATCTACTCAAAGATCTGCAGTGGCTGCTGGTTTCTTACCAGGCCAAGTTCAGGAATGGAAGATGGTTAAGTTCTGCTCAGTTGAGAGCCTTTAAGTGTTCCATCTAATTTGTCTGGCCCCTAGCATTGTGATGAAGTATGTCAGCTTTAAGCTGGAAGTCCTAGTTCAAATCCCCATCAGCCAAAAGCTCACTGGGTGACTTTAGATAATGCCATACCTAGAAAGTATAGCCACCATTTCCTAGTACAAGGAAGTATGGCAAATTTGTCAGACTTCTTAACAACGGTATGCACCGGCTCCCATTTAGACTGTCAGTTCAAAAGTATTAGGAAAACAATTTTCAGAAACTGTTCTACGTAGCTGCCAACAATAAATAATATAGAGTGTATCTTAACAGTTCAAGCATCAAACTAAAAAGACCCACTGAAAATATTACATGCACTGATACATAAAAAATGCCCACAGTGTGGTTCAGCTCTGCCTTAGATGAACTTTAAATGAGAAATAATTCTAAAAGTAAGATCCATCTACTGAGAAAGCACACACTCTAGCTGTCATGAATTGATGTCTGTGCACTGAGAGGGCATCTATCCAGCAAAGCACTGCCTGTGTAAGGGGAGCTGGGACATAATCCAATCTGTCATTGATCAGGGTCCTGGCTGTGCAGAGTTTAATACTTCAGAAGTAAGACCTTGCATTTAATGTGCTGCAGTGCTGGCTTCCAAGACAAAAAAAAAAAAAAAACCCACCACATTTGGCTGATATAATACCCCTGTTGTCAACATACCCAGCAAACTGGCATTCTATACCAACTATGATATTCAAACAAATTTCAAGGAAAGTTCCAAACAGAATGCATTGCTCTGATCTGCCCTGAAAGTGGTGGTAAATGTTTTCTGCATTAGAATTAGTGTAGCCACAAAACAGTTTACATCATCGCCATTTTAACACACACACACAATTCTGTGCAGCATTTTTGACATCAGTATTCTAGGCTTTGAATCCCACATGCTAAGGGGTAGAGAACCAATCTTCAGGCTAGGAACCTGTGACCCTCCATATGTTGTTGGATTCACAACTCCAGCACCAACCAGTATGGACAATGGACAGGGATGCTGGGATTTGTTTCCACCAATTTGTTTCCAGGTACAATTCAAGCGTTGATGATAACTTTTTAAAGCCTTAATTGTCTTGGGTCCAGCACACCTTTGGAAGACACAGGTCTGGCAGTCACCTGGAGTGAGAACAGGGGACTGATTCATCATAGGCATTTTTAAAAAGGGGTGGGGAAAATAGTAATTAAAACAAAACAGCATGGTAAATAGAGGTAAGCCTGTTCCTCCTCCATAATTGAAACTTAAATTGGAGGGGGGGGTGGAGGAGAGAATAAAAAATTGTTTCAGCATCTTGATCACTTTTAAACACAATTAATTCAATCATTTGTTTGTTCTGTCCCATATGCATTTTAATACATTGTATTCCCTCGCTCCTTTAATTAGAGAGTCTAGAGAGAAATTGTGGATACATTTATGCACCACACTTAGTCACCCACATGCAACTCTCTAGATATACGAAGTCAGGAACACAAATTGCAAGAGTACAAGTCCCCGAAACAATCTGAATTTAAGTAAGCAAGATTCCAGGTTCTTCTCACAGTGAATGTCAAACCCAATTCAGTCATAGAAGTAGCCACATAATGTTTCCTTTATATCCAATGGCTGAGTGCTAGGTCATTGTGTGTGTAGCAGTTTACCTTGTACCACCCACTTGTACCCACTGATTTCTTCTGTATCACAATTTTACCCCTTCCCATGTCTACTCAGAAAGCTACTGGATGGATATGAGATGACCATTCTAGAAAGTGATAGGCAGCCGGGGGCCACTAGGGGCGCATTGGAAGATGGCCGACAATAACATCTCTCCGACCCACATGAGGTAATTAAGAGGCTGTGATGGGAGTAAGCAGCCTCCCTGCCCCCCCCCAAGTGAGTGGGGGGGACTGCCCTTGCCTGCTGTGTCCTATACCACCCCCGAATTCGAGGGGGTGGGGGCACTAGGCAGAAAACCCTTGTGCGGACCTCGGCTCTCCTGGACGCTGTCTCTGATTCGCGCCTCTAGCTGCAGCATCTTCAAAAGAAACAATTAGGTGGAAGCAAATGCACATATTTCAAGGAAGAAGGTGAAGTAAAGACTGCTAATTGAAGAGATCCTTGAGAAAGAAGACGGGTCGGATAAACAGGAATATATCATAAGAAGACACACCAAGGCTCGGTATGTCGGCAATGGGACTGGATGGAGGGGGGGAACTTTCCTTTCTTTTCTTTATGTGATTAACCAAGAATCCCCACACACACACACACAAGTCAGAAATGCCGCTTAAATGACCTAAGCTGATGATTTAAGACTGTGTGGAGATAACTTCTAACCAAAAGCATGTTTTAAGGAGATCGTGGAAAGTTTAAGAGCTTTGGGGTGACGCAGTAAAAAAACAGTGTCGCCATTTTGGCAAGTTCTGTCGAAAGACTTATGTCTGGGAGGAGGAATGGATCTGTTTTCATATTGCGGGCGGCCTCCTCAGAGAACTAAAGAAGGCGACAGATTTGCGAAGATGAATGATGGAAAGAGTGCTTTTATTTATGGAAGTGATGATATATGGAAACCATCTCGATATGGTGATTGGACAAACAGAAAAATTCACACAGGATTATAACTGGTGTTTACCTGCTTAAGGAGATTATCAGAAGAGATCACAAAGAAAAAAGAAAAAATATATGAATAAGATGAGACGTGGGAACAGCAAGATAGGACTGGATAGAAATATGAACATTATTTGGACAGATTTGTGGATATTAACGCAGCAGCAAGAAGATGATTGGAATCCCCTTCTGAACTTGAAATATGGGTACCCCCAACAAAAAAATTAAAATTCGGCTTTGTAATTCGGAATTTATGTGATGTGATGTGATGTGATGTGATTTGATTGGTCGGTTAATAAAAAATTATTTAAAAAAACAACAACAGAAAGGGATAGGCAGCCATCTTAAGTAGTGGTAACATTCATAATATCCATTTGCATCTGCTCATGCAGACAAAGAGTCCATATCTGCTTTAGAGTGAGTTTGCACTTGTAAGTTGTATCTTTATTTTTTAATTCACAGTATTCATCCACTCATGAAAGACCTCAGGTGTGTGCCAGTACCTTAGGAATTCTGGCACTACAACTTACGTGGTTGTATATATTGCGTGGCCAGGTGGTGACCGCCCCAGGGACCACCAGAAAGGAATAATGACTCATGACAACGTGTTACAGAATTAAAATTTGGCCACAACTTTATTAAACTCTCAAATGTAGGAAGACCTTGGCTTAGACATTGGGCGTGTATCCCTCCCAGCCCCCCATCTGGGGGAACTGGGGCTCCTCAGGGTAAAATGGGATATGGGGGTGCTCTGCGAGATGTAAGTGTAGCAGGCAGCCCACCCCATAGCCCCGCACGCAGGGTAGTTCACTGACAACCTTTCAGTGTATGGCCACTGACACCCATATGGGTGACAACCCCTTTAAGAGGGGACCCTGGAATCACCGCCGCAGGTGGGGGGACATGAGTCACCACTTCACCGCCCCCCTCCCATTTTAGGGAAGAAAAGACTAAAGGATTCCACCCAAGGCCTTAAACTGCCCAAGTTGTGATGAATTGCTACAGGGAAGACAAAACCTGACAATACAGGAAAATTTCTTCCCGGCTCTTCAACAGCAACCAGTCCAAAGACTGTAGCAGCACCCGCTAAACAGGAAGAAAAAGTTAACCTGCAAACAAGAAACATTAAACAAAGGGAGGGTTGGGTGGGTGGGTGAAGCTCCTGAGCTGACTGCCTGGCTGCTGTCGGCTCTGCCTCCTATTTATGCGACTGGCCCCACCTCCCAGCAGTGAAACTTGACTACTGGGGCTGGGCGTGAACCCCAAAGAATAACAGTGAGAGGCAGGCCAGCCCATACAAACGGGTAAGTTCCCTGGGGTCATAAGCACCGTGCGCGATCCAGCAAAGTGCACCCAAAGTGTGAAGTGTGAGTGCTCATTTTAGAACACTGGTCCTCTTTTTTGTTGCTTTTAAGTAGAGATTGTTGGGCTGTTCTCACTCGCTTGAGATTGCCCATATGACTGGATACTCTTCCAAATGTGACATACAGCAAACCGTAGGCTTGGTTGCTTCCTCCAAATTACCTACTTTTCCACAGAGGGTGCCTTTAATATTCTAGATCATTTGTTCTTTATCTGTCGAAATCTTTCTGTCAAATATGTTAGTGGAAGTCAGGAAGGCTGATGTGTGATTTATTTTCACATAACTCGTGTGTTACCTATATGACAGTAAATCTCCAATTGGGAAGGTCTAAAATTGCCAGCAAACCTGTTCTGGGAGGCAACGGAGAACTCAAAACAGAACCTGTGAGATGTCTGTTTAGCATGGTTTTTTTTATTTAGAAAAGGGATGGTATATGTAAGAGTAAACCAAACTGTGTGTGCATGTTTCTTAAAGTTTTTGCACATTTCTGAGCAGTAGTTATGTGAAAGAATTCATTGCCCTTGGTTACTCAGCCCTTGTGCCTTTTGGTTAGGATTGACAGCTATGCTGAGCGATGCTAATTCGAGTAACATTTTCACAACTGTAATTTGTTGTCCCAGGCACTATAGCTGGATGCTTATAATTTGCCACATAAACTAAATTTAAATCAGCTATAAATTAATGAACATATTTGCATAATTTGGAGGAAAATTAGGATCAAACATAGCAAAACATTTTATTTAAGATATCACAAAATCTGTAAGTGTGTGTGGAGTGTTTATAAAGACAGACCCAGATGCAGCATAGTTCGGCTAATACACCCCCCCAAAAGGAATTGGTTCTGAATAGAAAAACACTGCAGCGGCTGCAGCCATCCGCCCACCCCCGTGCCTCTGGGGTCAAATCACCGGCGGGCCCCCAGTGATGATGTTAAGCATGACACATTAAGCACTAATCACAGTCACTGGGAGCATGCCGGTCAGAAAAAAATTCTAGCAAATCAGCAAATAAGTCATTGGTTGGCAATTAAGATGGAACCCTTAGCTAAAGAGGTGCTCCCAGTGAACTGGTCATTCATTCTCACGTGGTTAGGGAACCTGGGTAGGAAAGGTACTGTTGCCCACCTGGGAATTAGTGGCAGGGACAGTTAGGATTGAAGCATCTGGTCCCTCTTCTTTCATTTTTTAAAAGCTGGGCATGGCGCAGAGTGGAGAAGCACCATGACATTCTCCTTCCCCCACCAAATACCCAATTTCAGCATATCAGAGTTGCTATGCCAGGGTGGAGTTCAGAGGGGAAAGAGAGGCCTTTTGCCTGACCAGTCACTTTCCCACCCTGTGCTTGGCCCAACAATTATAGAAATACAAGTAGAGTCGGGTGTCTAACTCTGTATAAGGCAGATTCCTTTGTTCCCAAGCAACGGCTTCAGTAAATACCCTGCACTCTTAGAGGGCATGCTGGAATTGTTCCTTTAATTAACAGTGTTTCCCAACCTTGGGCCTCCAGCTGTTTTTGGACTACAACTCCCGTCAACCTTAGCTAGCAAGACCTGTGGTCAGGGATGATGGGAATTGCAGTCCACAAACAGCTGGAGGCCCAAGGTTGGGAAACACTGCTTTAATAGACTGACAGAGCTGGCACTTAAACATTCAGGCCCACTTCACATGCATGACCTTTCAAGTACTTTTTAAAAAGTGATAAAAATAAATAAACACATGTCTCTTGTCATTCTCCACCAGTGTTTTCACAATGCACTGGCTTGCATTTTATTTATTTATTACTTTTAACTATAGTGAAGGCTGAAATCCTATACCCACTTAGGTTCTCTGCTTAGAGATTTAACAAGACTTAAGCTAATATGTCTAGGATAGTGACACAATTTTAGAAACTCATGAATGGTTCTGCCATCATGGAAACACATATGAGGGTAGATTAACAGCTATAAAAAGATAAAAACCCTATGAGTGGCATGATGTTAATCAGGTGGATGCAAAGAGGGACAAGCATAACTCGGCCCACACAGTAGAGTTTCTTAGCTGCCCACTCCCCTTCAACTCCGCAAACTACTGAAGGACTCTGAAACAACATATGATAGGGCAGGTACAGGCAAACTTGGTCCTCCAGATGTTTTTGGGACTACAACTCCCATCATCACTAGCTAACAGGACCAGTGGTCAGGGATGATGGGAGTTGTAGTCCCAAAAACATCTGGAGGGTAGAGTTTGCCTATGCCTGTGATAGGGCATGGGAGCAACATCCAAGTCTATGATTAGATCACTTTTAAACCTACCTTTTGGTTTTAGACAATGCTTTCAAAATATAATGGGCAATATGGTGCTGACCTATTGCTATAGGATTGTTTAGGCCACTGAGTTTTGTGTAATTAAAAACTCCATCATGTTCCATAGAGCTGTCATGCAATGCAAAGAGGAATTGTCCTTGCAGACAAGGGACACCTGAGATCATTTTCTTTGAAAGGTTGTGAAAGAAATGTTACTAGGACACTGGGAAGGGAGGAAAGAAACCTTAACAAAACAGAAGACCACTAAATATGAAACCTCAGCATATGTTGAAATCTGAGAATAGCTAATCTCCTGGAACTCACATTCTGACCAAATCTTAACCCTACCACTCAGTTGAATTTATAAACCCATTTAAAGTGGTAACTCAGGTAATTCATCCTGGGTCACATTTATTGAGTACTTGTGAATTATTTAGCATATGATATCCAGAGAACATAAAACTTTATTGCAACATTTTGCACAGGTGCAGGAATTATGGTTGCCTGCAGAGTTCTGCTGCAAACCAGAGTTTCCCTCAAAACTGAATATGTATGCATGTCACTTGAAATAAATAGGATAACGTGTGTGTTTAAGCGGTTCATAATATATTCAAGCTTATGCAGATTTCTGTATTGGAGCCCATGTGTTCCTTGCTAAGGGCTCCCAAATCACTTGCCCTGTGGAAATATCTAGCCAGAAAAATACCATTTTACTTATTAATATAAACCTAAACATTAGGGGTGTCACATAATTAAGAACTTATTCAGATACAATCTTATACATACTCAACTGGAGGTTTCTGAGCAGATAAACCCTGAAATTTGCATTGTAAAGAATTGTGCAGCTCAATTAGCAGTGCAGTATTATGCAGAGCTACACACAATGTTCGAAATGAACCTGTGCAGGAAATGAGAGGCAGCTGCTGAGCTCCTCTGTGTACCTGTGTTGCTCAAAGTGGATACTCATGTCCACAAATAGCATATGGATAATATTAGCAGGGTCTTAATTTGGTCACACTTTGAAAAAGAAATGATGGTGGACCAAAGATATTTAAGGGTTTAAGTGTCTTGTATCATGCTGGGAAGGCAATAGGAACCTAGTGTAGAATGGGTGAGGTGCTGTCCACCTAATGTAATCTCTCTATCTCTCTTTTAGAATTTAAGAATAGTTTTTCATCTGTTTGGACATGAAACTCTATCGTTCACATTTAACAGTATAGCTGTATTCTATTTTCCATCAGTTGCCATTTTACTTTGCTTGAGCTCACATTTGAGGTCGTTGCTCTTTCCTGACATGGGCCTAGAACTACTTTCCCACAGGTTCCTGGAGGCCACCAGCCTAGATGGCTTGAGTCAGCGTGGTGTAGTGGTTAAGAGCGGTGGACTCATAATTTGGTGAACCGGGTTTGCGTCCCCGCTCATCCACATGCAGCTGCTGGGTGACCTTGGGCTAGTCACACTTCTTTGAAGTCTCTCAGCTTCACTCACCTCACAGAGTGTTTGTTGTGGCGGAGGAAGGGAAAGGAGAATGTTAGCCGCTTTGAGACTCCTTCGGGTGGTGATAAAGCGGGATATCAAATCCAAACTCTTCTTCTTCTTTTTTGAAAAAGAGGACTGGACAAATTCATAGAAGAGAAGGCTATTAGCCCTGATCGCTCTACCCTGCCCGCCCAGTTGGAGGTACGGTGGTACCTCGGTTCTTGAACAAAATCCATTCTGGAAGCCCGTTCAGCTTCCGAAAAGTTGGAAAACCAAGGTGCAGCTTCCCATTGGTTGCAAGAGCTTCTTCCACTCATCAGAAGCTGTATTGTACATTCGGGTTCTGAAAAACATTTGAAAATGGAAGCATTTCCTTCCAGGTTTTCGGCGTTCGAGAACCAAAACGTACGACAATGGAGGCGTTCAGGAACCAAGGTTCCACTGTAGTGATCTTCCCAAATACCAGCTGCTGGAAACCACAGACAGGGAGAGTGCTGTAGTGCTCGAATCCTGCCAGTCAGTTTCCCATAGGCATCTGCTTGGCCACTGTGAGAACATGATGTCATTGGCCTGATCCAACAGGCTCTTCTTATCATCTTATGTACTAGCATAAGTTCTAATGGCAGTTTGCATCTTGCAACAAATTTCCCCATTGCTGGGGCTTTGCAAGGATGGGTTTTTAGGCCTGCCTCCACTACAACTCTGCAGTAGCCTAGAAGAATTGGTTTATGTTACTCTCATCCTCACCCCCCACTGTGACGCTTGCAAGGGCAGCATTCTCTTTCTCATGCGATAGATCAAAGTGCTACTGCTGGGAAATCTAAAATATTCCCCTCACATACAAATAAGTACACATTTTTCACCACCAGCCCCTTTTTAAAAACGTTCTTTCTGTTGATTCTCAATAAACCTTTTTGGAGCCAAAAGAAAAAAATTCCTCAAGTTTCCACCTATAATGTGTATTTCTCTACAATGTTAGCAGGATCATACATGTGCACAATCTTTGCTTTTATATTTTGGGGAACTTCTGTCTTCATGGTAACTTTTAGGACCAGCAAATATAGCTAATTACATTAGCCTACAAGTAGAAATTGAGAAATAAGCTGCTTTACATCTCCACGTTGCTATTATCCTATAGAATTAACATGCAATGTTATATAAACCACATCTTCTTCTAATAAAATCCAGTTATTTCCTTAAGTATATAAAAAAACAAAGTAAATGGGAAAATGTTCAAGTCAGCAACGAAGCATGCTTGGTTCATACTTGTATGTTAGCTGTTTGTTTGTTTTTTAGGAAAGTGCGTGCAATTATTCAAAGTAGCGGTTCATTCCCCCCCCCCAACTTTACAGCTGAATCTTGCATTAGTCCTACTACCTCAGTTTCTCATTATCTGGTACCGTGAAGTCACCAAGTTTTGAATAATGGTCTCAAAATATACTTTTCCCCAGTTGTTAATGCACTGATGTATTATGAGAGGAGCTCTCCTTTCCTGAAACCCTTCCCCTTTCTAGAAATATAAATGGAGAGTATTTTGAATTTGTGTCCTTATTTTGCACCTGTGTAGTTGGCATTAATCAGAGTATGTACTCAAGCCAGCAGTCACTATGGTGATATTCAGCAGCTAATGACTTTAACTCCTTACTTATTGAGAATCTGCAGTTAATTTCTGAAATTGACTTGGGCACTGAAATTAGTGCATAATTTGTAGAACAATACCTTCTGAGCAATCAGTCTGGCTGGATTCTACGTCTTGGCTCCCAGGGATGGGGCGGAAATTTCCTCAGTGGTCTACTGTGACCAATTTGCCAGACACTGTGCGAAGAAAGCCTTTTCAATCTTTACTCAACATTGATTATAGCTCAATTGGATGTACTTTTGGCAGATGTTCTTCCCATGTGCAAGCTGAGGATGAGGGTGGAATCCTTGGAGGGGTGAGGTCAACCATTTGTGTGCGCTTAACCTTTGCCCGTTATTAGAAGCTGACTATATTCATATACTGAACTATTGATGAGGAAGTTCTCTTCGTTTCCTATCATGCAATTTTATGGGGATTGCAATTTCTATAGTTACCTCTAATTGATTATCTGCAGTGCATTTACTAATCTCATGATTTGGTCTCATAATCCGGTATCTAGCAGTATTACTTGACTGGCTGTTTCACTCTCTCTCTCTCTCTCACACACACACACACACCCTGCATTTTGGAAATAAATATGATTGTATATATTTCATCCTCACTGAACTGCCTTTTCTCTCACACTAGCAATGTATTTGAAACAATGTATTTGCTGTGGTTGCAATTGTGTTGCAAATGTGGTTGCATAGCCAAGTTTAGCTATGCAACTTGGACATGGTGGGATTAAGCCCTAAACACTTAAAATATTTTGGTGTCCCCATGTATATCTAACTCAAAATATAAACAACAGTAAACTGTAAAATAACATATTATTTTTGAAATGAAACAAACCTGCAGCAAGATGGAAAATAATGTTTGTTTTTATATACTTCCACTTTATTTCTTTTTGGAAAAAAGTTCTACTTTTACAAATTGCAAAGTCATTTTATGTAACATATCTTCTTCTATACTTGCTTCTATTTACTTTGTAACATAGTTGTTCTGTTGGGATTTTTTATATACTTCAACTGTGAAAATGAATGCTCAGCTGAGCAACTTGTGACCATGAATGCTAAAAATCTGACAATGGAAAATTTCTGGGGTTCCCTCCCTTCCCTTGATGCCCAAGCACATGCTTATTTTGCTTAATGGTTAATCCAGCCCTGAGCTTGGATTGGTGTTAGATGCAGCTCTTTCACTTGATTTTCAAGTAGTATCAATGGCCAAAAAGTATCTTGCACAAGCTAAAGCCGGCACACCATCTGCATCCCTTCTTGGGCCTTAAAACTCTTAACTACGGCCTGGTAACATCCAGATAAAATGATTGCTATGTGTTGCATGTCAGGCTGCCATTGAAGATTACTCAGAAATTTGAGTTTGCCAAAAATATAGCGGGGATCTAGTGTGTGTTTTCCTGGCATTGGGGAATTGGGACAGATTAGGGATTCTGCTGGTTGACTACCCAGCAGTTGCCCAGCTTGAGCTGACAGTGATTGTCTCAGACACTGGCTCCAACTCCAGGGGGCCTTAGGTACCAGGCCTTCTTCCCCCCACTGCAACCCACTGCTGCCTTACCTCTGTTGAAGCCTGCTGCAGCTGCAGACATGCTACCAGGGTGCAGCCACAGCCTCAGTGGGCCTCAGCAAAGGCCCCACAGTGGAGGTGCAGGCCCTGGCCCAGTTACCATCATGCTCCTGGAGTGCTCGCCATGTCATGACATAGCGACATGGCACACAATGTGTGCCTGTTGGGCACCTACAGTGTATGGCCCAAGTCAGCACACCTAGTCTCGGAGGACTCCCAGACTTCTGGTTTGGGGGGGTGGGGGTGGGACTTCCATACCAAGGCTCTGGGTTGCTCAGGACCTCATGACTGCCATGATGACCATGGGGATGCACTGTCCTAGTGCATCCAAAGTTTTGGAGTACGTTGTCAGCAATATGCTGATGACATACAGCTCTACTTCTCCTTTACCTCTGCAGATATGGCAGTGGATGGGCCGGACCATTGACTTGTCTCAGTAATGGCTAGATAAGAAACAACAAGCTGGAGCTTATTCCAGATAAGACTCAGGCACTGTTAGTAGGTAGTTCTCTAGAATGGATGAATGGAAGGTTGCCTTCTGTTGATGGAGTTACACTCCCTCTGAAGGAGCTGGTACGAAGCTTGGGTCTTCTTCTGGATCCTGTGCTGTCGCTCGAGGCTCAGGTGGCCTCCATGGCATGGAGTGCATTCCATCAGCTCATCTGATGGTCCAGCTGTGCCCATATCTGCACTCGGATAGCATAATTTCTGCTCAGCAACCTCTAAGTTAGATTACTACAATGCATTATACCTAGCGCTATCTCTGAAGGCTGTTTGGAAACAACTTCAGCTGTTGCAGAATTTGGTAGCCAGGTTGCTCCACGGGGGGTTGCATATTACAGCAATCCTTGCCTGACTGCACTAGCTGCCAGTTATTTCCTGGCCAAATTCAAAGTGTTGGTTTTGACCAATAAAGCCTTAAATGACTCAGGACTGCAATACCTCAAGGACTGCCTCTTCCCATATGAACTGACCCAGACCCTGCAATCGTTATCTGAGGCCCTTCTTTGTGTGCCTCCTCCATGAGATGTCTGGAAGGTGGCAACACAAGAACAGGCCTTTTCTGTAGTGGCTCCCTGCATATGGAATGCTCTCCTCTGGAAGGCTCGCCTGGCACCTTTGCTACATATTAGGCACCAAGTGAAACTGCTTCTTTTGAAACAGGCCTTTGGGCTGATTAACATTCTGCATCCTTTTGCATGTGTTTGTGGGAGGGGGATTATTTGTTTTTGTTTTTATTATGTATTTTGTGTAATCATTTTGTATTTTTATACTGTGAACCACCCTGCGTTCATCAGATGAAGGGTTGTATATTATTTATTTATTTATTCATTCATTCATTCATTCATTCTCTCTCCCTCCCCACTCTACCTCAGCATAGATTTTCATTATTTATTATAAGGTTTGCCTGGTTTTTATTTAATTCAATGGGAAAGAGGAAGGTTTAACTAAACACAGTTCAGTGTAATTTCAAAGAGCCCAATTAAGACTTGTCATCATGCCAAATGGTCTCTTTATTTTTACTAATCAGTTTGTGCATCTGTTCATAATCACACTGTTAATTTTTATGGACTCTAGGCTTTGTAATACTGCTTTGACATTCTGTTTAATGGTCTTTTCAATGTGAAATAAAACTTGAAAAATAATGGCTTTATAATTTGCCAGGAACTGCACCAAGACTGGGGTCTAACACTCAACTCAGAATGAAGGGGCCTTATATCTTTCTAGTTCATTGGCAATTCCAAGAAAGATTAATGTTTTATTTATTTCATATGTTGGATATAAGGAGCTCATTTGGACCATTGGACCATCTGGTCTAAGGAAACCTTAATAAACTTTAAAGCAGTCTTCTGCTACTTCAGATCCCCAGATGTTGTTGAACCAGAACTTCCACCATTCTTGATCATTGTCCATGCTTTCCAAAATATATGGTGCCTCAGGTTTGAAGAAGGTTGCCACAGAGGATGTGTCTATTGATTGTTAGTCATGATAGCTAAATATGTTCTTCAGGTTCAGATTCAATATGTTACCAACTTCTATGCTATATATTTCCATAATACATACCATATGCTGAGGACAAACAGCGTCATAGTTGTGCCTGCTTGTGAGCTTCTGGGAGCAATTCTGCTGGCCTCCGTTGGGAATTAAATGCTAGACTAGATGAACTGTGGCTGTGAATCAGCAGGCTTTAATTGTGTCCTTTTATGTCCTTATAAGAAAGGCTCTTTTACGTGTTGTAGCTATTGGGTGCATAGTGGGAGGTGTGCATGCTCAAAATGGATATGATAAAAGTCATGAGAGTGCATTCCCTTCATATCTATGCACACTGGAAGCATGAGAAGCAAGGAATATTGACTGCCATTCTCCTTACAGTCAAACCTGCAAAGAGCCAGACCATATCCCTGCTGAGGGTCAAAATTATTGCTGCATTATGCAGACTTCCTTTTGCTTAGCGTGCTCAAGCAAGCAAAGCAGGCTTTTACAGAGCACTACATAAGCATAAATGCCTTACTTATCAAATATCTCTGAGGAATAGGTTAGCAGCTGAACAAATGCAATCAGTTTCATGCATTTGAAGGCTTAAAATTAAGTTGCTTCTAGAGTTTCCGTTTCATGTGCAATGTGTTTCCTTTTTGTTTTGCACAGCAGAAGCTAACTGTGGGGTTGATACAATCGCACCCCCCTTCCCTAACCCAGTTTACAGAGTTTCACTATGAGAATATTTGATGGTGTACACTTATGATCACTAGCATTAGAAGAGGAAGCTTTAAGCCAAGCATTGATTGGGTTTTAGCTATCCCCTCGGGATTTAGTTCTACAGAACTGTAAGGATATGTTATCTTTGCTTAAATCAAAAAGATTATGTAAATACATAGCATACAAGTTGGAAGCATAAATCACAGATGTCGGTGTGATGGAAAGTTTGTTACCAGAGAAAGCTACAGCTCCCAAATTCCAATGTGTTAATTAAAAGGTGACATCTGGTATACTAATTTATGCTAAGTGAAGAAATGTTCAGATTAAAATAGGATGTGTTTAAATGTTTGGTGTCATCACTGGGAAACTAAAAGTCATATGATAAGTGAGGTGATGGTGACCCAAATATCTGCAAGTGGGTGTGCTTATGTGCAGTATAATGTCAAAGAAAATGGAAGGAAGGGGTGATATAAATGAGAAAATATAGATCAGAAGTGCTATTTCCAATTCCAGTTTAAATAGAATTAAATTGCATTATTGCACTTATCCCCCCTCAGTGAGGTATGAAACCCCACAGTTATCACAGGAAAAAAATATGTGAAGAGAGTCATTCTTCACCATGCGCTCCAGCATTTCACTGATGAAAACTCGTAGAGCCCTAATTTTTTCATTTTTAAAAGATCACATTTTATTTTGAGAAACCCTGGGTAAGGGCTTAAACCCTAAAGGATGACAACTCTAGCAGTTCAAAACTAGACACACTTAAAAAGAATGCCAGAAAGGCAAAAATAGATGTGAGAGTTTCACCAGGATGTGATATCAGAAATTAGAGACAGTGGGAGCATATGCTTCACCCTTCAACCTTTCCAGAATTTACCCTTCTCTCTTGTTTCCTACTAAGGTTGCGTATAACATTCTATTTAACAACAAAATAAAATAAACAACTAAATCAAGGATTGCCAATGTTTTGTGGTCCACAGGCACATGTGGAATTTTGAGAGAGTACCCTTGTTACTTCTCTTTCCCCAATCCCATCATTCCTCCTCATCTTTGAGCTGCAAAAAGGGCACTACAAGGCAGTCACTGTTTTGGTTTGGGCGTTAAATCATATATCAGGAAATTCAGGTTGTGCAATTAGAGTTGATTTGGAGGTCTTGCACCACAAACCCACTGTCCCCAAAAGATTAAACTCTTAGTGAGAAAGAAAGCGATAGGAGAACACATTAGGGTAACAGTTGCTTGATACAACATTGTATAACCTTCCTGAAAATAAGAAGTAAATAGCTGGCATCATCTAATCTCACATCATCTAATCTCATGATGAATGCTCAATAAAAAGGTCATCTGGAAGTGATCAAAGAATCAGAGAGTGCACACGCACTCGTTGTTTTTCTGAAGAGTCAAGATATAGTGCAAGTTAGATATGGTAGAATTATAATGATCCTTTCCAAATTTGCATGACCATAAGTACCACCACCAAAACCATCACCATCAAATTAAATCTTAGACTGTACATTAAAAAAACAACAACCACAGATCTGATGCTTGCCAGCACCACAAAAACATAGATCTAAATCATGAGTCTTAGTGGTTTTTATGTAGTATGATAAACTCACAGAACGGATTACGTTCGAAAACTGAGGTACCACTGTATGTTGGAAGAAGCAGATCATTGGCTTAGTAAGTGTATCAAGCAGCCTACAGAGCTTGCATCCTTACTGTGGCCATAACACCACTGGCATTAGTCAAATGGATAACTAGTTGCCTTGGTTGAGTTTATGTGGAAGCCAGTGGAAAGTATTTGTCTGGATTACCATGTAGTGTTCTGCTTGTAACAGGCTTACAAGGATATTTTAGAGATGTAAATCAGGGGAGTCAGAATGATCAGGCAGCAGACTACCTTCTCTATGAAGGAATGCTACCATGCTAATGACTTTTTAGTGTGGGTGGGTGGGGAAGAAAACCAAGCAGAAAAAGAACATGGTAGTTTTATATAGAGTTGTGCATGTGGTCTGGAGAATGTGGATATTCATATTTCTCTCTCCTCCTCCCCTACACCCAACTGCTTGGAATAGGTCTTCCTCAGAACTGGTAGGTTAGGGCAAAGTGACAAACACAAGAAGTTTTATTCATAATTAAGTCATGGAATCTATTGCATCTGTGGTGATGGCCACTGGCATAAAAAGACAAATTCATGGAGTGCTACTGATGTAGAGACATTTGTTCACTTCTTTCAAGCCTTTCTCAAGGGCTTCCCAGAGCCATCTGATCGGTTGACAATACAGAAACCCTTGTCTGGTACAGCATTGTTAGTTTTCTCATCAGTCAGTGTTTGTTTATATTTCTACTGATTAGATACAACTATCACATTGTATTAGGTAAGATGCTGTTTAAAAAGGAAGCCAAGACACATTTGGAAAGAAAATTCAGCAGTTGTTTAATCACAAGAGGGGATGCAGAACAGTACTCATTACCTGCTCATTAATTATAATAATAATTTTATTATTTATACCCCGCCCACCTGGCTGGGTTTCCCCAGCCACTCTGGTCATAGAGTTATTCTACTATAAAGGATGAGAATCATATTTGACAACAATAAATGATGCTCAGTTTTATTTGTAAAAGTGTAAGCAATATTATATGACCCACATTTTAAGAGAACCACAGAGATCATAAGACTGAAATAAAAATTCTCGTACACCAGTATATGCATAGCAATGGAAATAGTTCATGCCATTCATTTTCGTTTGGTGAGCTTTTATTTTTAACTTCATTATTTTTGTCCAGATTTTCTTGATGTTGGAGTAATGAGTGCAATTTTTCCTCTTAGCCTCTACCTGACTGAATAACTATTAGGCTAGGAAGACATTGTTGACATAGTTGCCAGGGAAGTAAAGTGTTGATGCCACCCTAAAATAAAATCTTTAAATAGCTTAGTCAGATGAAGTGCACCAGAAAGCTTCCTTTGCCCAGAGCAAAAAAAAAAAGTGTGTTGCAAATATTTTTTACAAGTTCACAGCAGAATTCTTGATTATACTTTAAGACTACTTTAGAAAGCATTGCTAGAATGGGAATACCTCTTGATGCACTTCTACCAGATACATTATCTGAAGGTGGACCATTCTAGACTGCTCACTTGCTGCATGTACTCGATCCTAAGCAATATTTATGTTCTGTATCTGCAGACATATTTCTGAATTGCATATGGGTTACTTGGCTTGGTAACTGGGTTATTCCTTACCCTCCAAAGCACACACACACACCAGAGAATCACTCAGTGGCTTCATTTGCATGTCACTTTAAACCTCAGTTAAGTATGGTTTACAGATGAACTTGCAGTGTGCTGATGTATGGGGAGAAAGTCCTGACCACCTTGTCTCCTCTCCTGCTGTGCTGCCAAGTGCTAAGTCTTAATATTTCATTGAAAGTTGTGTTTATGGTTTGTCTCTCTCCAAAGAAACCAAAGTGGTTAGCCATGACAAACCTTGATTGCAGCTCATGGTTTGTTTGGATTGGGACAAACTACAAGTCTGGGTTTGGACAAAAGTCTAATCCAAGCCATGGCTTGATTTCTAGTAGTGTAGGAGCAGACAAAGAGCGAAGTGATCACAATTCTCTCCCCCCCCCCCTTGCACCTGCATAGGGTGCTTTCACCTTTAACACCATCTTGGTTGTGAGTCCTGGAAGACCTCATCCCTGCCTTGTAGGCCTTTTTCCACCAGGCCTGGGAAAGTGGGGCCTTGACTGAATCCAGCCATAAAAGCAGAGGTTGCTAAACAGAATCTTGGGCTGGAAAATTGTTTAGGGGATTTTGTTGCGAGAGGGTTGTTGTTGTAACTGATATCAATTTTTTGCATCTTTATTTTCAATCTTATTTATGTGTGAATCGTTTGATTTGGCTGTGTACTTTTTGATGGGTATCATTTATTGCTTATGTTTGTAATTATATATTCCCCCCCCCCCCCGTTGTAAACCACCTTGAGTGTGGTTTGAACTATGGAAAGACAGCATAGAAATAAAATGACGTACATATATATAACACACATTGAAGCTTAAAGTGATGGTCAAACTGGGCCAGTAAATTCCATAATCTAGTCTGGGCCCTGATGACAATATTGGGAGGACATGGTTTCCCCCATGGCACTTGGAGTGCTGCCATATTAGCACAGAAGACGCACAGTGAGATTTCCTTCACAGGGGCCACCACTGAAGCAATATGAGTAGGTGACTGAGAGTAGACAGCAAGAGTCCCCCCCCCCCCGAATGCATTACAATCTGAGCGAGAGACAAATGATTGGAAAAAAATGGAAGCTTTTCATATTTCATTTGGGGCACACATGTATGCGACCTTTTGCAAAAGGATGCTTGAGACAGATGCACTTGGTGATAGTAGCATGCTTGGAAAGTGTTGCCAAAGATAAGGAGCTGTTCAAAAGATGCAAGCTACATGGACATATTACTTTGCCCTGGCTATGCTTTGCCTGCATTTTTCTCATTTATGCTTGGAGTGCACATTCTACCAGATTGTGGTTGGGTATGCTGCCATAATCTTTCAAGATCTCAAAATATGCAATTTTATGCTTTTCTGTATTTAATGAATGCATGCTGTAGAACTTACATTCCCTCCCTGAAGGTTTTTATGTATTGTTCCATCAGCAGTCACATTAAAGCCACAAACCACTTAATCTACTATACTTTAATGGGAACTAAGCCAGGTTAAATGCAGGCATTTGTGGTTTATGGATCTTGCTAAAGGTGTTGCTGTGTTAAATGCATTATAAGCATTCACTTCCTCAGTATATACACTAATAGTTATTTAGCTTACAAAATAGAATGCCTCTCAAATGTTGATTTTGAAGGCTACATCTGGCCCTTAGTTAATACCACCCACCTTTACTTACCAAGAAGTCGTATTTCTTAAAATCATCGTGTTTATATAATTGTAATTCATGGGAAATTATCTGCTTATTCTTTGCTTTTTTCCCTTAGTAGGGAAAACTATAAATGATTGGTATTTGAGTGTGTATGTTTCTTACATCTGTCTGGAAGATGTTCATCAGATTTACATTTTCTTATTACAGAATTTTAAAATGAGCCACACTTCACAGCTCAAAGTGTGGAAGATGTCATTAAACTGGTTGTCTAATCAAGAAGGTGTAAAAAATTTAATTAAACTAATGGCAGGCTGACATAATTATTCCAAAATACATGAAAGTGCATGCTGTACATGTGATAACAATTTTCTAATTTATTATAAGATGCCTTTTTATTTACTAAGGTAGTGCTCTATCATCACAATGCCTAGGGTTAGACGGGTGGGCTCCATTGCAGTATAGTTCTTATCTTGTAGAGTGTTGCACACGCAACTGACTCCACATTGTTCTCTGGCTTTTCTGTTTGAAGTAGTCTTGAAATTGCACAGAACATTGGTGCTAAGCAAAGCTGGGAGACTGGGCAGAGCTTTCTTTCTCACCCACAGAGATACAAACATCAGCCAAACAAAGGACAGCGATGGTTTGGGTCTGTATGTTTGTTTTTTACTTGGCAGATGGCAGCACACATGCTATATATGTTTCTGCTTGCTCCAGTTTTCCAAGTATGATAAGCAACGTCCTGAAAAGGCTATATCTGTGTGTTGGGGCCATAACTCAGTGGAAAATTGTACACCTTGCATGTAGAAGATTTTCATTATTTAGTATCTGCAGTTAAAGGATTTGAGTGTATGTGTTTCTTACATCTGTCTGGAAGATGTTCATCAAATTTCTATTTTCAGGTAACAGGGTTGAGCAAGAAGTGTACATTTAATTTTGGAACCTGTAACAGTCAGATTAGACCATACCAACCTAGGTGAACTAATGGTCACTACAGTAAATACCTCATGAGCATGCTCCATATCCTGATGATGTGGAGGTATCAATTGCTAAAGCATTAAGTATCTATGCCACTGTGAATTTTCACAAGGCAGATGAAAAATCATATAATAGCAGGGTCACCATGGGGGTATAGCCCAGCATACTGACTGAGAAACATACAGATTTGCATCTGTAACATGTTTCTTCATCTGTTTCCACCACGGTCAGTGCACACCTATATATTTGCTTTAAACACAAATGGGCTATTTAAGGGCATTATTGATGGCTGCTTGAGTTCTGCTAGACTAGAGGCTCAACAAAGCAGCGGAGGTTTAGGATCAAAGTTTTCCATCTCCTAGATGGGCTACCTTCTCAGGTTGATGAGCCCCATCTGCACCTAACTCTACAGCACGTGCATAAACCACCTTCTTGACCATTGGCCCCACTATTTTCTGCTCAATCTGCCTTCATATGACTATAAACATGCTGACAAATGACACTAAAGGCTAATCCACACATTCATATGCTCATCTGGAAGCTGGAGAAAGGAGGTGGTTTTGGCTGTTTCCCCTTTTCTCTGCAGCTTCTGGTACCACCAGGATCACTGGTTTGGAAGTTCCACAATCCTTCACAGTAGATTTGGGGGCACTAGAGTCTGTATGTGAAAGGAGAATGAAATAGTTCCCATTCCACACCCCACAAGTGTGGGTGCTCTGTAGATTGAAGGAGCCATTCTCTTTCCAGGAGTTAAAGCCTCGATTTAGTTGAATTCAGTGTGTTTGAATAAAAAAAGGTACATGGATCAAGATGTACATTTGGTACATGCATATCCCACTAACAGCATTCAGAAGGTGATCTTATTGACACGTGGTGTCAGGCGGCTGCAAGCAACTCCCACGGTTGGTTGCCAGAAACATACAAAGACAAGGAAAAGTTTCTTCTTACCATCTGCTTTTTATTCAATATTTACAGAGAGGGGCTTTGGATAATGGCATTGTCCCGAGTGAATCTCCACTCTCCATCCCTCCCACTCCCTCATTCATCATCAACATCATCTCTATGGGTGCTGCTACCTGCCCTCTGTCTTTGAGCTCTTTGCTCTCCTACTTTTAAGGCTCACCGGCTTCTGGGAGATGGTGGGTCTGGAATGCTTTCTAGTGACAGCCTGTCAGCTAGCTGCTCCTCCCCCTCTCCCATTATTTCCCAACTTCCCCCTTCATCTGCCTCTGAGCTGCGACCTCCCTCAAACCCTGTTGTAATTGTGAACTGTCTTCCTCTTGTCTGGAACGGTCAGGCTGGGGAGGCGGTCTCCACCATTCCTCCTCTGCCTAGTCCTTCACACTTGGGAACTGCCCAGTAGTGGTTTAGTTTAACACATTTGTATTTATTGGATAGGGCAGGACACAGATTTAAAATAAACTTAGTTCATTACAATGATTACATGATATAGAGTATATCTTTTATGCATGAACCACAAGATGGCACCAGGGCCTATCAAATTTGTCATCTTTCCTATAACCAACTACAGCCACCCCTCACAAACCCCCATCCTAAAGAAATATGAATACTGTGCTTAAGCTCATATTTGCTTAAAATTAGCAAAGAGATGTATGCAGTATAGTAAATATTACAGTGCTGTTTAGCAGCCCATCCATTCACTTAATTTCAAAGCTGCAAAAGAAATCGGGGGGGGGGGGATATGGAACAGCACAAAAGATGTAGACAATATCTCCATATTTTGGCTAATTTTTTTGTACAGTGGTACCTCGGGTTAAGTACTTAATTCATTCCGGAGGTCCGTTCTTAACCTGAAACTGTTCTTAACCTGAAGCACCACTTTAGCTAATGGGGCCTGCTGCTGCCGCTGCTCCGCTGGAGCCCGATTTCTGTTCTTATCCTGAAGGAAAGTTCTTAACCTGAAGCACTATTTCTGGGTTAGCGGAGTGTGTAACCTAAAGCGTATGTAACCTGAAGCGTATGTAACCCGAGGTACCACTGTACCTGTCCTTAGCCTACAGACTGAGGTCCAAGAAAACACTTATGATACAATCCATACAACATACTTAATGCTTACAATGGAGGCACTACTTTTTGCCAGTGTATGCCCCTGCACTGTGTAAATATTTGTATTCTATTTTATCTGATTGGAGATATGGATATATATCTCTTTAAGGTTATTTGTCAAGCACATTGATATGAATGCAGTTGCTCATACAGCAAGAAGCAATTAATTTTTCAGCCATTAGTTTAGTCCATAAGCCATTTATGTTAGCATGTATGAACAAGTGGCAAGTCTCTTTCTATGAATACCCCAGATGGCTTACTTAACACCCCTTTTTGGAAGAGCACAGAGCTCCAGGTACGCAAAAAGAAGAAGACTTATACCACCTTAAATTTCAGAGACTATAGAGACATTGCATATGGTTTCATCAGCTATAAATCTATATGCTCATGCTAAATTATCTTAATGGAGTAACCCAGATTGGAACATAGAGAGGAAATTATGGTGTGTGTGTGTTTTTAAAGAAATGTGTAGACTGTGGGATTTACTCTCCAGGTCAGCTGATAGAAACAGGTAGGGGTGTGTGTGTGTGTGTTTACAGTTTCCCATATTACAGACTAGATATCAATGGGTGCTGATTGGAAGTATTTTCATTTACAACCCCTGTTGGTGTCTATTTATGGTCCAGTTGCTTTGGTGCTTCAGCACCTCCTAAACTGCTAGAAGGAATAATTGGATCTTTTCAGAGAATCAATCTCATAACCATCGTTTACAAATATCTATCAGGAGCTCGTAAAGTAGAACTTGGGGAACTTATGAGAGAACAGAACAGGAAGCTAAAATGTACTATATAGCCAAACAATGGGAAATTGCTTTAGTATATATACAGAATGCTCCTTTAGATTTAAAATTGAGATTGATTCGACAAATTTGAAAGTCTCATTAAGATCCTGGAGGTGGAAATGGTTTGTTGAAACATATGATGTGGGCTTGTCCAGTGTTCTTTACTGCTTTTATCAAAAAATGTTGTGTGGATTAGCTTTGTACTGGCAAATTTGTGGGTGTCCATGCACATCTAAATCATATTCCATGGGGATTAGATAAACCATGGGGATTAGAGGCAAGATAAGAGAAATGAACTTTGCAAACCCTTGATGTCAAGCCTGGAAGGATAAATGCTCACTATCTATTACACAATGCTCTGAAGAACTTGACCCCCTTGCTACATTCGAACATATGTTCTATAAACACCAACTTTCCTTGGATATCTATTTGAACAATTAGGAATTTCGGACAGTTTAGCTGACAGTTTGTTGTTTGTTTTTTCTTTTTGTTTTTTAATCTGTTATTCCCCCACTTCTTACTAAATGTACAATTTTTAAAAATCAGTTAAACGCACATAAATGCAGGGAATCCAGGTTCATAAACAAGAAACACACAATACTTCTCACCAAGCTCTAAACAATTACATTCTGTTTATTTTGATCTTTATTTGCTTTTGAGTACTTCGTAGGATGTAATTTTTAGAAATGAATAAAGACAAGGATCACAGGGTTATAGACTGATTAAGGACTGCATGAGGTCAACTTCAGGCTAATGGCATAGCAAAAGTAGTGCTATGTTTAATTTTGCATTATCTGTAGCTTCTGAACCAAATGAAAGGGGAGCACCACATAGACTGTGCTGCAGTAATTCAATAATCTACATATTAGGGGCATGCATGGGCCCTGAGATCCACCATGTATCTGTATCTATCCATTTTCCAAAATTCTGTTTTGCTTCTGACACACTGTCCTGTCTTCCACTTCAAACTATAATTCAAGCTGAATCACTCTATAAAATGAAGCTCATTGTTCCCTATTCACTATAATGGGAAAAATCTAAAAATGGCTTTAACATCCCCCACTTTTGGCCAAAGGGGATTAAATTTAAAACAGTACCCTCTTATTAGAAGCTTAACCTGTCAGTCTCCCTCCACCCTCTTCCTTTCCCATTTTGACATCTTCCTTAATGCGAAAAAGCATACATTTTGCTCTTGCAATGCTGTTCACTTCCCCCACAAAGCACTGAGTTTGCAGGGCACTGGCAAAATCATTCCCTCTGATTACAATACAGGTCTGTCAGCTATGAAGATGCTGTCCCTCCCACCCCCTTATTCTGTTAAGGTAGAGACATAAGTTTCAATTTTGAAAAGTGGTTCCCTTTCCTCTCTCCCACCACACACTGGCCTATTCTTCTTTTTGCACAGTAAGCATATAAAGACATAGAGAAACAATTTTTAAGTTACTAGATGCCTGTTTCTGCCATTTTTTGATGTCTGGATTGCTGATACACCATGCTTTCCCTTGGGCAAATCCAAAATCTGTCCACGACTCCTCATCACAGCTTTGGGATTTGGGTCTCTTTGATCAGACGTTCCGAGAGATATTCTGCTGTTATATTTTGTGATTCTCCCTGCTTTCTCTTTGTAATGCCTAGTTGGTGGGGGGGGGTCATGATGAGGATGCTTGTTTTGTTTTAATGGATTGTTTATCCATTAAAGGTAAAGGTAAAGGTAAAGCGACCCCTGACCATTAGGTCCAGTCGTGGCCGACTCTGGGTTTGCGGCACTCATCTTGCTTTATTGGCCAAGGGAGCCGGCGTACAGCTTCCGGTTCTTGTGGCCAGCATCACTAAGCCGCTTCTGGCGAACCAGAGCAGTGCGCGGAAACGCCGTTTACTTTCCCGCCAGAGTGGTACCTATTTATCTACTTGCACTTTGACGTGCTTTCGAACTGCTAGGTTGGCAGGAGCAGGGACCGAGCAACGGGAGCTTGCCAACCTTCTGATCGGCAAGTCCTAGGCTCTGTGGTTTAACCCACAGCATCACCCACGTCCCTTATATTACAATCATAATATGTACATAAATAATTTAAATAGAAGCAAATGGAACTTAAAATGGGGAATTCTAAGGGAATTCTATAGATGTGGGGACATCACTGAAAAGGTCAGGTTTCTGATGGCTCTTGGAGATGGGCCACAGAGCAGGACCTATGACACCATTCAGAAGGCCAAGGTACGTACAGATGACTCAGGCAAACCTTCAAGTAACCTGGTCCCAAGTCACTTCATAAGTCAAAACCAGCACTTCAGTTTTAACCCAATACTGTATAGGCAACCAGTTCAGAACTGATAGAGCAACAGTGTGACTTGGTCTGAATGACTGGCCTCAGAAGCTTCTGACAGCTGCATTCTGTACCTTTGAACAGTCTTCACAGGCAGCCCCATTCACAGAATATTAGAGTAATTAAGTTCAGATTATTTTCTTCTTCTTCTTCTTCTTCTTCTTCTTCTTCTGTGATCACTGGTAGCCGAGTAAGATTGTCTTCCATAAACACAGTTTTAAAAGTGAGTCCATAAGTGAATGTGGAGGCCAATTCTGGACCCACACGTCCTTCCACCGTGGAGACATGGGTTTCCAGCCAGGAGTTGATCACGGTGTGGATTTGCCAATCATGCCTTCCTCTTAGCACATTTCTCCCTTTTGTCCTGAGTTTGAGTGTTTTCAAAACCCATGACATCTTTGGAAAAGGCTGTTCTCCAACTAGAGTGTTTGCAGGTCAGTGTTTCCCAGTTGTCAGTGTTTATACTACATTTTTTGCTGTGTGTTTTATGTAGATAGGGTCACATCTGGCAAACCAGCCAAAGCTAGTAAAAGGCTTTCCAGTTTTCAAAGCTTCCTGCCTCTCCATAGATAAAACTATAGATAGCTCCAGAAGCAAGAGAACCTACAGGCTGTATCCCTCATGCTTCATGGGGAATGCAACCCTACCCAGGACTAAACTTCATCAAGAGCAACAAGCTTCCTAACAGCGTAACTTTCTTAGTTGGAATAGGTTTCAGTTTATTATCCCTCATCTATTCCAGAACTGGTTCCAGACACTTATAGATGATTTCCACTGCCTCTTTGGGATTAGTGGACTGGAAAGAGAGGTAGATCTGCACCTATGCTGACCACACTATGTTGTGTGACTCGCTGTAGGGCTGCTCTTGATATGTCTGATGATCATCATGAGCTTATTGCAACACATGTCAACTCATGGGGAAGAGTAAAGTAGTGTAAGCTTATGCAGGCATGGGACTTCCAGCAGGCTTGCCTAATGAGCCTCACCATTGTCAGAACTTTAGCTACTAAATAGCCCCATATATCTTGAACAAATTACTTAACAAGCTGTTGATGAGTCCCCTAAGTCATAGTCTTAAGCTAAATTTCTACCTAAATACCTAATAACCCCATGTTTTCTGTGCTGGTTTCTATTCACATGAATCTCAAAGTGGCTTACAAACAATAAATAACAATAACGTAATAGAACGTCACAAATAAATCATATAAAATAATTAAAAATCACCAAAAATTAGCAATCTTCAAAACACTATTAAGAATGCAGCGACTAAAAAATAAGGTAAACACCACAATTACAGTCATATTAAATGATTAACAAATCAATATGGCATTTATAATGTAAAAAACGATAGTAACAACATTAACAGAATAGCTTCTAAAAAAGAAGCTAAGCACAGTTAAGTTCATGCACACACTGTCCGGGTCCTCATGACTCATAATGCTTAGTATTTTACTATGTTTTTATATATGCTGTAAGCCGCCCAGAGTGACTGAGGAAACCCAGCCAGATGGGCAGGGCCTTAATCATCATCATCATCATCATCATCATCATCATCAATAATAAACAGCTGCAGCTGGGGTCCTCGGGTAGTGGGACATTGTAGAAACAGTGTCAGACAAATGATGAACACTTTGCTGTCAACTCCTTATTTTTCAGGAGATTTACTGTGCATTAATTTGGGATCTAAGTAATTTCATCCACTGTACTAAGATGAGATGTGTGTTTACAGAGTTCTGATTTCAGAATGAAATTGTCTACAAGAATTTCATTGCACCTTAATAGTGCTTTGAGCTACCACCAGATTTCTGCAAGCATCATTACCTTGACTTGCAGGCGTAATGTTCTTCTGCATGCTTTCACCCATATTATCTTTGCTGCTGCTGCTGCTGCTTTTCATTGTGGTGTCACTGAAGAGGTGTAAGAATCCGTGAAATAAGAATCAATATTTTTTACCCTTTGTGTTACAGAACAAAATCTGAATATGCAAAATCTGAATATATTTGTTATTCAGTGTTCGGGCATCAGAAATGCATACCATACTGTTGCAAAAGTTGGGCACCACCTCCAATCTCTGCCGAGTTGTGGGAAGATCCCAGGGGTATCTTGACACTCACCCAGGGTCTGTGCAGCGGTGGAGGAAGGGGAAGGTGCGGTGGGTGCGGTCTGGGGGTGACAAAATGCCAGGCAGCAGTCACTGTGGGGCCTTCAGTGTGCCCGAGCCACGCGTCTCTCCTGGGAGAGACATGGTGGCTTGGGCGTGCACAGGCTCCATGCTGCCCAAATGGTCCGCCCACTGCCTCCCCCCAGACTCCGAAGGCCCCACGGTGCATCCCACCCCTATGGGTGGCTCGCCTAGCCCCTGGCTGCGCCGCTCCAGGTGCCCGAGCGGCTTCCTCCGCCGCTGGGTCTGTGTTCCTTTTAGAATCAAGATGTCTTGGAGGCTGCTGTAGCTTTGGGAAGTAGGATTTATTCACATATTTACACCTGAATTTAGATGGATGAAGTCGAGATCGTACAGCATGGCCATCTCAAGAGGTGCTTGTTTCCTACACAGCACTGCAGAATTGGAGTCCAAGGCATCTTTCCTAGCCTCTCTGCAACCAATCTCCTTTCCTTTATCTAGTCCAAGCCTCCTGGTAAAGGCCCAAAAATCTTCCTGTGACATCTCACCCATTTATCCTGGCAACCTCCCAAATTTCCTGTCCCCCAAACCTCACGGCAGGAGGGAAGATCAATTCTCTTGCATTGCCAATTGCCCAGTATTGTTTATTAATGGCTCTGCATTTAAGCAGAGTTGCCAGGCTGGTTTACATGAGCCAGCCCTGGGATTCCTTGTCTGGCACAGTTCTGCAGCTCAATTTCCTCCTTCATATTCCAAATATCACTGTATTTTGACATTCATTAATTCCTTGGGTTTAGGGTGGTTTCCCTCATGACCTCCCACTAAATTTATAATAATACTATTCAGAGACGTAGTAGATTGGGATTTCCATACACACACTGCAGATCTGGAGATGTGTTCTGGAGACAGCCAGTGTGGTGGAGTGGTTAAGAGAGGTAGATTCATAATCTGGGGAACCGGGTTCGCTTCCCCGCTCCTCCACATGCAGCTGCTGGGTGACCTTGGGCTAGTCACACTTTTCTGAAGTCTCTCAGCCCCACTCACCTCACAAAGTGTTTGTTGTGGGGGAGGAAGGGAAAGGAGAATGTTAGCCGCTTTGAGACTCCTTCGGGTAGTGATAAAGCGGGATATCAAATCCAAACTCCTCCTCCTCCTCCTCCTCTTCTTCTTCTTTTTTCATGGAGCAGAAATCTATTTTTTAGGGAGGCACAGTGAACCACGGGAGGTATGTTAGCCTATTTTGGGACAATGATTCCTACAATTTTTAATGCTATGGTGAATGTTGTTAATTAATACATGCCGTATTTGTAGGGTATATTTCATAAATGTCAAGGATACTGAATCAGATTAAAACTATTAACTATATGCAGCTCATAAAAATGGTATCACAGTCAACGGAGATAATTAGTTCTTTAATTTCATATTTTTAATTGACTGCTTCTTCAGTTAATTAAACATTAAATGTAAGCTTTGGTTACAATCTAAATCTAAATTGTTTTAAACTGTCATTAAATGAATTATTCTTCATGTATATAGGGTGACATGTCGACCTTTGGGTTTCACCAAGCACTACTAATTGATGCCACTGTGCCTGGAAATTAATTTCTTCCCTGGTAACTTGGTCAAGCTGGCATTTCCATTCATGTGGGCTTTTTATTTCATCCGATTCAAAAGACTCTGGGCAGTAAGCAAACCTCAAAACACCAATAGCCCGAATGGAAGCCAATAACTGAAAATACAAATTGTAATTGTATGTGGATAAAATACCACTTCTGCCATTAAGTGCAAGTGCCCCACACCAAAATTTTGCAGTGTTGCAAAAGTCAGGCTATGGTAGTCTTCCGATGCAGATATGCATAGAAAGTATCTCTAGCTCTGCTGGCAGATTTCTATATGATTTGCAGTAAGTACACAGCTTACTGATTTCTGACCTCTCCAATTGTTTAACAATAGCAGTAACAAAACACTCCCTGCTCTCCCTCGAAATTATACTGTTCAAATGAAGGATGCTACGTGGAACCAGAAGAGAGAGCGAGAGAGTGCATGATGGCTTACAAATTGCATCAATTATAGAGGGCTAGTTCTGGGTTTGGGTTAGACTATGGGTAATGAAAAAAGAAGAAGACATTAATAACAACTGTGATGTTTTAATACATCAGCTATTTTATTAGTAATCTTACTTAACCCATTATAGGGTTTCATCCAGGCTTCTGCAGTCCATTGCTCAGCATTAAATGACTCTTGTTGTTTTCTTTTAAAAAAACAAAAACAAAAAACCAGGAAGACTGCATAAATATTTTAGTGACAGGAAGAGACTTCCCAAATTTGCGGACATTCATGTCAGCAAGTTTAATATGCTCAGCCCTTTATTTCTCAAGCCAAATGTGAAGGCTGAACTCTGAAACCAGTGACCCTGTTTTATGTACTTAAATGAAACCTGAATTTATTTATATTTTACTGGTTGCTGTGAGTGTCTAATCCATCAAGAGGAATGCTCTTTCATCTAAGGTTTTTGGGTAAGTTCTAAGAAAATAAACCCACCTTAAAAGCATCCCCCCCCCAAAAAAAATGATCTGCCATCCAAAGATTGAGACATCCATTGCATTTTAAAAGTGCAAGACAGCTATTACCGCAGACCAGTTTTTGGAAATTTACGGGCTCCTTGTGGAAGAGAAGCACAGCAGCTATAGACCTAAGACAGATAGTAATGCAGGCTTGTATCTATTCTGCCCCATACTTCGCATGCAGTCACCTGCTTTCTGAAGAAAATAGTCTTGTCACTGCCTTGAAATAGATACAGTGGTATAAGAAAAGTGTTTCCTCTATTACAGATGGCATCCCTATATGCTTGCTCTCTGTCATCATCAGTGATCCATGTAGGGCTTTGTGGCTTCAGAACTGATATGCAGACATTGCATGTAAATCTTATCCAACCAATCAACTTTTCGTGGAAGCAGTTCTTCACAGATGATTTACTTCAAGAACAGCTGACTGAGCCTTGAGCAGGGGAAATGCTATCTTCCTAGTAGAGGCAGCCACATTAGAAATGGATAATTCAAAACTTCTAGAAGCTGGAATCCATCCAATAGCTGCGTGTTTCCAGCCCAGTCTGAAAGTTGAGCTTTTGCAAATTTTGTGATTTAAACCACATTCAGCTTCCGACACAAAAATGCTAAAATCTTTGGTGTAGTTTAAAATGAGTTCGCCAGGAATAAAAATGATATTATATGGCAGAAATGCTCATTAATCAGTCATATCGTTGAAGTGACAGTTTCAACCATACTTTGATGAAATCCACTTAAAATCCATTTTTGGCAGCAGGGTTCATCTAAAAGTTTTTTGGGGGAAGATGGGGGCTCCTTTACATGATATCTGATAACGTCTGAGTAAAATCTCTTTTATTGGACTTCAGCAAGTGGGGAAAGCAATTGGAAAATGATAGTATGGTATGGGGCAATTTTATGGGTACAAAGCATACATTCTGTACTCATTTCTCTTCAGACCAGTACAATCCATTACTGAAGCATACAGGCATGGGAATAGGACCCATAGGGGCATATAGAGTAGAAGGTGTTTTGAGGCTTCAGATCTACACCAATTTTGAGCATTGAAAGTAAAATAAAAAGTGTTTTTAAAAAATGCAGAAAAATTGTTAGAGACAAGTGGAAAGAAATATCCATCAGTCATGATATCAGACATGATATTTACTTTAATATATCCGCATAGTGGGATATTTATCAGTTAGCTCCCTAGTCAGGTTTGTAGGCAGTGTTTTGATTTTGGAAAGACAACAGATGCAAGACAGGTTACTTGGGGCACACCTTGCAATCGTATTGCTAAGTTTAGACAGACAACTTGGGTGACCTAAAATGAATCCAATAAACATACTTCAAAGTAACCATGCACATGGAGATTACAGTGGTACCTCAGGCTACAGATGCTTCAGGTTACAGACACATCGGGTTACAGACTCCACTAACCCAGAAATAGTACCTTGGGTTAAGAACTTTGCTTCAGGATGAGAACAGAAATCATGCAGTGTCGGTGCAGCGGCAGCGGGAGGCCCCATTAGCTAAAGTGGTGCCTCAGGTTAAGAACGGTTTCAGGTCAAGAATGGACGTCCAGAACGAATTAAGTTCTTAACCAGAGGTACCACTGTATACTGTTTCGTTTTTCTAAATGGCTTCAGCCCAGTATACCGGAAGGAGCGTCTCCACACTGAGGTCCAGCGTTGATGGCCTTCTGGCAGTTCCCTCACTGCGAGAAGTGAGGTTACAGGGAACCAGGGCAGAGGGCCTTCTCAGTAGTGGCGCCCACCTGTGGAATGCCATCCCATCAGATGTCGAGGAAATGAACAACTATCTGACTTTTAGAAGACATCTGAGGGCAGCTTTGTTTAGGGAAGTTTTTAATGTTTGATGTTTTATCACTTTTATTATTATTAATAATAATAATATTCTGTTAGGAGCTGCCCAGAGTGTATTTAATGTGTTTTATGAATAGCCCGCATAAAGTAACCTGTTACAATGCAATCTGCTCAGAAATGTCCATTGGTTCATACCACTGCCACTAGCTGCTAACTTAGGCTGCTGTTTAAAAGTCTATCCGGTCTGAAGCCTGTTTAAAGAAGGGAGAGCAAGAGCCTTGAAACTGCCCATAAACATCACCTGAACAGCAGACTGAACAACAAAACATCTGGATGCTGCGTTAGATCAGCCACTAGGTTGTTCAAGCAGGATTCTCCTTTGATTCTTGAAGGTCAACTGGTCAGTTTGTATATCTCTTTAAAATATAGTAATTGCTTCTAAATTTGCATCTCTCAATAAATTAGACTATACACATTTGTTTTGCAAATATTTGTTCTCTTTTGCCCCTTTTTTAGCGGTGTTTGATACATTTCCTCTCCCCCTCCCCATCTTTTTTATGATCTGACATACAGATAAATGTGGACTGGCTACCAGAATCCTATCTAGCTAATTTGGAATGAATTATACTCTTTCTAATCACACTTAAAAGCGCTGGTGCTGACCTCTAAAGCCCTAAACACCTTTGGACCATGGTATCTGAAGAACTACCTCATCCCAAATGAGCCTCCCCAATTGTTACGTTCACCATTTGAGGCCCTTCCTCAAGATCTCCCCACTCCACCTGCTGTAATTATATATGTTGTTCTGAAATTGTATAGGTTGCTTACTCAAAAATAACAATAAAAATCCAAGTGGCACACAAGTCCAATTGTAAACAAATGTACGTAGAGCCATCATTAAACACAAAGATCAAATTAAATAAACCTTTAAAACAAATGAGGCGGATGATGAACAGACAGGATTTTCCCATTTGTGGCACCAAAATGTGAGACACTCTTCCCGGAAAGGGGGGGGGGGCGGCAAACTGGCACCAAATCTGGTGACCCATTGGTGTCAGGCTGGGTCCTTGAAAAATTGTGTAGTCCTTCCAGCAAGTATTCGATTTTGAGTTTATTCCTACTGCTGTGGTTTCATTTATTGCTCTGCCGTGTCATTTCTTTTCTGCTGTGTCATTTTATCTGATTAGTATTCATATTTTTATACTTCTTGGATTTTGCTTTATGACTATGTAAGCTGCCCTGAGAGCTCAGTAGCTGAAGGGGTTGCATATAAATCTATATAATTGAAACAATAAAATAAAATACACAATCTGTTCTTCTAAGTTGCTTGGAAGTATAGTTATCCCCAAAACTCAGTGTGGATAGCAGCAAACTGATACCTACTATGAGAGTTTGTCATATTCACATGGTTATCCATAAGTATATATAAAATTAACTGTTTCAAAATATGTAGCTATTTACATACATAGCTGACTATGTATTTTCTCTCAAAATAATATGTAAATGCATATTTCCTTACATTTACATTATAGCCGAATCTTTTTTTTTACAACAACAACAACAACAACAACAATAATAATATTTTTTACCCTGCCCATCTGGCTGAGTTTCCCCAGCCACTCTGGACGGCTCCCAATTGAGTATTAAAAACAATACAGCATTAAATATTAAAAACTTTCCTAAAATAGAGTTCCTCCTGCACTTTTTGAAATTTTATATCCTCCGCTGAACAATATTTGGTGAAATAATATGGGAAGCAGGATAGTGGAGATCTCAAATCATTGGCAGGATGTCCTCAGCCCACCTGGCCTGAGATGTGCTAACCAGATGTAAGGAATTGAAGAGATTGAATTATTTCCTCAAGCATCCTCATTAACGAATCCAAAGAACACAAGGGGGCATGGACCAACACAACAAATAGCTTTATGCCGCAAAAAGGTGCTTGTTTTGTGACCAGTATGAAAACAGTTGTGGACATCATCATAAGGGAGAGTCCTGCTCTGAGGTGTAAAGAACAGAGGTGGTTTTGTGTAAGTAATAATAACAGAGTAAGGGAGATTTAAAACATCTGTGTGATTTAGGAGGGCTTCAGACCTGCAACGGACACCAATTGCCACAACTGTGAGACACGTCAATGTGTCATGCTCTTCTTACCTGTATGTAATTACCCAGGTTCTTAAATAAATGCGACAGCAAAATTGCTGTTGGATTTGAATCACTTATATTTGCAGCCACCAGGGGGAAAAAAAGAATATTTCTAAAAGTTGCTAGAATTCTAGAATTAATGCAGTCTGAAACTATGTATATGAAAATTAAATGCTGCATACCACTAGTAATGCAAACATTAGTCAAGTTTTAGCCTGGAAGCCAGGCAGATAAATCAAAACAGCTACCACCCCCCACCCCCCCTTATAATCAAGTGTTCTGCGAAGTATTGTCAGTGGTTTGATAGCCCCCTAAAGACATCTAGAGTACCCTAGCTCCTTAGGGGCCCATTCAGCTAGCTGGCTTCCTCTACACACAGGTCATCATCATCATTATCATTGATGACTACTACTAATTTAATAAATGTCAGAGAAATAATTCTGAATTTGCTTTTCCATATGTTTCCATATTTTCTCTTTAGATCCCTTTTGGAAAGCTAGTGTACCAGTTAAAACTTCAGGTCAGATACAGCACGTGTAAAAGAAAAAGGAAAAGGATTTTGTAGGATAGTAAGATGAAGGATTAGTATTATTATTTATTAAATTTGTATACTGCCCTATACCTGCAGGACTCAGGGTAGTTCACAACCATCCAGGACGATGGATGCCAGATAAGCAAGAATCTCCAGGCAAGAACAGAAAACTTGGCAAAGTTTAGAATATTGAATGGATGTCTAACAATGCAGTCCCATTTACATGTTTAAATGGGAGAAGGTTCGACTAAACTCAGTGGATTTGGTTGTACTCTGGTTAAGATTTCAGAGGAAAGACCATGTGTTGGGTCCAATTTTCTTCTGAAAGTGAATGGCACCTTCCATTTGCAGAACAGCTTTTTTTGACATGGCACAAAATTTCTTGCATGAGAAAGGAAGTGTGCTTTAGTTTGCAAAAGGTGATGAACTGTTTAGTACCATGTCCCAAAAGTTGTACAAGGTCTCAGAAGCTTGTGCAGGATCTTGCAGAAGGTCTCAAGATGTATTCTGGCTGTGACAGTGCTGGTTGCACAGAACAGCCAAATGCTGTCAAATCTGGCTGTTTTCTCAAATTCAGGACTATTGAGGAAAAAACATGTGCTTCAATATTTTAAAATAGTGAACAGATGTAACCTTATTATCAGTAGGTTTTAAATGTTAAAAGACTACTAATAACAATAGATAAAGAATTTTACAGCAGGTATGTTTTCTCATGAATACTTGCAATATCTCTGCGAACCTGGTTTAATATCCTGCGGTAGACACAGGGTTCAGACCAGGGTGGATAAAAATTAATGATTTTTTAAAAAAAAAAATAATCAAAAAAATATTTTTTTATTTAAATTGGTGGTTTTTTAATTTAAATTGGATTTCTAAAATAAAATGCTTTGGGAGGAAAAATCTTTCTAAAGATAGTTTTCTATTTAAGTTACATTATAGTCCATCAAGAAATAAGGATTTGTTTAAAAAATTTCAGATAGATATGCTATAATGTTATTGTTAGTTAAATAAATGTTAGTTAAATAAATTATTTAAATTGTTAAGGAAATGATTGTTTTTCTCCTTCCAATAAAGTACAGCAGAAAATTTGTCCAAATATAAACAGTTAACTTATTAAACCTCACAATAATTTCATAATTATCTGTCAATGTATTTCTGATAGCATAACCAAATCAGTGATTTTTTATATAACTGTAAAAACTACACTGAAAATTTATTATTCCAAAAATGAAATCTTCATCTAGTTGTAAATATTAAGATTATACCAGCAAGAATGAGTCTTTCTGTAAAAAAGAGAGTAAAAAAATCAAGTCTTCCTGACTAGTGATTTAAATCAAATCCAGCCTGTTTCAGACTGATAGTAAAGCACATTTCAAATGGGCATGCACGAACTGTGGTGGTAGGATCCACCACTGACCTACACATACAGTCGTACCTCCGCTTACAGATCCCTCAGTTGCATAAACTTCGGGATACGTAAGCGGCAAAGCCAGAAGTATATTTCTGGACTTTTGCTGTGCACGTGTGCGCAGAAGCGGTCCCTCCGGTTGCAGAAGCCGGAGCTCCGGAACGGATCCCTTCTGCAACCAGAAGTACCACTGTATTCATCTGAGAATCTGAATTGGGCTTCTGCCCGTACAAGTGCATGTGCTGAGGGCTCTTGTACACAGTTAGGATTCCTCGTGTTGCACATGCACTTTCATGTACTGGTATTCTGTTCAGCCTGAAAGTCAAGTGCATGCATTTGTGGTTCTTTTGAATATCCAAGAAGAAGTTAGCCAGCTCAATCATGTGCATGTGTTTATGGGACAAGGATATAAAAGTTGTTGTTTAGGTATACAAGTCTAAAAGGTAAAAAGAAAGAGAGGAATCTCCACACCACAAATGACAATAGCCTATATAGAGATATATGTTCACGTCAATCCTGGAATAAAGTCAGTTCACAATGAAATGTGTATGTCAAAGCTATATATCCTTTGTACCCAGCCACATATGCCAAAGAATTAATGAATCCTACTGCATATTTTCCCCCTACCTTGTAGAACTATCTGCTAAAGTAATATCAGAAGATAAATTGAGTTTATGGTGAACTGCTAGGCCCAGTCTTTGGCTGTAAATCTCCCAAGCTAACTTCTTCCAGCATGCAAGACAAACTCAGTGCGGTATATATGAAATTCATCCTACCAGAGTAATGCCTTTGTGAAAACTTGCTGCGTTTTAAAGGGGTGTTGATCGCATATAACTCACAACACGTGTGACTTAAGGCCTGAAATAATGGAATTATACCTCAAGGACCACCTCTCCCCTTATGAACTGACCAGGACCCTGCAATCATCACTTGAGGCCCTTCTTCGTGTGCCTCCTCTAAGAGAGGTTGGAGGGGAAGAGAGCCAGGGCTGTGTTGGTGTGAGATGTGTGTGTGCACACATGTGTTAAATGCATCTACATCTGTAGTAGGTGCGTGGGGGGAAAGGTGTGTGTGGTTCTTTTTGTCTGTCTGGTCCTGGCTGTAGACCACCCAAAAATAAATAGACCGTGTATTCTGATTAAAAAATACACTTCCAGCACAATCCTATATCTGCTTAGCAGTAAGTCTCTTCATTGCTTATTGTCAGGAGTGCATGCAGGAGCCAGGCCCTGTGACCAGTAGGACTTTGCAGGACTGGGGCCTTCCTAAATTTGTTCTGAAGAGGCAAGGTGCGGCTGCACAGGTGAGGCTGATTGGTAACTCACAGCACCTGGTGGCAAGAGCTGGGAAGGGATATTAGGTCAGCATTTCCCTTTGGCTCTTTGCCACAGCAACATGTTCCCTGCCTTGCTGCATTTGGCTGCTTGACTCCTTGCTTCTTGATCCTCGGACCCCTGACTTTGTTACTCCTTGCTTCCTGACCCTTGTACCCTTGGCTTCCTGACTCCTGGCTTCTGGACTCCCATTCCTGCTCCCACCCCACCAACTTGCCCCCGGTCCTGATGTCCACAGCCAGGACTTTGATTGCCCATGAACCGGACTGTGACACTTATTTTTCTGGAGGTACTCACAGGTATGCACCTTCCCCTCCCCATCTTGGCTTCTAAAGTGAGCGTGTGAGGAGTGTGCACCTTTTCTTCCACACCTTCAGCACCTTCAGCCCTGCCAGCCCCGGTGCAGGCACTTCCTCCTCGCCCTCGTCCTGTGGTGGCACAGCAGCAGGAAGCTGCCAGGCTACTGCTGAACCTTCCATCGCTATTTAGCCAGCTCTGAGACTGGTGGAAGACGATCAGCAGGTGAATCAGGTCTGTGGTGGCAGCGGTGTCCAGGCCGGGCAGCAGCAAGAGGACTCTGGCTTCCTTGCCTCTGTGGTTGGCGCAGAGGCAGAAGGCCACAGCTCCTGGCAGCTGTGAGCCCCGTTCGTGGCACTCAATGGGCACTCACCCTGCCCCGAGCCCAGTCCACAGCACAGCCAATGCAGCAGTAGCTGCAGCCAGTCAGCCAAGAAGGGTAATTCATGGGTAATTCATGGTGAATACCGGTCACCTTTTTTCCTAGAAAAAAGTGACCGAGTTTGTACAGGGTGAGTCTTTTAAAAGAGGCCCCATGGAACATGTGTACTATGTATCCACTGGGCCTCTTTTAAAGTCATCACCCTGTATCAGTTAAGTAAGGCTTAATCCCAGGAAAATGGGTGTAAGATTGCCATCTTGGTTTGTACTTCTGCATTTATTAACCTGGGAAGAAATGCCATTGAACTCATTGTTACTTAGTTCTGAGTAAAATGCACAGAACTCCAGAGTTAGCCATGTGCATTTTGAGAGAAATTAATGTTTTTTTTCCCCTAGCTGGAACTCTCCAGGACTCAATTTCGGCATGTGCCATTGCCATTATAAGAAAACAAGGGAGGTATTCCTGGTTGAGAAAAATAGCACTGATTAAAATACTTATTTAACATGCTTGGAAAAAGCATGTTAAATAAAAAAAAAAAACAGATATACACAGAAATGGGAAGGAACAGATTTATAAGCAAATGCATGCAAATAAAAGCATGGACTTAAACTAGAGATTCTCCCATCCCGCTTGTATCCAATGTACTATTTGTTAGCATATCACAAAGTCTCATTTCATTGGTATGCACAGCCCTATATTTGCTTGGAAAACTGAATTTTCCAGAACTCAAGTAAGGCATCACTAAATAAAATATGACTAGTGCATCTAAGGGAAGTTATTAGTTATATTTTGTGAGCCTGGCATGGAGCCACTGCATTTGATGCTTCATTTACTTTCAAGAAAACCTGCTGCCCTAATCACTCTTCCACCTACTCAGGCAGAAAATCTTTTCAGTGCTATTTCCTTTTTAAAAAGCATGACATCATCTTAAATATGTGTGTGTGTGTGTGTGTACACACACACATATATATAATGTTATCCAAAGTAAACACAAATTTCAAAACAATTAGTCCCGCAACTAATGGGAAAAAGCATTTCTCGGAACAATTTGTATATTTAAAATGTTTACACTTACTGAATTATGTGTATATTGAATAGTACTTAAATAGCTAAGTTAAATATGTGTTTGCACTGTGTGGGTTTTAGTTTTTGTGGTTTACTGTGGTGTGTTTAGCAAAGGCTTTTGTAGTACAAATCCACAGGGCTTCTGTCACACTGGGAAATCTATAAGACAATATGATTGGCAATTTCAAAAGGGAAAGGAGAAAGCTAGGCAAAGTTTAGATGATCCTATGCAATAAACCAGTAATAGTGAGTTGGCTGTGCTGAAAATAAATGTCTTTATCAGTTGCCTGCTAAGCAGTTAAAGGTTCTGCATATAGCACTAAATATATGGTTCATTTGTCTAAAAATGGTAGAGAAGTAAGAATACAGTGGTACCTTGGTTCTTGAATGGTTTAGTTGTTGAACAAATTGGCTTCCGAAAGCCACAAACCCAGAAGTAAGTGTTCCAGTTTGTGAACAGTTTTTGGAAGCTGAACGTTCAACACAGCTTCCACTTGATTGCAGGAAGCTCCTGCAGCCACTTGGAAGCTGTGCCTTGGTTTTCAAACGGGAGTCGAACGGACTCCCAGAACAGATTACCTAAGTTCGAGAACCAAGGTACCACTGTACAGTATTTTCAAATGTCTTTTGTCAGTGTACAAAGATGTCCTTCATATAATTTCTCCTGCCCATGATCTGGGAACTATTAATAAGGGACTTTTAAAATGTACACAAATATGCGTAGTAGTGGCACAAATTCATCCTCTTTCAATTGCCTTTCGGTGTTCACATATTTATGCTATCTATGTTCACATGTTTATGCTATAAATGTCCTGATCTATGGGCCCTGTGTGAGTGGTTTGACGCACCGCTATCAAAAACTCCAGAATGGCCGGTTTTAGTGCTTCATTAAAGAAATGTGTAAAGCTACAACACCGTGATGTTGTTTTGAAAAGACAAAAAGTGTGTGTGTTGTTGTTGTAATTTTCACAGATACGCAACATGATAGTGCATCTAAAGTGTCCCAGAATGAAGTAATAGTGGCTATCACACACACTAAGCTGAGTGATTAGAACAAAGGTAAACTCACTAAAAATTGTGAAACAGGGAGGGCGGGAGAGAAAACATTAGCCTTCTTCACACAACTTCCATTGTGCAGTTGATGGGCTTTAAATGGTGCTGGAGCAGGGGTCGGCAAGGTTTACCTCACCTGGGCCAGTTCACTCCAGCGTAGCACATTAAAGGCCAACACATTTATTACAGCATGATCTCTCATGGACTAGAGGCAGTACATGAAAACCTCTGCCATAAAGAATTTGAGAGTCTTTAATGTAAGGTGCCACAAGACCTTTTGTTGTTTCTGCTGCAACAGACTAATATGGCTGCCCCCTGGAAAGTATTCTGAAAGAATGTCATGCTGGACAACTGCAGTAGTGAAAAGCCAGTAATGTATCTTCATTACAAACAGGTTAGGCTGGTGTCATATGCTAATGTAATTCTGAACGACATTTAACTAATCTGTGTTGCTGTCAGCAAGTGTGAGCTTTCAGATTGCAGCTTGTAGACTCCCCCCCCCCCCCACACCTTTCTGGTTCTTTTTCTAAGACACATTTTAGATTCTATGAAAATGTAAAGTACAGTGTTCTTGGATGCCTACCTTGTGAATCCCTGCAAGCGTGAATTGATATATCTGGATTCTGCATATTATTATTATTTTACATATTGCTTATTACTTTTTTAAAAAAGCTGCTGCAGAAATGTTCATAAGGCTTAATTTAATGTTCACAGGGTATATACCTCAAGTACAGCCAAGATAATTAGTGCATCTATCAATTTTTGCAAATTCACATCTGGCAACTATGTATAAAACTATATGGTTTAAGAAACTTTTAACCCTTCCCTGTCACCATTGTCTAATTTTACTCAACACTCTCTTTCTCCTTCGTCATAATTTACACTCTTGTTCTTCCCTACTCTCTTAAATGAGATACATACTTTACCTCCTGTGGTGCTATTTGTATCCAACATACAATCATACTGAATCTATTGTTGTGGTTTTGTTAGACCCCAAACAATGTTCGCCAATTAGGAAGTGGAATAACTTTAATTGGCTTGCTGCTTTGCTAATAATGCTTTCCTAAACCTTTAAATTTAGGTAATGGTATGTCAGTTTCCAGTCTCTGGTTGTAGTACAGATGACTCAAAATCAAAATGAATCTGGACACCTGCACTACATTATTTAGTACACAGGAAGTATTAAGTGCAACCATATTCATTTTGTATCATAGGTATATCTGCTTTCTTGAGTAAAGGAAATTCTTCTGATTTTATGCATCAATTGACAGGAGCATGCTTGGGATGAAAACAGGCAAGAGTGTTTTTTAAAGTTGTAGATGCCATGATGGATACTTTATTGTTCTCTCTCTCTCTCTCTCTCTCTCTCTCTCTCTCACACACACACACACACACACACACAGAGAGAGAGAGAGAGAGAGAGAGAGAGAGAGAGAGAGAGAGAGAGAGACATTCTCTTTCTTTTTAATCTCACTGTCCCATTTGGTGGAACAGGTTTACAGATTTTTGAAGCACTACAAATGTCCGTAAAGCCTGTTCCTCCAAGATAACATTGTGATGAATGTACACATTGTGAGCAACAATGCTGTCTCATACTGACTTCAGGTCTCTTGGGGAAAAAAAATTGTTTCCAGCCTAGCTAGGGCTACGTACCAAAGTTCCTTGGTTCAAAGTTGTCCACAGTTAATAAATGTTAAGATTGGTCTATGCTAAATACCAAGTCACCTTTCCCGTTCCCTTGCTGTTCCATCACACTTTCTATGATTAGTAATTGAATACATAACTTTGAAAGCTACCAGCAGGTACAATGCTAGAAAGAGTGCCACATGCATTTTCTATGGGAAGGAAATCCCCATTGCTGCAAAAGGTATCCAAGAGCCTTGTTTGTATCTATGGAGAATGGCTGGACAATGAAAAAGCTTAAAGAAGAAAAAAATATTATCCTCATGCAATAACAAAGCAGGCAATAAGTCCCATAGTTTAGTAAAGCATGGGGCAAGTTCCTAGTCATCATCCTCTTGCATTGTTAGAATAAATCTAGATTCATGTTGCCATGGGCACAATGGAGTGGCAAACAATGAGAATGAGATTAGCAGATAGTACATGAAGTTTACCAGTGCAAGTCACACTGTGGATGTAGTGAAGGTGTTAGAACAGCTGAGAACTGCTACAGCCTATTGCGGTCATAATTTAGCTGAGCAATATTGTTTGTTCCAATATTAACGATTTACCTGTTTTATGTGTCCTTGGGGATAACTGAGCACTTTGGTCAGCATTTCATTCTATCGTTACATTTCTCTTTCACCCTCCAGTCTAGTACTAGCATTGCTGGTTGCAGAAAATGTAGTATCAAAAACGTTAAACTGCTGCCTTTCTTTTGGACCAAATTGTGTTTCCAAAATATAGTGTCAGCTTTGATGTCCTATAGGAGATGGGATTTTTTATTTATTTCCCATATCTGAAGACAAACTTCTTGTATGGCTTGAAAGCTTGCGCTCTTTTGCCTGCCGATGTTCTTCTAGCTATGCTAAAGTCTTGAGTCTTTTGTTTCACCTCAAATGACAAAGTAGCATCATCAGTAGCTAGTCAATCTTAAACTGAACATCACTTAACGTGGAAGAATCTTGGGTGGAATCCAGCTGGCACCTTTTCATTCATGGAATGGCTTTTAATCCAGTAGACATGTTAACTAACAAAAGAAAAGGGGAGGACCTTTTGAACAGTTTTCCTTCCTGCAGCCATGGCACCCTCTAGAATGGTGTAATGTTACAAAAGGGAGTAACTTAGGGTTGCCAAGTGTCCTCTTTTTCCGGGACATGCCCTCTTTTTCAGGGATAAAATTTCTCTCCTGGTGGATTTTTTAAATTTGCCAAAATGTTTCTAGCTATACTTTCTAAATGAGACATAACTGGTGGTTGAAGACTTGCTTTGTTCTTCTTCTACTGCCCTTGGCAATATATCACAGCTTTTGTAGTCTACATAAACTAGGGGTTTTTAAAATGAGGGTCGTTATAGTGTCCTCTTTTTTGCTCTTAAAAATATGGCAACTACAACTTGTTACTGTTTGTTGTAAGGGCAAAAACAAGCCCAGCAGAGAAACTAAAGGCTATCTCAATTCTGTTCCTGTGCTTATTCTTAGCACAATTTTTTTTATATATAAAAATGTTGCCTTCAACATATTTACCTTTAAAAACACTCCACGTTTTACACATTTATGGAAAGCTTCAAAGTCACATATTTATAAGCAGCAGTCAGCATTTGCAATTGTAACTGTATTGTGGTCTGCCATATGAAATGAAACAACACATGGAGATCGCAGTATATTACTTAAAAACGCCTAGATTCCCCTCCTGGCATCAGTCTGAATGTGGTCCCCTGAAACATATAGCCTGTCTTCCTGTCTATCAAGATTTTGCCTCTCCCTGCCATGATTCTTAAAATTGCTTTCAAGAAGAGGAGTAAGGCTGTGCAAAGGAGCAAAACTAGGCAGTTTGTTGATTGTAGCCAAAGCAGACCTGAAATTAGCATGCTTTTTCTTTCCTGTGAACACACACTCTGATTTATGTGGCAAGTTAACAGTTGCAAAGGAGATGTTGCAGCAATGTGCCATTTTCTCACTGTGTGAATCACGAGCTGCTTTCCAGATAACTTCTGAGTCTGCTGATACATTTATCTGGATTTATAAATTTTATATTTATCATTGTATGTGTGAATGTGCTTAATATCTGCAAGGTGACATAACAGGAAAAGTCGTATTTAGCTTAAAAGATGAAAGTTTTCAAGTTACAAGTATTCAAAATGATGCCATCTAGCAATGCAGATTCCCTCAGCCACGTTGTGTTCTCGGATGCTTTAGGACAGAAGTGACTAACCAGATGTGGAAGGCTGGCTGTTCAAATCTGCACAACGGAATGAGCTCCCTTTGCTCTATCCCAGCTCCTGCCAGCCTAGCAGTTCAAAAGCACACCAGTGCAGATAGATAAATAGGTACCGCTGTGGAGGGAAGGTAAATGGCATTTCCATGTGTTCTGGCTTCTGTCACAGTCCTCCGTGTTGCTAGAAGCGGTTTAGTCATGCTAGCCACATGACCCAGAAATTGCCTGTGACAACTCCCTCGGCCTAAAAAGTGAGAGGAGATCCGCAACCCCATAGTCAAATTTGACTGGACTTAACTGGCCAGGGGCTCTTTACCTTTTCACCTGTTGAGATTTTAGTAAAGCATGGGTCAAGTTCCTTGAGTCAATTACAACCTCTACACTAAACCTACCTCACAGGATTGTCATAGAGAAAAAATGTGTGAGGGAAGGGATTGTGTATAACATATTCCACAGATAAATAGAATGGAATAAAAATTTATCTGTAAGCTACCTTGAGTCCCTGTCAGGGGAAAAAAGGGTGAGGAGTAGTAGTAGTAGTAGTAGTAGTAGTAGTAGTAGTAGTAGTAGTAGAAACTGTGAGAATACTCAGGACATGCCAGAGAGTAAATCTTATTGAATGTAGTGGGACTTATTTCTGAGTAATAATGCTTAGGAATGCAGTGTAAGGCTGACAGATCTTTACCCAGTTACCTGGGAGTAAGCTCCATTGAATACCATGGGACTTCCTTCTGAGTAGACAGTGTAATGTTCCATTTACAATAAAGTAATCAACAACCCTGTATTTCCTTAAAAATGGCTGACTGCTGAAGCATTGCAATTAAAGAATTTTAAGTGGATTGGTGACCTTTTCCTTCAAAATTATAGGGAGCGCTTCGTATGCCAGCTTCACCATTTCCTTCATTTGGTGCAGGGATTTTATTTTCAGGATAAACAGGACTCCATTTTTGTGCCTACACACCCACCCACCATTTTAATTGTTCTCTGATCTGAGATGCTGAGGAGAAAGGAAAAGTGGGACATTCCAGGATCAAATCAGAGATTGGGACTGTCTCTGGAAAATCAGGACACTTGAATGGTATGATCCTGGAACCCAGAGCCTTCGAACAAAGCTGAAGGTGCAAAAGAAAGCTACTGAGAGAGTGCATAGTCAATTTATGGAATTCACTATCATAAGGTGCAGTAATGACCAGCAACCTAAATATGGCATGGCTCATATCTGCCACCATCCTCACCACCTCAGTATTGCTCTTCTTGTTTTTGATTTCCTGTATTTTTTTCTTGATTTTACTGTTTCATCTTTTGTAAGCAACTTTGAGCTTTTTTATTTTAACAATCAAGGATTTTTCTTACAATAAAGCGGTGTATAATTTTTATGGAATGAATAAATAAATACTAGGATTTACCCAAAGACTTTCTTCATTGTCACTCATTCTTGCCACATTATCAAGGATGACAACCAAACAACCTGTTGGCTTCCAAAAGTAAGAAAAGGACTCTCAGCATCAATAGTGTTAACTGCTTGGGTTATTTCCATATCCCAGGAATTTCCTTGTCCCGCAGGTCCATCAGGGGCTTCAATAGAATTACCAGCTGAGGTAGCAAGAAGCTTCTTCTGGAAGCTGTTCAGCTCCATCATTCTGCAAAGAGCAGCTTTTTCTAATAGGATCCCAGCCCTTGTTAGTCCCAACTCAACCAGGTGGTGTGATCTGTTCCTTTACTGGGAGAACACCAACCTGCCACACAGTTTTGATGGCCTTTTAAGGTTTGAAATATTGTCTTCTATGTGACTGGGATTTGATAATCACAAGGGTTGCTGTGGATGGGGAATAAATTCAGTTTGCATTTAAAGGTGAACCTAATGAATTATTTGCACTTTGGGAAACAATGCATGAATTGAAACACAGCCATTCTTTGAAGTTCACAGTTATATGTACAAAATGTGCACACATACTAGGGTTACATTTGCACAATATGATGCATATATTAGTGAAAATAACATATACAATGGATTATATTTAGGAAACACACTCTGCAAACATGTATCCATTAGGCAGAATTGTACACACCATTATGTGTATTACGAAAAATTCACGCTAAGATGCTGGTGAATTTTCATGAGGACTTTCAAAACACTGCAAACTGACAGGTGAAAAAGGTGGATAAAAGAACAAATATTTGAAGAAATGAGAACCGAAACTGACAGATATGCCCATCTCTAATGAAGTTGCTATGAAGTTCTAGGCCACTCTTGACAGGTTACACAAACTGCCATTGCGTTCATTTTAAATAAATCAGCCTCGTTGCTAACAATTTCCAGTAATGCCTAGTGTGCTGCCCTTGTCAAGGAGGGAAGAGAAAGACAAGGCTGTGTTTAATCTTATGGGGATAGCTGCAGACATGGGCGCCATACTAGGAAGTAAATTCTCAAAATAAACGGACATGATTTCTATTCATAGAAGCACCTAAAGCATTTTATGCAAATTTTCCTTCCAACAACATCTGACTGAACAATTTCAGTGCAGGACTAAACCCCTGGAGGCCCCTAGGCTGTCGAAATCTCGGGGCCCCCTTGCAAATTATCTCCTAATATGTTCTTGTGATTTTCTTTCAAGATCAAATCAATATTATTTTGGTCCGTTGTCGTGGGACCCCTAGAAAGGGTGGGGCCCATAGGTCGGGCCTACTCTGTTTGGTAATCCAGCACTGAACAATTTCTATTGTTTTGCAGCAGTTTTTACTTAGGAATATAATACGGAAGACATTTCCAGTTTAACAAGCAAAAACTGTATTGCGTTATCTTAAATAGTCTGACAAAAATGAAGTCCCTTGAACAATTATCTAATTTCCATCTATACCCACCCACCAATTCACATTTATAAGTTTATGGAAATTGGAAAGTAATGAAAATGTATGCAGAAGTATTAAATTAAATGCTTCCTTTACAGAATATCTGCTCCCATTTTTAGCCAGGAAAAATAACCACAAGTAGATTTTAGCAGTATTGTATTTGCAACATGATTTAAATGAGCACAATTATAATTAGCAAAAAGAATTAACTCTAATGCAGTATACAAATTGGTTCTACTTCAAAAAAATGCTGATGTTCAACAAATGACATTTCATAATTTCTAGGATTTTAATATGGAAAAATCTTTCCAAGTATAAAATCTGAGATTATCTTTCAATAGGTGATTATTTCCCCCCTAACAATGACTTTTTTGGTACACAATCCATTGTTATTTAAAATGCACATTTTGTTAGCCTGCATAATTCTTGCTAACATTGGAGGCTGCCAATGCATTTGGCTTTTCTTTTCTTTTAAAAAACAGCTTTCCCAAAATTCCTTGAAACACAGACTCTTCTAAGAAGCAGAGTGAAGGCTAGGCTGGAATACTTAAGATCTCTTTTGAAAAACTACTAACACAGGAAGGGAGAGGAATAGCTTAGTCTCATGACACTTATTATCAGATTTGAAATAGCAAACCAAACAAGTTAAAGCTACCAAATTTTCATGAAGACAAAAAAGTCCAATATATTTTCTGATCCCGGCTTCAGCTTGGGAGGGCGGGATATAAATAATTTATTATTATTATTATTATTATTATTATTATTATTATTATTATTATTATTAATAATAATTTTCTGTTTTCTTAAAACAAAAAAAAACAACTGGTTGAATATGCATTGCAGCCTACATTAAATGCATAGTGTGCAGTAGCATCAGAGGGTTTTTATTTGTTAAAATAAAAATAAAATAATAAAACTAAGAATGGGAAAGCAGATTTTCATAGGGACTCCAGTGTTCATGGAGGATAAGTTTCAACCTTTCCCCTTGCAGCTGTGATCCCGCTGAAAAGTCCATGGCATAGCAATTAGCATATTTTCCCATGTATAAGACTATGTTTTTATCTTTTAAAAGCATGCTAAATAGTAGGGGTCGTCTTATACATGGGTAGTGCATAGGGTGGATGTTTGGTTGCTGCCACAGCTGTCAGTGGCTATTGTGTGTGTTATTGGTTGCTGCGTCAACTGGTGGTGTTGATTGGCTGACAGTCTGGTAGTTGGGTGGGCGAATGGCAGCGTCTGCCAGTGATGGGACAGACAGGAGGTGGACTTTGCGATGCATGTGGTTGAGCGATTTTTGGCAATCCCCCCCCCCCAAGAAAGATCAACAACTCTGGGCAATCCTCCGCAAAAATAGCTCAACAACTCCGTGCCATCTCCCTCCATTTTTTAAAAAAATTGAGTCCCCCAAAATAGGGGGCAACTTATACATGGGGGCATCTTATAGATGGGAAAGTATGGTACTATTGGTGGGAAAACATTCAAATTGTTGCCTGAGGCAACCCAGTCAGATGGGTGGGGTATAAATAATAAAAATTTTATTTATTATTATGGAATATGGCATCCCTATTTTCCTCAGGGAAATGTTGGAGGGAATGCTAGTATTGCATGCAAAACAATAGAGGTAACCCAACAAATTTACTTCCTGGTTTAACCCCAGGCAAGTGGGGTTTAGACTGCTGCTTGAGACTAAAGTATTCCTATTGTGGTGTAGGATTGTATTGAGAATTTTCTTAGCAAAGTGAAAAGAAAAATCTGGATATTAAAAGAAGGTACCATTACTAACAACAATTGGTTGCATTTTCAGTTGTCATTCTGTAACATGAAACACTGCTGAATAACTGTGCATCTGTCTGTCATAGCCAGGTGTAGTCATCCGACAGTGTATAATGTGCATTGACTGATGAATTCACGACATGGTGAACACAATTGCATTTCTAACATGGAAGGCTGCAAAGAGCAGAGAAGTCTGCAGTCGTACATAAACCTCAGGAGACCTCTCTGGTGGCATGTTTTTTCTTCTTAATATTGGCAAATATTTTACAAATCAAAAGAATATTTGAACTTTTGTTCTTCCTGCTTTCTAAAGGCCTCCAGTACACTTAGTCAAGAGCACAGGATAACAGATACCAGACATATGCTGAAGAGGTTCCATATTTATTCATTTATTTTTCACAGAACTAATTCTCAGAAGTTTGAAATGGAATCAATAGTTTTCTCATATGTAGGCCCTTTAGCTTCAAATGAAGAGATCAGTAGAAAGGTAGGGAAGCTGCAGCGGGAGAAAAGGGCTATATTCAACAATGTCCAAACACCCACTCTTGGATACAGCCAGAGCTTAATCGAGGAAAAAAGTATATTTTAATAGCATTTTACGTCTTTTCACAACAATAGTGCCAAACCTATTGTAATTGGTTTCAGCATTATGCTTCAGTATTACTTCAGAAACTTTAGAATGAACATTGTGCTCAGCATTCATTGGGAAACCTCCTTTTAGGGGCACTACACAGTAGAAAAAGAAAAGTGTTGTTGTTTCTAAGTGACAAAGTAGCTTTGACCCAACTGCCCAAAGACTGAGGTGCAACCTAAGCACTTCAAAACAGTGCCTTTGCTACAAAGAACATCTGCCTTCATGCCCTTAGCAAGTGGCTTTGTACAGTCAAGAGGTGGTTTTTAGCCATGTAAAGGAAAGCAAGGGGTGAGACGCAACTCTTGAGGTGTGCAGGAGGCATATTTCTATAAAGCACTCTGGAAACAAAGAGTGGTAAACAAATCACAAGGGAACACTGCACGTGTTTTCCTCTTACACATCAACTTTGTTATCAATCAAGCATGTGTATTCCAAACCCTCAGAATGACCCCAGATGTTTCAAAGCCAACGTTAATTATTGGTGAACCTTTTCCTGCATACCCCTTCCCTTTTTTGTTCATTGTTTTAGGGCAGAAGTACAGAAAGGTGAAATGATGTAAGAGCAAAGACAGTGACCATACAATGGTCTGTTATACTTTTAAAAGTGCTCTGGAAAGATAAGCATCCATTTAGTTTTTAATCCATTTAATTTTTTTTCTACACCCAATGCAGCAATCTCCTTGGAAAAGTACAGTGGTACCTCGGGTTAAGTATTTAATTCATTCCGGAGATCCGTTCTTAACCTGAAACTGTTCTTAACCTGAAGCACCACTTTAGCTAATGGGACCTCCTGCTGCTGCACCGCCAGAGCCCGATTTCTGTTCTTATCCTGAAGCAAAGTTCTTAACCTGAAGCACTATTTCTGGGTTAGCGTAGTGTGTAACCTGAAGCATATGTAACCCGAGGTACCACTGTAAATGACTTTCTAGTTCCTTACCAATGCTATTTTTCTAGAAAAAGAGGTGCCAGAATTCACTAAGAATATTCTTCCCTCATTCTCTTAGAATGGCAATGGCACACACCTGAGTGGTGCCAGAACTGAGTTCTGGTGAGTTCCGGCTGAAAAAAAAGCCATTTCTTACTACCATGTTGAACTCTGTGTATCACGGTGAATATTATTGTGATTCTTAAAACTTCACTTACAAGAGCTACAGAAATGTATCCTTTCTATTAAAAAAATATGGTGGCAACTCTACCACTTAGTTTTGCTGATAAGAAGGCACAGAGGTGCTATAAAAAAGGAAAGGTGAAGAACATCAATGTTAAAAAAAGAAAGAAGTTTCAATGTTCGACAATCCCCCCCCCCCCATTTAGTTCAAAGAGGGTTTTAAAAATAAATTCCCATGCTCAGTCATAGAAGCTCCAACACACTCTCACATGGCAGGTCCTTCTGTGGGGGGGGGGGGAATCATGTGACTACATGGTCACATGGCCACATCAGGAAGCCTTGGTGGGCTGGAAACTTTTCATCAAAGAGTCACATGCAGCTGAAAATGTAGTGCTTTATTACAATCAGAACTAAGTGAGAATACGGTAGCCCTTGGCAATCACATTCAGTTCCTATGGAAAGCAGAGCTCTACCATCCTTCTCCCCAATTTTGTTGCGAAGGTCTTCTATTCCTTGTGACAAAGGGAGAAAAAAGAGCACCTCATTTCCAGGGAGTGAAGGTTTTCCTGAGGGATAAAAACAACAGCAGTGTTCCACACAACGCTACGTGTGTTATTTTCCCCAAAATGAAAGCTGGGATTCCAGGCTAAATGGAGTACTACTTGAATCTTGCTAAAACCCAGACTTCCTTGAAAATGTGGTTGTGCATAAATGGCAAAACCAAGAGAAAGACTAAAATCATTTTCAAATAAAAATATGCAATATTGCAGACACAGTAATTCCCAGTTTTAAGCTAGAGCAGGGGTCGGCAACCTAAGGCCCATGGGCCACAAGCAGCCCACGGGGGTTGTTTTGCCACCCCCAAACTGAGCTGCCTGCTTAGCGAGTCCCCAAGCGCTGCGCTAAACCAGCACAGCGCAGCGAAGTGCGAGGACTCACTTTCGTGGCGCCGGAAATCACGTCTGTGCAGACGCAGATGCTGAAAATCGTGTCTGCGCACACATCGGAAATCGCAGGCTCGCACGCTCATGTGCGCCCGTGATCCAGCCCACAGAGGGGGCTCTGTGTCAGTGAACCAGCCCAGGCAAGGTAAGCCTTGCCGACCCCTGAGCTAGCGCTCAGTGCTCTTTTTTTAAAAAGGGGGGGGGGGAGAAAAAAGGTGCCATGAAGTTGTTACAGTAAATGCCATACTTTTAACATTTGAGGGAGCAATGGTGCCGGTACTACCCTTGAGTGCCCCCCCCCCCGAAGAAGAAGAAACGCTAATCCATCATACTAATACAGTGTTACCTCAGGTTACATACGCTTCAGGTTACATACGCTTCAGGTTACTGACTGCGCTAGCCAAGAAATAGTGCTTCAGGTTAAGAACTTTGCTTCAGGATGAGAACAGAAATCGTGCTCCGGCGGTGTGGCGGCAGCAGGAGGCCCCATTAGCTAAAGTGGTGCTTCAGGTTAAGAACAGTTTCAGGTTAAGTACGGACCTCCGGAACGAATTAGGTACTTAACCTGAGGTACCACTGTACAACACACTCCAAACACTAAGTGGCTAAAAGAGTACATAAGCATAGAGCCTTACACTAAGATTCTGAAAAGAAACATGAAGATTACCCAAAGCTAAGAATAACAACGATGAGTGCAGCCTACATATATTTAATCCTAATTATAGCTGCACTCTCCTCTCTTTGCTGTTTGAATATTCAGAACTACTATTACTTTGCCAGAAGCACTTTTCATTTCCCACATAACTTCAGGACTCAATTAAATGGTTCTGGATACATTTTTTTTTACAAGTTTTAAAACATTTACACTGCAAATAAATCATTTTACTTATTCATGTAGTTTAAGAGATTAGTTAATGACATCTCCTAAAGCCGAGGGAGATGATTGGGGTTGTTTGCTACTAAAATTATAAGACAAATCAGAGCACTCTGCATTATCCATTTCAGAAGGCTTTTTACAAGGCAGTATAAAAAGGGGAAGGGAGTGTGTGAAATGCACAATAGCGGGCTTACTTAGCTTCCAAGGCTTTCAGCCAGCCACCAATAATGGAAGCCTACACAGCACCCAGAAATGGAAAATAATAATTAGTACTTATCTCCAGACATAACATCTTCAGACAGATGCCTGATCATCAGTTAACTAATATGCAAATTAGCTTTGGCTGAATTTCAGCAAGTGACAAGCGGTGCAGGGAGAACTTCAGTCACCGTTATGTTTTGCATATCAGCAGAAGGAGCGCACAAAATAGGTGCTGGCTCTATTCTACTGAAGAAAAATAAATTTTGTAGCTTCATATCAGTACATCTAAATTGGCTGAAGCTATAGTGAAAACAAATACAATTGTACCTTGGATCCCGAACGCCTTGGTACTCGGACATTTTGGCTCCCAAACACCACAAACCCAGGAGTGTCCTAGTTTGTGAACATTCTTTGGAACCCAAACATCCAGCGTGGGTTCTGCAGCTTCTGATTGGCTGCAGGAGCTTTCTGCAGCTAGTCAGAAGCCATGCTTTGGTTTCTGAACATTTTGAAAGACGAATAGACTTCCAGAACAGATTCTGTTCAACTTCCAATGTATGACTTTATATTGGAGCCATAGTAGGAGAATCGGGAAGCCCTCAACTTTGTACTGCAACAGTGAAAAGGCAAGTTCAGTGAAAAGGCAACAGAGAAATGGCACCATGCTTCCCTTCTGTTTCTGTAATATTTCCTCACTGAAAATCCACTTAGCACAATTGTCTCCACTTTCTTCCCATGTTTTCCTCATCCTTCTTCCATTTCCTTTCTGAAACTATTGGGCAGGGGAATTCATCTCTGACACAACTGCTAGGTGAGGTTTTCTGGTGTGTGGCTATTTGCTGCACCTGAACAGAGGGAATGATTGGGAGTCTGCACCCATATTAAGATGCAACTGAATGCCAAAATAGGCTTCTAAGCAAACAAGACAAGAGAAGGGGTAATGCTAGGAAATGATGCCAGATTAAGAACATTTTGTGAAATTTGTAAAGAAAAAGAAAAAAAAGGAGGGTGAAAAACAATTGAAGCAGAAAGAGGACATGTAGTTAGATGGAGATAAAGGCAGGAATCAAGTTGACAAAGTGTCTAGAATGGACATTATGATGAAGTTTGCCAGTTAGGTAATGTTGGTAAGGCAAAGAAAGAAGATGCGTGGGGTTGCTGCTTTCCCCAGGGAATTTGAGGAAGAGGCCACTATTGCTATCAGTCATAACTTTACATATTCATAAAGATATCATTTGATATTTTCCATAGTTATATACAGTCATAACTCATGTTACGTTTGCTTCAGGTTGCACATTTTCAGATTGCATCCCGCGGCGACCCAGAAGTACTAGAAAGGGTTACTTCCGGGTTTTGTCGCACGTGCAGATGCGCAAAATGACATAATGCACAGAAGTGGCGAATCGTGACCCGTGCATGCACAGATGTGGGTTCTGTTCTTTTCAGGTTGCGAACGGGCCTCCAGAACGGATTCCATTCGCAACCAGAGGTACCACTATACAGGCAACTCCCCATTTATCGTTACGTTCCAAGGCACAGCATGTTTAAGTGAAATCATGCATGTTTGAAACGCCACTGTAAAAGCCTGCAAACATCCCATTCTGCCTGCGCCAACCCATTCTGCCCCTCGTTGTGACATTTTTGTAGCATTTCTAGCTCACTTCTCGGTTTGGCTCAATGTGTGTATACACGGTTGCACACTTATTGGACTTGCTTAAAATGGTTGCTGCCTGTAGTTTTAATCTTCTGGTACAATAGTAGATGATGGTGAAGTAGGGGAACTCCTCTGATCTCCAGTCAGTCATGATGCTGCTGAGGTAGAAAAGGAGGAGTTTATGTGGCAGAAAGGGGTGCAAATGCTCTGGTGAACATCAGATTGGCTCAGCTAGTGTGTTTGCACTGCACCAACCTCACTGCTGCCTTGCTCTTCTCCCTCCATATCTCAGTAAGTCATAGCAATGAGATCAGGTGAGTGCTGTCATCCCACCTCATCTACTAGTGCTCCCATGTGAGTATGATGTGTGAGTATGGATGTGGGCGGCACTGTGGTCTAAACTACTGAGCACTTGGTCTTGCCGATCAGAAGGTCAGCGGTTTGAATCCCCGCAATGAGGTGAGCTCCTGTTGCTCTATCCCAGCTCCTGCCAACCTAGCAGTTCGAAAGCACGCCAGTGCAAGTAGATAAATAGGTACCGCTGCGGTGGGAAGGTAAACGGCATTTCTGTGTGCTCTGGTTTCCATCATGGTATCCCATTATGCCAAAAGCGGTTTAATCATGCTGCCCACACGACTTGGAAAGCTGTCTGTGGACAAATACCAGCTTCCTTGGCCTGAAAGCAAGATAAGCACCACAGCCCCATAGTCGCCTTTGATTGGACTTAACCATCCAGGGGTCCTTTACCTTTACCTTTTTATCTTTATGATACTAGTAAAATACACATGCTTTCATTCTGAGAATTATTGTGCTGTTCAATGCAGTTTGCATGTCAGTCTTCCTGCTACCCTATGGGCAGTGTTTTTGTAGAACTCATCAGTTGCAGGTCCGGGGTATGTCTGAGCACCTTTAGCTGTTGCATATCAAAATTGCTAAAATTAATTCCTACACCATGAAATTCGGAAAGAGAACATGTAATGTGGGCCACATTTAGAGTACTGTATACAATTCTGGACATCCCTTCTCAGAAAGGTGTGATAGCTCTTGAAAAGGTATAAAAATGGGGCAACAAAATCATTGGAGCACTTCTTCTTGAGGCTAAATCATTTTGGCTTTTTTATTTTGGGGGAAAAGGGCAGCTGAAGGGGAATATAGAGATTTATAAAATTATGAATAGTGTAAGAAGAAGCCAAAAGAGAATTTATTCTCCCTTTCTCATATAATTCTAGACCTTGGGGTCAGCAAATAAAATTGTTTGGCAATAGATTCCAAATGATGAAAGGAAATCCGTCACCCAGTGTCTAATTAATTTATTACTTTTCTTTTAAAGGTGCAGCTGCCAATTCTTCTTGGGTGTTTCAACCTCCCTAGCCTACATCAGAGTCATAATACTTTTGTTTGGTCAGGAAAGTGGTATTGGATGTTGAATGCAGACATTGTGGTCTAAGAAGGAGATAAAGACATGTAATTACCTCAAAGGGCTGGAGTGCTAAAGAGTCTCTTCATGTCCATTTCCCCTTCTTAACTCCCTTCCCTCTTTATCTATTGGCAACTAGAGAAGCTTAGAAATCAGTTAATATATATCTAAGTTTAAATCTATTTGCACAAATGGAATTGACTCTGTATGAACTGAACAGATAGGATTAATAGATTGTCTGTGGAACAGATCTTCCTTCTCCTCCTCTTCCCTCTGTATTCTGAAAGCTTTTAGAGAGGGCCAAGTGTTCCCACTGAAGATCATAGGCTGCTGGAGCATGCCATGGGAAGGAAAACATTAGGTAGAGAAATGTTGTTGTTGTTTAGTCATTTAGTCGTGTCCGATTTTTCATGACCCCATGGACCAGAGCACGCCAGAGAAATGTACATTGCAACATAACATCACTTTGTGGTTTTGTGTTATTATTACATGGGCCCGGGTAGCTAGTTGGGGGTGGGAATTGTTTTCTCCTGTGCTAAACAAAACAAAGGAAAAACTGTTAATTTAAAAACAAGAATCCTAACTTATAATTTGTGTACGTTCTGGGGCATGAATTTTTTCTTTCTTTCTTTTTACATTTTTTTAATAATAAAAAAATCAAACATAAGACAGCATCAGTGTGGACAGTAACAAAAACTAAAATAATTGAAACGTATACATAATTTAATTATTGTTTGATTTTATACCAATGTTATGCATTTGATGTTAGCCGCCCTGAGCCCGGTTTCGGCCAGGGAGGGCGGGATACAAATAAAAGTTTGTTGTTGTTGTAAAAGAAACATGGTTCTTACAGCAAAGACAATAAAATCTTTGCCACTCATAAAAACCAATTCTTAAACTGAACATTTTTTGATCCCAAATATTTCAAATTATAAGATAGCATTGCCTATTTCCAATGCATTTAAGAGGCATTGTTTTCTATTCCTGAACATTAATTTTAAGAAAGCATGAGCCTCAGTACTTCTGTTTTTAGAAATTAACTGCTGCAATTGCCTGCTAGTCTCAATGGAATGTGACTAAGAATGATTCTTTTTTTTTGATACACAAGTTGCAGTGTGACATAGTCCCTGCTGCATAAGCCACTGAAATGTGTATTTGATCTAGAACAGTAAGGTTTGTTTTTCATGACATTATCTTACTTGTACTGCAATTCTTACAGGAAAGCTTTCATCCCATGTTGCTAGATTTATGATGGTGATAGTGCTGATCAGGATTTCTTTACTCACTCATCTTCATATGGTCCCAGGGCAGGTTAAAACAAGGTAAAAATACAATAGTAAAATCCATTAAAGCAATTTACAATCAAAAGAATAGGGTGGGTGTCTAAAAAAAACCATAGAAGCGCAATCTCAGTTATCAAGGGTAAAGAGGTCACATGCAAGGAACCATTGACACAATTGCTTCCCATTGCCTACAATTAATTTGCTTCCCAGGAGGTTAGCTATGCCACACACAGGAACCCTTCAACCCATCAAAAGCTTTGTTGCCATATCAGGAGCCCACAAAAAAACCCTGTTTTATATCATTGTATTTTTTTAATGAGAAATAAAAGTCCACCCACCTTTAAATATAATCTAACTTTTGATTCCTGGTCTCTCTTCTCCCCCTCCAACCCTTCTGCCTTTTGGCTGTCTCTCAGTGAAGAAATTTAAATACCATAGAAGGCATATCAGGAAGGAGCTTGTCTTTTCATTTGTTTATATTAATATGTAAAGCACTCTTTGCGTCATATCATTATATAACAAAAGTTTGTATTTTAAATCTTTAACAGACCACAACAGGTATATATTATACACATTGTTGCCCATGTCTTTCTTAATACACAGACTCTATATGGTAGTAGTACTTTATTAATGTGTGTGCCATAGACCATTCGCATGTAAGGTAGGTAGATGGATACATTACAAAAACCAGCTGTATAAAATACTGCACAAAATCTCATTACTACCTGGAATCATGTATAATACCTACATCTTAAAAATTACTGCATAAGTCACATGTAGTATCTATAACACACACGTTGAAAGGGCAAAAATTAACACAGATATAAAAACATTAGTTATTGAGAGCTGTAATGGTTAAATACTACTGGTTTTTGTGCTGCTGATACTACAGATGAGAAACTTCTACAGATAATACAATAACAAAGTATTTCTAGTTAATTATTACCAGGAAGTGATGGCATCTCCAGAGCTCTAGAATGATATGTCACAATAGATCTTTAATTGTTACATCTCAAAATTAATTTCTCCTCCTCCTGATAGCCTCCTCCTAGGATCCTGATAAATTAGTTCTAGCTTCAGGCAATATTCACTAATGTTCCCTGAAGATGGACTGAATTTGAGCATCAAAACACTAGTGTCAAAACAAATTGTGCTTTCTATTTCTTCATTTAAAACTAATTGAGGAATTTTCCCAGTATAGTTCAAGTCTTAATTTTCACAAAGGAACATTGTGTGACCAAAACAAACCAGGGCAAAGCATCTAAGCCATTTTAGCTCAAGAAGTAGCAATGAAGTGTCCCTGCAGTACTAATGTTGCAGCAATAGCTTGATAGAAAGGGCAAGATTTCTGTGCCCCTGGAGGGGTGCAACAACAGATTAGGATCTCTTGCACAAAGTCCACACATGATTTGTGCCTACCAACTTTCACAAACCCTAGTCCAGGATTTCAAAAAGATTCGTGAAAGGATAATTTGTATTGGCTATACAAACGTAACACAGACTGACACACTGAATGTTGGATAGTGTTGCCCTCAAACTGGGATACTATTAATAGTGCTTACCTCCCTTTACAGGAACAGGGAAAGATTTTACTTGGTTGTCTCAATTGGTCTGAACTTGCATGCTTTTCCTGCAGTTCCCCAGAGCTCAATTAAGTCCCAGGGAGATGTTCAGCTTGTTGTTAATGAATTAGAAGGCAAATGTATACACACTGGGAGTAAATCCTGCTTCTGAGTAAGCATGCATAGGATTGCACTGTTTAATTTAGCTGTTTGACTTCTTCCCATTCATTACTGCTATAGAGTAACCAATATGGACACGGAATGTTACCATGTTGTAACGAGAGTAGATGCAATGAGTTACACACATCACCATGAGATGTAGGATAGCAGATGATATGATTTGCTAACTTATGCCACTGCCATGAAGATGCTACAATGTTGTTGTTGTTTTCAAAAGAATTGTGAGCAGAGATAGAACAATCTCTTCTTTTAGCCTGCTGCAAAATTCTATGAACAGGGGATATAGGAGCCTCAGCAATATGTTACAAAACTAACCATGATATTATATGCAGCCTGAAGCATATATTGCTGTGTAGATAAACTGGCAGACTTTCCATTGGCTTGAAATATATATGCACAATATAATAGCATTTGTTGAGTGCCCATTCTCTACACTATGCCCTAATTCCAAATTTGAACCCAAATTTAACCTGAATTTGGGCCTTTGTCTATTGTATGAGTACCTGTTTGAAGTCAAGTTAGTAACACCAAGACCTTGACTTTATCATGATTTTAAGTGTGTATCTGTGTCTGTTAGCTGCCACTGCTGCTGCATTATTTATTAGAAGTTGAGGTTTTGCATTATCATGCATGTTACAGCTATGTTGCTGGGAGTGAGTATTTGCAGGAATGTGGGGCTTCCAGGGTGTGTGGAAGCCCCCACATTCCTGTAATCCAATCCATTGTGAACAGACAAAAGATATGTCAAGGGAAAATAATAATTATGATAGTGATAATGGCAAAATTCCTTTTTGATGTTTGTACTAGTTGCAGTGAAAAGCACAGCACAGCACACAAGATAATTCTACCAGAATTAGCCAAGTGCCTGCTTTTAGCAAGTCCCTGCTTTTAGCCATTAAGGTGCATTTATAAGGGAAATGTTTCAGTTGGATACATGCTTCACATCTCAACAGCTAGATTGATTGGCAATCATGTCAGGTGCTACATTTAAAAATACTTTAACATAGCACCTGTCTTTGAGACAATAACTTGCACAATGATTACACTTTATGGTGCATCCACACTTCTTGGGATCCCATTAAACAGTTTGGACACTCTTGTCATAATTCTGACTGTGTGTAACGCTTCCCCCCTCTTGAAACTGTTGCTCTTTCCACCTGGGCAAGGATCTGGGAACTGAAGCCCTCAGGCTTATTCCAGACACCTGAAAGGTGACATCAATCTCCCAGCTGCCAGGCACATCTCTCTTTATATTACTTTCATCCTTGCATCTTGAAGAACGTCAAGAGAAATTGAAATGTGACCAACAGAAGGAAGCACCTAGTAAAAAGAGGAACACTCATCTCACTGCCATTATTTGCCTTGTCTCCCCTGCCTTCAAGTCTCCCCTAGTGGGAAAAAAATAATAGAAAGGGGTCGTCTAGTTCTGTGTTTATCAAACTATTTGATGTGTTGAACTGGCAGTTCTTTGGCCCGCTCTCCCAGCACCGACACCATGTTTGGTCTCTGAAGCATCCCATCCAACCTGGCCTTTGAAGTACCAGTAATCAACTTAATAAGTATTTATCTACATTGGATGTTTATGGATATTCTCCCTTTCTCTGGTATTTGAAAAAGTGATGTGCTCTTAATGTGCCAATATGATGTTCAAGCACACTTGAGGTTTCATGCTCTTTTTATCTGCACTGAATAAAGCTGCCCGATTTCTAAAGCGAGACCGTATGTTTAAACAAAGTTGAATAGGCATGAAGCTATTTGCCCAGGCAAGCGTATTATGTGACCTATGAGAGCAGCAAAATAACCAGACTGCACAACGGTGATGGGATAAAATCAGACCAAATCTTTATTGACAGCAGCAGCAGGCAGGGCAAGGGCTGGGCTGGCATTGGGTCCCAGCATCAGCTCATCCTTCCACAAGCCCCATGTTGATGAAATGGATCCGCTGGGTTTGGATTGCTCAGACCTGTACGACGGGAGTCGGCCAGTGTTGAACCTTGCCGTGGTGCAAGTCAAGCATGGGGAACCAGGGTGCAGATTACAACCAGGCAGATCCAGAACCCATGCTTGGGTTTGCAGTGGTCAGGGCCATCTTAAGCATATCCGGCACCATGGTGCAAAGCTCCCTCCAGTGCCCCCCCCCTTTGCCAGAGTTGTTGGCTTTTTTTAAGGAGGATGGGGAAGAGGCAGAGGCTGGACACAGTGCCTCCTGGCTCAGCTGGCTGCTTTGTTCCGCAGTGGCCATGGCAGACGGAGGCTCCGGGCGTGGTGCTGCTTCAGCGCGGGCGGCATGGCAGAGGCGTGCAAGGGCAGCGAGCTGATCCTGGGAGGCACCTCGTCCAGCCTCCATCTCTTCCCTGGCGCCCCGCGCCACTAGCCTCTGTGGGTAAGACGCCCCTGGCCGTTGTCAATCTTCCCCTCAGGCGCCTTATCGGGGCCACCCTACACTATGTTGATCCTGCCCAATGCCATTTCTGCCCTCATACAGTGTTAAAGTGTTCTTCCACCTAACAACGGGAAGGCATAATTTCACTGAGGGAAAAGGGGGGGGGACCCCCAACCAAGTGACAATTAGGTTGAGAGGGGGAAAAGCAGCTCAAAATTGTTCAGTGAAGGCTCTAACCTGAGCATGGGTGGGCAGGAAGCTCTTAAAGCAAACTGGCTGTGAGCTCCAGGGAAAGCAGCCTTATATAGGGTTTCCCCCTCCCCTCTTCAGCAAGGGCTCATGGGACAGCTTTTTCCCATGAGCCCATCACACAGAGGTGCTATTGAGCAAAACCTTGCCCAGTATTTTGCTGCAATCTATGGGCCACAGCGCCGGCTGTCGAGCAAAGGCACCCCATGCTTACTGGGTGCAGAACAGAGCTTTTCACACCCAGGTAACTTCTTTGACAGCTCAAAATGTATTTATGAAAGATTTTACTACAAGTTATTTTCACTTTTCTGGTTACCCATCATGTCTGTCTGCAACTAAACGAAACAGAGAGATACAAAAATAAGGTGCTAAGACAGGCAATTGGTTCTGAATTCCTTAAATGTTTCTGATAGTGAATAACGTAGAATAAGAAGGGCCACAGTGCAGTAAGAAGGGTTTGTAGCTCAGTGGTAGAACATCTGCTTTGAATGCAGAAGGTTTCAGGTTTAATCCTTGTCTACAGGTGTGGCTGGGAATGTCTTCTGCTTGAAACCCCAGATAAATTGCTGTCAGTCAGTGTGGGAAATTTTGAGCTAGATGGACCAGTGGTCTGACTCATATAAGACAGCTTCCTTTGTTATTATAAATAGTGTGCACAGAGCCCATGTTGTCCTGCCATGTAAAGTAGAGAAAATGTATTTTGCTGTGGCTTCCCTATGGCCTGTTCGTTGATGCAGGGCAATGAATACTAATTAGTGCTACACTGAAAATCTCTCCAGCATAGTCATTCTCCATCAATTACCGGAATGGAAATTGTATTTGAGTATTACAAAAGGGCAATGTATGTGGGTTGAGATACCGAGCTTTGCGCTTACCTTAATTCTGAGGTGTCGTAGGAATTTTTTTAACTGCACTTTTATTCCACAAAATAGAATGCAGGGGGCTAGATGACTCTTGGGTCCCTTGCAGCTCTACAATACCGTGATTCTACAATTAAGTGAAATCATCTCTCCAGTAGTTTGCTCTAAAGCCTTCTTGGGCTGCAGCTCTCCCTGAAAATACAGTGATATTCTCAGCTGTAGGTGCAGAAGGCAGGGGTGATATCTATCATGTTCTTGGCTGCTGCATTGTTTTTGTTTTACATTTAAAGAAATCAGCACAACCTTTTTTTTTTTTTTTTTTTTTTAAGTAAAAGAACATCTCTAAAAAATAAAGCCTAAATCACTCAGTAACTACCACCACTGCTCTGGTTTAAATGTGCATATTGGTGCAGGGGGAGGTTTGCAGTTAACTTGCTTTGGATAATGAAAGATACAGCTAAGGAGAAATAATGGATGATGGACTCCAAGAAGTAGCCACTCACATTTTGCTTTAAAAAAAAGAAAGGGGGAAAGCTGGCTTGGGAAGGCTGAACTGAAACTGCAGCACCACCAAAATAGCTGCTCAGCCTGTTTTGTAAATATAATTTTTTATTGTACTCCAATGTTTTATCCTACAAAGGAACCTTACATTGCAACAACTGCTCAAGTTGTCATTCCCCTGCAAATCACATAACAGCAAATGGTAATGGCAATTTGTGATGGGTAATACACCCATTAGAGGGACGTCGGTGGCGCTGTGGGTTAAACCACTAAGCCTTGGGCTTGCCGATCAGAAGGTCGGGGGTTTCAATCCTCACAACGGGGTGAGCTCCCATTGCTCAGTCCTTGCTTCTGCCAACCTAGCAGTTTGAAAGTATGAACTGCAAGTAGATGAATAGGTACCGCTCCAGCGGGATGGTAAATGGTGTTTCCGTGCACTACTCTGGTTTGCCAGAAGCGACTTAGTCATGCTGGCCACATGACCCAGAAGCTGTACGCCGGCTCCCTCGGCCAATAAAGCGAGATGAGTGCCGCAACCCCAGAGTCGTCTGTGACTGGACCTAATGGTTGCTACGGTTCTTTTTGCAAATGTTGCTTAACGTTTTCCTATAGAGCTATGGTCTTCTCTTGTGACTTTGTAGGGATGTCTTCTGAAGAGAGAATTTGAAAATAAAACTAGACTTTCCACTGACATTCAGCAAGAATGCATTTTAGATTCAATGCTGAATTCTCTCACTTCAAGACCTAAAAAAATCCATGTATAGTTTGCCATGCATTCAGTAAATACGCTGGTGAGTAGTTCTAATAATAATTACCATTATATCTGCATTCATGTGGTTTTTCAGCTTTTTTGAAGTCATCTGTGTGTACTCATGTGTTTTATATAACCATGTTATTTGATGCATCAGTGTCAAACCATATTGATTCTTCCAAGCAACTATAACCTACTGTGCAATGTTGCTGTATACAAACATTCAATATTTCCCTTTCCCACCAGCTTGCACACTCCTTTTTATTAGAGTTTAAACACACACAGTGCTCGAGTAGTTCAGTTCAAGTGACATCAAAGTGTCATAAAATCTCTCTAAAGAAGTGATTAACTTCTAACGAGTGACTGTTCTATGTGAATTATTGGTTCATCTTTATCCTATACCTGTAAATGTCTTAGGATATTTGCAATCAAATTTTCTTCACGGTTACAATAAACAACACTGAGGGGCTTATTACAAATCAGGAAAATTATTTTAATGCCATGCCAAATCAATAGATGAGCAACATAAGCATGAAAACAGGAGGATAACATTGGGGAAAATAGATGTTAGGATATAGTTCCACTTAGTGTAGTTTACATTTCTCAAAAAGCCCAGCACATTAAATTAAATTAAACATTAAAACAAAAGAAATAAAATTATTAAAACAAAGCTCAAATTGAAAAAGGTGATGTATAAGAAACAATTGAAATTCTTGATTTGTAAGAGAAAATTATGTTTGTAGTTATTTGGTTTGCACTCAACTAGCATTCTTTTTCAAAGAACAGTTGCAATTTTAGTCTACTTCTGTGTAAAAATGCCAGGAGAGATCAAGTAGAGGTGGTCACATAGATGACCAGTCTCTCCTGATTTCCAGAAGCAGAACTGGAGCAGGGAGCACACCTTAGGGAGGCTACCTGCCTCAATTCTTCTGCCTCTTACATACCCCACCTGCCAAACTGTGCAGATCCCCAAGGACTGTGCTTCTCCTATCAACTAATGAACCACCAGTGGAGCTGTTGCTGACTGCTATCCAATGCTGTCCATCCCACCAACAAAGACAGCCTGGCTAGGAGGCAATATTGCCACTGCCCCCAGCAACTCCTCCTTCACACTGATAGCTTTTGGTGTTTAATTGGGCTACTCAAAGAGACCAAATTCATCTCATCGCTACTTCAATGAGCGGCTACTTCTATGCTTCAAATAGGAAAATTCATAATCTTAAAGTGATTTTGGTACATCGGGATTCAAAATGACTGTAACAGACTAGATACCCGGGCCCAAACTAATAAAATGAATTTCTGTAGGAGCAATTGTAAGCTTCTGCACTTAGGCAGGAAGAACCAGATGCACAAATATAAGAAGATGGGGGACATCAGAATTTTAGGAAGGATATTGACCAGCTAGAACGTGTACAGAGGATGGAGATCAAGATGATGAAGGGTCTGGAAACCCAAACTTATGAGGAAAGGTTGAATGGGCTGGGTATGTTTATCCTGGAAAAGAGGAGACTGGGAGGAGATATGATAGTCATCTTCAAGGATCTCAAGGGCTGTTGCATGGAAGATGGAGCAAGCTTGTTTTCTCCTGCTCTGTAGGCCAGGACTCGAACCAATGACTTCATGTCATAAGAAAGGAGATTCTGACTAAACATCAGGAAGAACTTTCTGACAGTGGAACGGTCTATTGGCGTGCAACCAAAGAAACAGGGGCAATTGGCAGGCCCTCAGCTGGCTCCAGCCCACCAGCTGGTGGGCTGGGTGATCTCCAGTCCTTGGTGCAGCATCTGCAACCCAAGCTTCAGAAGCTAGGGCACACTACTCAGCAGAGTAAACGCCATGCAACAGAAGTGGCAGGAGAAATTGTGTGAGCCTATTTACAAGCAGTTTATTCAGGATACATCAGGACAAAAGGAAACATGTCTGATCTCCTTCGTGTCCAAAGCAAGACAGCTAAAGCAAAAGCTATACACAAACAAGTTCCCAGCTAGCTGTGCTGGAATGTAAACAGACATGTGACATACACCACACATCTGTTCTTAAGGTGGAATGGAATATCCCAACACGGTCTCCCTTGGGAGGCTGTGGACTCTCCTTCCTTGGAGGTTTTTAAGCAATTTGGGGGGGGGGGGCAAATTATTCAGAGGTTAACATAGTGGGTGTTGTTGTTTTTTTAAAAAACATATTATTTTTCTTCAGCAAGTGACCCTCAAATATGACTCTTGCTTCTTTTTAAAATGTTATTTCTACATCAACAACTGTTGCTATCGCCAAAACAAAACAAATTCCTTCCAGTAGCACCTTAAAGACCAACTAAGTCAGTTCTTGGTATGAGCTTTCGTGTGCATGCACACTTCTTCAGATACACATGCACACGAAAATTTCGTGCATGCACACGAAAGCTCATACCAAGAACTGACTTAGTTGGTCTTTAAGGTGCTACTGGAAGGAATTTGTTTTGTTTTGACTATGGCAGACCAACACGGCTACCTATCTGTTGCTATCGCTTCTGACTTTCAAGCATTAGGGCAAAAAATAATAAAAATAAATGCCCACATGGATATATTTAATTTTATAGCCTGAAATACTGGTACAGCTGCTAGAGGTTATTTAAAATATTATGTGCTCATTTGACACTGTAATGTGAAAGGTAAATTCTGCAAGGAAACCTAGAATAAATAAAACGCTATCTGAAAACAAAAAATAAAGAAATACAAAGTCCTACCAAGTGAATTGTTCTGACCCACATGGGAGAATAACATAAAATAAATTATGTTCTGTCAGCAGTATCAGGTAGTGGAAGATTCCATAAAAAGATTGCTGTCGTGGATTACTGAAAACAGAATGCAATTAAAAATAATCTTTTATCTGTTAAGTTCTTATTTATATTTTTAATGTGTAGGTTTATCCTAAAAGAACTTGCTTCTTCCTACCTGTCACCTGATAAATACCCTCACTTATCTGATTTACAAGCCGTTGTCGTGTCAGGCTCTTCCTTTCCAGATCTTTAGTCATCAAGGTACAATGAGACATTTGACAACTCCTGACCCACTTACATCTCAGTACTTGAGTTTTCGTAATGTCTGCCTGCTGTGATTTTGCCATCTGAAATGCTCCGCTTTTACTCCTTACCTCCATTTTGTACTATTAAAAACAAGGTCAGGCCAAAGTTCTTCAGTGATTTTGTGGCCTGTCATGAACTGGCAGGAGGAGGAGGAGGAGGAGGAGGAGGAGGAGGAGGAGGAGGAGGAGGAGGAGGATCCTCAAAAGGGATGCAGCTGAGACTGGGAGACATTGGGACAAGCGGGGATGGGGAAGGAAGCACTCACAGGATGATAGAGGTTGGTGAGGGAATGAGGGTCAATGCACAGCAAGCAGAGCAGCAGGACCCATCACCTGAGCTGCCCCTGTTGACATGGGCTCTGAGGCATAGGGAGCAGCAGAAGTGGTGCTCTAGGCAAACAAAGGCCCACAGCCCATCTCCCTAGCTGGCCAGTGGGGTTTCGCTCACTCTGGGAGGTTTGAGACTCCTGAGTTGGAGCAGGCTTGGAGCAGGTGAGGGCCACAGGCCTCATCACGTCCAGATGCTGCAATCAGCATGCAAAGTACAAAAGGGAAAGAGAGCTGATGTGCTGTGTTTGCTCAACTGCCCACGTTGATGGATGGGCCTGGAGCTCTATGGGACTGTGCTTTGGGTTTGACTCTGCACTGCATCCTGACTACTGGACTTCAGACTTGGCTACTTGGATTGAACATGGGCTGCATTTTTGGACTTTGCTTGTGTGGATTGATCCCTGGACTTTGAACTTTGGACTCAACATACTGACTTGCTGCCAGGTAATCCAGGGGTTCAGGAAAGGTCCCATAATATCATGGTTTATTATATGCATACACCTTTAGCACCTGCACTTTTGTAACTTATTTCCATTTTAATAAGCTTCTATTAGCCACGACTGGACCTAATGGTCAGGGGTAACTTTACTTTACTTTATTTGCTGTCACAAAAGTTCACTTAGTGTATTTGTTTAGCCACACACCAGCGACTTCTCATTGGCTACATCCCCATTACTTCCTAGCAGCCTCACCAGGTCCAATAGGCAGCAGTTAACACTGTCCATGGTCTCTTCTAGTTATAGTTTCCAAAAATGAGTTAAGACTGTTGGTATTTTATGCTCATTGGATCAAATTAGTACCGATTAATGAAATTGCAGCTCTTTGATCGAATTAATTTCTTGTGTCATCTTTCCAGTGGGGGAGTGGGGAGTACCTAAGCCCTCTAAACTTTTTGAATAAATTTCATTCACTAGAAGTTACTCCCCTCATTTCCAAATGCCAATTTCTCCTCCATTCAAGTTGAAAGCCCTAGGCAGAGAACTTTCAAGCTCAGCACCGGTTTAAACAAAGAGATTATTGTAGAGGACACTGAACACAGGAACCATGGCAACCATGTTCAGTACTCATCAATGACAGTGTTAAAAGCTAATGAAGCTTCCACATTAGTATAGAAGAAACTAGTTAATACATGGTGACAAGAGAGCAACCCTATAATATTTCCCTCCAGAGCACACACAGAGAGAAGACAACCCAGGATACAACACAGTCCTTTTGCCAATGTAGACGACTGAGGTGGATCATGCTTGAAATTTGCAACTGACACTCTCCAAGGAGAATACTTACCGGGTGGAAAAGGGGAAACAGATAAGGTCAACCTCAGCAGGGAAAAAAGATGTAAAATATATAATCCCCACTTTTAGGGAGATAATAGAATCTATATGATTAGGTAAAGGTAAAGGGACCCCTGACTATGAGGTCCAGTCGTAGCTGACTCTGGGGTTGCGGCGCTCATCTCGCTTTATTGGCCAAGGGAGCCGGCGTACAGCTTCCGGGTCATGTGGCCAGCATGACTAAGCCACTTCTGGCGAACCAGAGCAGCGCACAGAAATGCCGTTTACCTTCCCGCCGGAGCAGTACCTATTTATCTACCTGCAGTTTGACATGCTTTCAAACTGCTAGGTTGGCAGGAGCAGGGACCGAGCAATGGGAGCTCACCCCATGGCAGGGATTTGAACCGCCGACCTTCTGATTGGCAAATCCAAGGCTCTGTGGTTTAACCCACAGTGCCACCCACGTCCCTCTATATGATTAGAGGCTTCTAATATAGGATGGGATTTGCTCAAAGGCACTAGGTTCCGGCTAAAAGCATTTTAAAATGTGAGAGATATTACTGAAATAATGGCGTTCCAGAGGACAGTTGGACATTTAGAATATAACTTTGGGGCAAGAAAGCAAGCAAAATGGAGCTGACTGAACTATGTCTGCAGGAACTTAAGATCTTATTACCAAAGAATTAATACAGAAAGCACAAGTGAAGTTGAATTCAAATGTCTTATCTTCAGTGGTCACAGTGGTATAACATACGCTCAATTTATATCTGTAAGAAAGTTCAAAACAAACTAAGCACTGGGCAAGCGATCCAGGAATTGTGTTTAATGTGCTTAATCTACTGTATAGCTTGATGCACATTTAAGAAATAAGGGTGTGACAATACAGGTTGCCAGGGCTAATGTTTATGAGCTTTTAAAGAGGATGATATTGAACCTACACTTCCAAATGTATGCTGTTAGATTTGCTCTATCTTGTGTGCAACTTCTTCTTGCTTAGAAATTATAAATGTAGACCATCACTTCAAACAGCTAAATCACAAATTTGCCCGCAGAGAAATTAATGTGTTTTACTAGCAAGCTTTGAAAATAATACCACACCATTCATGTAGAACATCTGTTCAGCAGTATAAAATGCTTGACTTCATTTTTTTCCAAGTACATTTTTTAAATAAAAAAAGGCAATTTCCCACAAAAAAAAAACACACCTTAATATAATACCACTAAGTCGAATCCAGGGGGAGAGATCATCAATTCCTGTTGGGAGGCTTGCTTAATTATACCCCCCAGCTACTTAATATTTTAATGTTGAAGAACATAGCTAACTTAATTAGGTATCTTTATGTTGATGGAAAGCTTTAGAAGGAATACTTTTATTGTAGAATTATATACTATATGTCCTTTTATCCATTACTGTTTCAGATAAGGTCTAAAATATGTTTGGTCTTTTCTTAGTCACTATATTAAAATTATCATGCATATGTATAAAGGTAAGGTGCAGCTCACGTAATAATTCATCTGTATTTAGAATTTTCCAGTATAGCTGTGCTGGTTTCTGGAAGTGGCTGTACTAACATATTCGAGCCATGCATCTGTGCATTAATTACTATGTAATTTTCACTGAAAGCCTGCTTTTCTCTTCTGTATTTAATCTTCCCTTTACACCTATAATGTTTTATATTTTAAACATCTTTATGCACAAAACATGAAGTAAAATACCGCACCACAAAGTAGCAAGAACTAAGTAAGTGGAGTAGTCATCAGTTCTACATGGTTAAGCATACACTGAAAAATGGGAGTCATATTTAAAACTCTTTCTGTGTGGCTTTTTAATATGAAGTGATGGTGTGAATATCATTTCCATGGCACACTGGAATGCTGATAAATGAGATAAATAGCTGTCTGTGCAAAATAATAATAATAATAACTGCAACGTATTTTGGTTGCACCTGTCTATTATCAAATATTATGGTATTTTTCCATATATCAGACTATGTTCCTTGCTTTAAAAATTTAGTCAAAAATTGGGGGTCATCTTATACACAGGGCTTCAGGCTCTGGCTCTGGCACAGGCAACCTGGGCTTGGGTTCGGGTTCTTGAAATATGGCAACCCAAACTTTGGTTGACCTCCACACACAAAAAAAACTCAACAACTTTGGGCAACCTCCCTGCAAAAAGCTCAAAGTTGTTCTGTTTGGTTTTTTAAAAAAATGATTTCTTAATTTGTGGTTTTAAAAAAAACAGGGGTCTTCTTATACCTGGGGGCATCTTATATATGGAAAAATGCGGTAATTATATACACATTCTGTTGCACAGATTAAAATACAGCTTTAAGGACAAAAAGGCCCATTGCTGCTCACACTGGTGGAGGACTCTGCAAGCACACAGGCTTGCAGTTTTGCAGCACTTCCTAAAACACTTATGTGCATTTCAGGAGGTCCTGCTTGGCTGTTAAACCTGAGCACAGAACCCCACATCCATTAATCCTCTTTGAAATCACCTCTTCCCTATTTTCTTTGCAAAATTCTTCGATTTCCCACTCCCTTCAGCCTCTTGAGCTAACAAAAAAAAGGGGGGATGCAAAAGTTTGGCGCAGTGCTAGAAATACTGGTTGGGGTGTTTGTGCCAGAAATGTTGTAGCTTTGAAACCACCTACTTCCTCTTCATTTCTTCAACTTACCTTTTTTTAAAAGTAGACTTCAGCCTACTCCATTTTTCCTCCTAATAATATCTTTTTGTTCAGTTTTAAATGGTTCCCATCACCTGTTTATATCTTTTTTAACTCCCAAAGAGGTATCTGGTAGATTTCCTTTAAGTTAGACAAGCCATAAATATCTCCCCAGGACTGAATAGGTGTTCTTTTATTAAGTCCATAAAAGGGTAATAAAATAAAGACTTGGAGAACCACACTTTCCAGATAGGTCAAGTCTGCTCTCAAAGAAGTTCACATTGTCTGTCACATCTCTTTCCCCCTGGGGTGTATTTCTGCTCATTTTAGCCAAAGCTTTAGTTACTAGAATAGATAACATTCTGCCTATTATTATTATGTTTTGAGATGGTGCTTTTTGACATAACTCTGTTAAGGAACAACATAAATGCATCAGTAACTATAAGAATATGCTGAATGTTCCTGTGAGAAATACTTAAAATATGCATTGGTTTTTAAATAACTAGAAATTGAGATGAACTTTGGGCTGCCTGACAAAGCTTTTTAAGAAGCATATTTTAGAGGAGTAAATATTACTTGATAACACTGGGTTGTAAATATATTCTTGGGGATCTATTGAGCTATGCTAGAATTATCCAATTGTTTCCGCACACCAAGAGATTTTTCCCTCCCCCTTTCACACAGCTTACTTTGCAGTTTCAAAATCAGCTAGCTATGCAAATAAAGCTCTCTTGGGCATACAGAACTGGTTACATACTTCTTTAGAAACTAGCCCTTGTTAAAGGTCAAAAGAACGAGAAGCCAAAAATGAATCATTCCACAATTATGTATTATTCAGATAACCAGTAATGAAAGCTATCCTGAATTTTTGTGTATGGCTAATTTGTGTACATGCATGCTTTTGGTAGCATGAATTACTGATATGTTTTTGGAATGCTAGCATGTGTGGCATGTATTTTCTATAAGAAGATTCAGTACAATTTTCTTAGCAATTTGGAATATAAAGATTTATTATTTAGACACCACTGAGCTCGTCGCACCACTTTCTTTGCAGTAATAGTTCAAAGGGTTCTCTCAGTTTGTATTTTACTCTCATTTTCTCATGGAGATTTTGAGGTATTCCTCTTGTGCATGACCCCCCCCCTTCATATAATGACAGTCATTACCTTGCCCTGGAGCGAAGACCAGATAAATGGAACAAAGTTTCATTAAATAGCTAACTTGCAATGGGCCCTTCAGTCCCGTGGTCTGGGAGGGTGTCCCCAGTACCACAGCATATAGAGGGGTTTGTCCTCTGAGAGAAGACCCAACATTGTAGGTCCTACTCCTACCATGGCAGAAAGTTCTGCAGCCCCAACCTCAGAGCTCCAACATCAGTATGAATTGATGTTGTGCCAGGACAGATTGGCAGGAGTGAATGGATCCAAACATGTTTCCAGACCTTCCAAATCAGGGACAGAATTGTGGCCGTTCTGGCACTGTCATAGTGAATTTTCTTACCAGTATTCCAAATGGGTGGCAAACCATTTAGGAAATAAACAGAAACACCCCAGAGGAGGCAAGAATGCCACCATGCCTTCACCTTTCCTAATGGTTTGTCCACCATTGGTTCTCCCGTCCATCGACCTTTAGACCGGCAGCCTTTTTAAACTCCCAGCCTCTCATCCCTTCATTGTTGCGGGTATCCTATCTACCAAGGTAGAAGCTGAGAGGGATCGTCTTCATCTGTCCTTCAGACATTAACTCTAGGGATAATTATTCTTATCTCACTTCTGCCAGCCAAGCCTGCTAACTGCAGAAAAACCTGATGGGTCATGAAAGCCACTCCCCCTCCCAAGGGGCTGAGTTGCAGGCAGGCCACACGCTCTCCCCGTGTGCTTGGAGTGTGTGGCAATGCCGCCCGTGTCAGAGGGAGTCCTGCCCGCATCACGTCCCCCAGCCAACCAATCCAGTTGACTGGGGTGTGTGGCTTGCATTATTTAAGCAGCCATGTGGCTGGGGGTTCTCCCTTCCTCCTTCTCCTTCATTGGATTTCTCGTCCTCCCACCCCGTTTTCATGTGTTCGCCATCTTGGCCTTGCTATGGACCATGGTTGGTCGCCTGTTGAAGGGGCCTGGTAGGAATTTTCCCACTTGGCAAATTGGCACCAGCCATGTGGTTTCTGCCTACCTCGTAGCAATCGTCACAACTTTGTAAGGTTTGGCGGTTAGGCATTGGTAAAACCTGGTTTATGGGAGGGGAGGTTGTGGCCTTTACCTATCCCTCCTCTTTAAGGGTATTCCGTTAAAGGGATCCAGGGATGTGGATCTCATCCAATGCCCGGCTAGGGGCTAGGGCCATGCCATGACCCCATTGGGGACCCCGGGGGAGTTCTCAGTTGATGTACATCAACAGGGCTCCCCCTACTGGTGGTTGACCCTTACCAGACTACTTGCATGGCGGGCAGGAGTCAGATATGGTTGGGTCAATTCCAATGCCTAAGCCAATAGCTCTCACATTCTGTAACCAATAAAGTTGTGGTCTTAATTATCCCATTGACTGTTGCCACTGCTTCCTTGATGGATGTGTGGCTGGCTTAAATAGGCACAGACAACTTCCCCTATTCCCAAGCATGAGGCATAGTTGCACAACATCCACACAAGAGCTCCACCCACCCCACTCCGAAATCAGTACACCCCATGCATTCACTTCATCAGACAATGAGGATTTGGGGTTGTTATTTTTATTGCTTCCTCTAATGGTGCCTTCTTCTGGTATAAAATGTGTGAAAGTTCAAAGTGTAGAGATAGCAGAGTATGCTTGAACCATTGCATTACGTTGGGAGAACATTGGTTTGATTATTATTTTTTATAGCTTACTTTTTTTTACTGATAGATGCCAGCAAATACATAGTAATATCATTATTGCCACCTGCAGAATTTTCTTTGGACAACTGTCTGCAGGGATATGCAGTGGAAACCAATGTTTCAGCTAATTAAGAGCACTGAATTTCATGAAAGGTATCCTGAAACGAGGGTGTGGTTAACTGAATATCCTAGCTACTTTAAAATCAGTTTGAGAACACAGGCGCAAGAGTCTCCATAAAATTTCAGTGACTGGAGAAGCCCTCCTGTTTGGGAAGGTTCAAAATGAATGCACCAGATGCTTCTGTTTTAGGAAGAGGGAATGAGCAGTGAAGGGTTCCTCCCCCCAAAAAAAAATAAATGAGAGAGGAAAATAGGTTTTGAGAACAGTTTATTCTGTTTCAAATGGCAATGAAGTTACCCTCTGGTATTTGATAGCAGAAGAGAGATTGGCTGGCTGAACATTAAGAAAGGGGAAATTAAATATCACAAAAGTATTCAATATTGCCCACTTGACATACCTCCTCTTTACGTTTCCCTTAAAAGCAACAACCCCAAAATGTGACGATGTTCATCCACTTTCACCAGACACACCAATTAGTTCTGTTGCTGTGCAGTTTTCGGGAGCAATTGTATCATTAAAGCATTTTAAATGCATTGTCAGCAGGAAACATGACAATAGCTGCCAGCAAAAAATATATATCTCTGAAGACTTTAGCAACTATTTGTTTCACTTTGCAGTGCCTCTTAAAAACCATGCATTCTTTCCCCCTTGCAATTCAGAAGAAACTGAATTTTAAATTCTTATAAAGAGAATTTTGGAAGATAAAAATATCTGATTCTGGCAGCTCCTATCATTTTGTGATAGTGTTAATATTTTGCATATTTCACTTTAGCATCCTTCATAGAAGGTGGGAGCAAAATAGCAAAATCAGAAAACTTGTTAACCACTTTGCAGTTTTTTACTTAAACAATTACAGTGGAATTCTCCACAACATTGAATTCCTCTAAACATGTGCTTTTTCCAGTTGGTTGGACCAGGAATCTCCAAATCCTGATAAGTTTCCTGATCTCTGTACATCATTCTCTATTGGCTCAAGCCATTAGATTTCAAAATGTTACCTTTCTGAAAATAATGTTTAGGCCAAATATCAGCTTTTGAGGAGAAGAGCCATTGTTAACAGCATCTCCCATAAACGTGCTGTACAGCCTGTAACTTAGTTTATCTTCCCATACCTAGAGAAACGTGAATTTTCCAAAGGGGTCATTAAAACAAAATGGGGAGGGGAGGCAATAATCCCCATGGACTGGCTACTCCAGGCAGTTGGATTCAAAGGATGAACCATGAGTTGGATTCAAAGGACGAAGCATTGCTGGCCCCAGATTGCCTTGCAAAGGCATCCTCAGGACTACGGATTCTGAAGAGGACTAATAATCCAATCTGGCTCATGAGCAGACCAGATGAAATTGAGTATGCTTTGCAATCTGACTTTAGATTCCATCTTTATTCCTAGCAGTAGAGAAAAAGTTAGAAAATCTCACCACCTCCACTTTATCTATGGCAAATCCCACATTGCTTTTGCCTTGGAAAAGCAGCTGTTGAGCTGTGCTTACAGATAAATGTTTCCTATTTTCTCGAGGACAGGCCTTTTGTCAAATGTGTGATAACTTGATCCATACATTAGCAAAAAGAAGTATGTTTACAATACTTAGGTGTTTTGAGGTTCACAGGAGTCAGCTTTTCCCCACAAAATCATATGTATTGCTGACTGAAGCAACTGAGAATGTGACTTACTGTCTACCGGTACCAGGAAGATTATTTACCAGCTATTTCATGGTAATATGACACAAATGCTAGACCTGTTTTTATTTCTGATAGAACTGGTCATAAGAGACTTCTTGCTGCCTGAAGAAGTCTGCAAAACTGAAGTTTTTGTTTATGCTGTTAGGACAGCATATTAGAAAGCGTCAAATGCTGATATTTTTATCAGACATATACAGTCGACGCTCGGGTTGCAAACGTGATCCGTGCGGGATGCACGTTCGCAACCCGCAGCATTTGCAACCTGCAGCAGCGCGCCTGCGCATGCGCGGGTTGTGATATGGCGCTTCTGCGCATGCACGACCCCTGAAATCCGGAAGTAACCGTTCCAGTACTTCCGGGTTTTGGCAGGTCCGTAACCTGAAAAAATGCAACCTGAAGATTCTGTAACCTGAGGTATGACTGTACTTATTTGCATTTTTAAAAAAATTACTTCACCTTCCTCCAGCATCCAGTTTGTCATCAAAGGGTTTAACTTAACATCCAAACACAAATTAAGATACTAAGTCAATTATTAACTTTGTACCTTTTAAACCCTCGTCAATAAACATAAAGTTAGACACACACACAGAGAGAGAGCACTTTAGCAATAGACAAGATTTAGTCAAACTTCTAGATCAGTGGTTCCCAAAGTGGGTGGCACTGCCCTTTGGGGGGTGGAATTGCCCAGTGGAGCACTAAGACAGAAGGGGGTGACAATGGGTGCTAAGAGGCAAGGTAACAGCAGTGGGTGCTGGAGGTATAAATAACAACTAGACTTTGAGAAGCTGGCATTACTGGATCAAGTTCATCCATTTTCCTGAATTAATTAAACTAAATAGTTTTAACTGGTTTGTTTTTTTAAAAAAATAATGTGATTAATTGTTGCAGTTTTGGATTTTATTGTGTTATTATCTTCCTTAATAAGTTGTGCAAACAGCTATTCTGAATAATGTTTTATATATATATATATTGAAGGGTAGGGTACACTGGGGGGGGTGTTTATTGAACTAAGGGGGTTGAGGCCTGAATAAGTTCGGGAACCTCTGCTCAAGATAACTGGAGTTCCATAAGTGTAAAACACCCACAAAGCATGCTTCTTTCTAAGTCTTCTCTTCCCCTTCCCATCTCCACAGTCACAAGACTGGCCAGTCTTCCTTCTGTTTGCTATTTACGCAACAACAACAAAAAGTACATGCTAATTGCATTCATAGAATCATAGAACTGCACAGTTGGAAGGAACCTCAAGGTGTCGTCTATCCCAATCTCCTGCAATGCAATAATAATAATAATAATAATAATAATAATAATAATAATAATAATAATTTATTATTTATACCCCACCCATCTGGCTGGGCTTCCCCAGCCACTCTGGGCAGCTTCCAACAAAATATTAAAATACAGTAATTCATCAAACATTAAAAGCTTCAGATGCCTTCTAAAAGTCTGGTAGTTGTTGTTCTCTTTGACATCTGGTGGGAGGGCGTTCCACAGGGAGGACGCCACTACTGAGAAGGCCCTCTGCCTGGTTCCCTGTAACTTGGCTTCTCTCAGTGAGGAAACCCCAGAAGGCCCTCGGAGCTGGACCTCAGTGTCCAGGCTGAAGCCATTTTGGGCTTTAAAGGTCAGCACCAACACTTTGAATTGTGCTCGGAAACGTACTGGGAGCCAATGTAGGTATATCAAGACCAGTGTTATGTGGTGTTATTTTGCCCACAACATGGGGATGGAACCCCCAACCCTGCGATCAAGAGTCTCCTGCTCTACTGACTGAGCTAACCCAGGACCAATGGATTCTGTACGCAGCACCAGATTTCAGCCCTTGCCTGCTGCCTGATCTGCAGAAAACATGCTTACTCCACCTTCACCCTTCACACAAATGCAACACAGAATTTACCAGACCCAGGGGGGAGGGGGGGAAGCTTGCTGGGCATCCCAGCACTTGGACCCTGTGGATTCAAGATCTGTTTGAAATCTTCCTGAGAAATTCATGCATTGGGTGTGTCTCAAGACCAGACTACAATTCTTAGTGGTAAACCATTGTCTCATACTATCCCAACAGGAACAAACATGTCTACATTTGAAATTAATGCTATATTCCTCAATTTTTTAATTAGTCTACTCAAATGTTTGCAGTGATTTCAATTAAGTACAATTGCATCTTTAATTAAATTTCTAATTTAGGATTATGTTTGCTGGGGCATTTTCTTTTTTAGTGGTGTTGCTAAAAATGCAAGTCCTTTTTTGTTTTTAATGGAGAACAGTTACGAGGTGCCTTCTGGATCATCTTGCTGAGGTAGAAAGATTTGCCTTTAACAGGCGCTTGACAATAATTGAATAGCAGAAGTGCTTCCCAGTATGGTGAAACAGTAATGGAAAGCTTCAGCTCTCGAAATTATGCCCACAGAAAAGCACTGGCAGACAAAAGGTGGCAACTAAGTTGGTATCAAATTGCATCCGTGAAACCTGGAGAAATGGCTCAGTAAATTGAACCAGATGACAGTGTTGATGCAAAGAGAGAAAGCAAAAAAAAGAGAGAGATGGAGAGTGAAGGTTAAAAATAAATTGAAAACATGGCAAATACCCTCCTAGATGTAATATCACATCCTTTTAGTTTGTATTCAGCCTGAAATAAGTTCCCTATTTTTGAGGCATATTTATATCTCAAGTTAGCTGTCCTCTGCACAACACATACACACAATCTACAGCTTTAAAAAACACAATTTTGTGAATCTTTGTACATTCATATCTAGGAGGGCATTTCTGAGCAGAGTTGCTCAGATCAGTGGCGTAGCATGGGGCAGACACAGGGGCGGTTGCTCTGGGCACAAAATTGTTAGAGGCATAAAATTTCAACACCAGTTGCTGCCTCAATACAGTTGCACACTTCCATCGGTGGGCTCCATTGAAAACAGCTTCTCCATACAAACCAGGGAGTGACTTCTCTAGACAACGGAACAACTCCCCCCCCCCCCGCTCTGTGGCTACCATCTCCTGGGTGACGCTGACACCATTCGGCAGTTGAATGTGCACGCATACTACACTTCCTCCCACCCACCCTCTGTGCAGCGCTGGGCACTGGCAACCCATGTTATGGCACTGCTCAGGATTTTTCTTAAGGTTTGTAAATAACGCTATTAATTGTGTTGCCGTTTAAATTTACTTTCTAAATGGAATTATAGCTAATAGCCTTGGATGTATGCGGCTTCCTTGATTTTAGAAAAAAATAATTTACACCTAAGGATGCATTTTACTGCCCACCTTTTTTTCTTATGACTGAAGATGTGATGCTGTTTTATAGTCTCATAAAGAAAATAAACCTAATGCATTTGGCATTGCATTTTGTGCTCCCTGTATTACGAAAGGCAATTGAAATGAAAAGAGTGAGTGTATATTTTAGCCACTTTGATGAGATTTTGTTCCTTCAATTGAGCTTAGAGAAACATTTTTGCCGCAGTTCTGCCCAGTTCTGCCCACATATATAACATTTATAACTACATCCAGGATTCTGCCTCTGTAGCAATTTTGAAGATGGAAAATGGAAAACAATGGCATTTATCTGCACTGATTCAAATCAAAATCTGTTGTTCGTTGCACTGTTGCAATGACTTTGCAAGTAAGAGGCACTGAATGCCCATGCTTCCTTTAATTTCAAAATGGATTACTTTTGTACAATTTTAAATTTCCAAAAAGAGTGAAAATGAAACAGTGGGCAATTTCTTTCCTCAGTAGTCGTGCAGATCACATTGATTATTTTATCCTATCTTAAAATAGAACAGGGGGTTTGAATTGGTTCGGATTGCAGTGTGAAACTGCCCAATTCACACATTTTAAAACTTTCCAACACTTCTAATCTATTTTCTGAAATTCACACTTCTTCAGATTTTGTGATGCAGATCTATACCGAAGTAAAGTAAACAAAAATGTGCACATTAGGGGAAAGTATGCATTAAAAATGTGTATGTTATTTAGAATAACATATGCATTAAGTTAGGAAAAGTTAAATGCAAAAATGCAAACATTGAGGGGAAGTAGTCAGTAAAATGCTGGCAAGTTTCCATGAGCACTTTTTAAAAAATCACAAACCAGTGTAAAAATGTGGGGAACTAAATTTAAGATTGGACAGGTGAGAAACTGAAGGAAACTGAAATCAATAGATTTGTTCATCCCTACCTTAGAAATATTCTAAGCAAATTCTAACCTATACCAAACAGACAGCTAAATCTAACTCTATTAATAGTGAGTATCACATACAATATATAAGTTAAACGGTAAACCTAGAGTGAAGAGTTGGAAGACAAACCCTAGTAAACCCTAGTCCAGGGCTTTTTTTCTAGAAAAAGAGGTGCCACAAGTCTTCCTCGCCCACTTGACCCAAAACCGCCGTGCTGCTCCAATCGCCGTGCCAACAGCCTCTGGTGTGCAGCCTCAAACGCCATGCCAATGTGCCACTATGCTACAGAGGTGCCAGGACATACCAAAGAGATGCCAGAACTCAGTTCTGGGTGAAAAAAGCCCTGCCCTGGTCCTTCCTGTAGTGATTTGCACACCCTCCACCACACACTATAGTTCATACTGGGAATGATAGGAGGGATCAGATTGCAGTGCCCCCAGACATTGAGCAACACAATCCAGGCCCCAAATTCAGCTCAACATCAATTGTGCACCTCATGAAAATCTTTGGCACTCGTTTCACTTCCCTTACGTACCTTGAATGATCCAAACATGGGAAGAAGTGCTATGGTTAAACCTCTGGTCTTAGGTACTGATATGCATCTCTACCTCATCATTCAAGTAAGGTAAAGGGAACGGATTTGTGGAGGTTTTAAAAATAATTTATTTGGGGTCAGAACATCTTGACTACTCTGTGTAGCATTCTAAATTAATCGGAAGGGAGCAGACCTATGAAATATAGTGCACGACATCCTCTTTCCATGTCCTGCCAGATAACTACTTCCATGAAAACAAAAGCCTTACATTGATATTTAAAAGTTTGAGGGCTGTGGCATAATTGGAGTATAGCATCCCTCATTTCACAATGTTTGGTGCAATTGGGGAAATGCTGGGTGTTATGTACTGAAGTTCTCACCCTGGGCCAGCAGGGGGATACTGTAGATAGTTTTCACTCAAGTCCACATATGCAAATAAGGGATTGAAAGTGATGTTCAGTGATTGGATAGTTACAGAAAATGGTTACTGTTGTGTTCTAGTGGAGCTCTATATAAGCAGGCTGGCTGAACCCTTCAATTCAGTTCAGTTCTGGCCTGTCAATAAACAAGAGCTGTTTGAAGAGTCCCTGTGTTGTCTGATATGTTCACCCAGAACTTAACACTGGGAATCCCAATACTTCCCCAGCAATACCACTGAAGTTCAGAACTGAATGGGTTTGAAAGCTATCCTCTCTATCCCGGTTCAAATTGCTGTGATAATGGCTCCAGTTTTCAAAAATGCAATTGTGCTCTGCTTTGCATGCAGAGCTCTTGCAGAACAAGGGGTCACATTGCCTTCAGTGAACACTGAGAATGTCAGAATCCTGCACCTAAAGCAACATTGCTATGCAGAAAATAAAAGGCTGGCCACAGCTTTTGTTTTAATCCACTTCCACTAATTTTGCATTTCTAACTTATGTTCACCACTCTTCCCATGCATCAATGAGTTAGATCTTGGTATTGACATGGAGGCAGAAAATGAGGCATGTGTTTATCCCAGGCTGGAACGGCTCAATATTCACAAAATATATTATCTAGTGTCTTAATATGTTTCTTCTTCCTTACCGACAACTGAAAGCTTTATTTTCACCACAGACTGGTGTCCGTGTTGCCATTCGTCCCAATGGAACTAAATTGTGAAAATGGTAAATAGTTTTCTTTGCTGAGTAATAGATCTTTCACACACAATCCCCCTTTAGTAGTCTGAAATGCTGCTGGTTTAATCATATCTCTCTGTTGAAGTCAACGCTTTTAAGCAATAATATACTGGAAAGAGAAACTATTTGATTTTATGGTGCCTGAATCAAATAGCAGCATAGGTAGGTAGTAGTTTGTCTAGGATATTAAGCATGGTTACCTTGGTAGTATAATAGAAAAATACTTGTAATGAAAGCCTTGGTTCCCATATTTTTGGAACATAGGTAAAGGTAAAGGTACCCCTGCCCGTACGGGCCAGTCATGACAGACTCTAGGGTTGTGTGCTCATCTCACTCTAGAGGCCGGGAGCCAGCGCTGTCCGCAGACACTTCCGGGTCACGTGGCCAGCGTGACGAAGCTGCTCTGGCGAACCGGCACCAGAGCAGCACATGGAACGCCGTTTACCTTCCCGCTATAAAGCGGTACCTATTTATCTACTTGCACTTAAGGGTGCTTTCGAACTGCTAGGTGGGCAGGAGCTGGGACCGAATGACGGGAGCTCACCCCGCCGCGGGGATTCGAACCGCCGACCATGCGATCGGCAAGTCCTAGGCACTGAGGTTTTACCCACAGCGCCACCCACGTCCCACTTTTGGAACATAGATACAGGTTTATTGACCATTTTAACAAGCTCTATGAGAACATGCAGTTTCATTGCTCTCAACTTTGCTTTTTGAAAAAATTCCATATTTTATATCATTTTTTAAATGTTTGTGATATCTACATTATGCAAAAACTGAAATATACTTAAATGTCAAGGTTTAAGGCAGTGTGAGGTAGGGGCTAGAATATTTATTTCTTACTTGTATATCCCACCATTTCTTCAAAAGGAGCTCAGGGGTATAGACCAGGAAGATCTGGATTAAATCCATACCAAGTTTACTGGATGGCCTTGGGCTGACCACTATTTCTCAGCTTAACCTTCCCCACACTGAAAGAACTCCATTCATTTTTGGTATCAAAAACTAATTCCTAGGCTCACTATGTGCTCAAAGACACCCAGAGAGAGAGAGAGAGAGAGAGAGAGAGAGAGAGAGAGAGAGAATGAATCTGGTGGTAAATCTTGGGGTTCTGGTAAATAAATAAAAGTAGAACCAACAAGTCTGAAGTCTACCCAGCCTGGGCTTCTTGAAAGAAAGGCAAGTTAAACAACAACAACTACTACTACTACTACTACTAGTGGTAGTACAATAAATAAAAGCGGAGAGATTGGGGATCAATGAGTCCAATTTCCAAAACTGACCTGCAATTTATAAAAACAAAACAGGAATATCACATTCAAATGCACATGATAGATAGGTGAAGTTGAGATATGTATTGTAAAACATGCATTTTCTCTCTAAAGACTAACTCTTAAATTGGGATCCATCTCTACCACCATAGCTAGCCGGCCAGCCACTCTCTCCCTGCTCTGTCACCATCTCCTCTTCCAATGTACTTACTTAGGTGTAGGGGTAGAAACATGTGGAACAAGCCTTCTCTGCAATGGCAGAGCTTCATGCTCCAGCACCGGGGAATGGAGAGCAGGCGGGGGCAGGGCTGGCTCACGTCCCGGGGGCAAGGGGCGCCGCCCACAGGGGCATGGCGCGCATCCTGAGGGCATGGCGTGCGACCTGCAGGGGCGGGGGGCAGCCGCAATGGCACCCCACTGGGATTGTGTTGCCGGGGGCTGGTGGCTTTAGGTTTCCCATGTTCCCTGGTACCAGGGAAGCTGCTATTGCATTATTTGAGGTAAAGGGTATTCTGAGGTTGTTTATCAGTAATTTATATATCTGTATCTATTTCTTAGATATACTGTAGCTACACATACTTTTAAAGTATATATTTTTTTAATATGGCTATTATTTACTCTTTCAGGTTTTCAAGAAACTGGATCGTGCTTTTACTGCTTTAATTTTGGTAAGTTTTTAACGAGCTTTTAAGTTATAACTATATTGAAAGTGAACTGCTTTGTTGAATGGCTGTGTTTCATTTGTTGTCTATGTTCTGTCAGGAAGCATTGCTTAAAGCCTTTCAGACATGTTGCTTGCATTACTGTATAAGAAATTATATAGAACTCAATTCTGCATGGTACAGACCACTAGAGTACTTCTCATATTTTCATGATATGAGCACAGAATGGTCAGTCAAAACTTTTCCTCTCTCCCCATCAAATAGCTTGATCTTGGGTGGAATTTACACGCATATAAAGAACACTGTGAAAATGCTCTTTCTTAAAATGTTTTGAAAAAGACATTGAATTTTGCATAGCTCACTCTCGCCATCTAGCGTCACATCTGCATATTGCTCTTTACAACACATTTAAAATGTTCTATTTGCAGCTGTGTAGCTGAGTCCCAGGTGCAAGAGTTCCATTTATAAACGGAACTCTAATGCCTGCAAGATCTATCTACTATTGTCTAAAATAATAGATAAAACTTTTAACTTTTGTTGGAAGTTGAGCTTTCTTTCAGTTGCTGTATAAACAAAAAAATCAACAAGTAATCTCTCGGCACAAAGTGTTACCATGTAAAATGCAGCCAGCATGTTTGAATGTCCAAATGTGTCACTCTGTTCTGCTGGCTTTCAGTTCTGCTGACATATTCTATGATGTGAGATGTGGACTGGAAGTGAGAAAGAGAAACTGGTGGCATTGAGATTGCTATATTAATCATACACAATTAAACCTGTCATGCATATTTGGAGTTTTTGCCAGCTGAGTGTTTTTCTTCTACTGGAAACAGTCATATTTAAGTCAAGGAAAGGAGTGTATTTGACACTCTCTTTGTTATGTTACTGCCCTGTTGCTTAGATCTGAATTGTCTTCTTTTAAATTTAGTTGGAAACAGTTTGGCAATACTGTGTGTGTCAGCAAAATATCACACACACACCCTTTTTCTATTTGGTGATTTTACTGTGTTTCCTATTATTTAAGCATTGGTACTTTTCCTTAAAAAATAAATAAGGCTTAAAAAATGATTTCAGGATGTAACACCGATATAATAGATTTCTGCTTTTATCTCTCTCTTTTTAGTTGTGCTTTATTGGAAAACACATTGTCAAGGGACAGTTTAATTCTGTTAAGTGTTTTATTAGGAAATAGCTGGATTTGTATTTGGAATCCATTCTAATGCATTATTACTTAGAGTGTGGATTTTGAAGCTAATGTGTGTTGCAAACAGCACATAATTGAAAAATAAGTAATGATAATATATCTTTATTAAATTTTCAAATGGAAGGTATTTGTTTTGCATATTCTTTAGACAGCATTGCAGTTCAGGGTGAAGCTAGCTTCCTTGACCAGTGTACATGTCATAGAAGGTAATTGACAATCCATGTCCACTCAGCGTCATGTTTCCCTGAGTTAGCAGGATGACAAAACGACTGTTTTCCTGCACCCATTTGCCAGATTTCTATTTTCTGGGAAGAAACTGTGTCCTTTTGTGATGACTAGACTATTTAGCTTCCGCCTCCCTCATGAGGTAGGGCTGCCAAGGTGCTTTTGTGCAATTTACCCAGTAGAACTGCCAGTGCCACATGCCATAGTCCGAACACCTGGGAATTCAAATTTATGAGGTGGAATTCAACGTCACACTCTGGGGGATGTCCTGTCATCATAAGAATTGCAGCGTGCCTGATAGAATAATCTCACTGTCCCCGCCACCCATGTGCAGCTTTGGGGGTTATTCTGACACCCCCCCCCAAGCCAATTTTGTGGGGCACTGGGAGAAAAAAGGGGACAAGTGTTGCTCAAGTATTGCACTGATGGTACTCAGGTGAATAGTGCCCTGGGTATTTTAAAGTGGAAGGAAACAAACTCCAATTGCTGTTCACACGCAGGTTTAATTAGCATTGGGATTCAGTGATTGTCAGACAAAGGAACACAAAGCCAGATACCAGAACGTCCTCTTTTTGGGCTGTGTGTGGATGGTCAAGGGTGTCAGCATCCAATCAAATGGACAGGAAGATGAGATAATTTGCTTCATATGTCCTGCCTTTAGGACACATATTGGATTATGTTTTTTGTTTCTTCCTCCCATTGGAGGCAGAAGGCTGTTTAGCAGAAAATAAATTTCTTAAAGGCACAGGAGAGGTGAAATTACTGCTAGACTTGCTTCGGGTGAATCCCTGTGTATGCCACAGGACCATGTGAATAATCTGGCTTTGCTCTGAGCAATGAGAGTGCCGTTGTCATAAATCTGGGGAAAGCCCCTATGGTGCAGGCCAGCGCTGGTCCAAGCAAGTATGAACCACAAGGTTGAAATTGATCCCATTGAACACAGCTTTGTATCTAATGCAAGCAATCCCTATAATTCAGCCATTAATCATCCCTTGTGAATGTATGGGAGTTGGAAGGCAAACATATCCTGCCTTAATTAAACAAAGTGCCCTTTCTGCATTTCCCAAGAAATACCTATTCAGTGGGGAGAGAGCACTTTGCTAAAATAAGATTTGTGGGTGGATACATCTTTGCAACTTTTCTTTATGCCCTCTGGCATGACACTTAGTTGGTATGACTCAGGCTAACGCAACAAGCTTACTGCCTGCACATTTTGTTATGCAATACACCTAGGTCCAGGGGATCATCCACCTCCATCTTTCCTTTCCTTGTAACAGTAATTAAACAGACTGTCTAGGGGGCAGTATGAACTGTTTGTACTCTGTATAGCAAACTGCAACAGTCATTCATTTCAAATACTGTAAAAACTATCCCCATTGTGATCATTGGTAGCTCGGATGACTGGCATCCACCTGTCAAACCTGACCTGTAAGGGATGTAGCAGATAACAATCTAGCCCCTACCAGTTGAGAAAAACTTCCCTATCCTTAGACTAGATAGGCCTTTGGTCTGATCTCTCTACATTCTTAACGTGCTGAGGTCGGTGGGGAAACCTGCCGGAGTCATACTGCTCCTTCCACCCTCATTTAACGTAGTGTTAATGTCTGTAAAGGGCTTGCTTCAAGATACGATAAATGACACTTGCAGCAATGAAGTGCCAGTGTAGCTTCAGAGAAGATTTTGTGCAAGCAGATGCTTGTAACTACATTAAGAGGCAGAGTGGATAAAGCATGAGCTGCAAAACAGAGTACCTTCTATGAGAGAGGGGGGATAGAAAGGGAGAGAGAAAGAGAACAGGCACTCAATGTGTGTAGGAAGCTATGTTTGGGGAAGCAGCCATTTTGAGATGATTTTTTTTTTAAAAAAAAACAGTTTTTATTAAGGTTTTCCGTGTTTTTATACTAAGTGTTGCATAATGTTAACTAAAGTTTTTGTGGTCCACCCTTTAGTCTCCAGTGACATCTTTTTTATAAAGCTCTCAGAAGCCAATATTACACCTGTCATCCCTTTGGTTTGAGGGCCAATTATATTTGCCTCTTTTGCTTCTGTTGTTGTTAAAAACCCATCACTATTTTACCTTTTGAAATGAGTTATGTGAAGTAGGAATTGGTGTTCAGCATTCTCAACATCCCATGCTCTTTTCAAGAATATCCCCCCATTTCTTACTGTCAGATAGAATAGTGCTATAGTTAGAAGCAAATCCAGCTATTTCCCCTTCCCTTATCCATGGTACTCTATAAATAGTGTTTAGGGGGAATAGCACTGCACAATAACAATAATTAAAACACTCATAATTAGGTCATATATTTTCTTCAACATAAGCAAAACAACTGGGCAACTATTTGTGTATCTATTTTATATGAATGAATGGATAATTGGACCCTTGGTTCTTACTGTCCTTTTTTTCGTTTTTGTTTTTAAACAATTAAGCCTTAAAAGGTGAAATTTCTGCCTCAAAGGGCAAGCTCATTGCGCAATGCACATTTCGTATCTTAGTTAAGCCTTGTAAGGTAGTATATATGGCATGGTGTGTCATTGTAGAAGAAGAATTCTGCTTAGAAAATGAGTTCCACTATTGCTGTCCTTTTAAGGCTCCTCTGTGTGGCTTTCATAGATTTGAGATATGTGATCTTATGATAATACATTATGCCTCTGATTAAGTGGATTCTAGACAACAAAAGATTATGCCATTACAAAGGTGTTAATCTTGCAGGGAGAGTGGGCGGGCCTGAGGGTGGTGAGCTAATTTCCCCTACCATAATGCATATTTATTTACAATATACACATTTATGAACCTGGAAAATAGGACTTGGAACGTCACCTCTTGATACCACCAGGTACAACACATATTTTACTGTGGTGTTGCTGAAATGTCTCTGTTCTGCATGCAAACGTGCAACTACTGAAGAATTTCCTGCTGCTTAAGTGGCCCCATTGTGAAAGTCAGCTTTTGCTTTGAGGTGCTTTTATTATTCATAGGGCAGCTCTGCAAATAGGATTGTACTTTTCAAAATTGCATGAGACACACTTCCACAAGCCTTGCATTTTGTAGGTATCCCATGATAGTGGTTCTGAAACAACCTTCCAGGGAGTTATAAGTTTGGCCTCTGTATTTAAACTCTGGAAATGTTTGAGTGATTGATAGATGTCTAACTCCTTTTTTGTGCAGAGTATATAGTGTATCACTTGGGTGATATATGCATTCACTCTCAAACTACAGGCAATGAATCCGAGATTGTGTTTTCTTTTTTGAAAGTAATTTTATTTGCAACAAAGGAATGCAGGTTAATAAATTATTTCTCAGTGATTCACCTTTGTGGTATAACTATTGTCTCTCAGTGCGATATTCTGATACTGATTTCTTTGTTTGTTTTGCTAGGCTTTTGCATATACAGTATTATAAAGATTCATGCCTGCTGTTTATGATAATGTTTTCAATAGCATTCACTATTCCTTATTGTGTTTATTGTATTTCATGTCATGTTTTATGGAATAACATTAGGGTATGAATAATTATTTTAAGAAAGGCAAAAGCTCAGAGGGTTCTATTGTAGATATGGAATTTGACTGCGTAAGGTCAGTAATCAAATCTACCTTTCCTCTTCCTTGTTTTCATTGAATAGCTCCTAACTCCAAAAAGTCAGCATTTCCATGGAGGGGACCATTGCTAACTTGGATGTGCTAATAGTAGGGCTTTGGCATATAAAACATGAACAGTAAGCTGTTCAATGGTTTATGTTTATTTATTTATTTTTAAAATCCTGCTCCAGTTACAGTCATTGGTATGATAAAAGTAGTTCATTGAATTCTAAATTAATTCATAAACTTTGAAAATCTCATGTGATTTGATGTAAGTATTGCATTGATTCTCCTATCTCTTTTATGGCACGATGCTGAATCTTAAGTTTTGTGAAATATGTTAAGGCAATAAAATGTTATGTCAACTTGTCAAATTCAATCCTTCTCCCCAAATGGGGGTGTTTTTCTTTTCTTTCTTTTTTTAAAAAAACACCCCTCAAAACCTTTAATGCTGAATACATTGGGAATAATAATAAGAAATATAGGAAAATATTACATTTAACGGGAAAATATACCATTTCATTTTTTGCAATACACTGTATAGGAAATTTCCTAGACATAACCAGCCATCAGAAACAGCAGAAAATGCTTTAAGGTCCTGAAAAATCTGTACGTATGGCAACCTATGCTCAAAAACTTCAACATTTTCAAGATTTTGCAGCAGCAACAGCAACAGCAACAGCAACAGCAGCAGCAGCAGCAGCAGCACTGATGAGTCAATAGTTATTTGAATGAGAAAAGGTTTCCACTGGAGTAAACCTGAATTGAACAAAGGACTAGTGCAGAGGAGATCTGAGGACTGTTACATCCATTATTTTGTGCATTCTGACATGGGCATTAGTGTGTTAGTTTTCTGGATTATAATGCTAGCGCTTCTGTCCTGGCTTCTAACTTCCTTTTACACTGTGTTAGCCGTTGCATTGTGGAACTGTACCACCACATCATGCTAAATTTCATTCACACCAGTCGGCAGTGTTTCACACAGCAGCAGACATCCCTGGGCATGTTTCCACCCCCACCCCTTTAAGAAAATGTGCGCTTCTGCTCTCCCATAATTCATCCATGAAAACAGTGGGAAATAACTATTTGCTAGGACATCAACCCAAATTTTATCCTCTGATTTTTTAGGATTAATGGGGTTGCAAACATGTTTTTTTTTTTTTTCCCTGGAAGCAGTTAACACAGAAAGGAGTGCTGAACTTTTGCTGGATTTCACTAGATTTCCAGAAGTAGCTTTCAGGTTGTATGACAGACCACATAAAATGCACATATTATCAGGTACAGGAAAATCAGGAAACTCGAATAAAGTGTTGTCTGAATGCATCATTAGGGTCTCATATAATGGAAATGTGAAAATTACAGCCCATCTCCCCCCCCCCCAAGATAATGATGATTGTGATGATGATGATTTTAGAATGTTCAACATGTACACATTTTTCATAATTACACTACCTGCAAGGGCTCATCCACCCTTCCATTTGTACCATGATTTCTAGGCACAGATTTGTGATTTGCAGCCATGGTTGCAAGTGGTTTTTGTTTTTGTCTCTCTGCTTTACCCAGGAAAACTCACTGTTTACCACTGAAACCTGCAGATTATCATTTGTTCTGATTCTGCAGTTAAACAGAGGGGTTTCCCAGGGGAATTGGCCGGAGAAAATAAAAGTTCACTCAGACCCGTGCCTACAAATCACAGACCTGCAGCAGAAATTAATGTGTGGATGAGCCCTAATATGACCTATCAGTGTTGGAATATTTTCACCTCCTTGTTTAATACCCTTTAAATGATACCATTTCCCCCCAAAAAGGTATAGAGCACCATAATCCCCACTCTTTTGAGAGAGAATCGTTTTATAAAACCCAGAAAGGAGAAGGATATGAAGGAATGGACAATTTTGAGCAAAAACAGACACACACACCCACTCCAAATCTCTTGCACAGCCTTTTTGGTTTCTAGGACCAAATCATTAAAATATAATATATCTTCTAGCACTGTTGAACCTGTCAGCATATGTAAGTTGAAATGTTTTCTTATCTAGAGTATTTTACTCAAGGTTGTATAGAGTACCTTGTCCACATTTATGTTCTGCATTGAAACCTTACATCAGTGAAGTGCTTAATGTGCTGTTATGCACTTTTTACATCAAGCCAACAATACAGGTTTTCTCTGACACAGGAAAAGATACAGCACTCTGGAGAAATCCACAAGGCAAAGGATCATTATCTATGAATATATTGCATTTTTATAGCCTTGGCATCGTCTTTTGTGTGTACGGAAGCATCTACATACAGTATTTCCTATACAAAACAGCCTCACTGATAATTATTTGGACATTTCTTTTAATCTATTTAATTCCATAATTTTAATGGATACAATGAAGAATTGCAGATTAGAGATTTTATACTCAGCTTCATAGTAAAGGCAAATCTAACCCAAGGGATACTCTTTGGATTCAACCAAATCTAAGATACATAGTGTTGCTAGTTTGTGGGGAGGCTGTATGCCTGAGCCCCCACTTCTAATTCCTGGATCCAGCATGGATCCAATTTATTGAATAGCCAGCCAAGTCTGGTAATGGCTCACTAAGTTGGCATTCATCTGCCTTGGGAGACAATGGAGGAGTATGCCTTTGGGAGTGAAGTCAAACTGCTGGAAGGTTACAGTGCCTGCTGTGGCGACCAATACGGAAGAGACATGTTTCATTGCAGCTGGGGCCACTTTCCCCAGTTATGCAACTCGCTCCCACAGGCAGTAGTGATGGCCACCAATCTAGATGGCTTTAAAAGAGGATTCAACAAATTAATGGAGGATAGGACTATGGACTTACCCCTTCTTGGGTGGGTTCCAGTTGTGGCCTCTCATGCTTGGCCGCCATTCCTGCACAGTGGGAACAGAGTGCACATGGCCAGATAGTTGTTGGGGGAATTCCCCCTGGCCTCCTGGGCATCTGTCTCATGTTCCCACCGGCTGCTACATCTCATATAGGCCACCCTCTCCTGGGGTGGAGGTGTTAGAATTCCTGCTCCATGATTGCAGTCATGGGATTGTTGTCTTTCACATGACGGTGTATGTTTTGTCTCCACAGAGTGGGAAGTGACGGAGACAGGATATTTGTGTTCTGTGTTCTGTGAAGTGGGACTATTGTCCTTTGCCTCTTTCTCTTTGCTGTCTGATGCTAGAGAGAGAGGGAGCCCTGTTGCAGTACTTCGCATGTGTTTATATGTAAATAAAGTAGATTAGCTAGCCAAAATGCTGAGTTGTTGTGGTCTGTTACACAACTGCGCAAACTCTGCGGATCCCTAAGTGTGCCGGTGTCGGTTGGCATTAGTCGCAACGATGTTCGGGCTGAAGAAGCTTTTGAAGCTCCCGAACGATTGACCATGAGGGAGGGAACATGCCATTCAGGCATGTGTCTCTTCCAGGGTCCCACTCGAGTGTAGGCTGAACTCCTGACAGGGGGTGCCTTGCCAACTTGAAAGGGCATTAGTCGCACGCATGCTTTTACAGCCAGTGAGGTATAAAAGCTGGCAGTGTTGTCTGGCTCCAGCACAGTTGGCAGTGGGTCCGCAATGGATTGCTATTAGTCACGGTGGCTATAGGGACGTGGGTGGCACTGTGGTCTAAACTGCTGAGATTCTTGGGCTTGCCGATCAGAAGGTCGGCAGTTTGAATTCCTGCAACGGAGTGAGCTCCCGTTGCTCTGTCCCAGCTCCTGCCAACCTAGCAGTTTGAAAGCATGCCATTGCAAGGAAGGGAGGAAGGCAAACGGTGTTTCCATGCGCTCTGGCACTTGTCACGGTCCTCCGTGCACCCGAAGTGGTTCAGTCATAACCCAGAAAGCTGTCTGTGGACAAACGCCGACCCCCATGGCCTGAAAGCAAGATGAGCACCACAACCCCATAGTCGCCTTTGACTGGATTCAGCTTTCCTGGGGTCCTTTACTTTTTACTTTTACAATGGGTATGTTCCGCCTGCACAGTTGCTGGAAACTACAGGAAGAGCATGCTCTTATGCTCAAATCCTCCTTGTGCCCACAGGCATCTGGCTGGCTACTGGGTAAAGAAGATACTGAACTAGTTGGGCCATTGGCTTGGTCCAGCGGGCTCTTTTTGTGTTCTTAGCATTCTAGCTTTAAGTTTTCTTGGTTTGTCTACCTTTGACAATTATAAGACTTGGTTGATTATTTTGGTGGGTTGGGGTTGTTTTTTTTACACATTTATGTGGATATGCTCTTCTCTGAGACAGATCCAAGTTGCCCCCCTCACTGGGAAATCATGGAATCTAAAGGGAGGTTGCTTTCGAAGTGCTGTACACTCTCGAGACAAGAGAACCTGAGCTGTACGTGTTAGCATGAGCAGTGGAAGGAAAAACGTGTGAAGAAATTTCAGCAGCCTAAGCCATTGCAATTTACATGTGTAAAAAGTCAGGTAATCTAATCTTGTTACAAAAGATGTGCTGAGAATGTGGTATGATGAAAGTGTTATTCATTAAATTGCATAGATACCACATTATAAAATCCCAGAGTTAGAGGAGCAAAGAGAACTGCTAAGCTGATTAAGTTATTCAGTAGGACTGACTATGTGGGAAAATACTCATAATGTTTTAAGCAGTAAAATCCGCTCTATAGAATCTCAGCAGTGAAGCAGATGGCAGTTTCATTTTTTAAATGGTATTATTTTATCTGTACGAAACAGACACACGTAATGAGGTATTATGCCTTCTTCTCCTTTTCTTCAAAACATCATTGTTTGGGGCCAACAGTTCAAGAAAGAGAATTGTACCAAAAACGTGTTTCCTTGTTTAAAATATATTATTCTGATTTTCTTCGAAGATGGAATCCTTTTCTAGTTTACACAAAAGCTAAGAAGTTACCTCTGAGTAGATTCTAAAAATGTTAGTTCTGTCTTAATCCTCAATTTTAATCTTCAGTAAAGATACATATCACATCAGGGGTGATGCTGAGATAATTAAAATGACGCATATTTTGCATGAATTTAAAATATCATTTTATGTTTTGCTCTGTTGTGTCTGCATTCACTGCCACTGGTTGGAGGTGGTAAGGAATCACAGAATGTCATAGAATGTGGAAAGTCTTACCTAGTGTTAAAAGAGGAAGGGGAAAGTGAAATGCAGTTCTGCTGTTCTCAGCAAGAGCCATATATTTACTGCAACATTTAGTTTGGCCCCAAAATGTGGAACAATGACCTACTTCTCAACAGGAGCTTTTATCAAACTGAAATGATTAGTGTATCTTGTTATCGTATGTAAGAAAAAGATTTATTGCCATTGTTTAAAATGGCTTATGTCATGCCGTTTCCAGCTCCAGCTTTAAGTTTGCCCTCATTGAATTGTCTGATAGAGGGCCGTCTGTGTGTGTGTGTGTGTGTGTGTGTGTGTGTATCATACACAAAACATCGTCTTCCAGAAGCCCTGAAATATATTTAGATAGCCTGACTTACGCTACACAAAAAACACAATGCAAAAAAGACATGTGCTTTGATGCTTGTCACATCTGTTGACATATATAAAGATGTGAAATTGCAGTTGTAAAAATGTTTTGTTTTTAAGAATTGAGCTATGATCCCATGAGAGCTGACTTGGTGCTCAACACAAAGGGCAGCAGAGACATTCACAACTTTTCCTTGTTCTTTCTCTTTCTCCCCCCCTCACTTTCTCTTTTTAAACCAAAGAAGTAGGGTACATTCTGTTCACCCAGTGGTGTTAAAACTCTGGAAAGGACAATGCATCCCACAGCTATAGTTCAAATGGGAGAAAAAAATAGATTTGTTAAACAAAATTTCAAACGTCTTATGCTGGTATGCCTTTAGTTCTATATATAAAAAAAATGTATTCATGTACTTCCACAAATCCTCCTGAAATTTGTCTCTGTTGGGCATTGCTTATACTTCCCAGTAAGATCCTTAAATAATCAGTGCTAATGATTTTGAAGGAGTGATCAGTAATATTCTTTCTACACCAGCATTGGTGCCACTGAAAAAGGGTGCATCACTGATGCAGCTGCGATCACACTTCTCTTTCTGAGTACTTAGCTAAAATCTGAGCTGAGAGCCAAGATTACATTTGCAAATAATTCAAATCAATTAAAATATTACAACTGAATGAAACACTGAGGTGGAGTTCTCAGGGGTAGAGGACTCAGCTGTACAACTGCAAATGTAATATTTTAAGTGCATTATACAAATGGTGACACTAGATAGTGATAGTGATATTAATAGCAAATTCAATATATTTTTCAAAACGCTTAAAAAAAAAATTCACAGCGGTTTTTATGCGTGTCTAGATTCCACCAGAATCAAAGGCTGAACTTTGATGGGGCCAAAGGGCAAAGCCCAGTGCACCTTGGAAGTCGAACGGAATCTGTTCCGGAAGTCCGTTTGACTTCCAAAACGTTTGGAAACCAAAGCGTGGCTTTAGATTGGCTGCAGGAAGTTCCTGCAGACAATCGGAATCCGTGAAAGCCCTGTCGAATGTTCGACTTCCAAAAGAACATTCGAAAACCGGAACACTCACTTCCAGGTTTCAATCGTTTGGGGGCCAATTTGTTCGGGAGCCAAGGCATTTGATATCCAAGCTATGACTAGTTTTGAACAGCTCAAATAAGCAGTCATTGGTTTCAGTGGTAGCACAGAAGTTGCCTATTCACTGTAGATGTGAACCAGTTTTGCCCTTGTATTATTTTTTTTTAAAAAAAAACTGGCCCCCCAAGGACTGACTACTCTAGCTAATGTATGTCACCACTGCAGCATGGTACCATGGAAGGAAAGTACAAAACAAATGCATCTGCTTTCTGCCATCTAACTAAAGGAACTTCAAATCACACACAAGAGTGTGTACAAACTTACCTTATTGCTGTGTGGTTTGCCACTTGGAACCTTGCCTTGGCGCAGTAGAGCAAGCAAGGAGCAAAATGCTTGACTGCATTGGATACATCACTGCCTAATCATATCCTCTTTGTATTTATACTGCTTGACACCTTTTCCTCTCAGCAGATGCCTGTGTGGCATTTTCTTCATCAGACTGGTTTTTTTTTCTTTCAAAAAACAAATCAATCAAAGCAATTTCCATAGCAAAAACTGAATGTTAGCATGTGCAATTAAGTTACCCTTATATCTATTCATTTACTAATGCAATGTTTTACAAAGTCATTGTCTATTTTTAAAAGCAAAGCTGTTAATCGCTTGTCCTGCATATTTTGCAGTGTTGGAGAAGTTTGTCAGTGTTATGTTAATTTAACTTTAACGCTATTCGGCAACGTCTACAATATAAATTGAAGATGTGCTGAGATTGTGCTACTGCCACTCTAGATTATTATTAGGTATAGTGTGGTCTACAGGAAATTACCGTGTTGTATTGTTGTTGTATTATTTGCAGATACAGCAGAAAAAGACACTGAGCTGAGATTAAGGCTGTGAATGCTTGCAGCGAGGGGGCGGAATCCATGTTATTAACTGGCTTGCCTTTTAATTTAGGAAAGCTTTGGAATAAAACAGAGGTGGGAAACTTGTGGGCCTTCCAGATGTTCAAGGACTTAAGTTCCTACAGCTGCAGCCAGTAGGGCCACGGGTTAGAAATGATAGGAGTCATAGGCTGGGGAATAACAGGTTTTTGGTTTTTCCAGTTGACCACTTGATCCCCGAATGCCCAAGGCAGGTGGAGGTGGCAATATCCCTCATAAAACATTGAAGCAAATATCTTTAACCATCTCTACTTTAACGTTACCCTTTTGCTTTATGTTCTATTGTGGTCCTCAAACAATGCTAAACCAAGCTATCACTTGGTTTGAATGTGTGGGCTCTGACGCCATTTTGTTCTTCTCCTTGCTATGTGGCTGTAAATGAAGTCATAGCTTGGCTCAGCAGGTCATCTCAACCCAAACCCAGCCTGGGCTAGAATGATATGGTAAGCCAAACCATGTCTTAGCTCAGCAGCACATAAGCAGGAAGATCAGGGGAAGAGCACTGTGACCCAATCTCTCTGGGATCTGTCACACTCACATACAGTGGTACCTTGGTTTACAACCATAATCTGTTCTGGCGTTCCTTTTGTAAACCAAAACAGGTTGTAACCCAAGGCATGCTTTTGCCAATGGGACCTCCCCAAAAAAATTGTTCCTAATCCCCCCCAAAATGGGTTGTAATCCAAAAAAAGGTTGCAAACTGGGATACTCACTTCTGGGTTTGACGTGTTTGTCATCCAAAATTTATGCAAACCAAGATGTATGCAAACCAAGGTACCACTGTATTTGCACTTTGCCATGGTTTGGCTGAATGAGCCCACTCACTGGCAGTTGTGCATATCCATAACTGTGTAGAACCAAATGGTGAAAATATTCTGTAAGGCCAGTAAATGCCATCTTGGTAGTCATAATCCTGGTACCAATTGTTATTTGTTGCAAGAATGTTTACAATGGTACCTTGGTCTTCAAACGTCTCCATTGATGAATGTTTCGGTTTTCGAACACTGTAAACCCAGAAGTAAATGCTTCGGTTTTCGAACGTGCCTCGTAAGTCGAACGTGCCATGCGACTTCCATGTTGAGTTTTCTGTCTTGAGTTGTCCATATTGAGGCTCCCATATTGAGAGTTCGGTTTTCCAACGATTCGTAACTCAAGCAGTCTTCTGGGACGGATTATGTTCAAAAACCGAGCGGCTAAGAAAAAGGGGGGGGAACCCGCAGGAACTCGCAAGACATTTTCGTCTTGCGAAGCAAGCCCATAGGAAATTCGTTTTGCGAAGCACCTCCAAAACGGAAAACTCTTTCGTCTAGCGAGTTTTCCGTCTTGCGAGGCATTCGTCTTGCGGGGCACCACTGTACATAAGAACCGACAGAAATCATTGTCCAGGCCCATAAAAATATTATTCAAATTTTGCTAGCAGAACTCTTCAAAAACAAACCAGAATACAGTAAATGATACATCCAAAACATCCATACAGTGTTTACATGCTCAGCATCTTAGAAATAAAAGGTAATTCCAAGCAGACCTATAAACAAATGTTTCTCTTTAGTTAATAGCATCCACTTCCCTGCAGTTGTTTTGCTTTAAGAGCTTCATTTACATCTTCTGTTCTCTGTCGCTGTTCAGAGAAAGACTGGCTGCCACCACTTTTTCAAGATGGCAAATTGGCAACTCAATACCTTTGTCACCCGATCTAAGGTTACAAACGGAAAACAATCCACAGGTAATCATTAACCCATTTAGGAGCTTACAATCCCATCGAAAAACTATTGTGGAAACCCCCCACTGTTAGCAATACAGTGGTACCTCAGGTTACAGACACTTCAGGTTACTGACACTTCAGGTTACAGACTCTGCTAACCCAGAAATAGTACCTCAGGTTAAGAACTTTGCTTCAGGATGAGAACAGAAATTGTGCGGTGGTGCGGCGGCAGTGGGAGGCCCCATTAGCTAAAGTGGTACCTCAGGTTAAGAACAGTTTCAGGTTAAGAACGGACCTCCAGAACGAATTAAGTTCTTAACCCAAGGTACGACTGTACATAGTTAGCCACTTTCCATTTTTAACCTTTATTAATACATATACAGCTAACTATGAAGTTATCTGTACAATTACCGTATTTTTCGCTCTATAAGACGCACCAGACTACAAGACGCACCTAATTTTTGGAGGAGGAAAACAAGAAAAAAAATATTCTGAATCTCAGAAGCCAGAACAGCAAGAGGGATCACTGCACAGTGAAAGCAGCAATCCCTCTTGCTGTTCTGGCTTCTGGGATAGCTGCGCAGCCTGCATTCACTCCATAAGACGCACACACATTTCCCCTTACTTTTTAGGAGGGAAAAAGTGAGTCTTATAGAGCAAAAAATACGGTAACACTTAAACGCTTGCCGCGATGCGGACAGTCATTATGAACGCTTGCTGTTTCGGTGTTCGCCCTGAGTCAAGGCAGCAAGGCTTTTGTAAATTTTCACTTTCTTATATTAAAGTGTGTTCTCCATAATAGAGAGCACGTGTTGTGGTGGGGGCCTAAAGGCCACCCCACTGTTGTTGGGCAAATTGGCCACATGCTGTGATTGGGCAAGGAGTGTTGCTGGGGGGAATGTTATGTTGCTAAATGGTGGGAGGGGTCAGAGGTTTTAAATACAGGGCTCGCAGCCTGGAGCCTTCTCTTGGGTTGCGTGCACCGGATCACCCGCCCACCCTCCCTGAAAAAGGGGGGGGTTGTTGTCCTCTGACCTTGCTATGCCTGTCATGGGGTCGTCTGCCTTGGGGCAGGGGCCTGGTAGGAATTTTGTCCATTTGGCTGATTGGCTGTTGCCATTGGGTTTTTGCCTACTGCGTAGCAAATCGTCACAACTTGTAAGGTTGGTGGTTAGGCATTGGTTAAAATTGGTTGGTGGAAGGGTAACTGCCTACCCCTCCAATGGTGGTGCTGCATAGGGAATTCCGTTAAAGGAATCCAGGGGCTTGCCATCCCTTTCGTCCTAGTCCCTGGCATCGGACTTGGGCTGTGCAAGCCCCAGGGGGCATGAGGGACTGATGCCCAGCTTCATTTCTCCCCAATATGGTTCTCCCTGACTGGCTTCCACAGGAATCCGGAAGTCAGTTCTGTCCCGGGGCAAGGACAGATAGTCATAACCAATGCCTAAGGAACCACTCACGTGTGTGTATTTAAATAAAGTTGTGGCCAAATTTATGCCAAAAACCTTAAACAAAAATTGATGTGTGAAGTGTGAGTTATTTGGAGTGGCCTGGGGGACCTCGACGCGCAAAGCACTGGAAAAAATAACTCTTGTATTTTTGGCATACTGATTTGGTGTCCCTGCATCAAACTTACTTGCACAGGCCCTCCTTTGGGCCAGTGAATCAGAACAATATCATACCATTCGTTTTGAAAGATAAGTTTGAAATGATATATAATGAACTGAAAAAGGTATTTAAATATACCTTCCCTAAGAAACCAGAGGCCTTCCTTCTGGGCATTGTCGGCCAGAAGGTGCTAAAGAAGGATCGAACATTTTTTATGTATGCAACAACGGCAGCAAGGATACTCATTGCTAAAAACTGGAAAACTCAAGATCTACCCACGCTGGAAGAGTGGCAGATGCAGCTGATGGACTATATGCAACTGGCCGAGATGACTGGCAGAATCCGAGACCTGGGAGAAGAGAGGATTGAGGAAGATTGGAAGAAATTTAAGATGTATTTACAAAAATATTGTAATTTGGTTGAATGTTAAGAAGGATGCTAGATTATAAAAAAATTGGCCACCACTAAATTAGATTTGAATTTGATGATAAGTGAGATTAAAGAAAACATAAATTTTTTTTGGAGATTTGCTAGATCATATTTAAATGAGTGGATATAAGACCGTAAACAAGTCAATAATTTGCTTGGAAAAACCTTTTAACGATGTAAATGGGAGCGGGAGATGTGAGGGAGTCCAAAGAAATGATGAAACTACGTTGTGATAAAAATAAGATTGTTTATTATTTGGTATTTGTATTCAAAAATCTTAATAAAAATTTATATATAAAAAAAGAAAGAAAGATAAGTTTGAATAGTTCATTATAATTTTCAAGTTACAAATATGTTTCTTCCAATGTACATTTATTTAGGCTAGTATAATTAGGTTTGCCATGTGTCCTCTTTTTCCAGGATACGTCCTCTTTTTCAGGGGTAACATTTCTGTCTGGGTGGATTTTTTAAATTTGCCAAAATGTCTCTGGCTATACTTTCTGGATGTGACATAGACATAACTGGTGGTTGAAGACTTGCTTTCCTCGTCTCCTGTCCTCAGCAACGTATCACAGCTTCTATAGCCTACATATAGATGGGGTATTTAAAATGAGAGTCATCATGGCCGAAATGACTGGCAGAATCCGAGACTTGGGAGAAGAAACAATCGAGGAGGACTGGGAAAAATTTAAAGACTATTTGAAAAAACACTATAAGTTGTATGAATGTTAAAAATTGCACTTTTTAGGAATTTCTAGCTTCAGCAATTGTAAATTAATGAAATGGAAATTAAGGTACAAGAAGTCAGAGGTGGAATAATGAAATAACTTTATTATGTTTAAGTTAAAACGTATATGACTTGGGTTACAACATTTTGGAAACTAGGTAACATGATAAAATGAAAGATACAATAAGTTTTGAAATAAGTTAACAAATTGCTGATGTTTCGTATCACAGAGAACGCAGAGACAGGAAGATGTGGGGAAGTCCATTAGATTGGCTGAAAAAAAGATCATGGAAATTCGTAATTTTTCTATATTATTTCTTATATTTGTCTTTTGTTCTTTTTTTCTGTATCTTATAAACTCAATAAAAATATTATAAAAAAATTAAAAAAAAAAATGAGAGTCATCATATCATCCTCTTCTTTGCTCTTCAAAATGTGGCAACCCTTTCTGTCACATATTTAAGAAATTTCTCCCTGAGGCAGACACATAAGAACTAGCTGATCATGTAGTAGTAGCATGTCATCTCGAAAACATTCTCAAGCAAATGACTTCAAAGAAGATTCTCAGCAACTGTATGAATTATAGGAGTAGCTCACAGTGGAAAACAGATAAACTTTGACTGAATGGAATGGAATGAAAGAGTTTCCCAGTTCAATGAATACATAAATTATTTTCTTTGGGTTGCTTGAACTCTGTATGGTATAATGTGTAAACTATTCTTTTGCATGTAAAATAAATAAGTGTTTTTTCTTGAGGTTATTTCCTTAAACATTATAGATTACGTATGAAAGCATATGGGGGGGGGGGCAGAATCCCACAGAGAAGATTTGTATTTTAGAGTTGCAAACTAATTTTAATATTTTAAAAAATAATAATTCATGCTTATTGAATATTTGGTGCCTGGAGTACCTACTTCATATTCCTGAATATCATTTTCTATAATTTATTTTAGTCACGTAAAAATTAAGGGAAGGAGGATTGATTTACTGATTTATCTAGCATATGTACATGTGTACACTACTTTGTATGGAACAAGAAGAAAATGTATTATGCAAGAGCTGTAAATATGTGAATTTACACCTGGTTATGCAGACACTTTCACTTTTTAGGAACAGTACACAGACCTGAGTTATGGAATTTTGAAATCTCAAGGATGTTAAAGTATTTTGAACACTTAAAAAAAAGGAATTATGTTTTCTATTGTCCTTTGTGCTTGTTTGGTATGTGCACTTTGTGTGCTGTTTAATGGAAAGTTCCTCCTGAAAAGTGGGATATCAATCCTCCTTAAAAAGTGGGATATATGTTTTATTTATTTGTTATTCATTTATTCATTCATTTGCACTGATTTTTATTTTTTATGCTATTTTATGTTTTTATTCTTTGGCAGCAGTAACAGAAGGCTGGACTGTCACTTTTATAGAGGAACAACGTTTTAGACATTAGAAAAATTAGACCAGTTTGTATCAAAGACTATCCATCTCTTTGCAAAAATATCACTGAGAAATGAGGAATATTTAACTGCATTGTGTTTATGGCTATTTCTGTGTTCATTTTCTTCTCTCGTTAGCAGTGCAGCAACGTCAGAGAGCTCTTCTTCAGCTACTCAGCTGCTATTTTGTTTCCCCTATAGTGTGTTGGGTCTAGACCAGGCATAGGCAAACTTGGCTCTCCAGATGTTTTGGGACTACAACTCCCATCATCCCTGACCACTGGTCTTCTTAGCTAGGGATCATAGGAGTTGTAGTCCCAAAACATCTGGAGGGCCGAGTTTGCCTATGCCTGGTCTAGACACAGAATAATGTACCAAAAGGGAATAGACAATGGCCCATAGTACTTGCCATCTTTTGGAAAAGCAGAAATAACAGGGACTACCAAGTCTTTATCCTGGCCACATTTCCCTAGAATGATGCTGTGCTGTGGTCTAGAATATAGTGCCTGGGCCAACTAAGAAGCAGAGCTTGTTCTCTTGACTGCTACAATAATAGAAGTTAATGCACCTCAAGCAAAAGGCAGCCAGTTTTGCAGCTCATGAATGGACCCATAAAATTTGAGCCCTGTTACATATTATTCCTACAACTGACCTAATTTATGCATGTTATGAAACTTAAGGTAGCACTTTACTTTTAGCATATTGTGTGATTCAGGATATTATGTCAAATAATCATGCTGGCTGCTAAGGAGTTACCATTTTAACACTGGAATGAGAAAGATATCTGCATTTCACACATCCTTTCCTGTTTTTCCAAGGCATGTTTTTCCCAAGAAATACCTGGTTCATATGTGCTGACACATTCAAGGGAAGGCACTTTTAAATACTGTTTGTAATTCATAATAACTTGATTTTTAAAGTAGAAATTGGGGTTTGTGGAGCTTGTAAAGTTCACAGCTACTGTTCCTTTCAGTGTTGACCTCTAAATGAAGGAATCTCATAAGAATCTATTGAGCCCCACTGCGTTCCCCAGGATTCCAGGATCATTTGATCGTAAATACCTAAAAAAAGTATTTCAATTTAGCCTATTTGAGAAAATCTACAACACTTGTGCACAAGGGACATCTTAGATGCATATGCTTTGCAATTATGCGTTTAAATTGTGCTAAGGAGGGAAGGGAATAAGCTATTTTAAAATTCTAAAGAGTACCGGTATGTCTGAAATTTCCATATCATTGTTAACAAGTGCACACTCATCTTACTAAAAAGAATGTCAACTAATAAATAATCCCTGGTGTTGCTTCCATAGAACTCACCAGTTCTAAATCAATATTGGGTTGTGCGCGCGTGGAATTGCTCTGATGTGATCTCAAATAACAACTCCACTGGTATCCATAATATTTTCATTAGAAGTAAAGAGTGAACCTGGAAGCTATCATCATTCCAACGTATTAGCATAAAAAAATATCCCCAGACTGACTCTAGGAAAATGTTTTATGTGTCCTTTTTAATAGGAGCTCTAATTATAAAATAAATTGGATATCCCCTCAATGGCCTGTATGTGCATATAAGCAAGTATAGAAATTCATTAATGTTACATGGTAGTTGTTATGCTATCTTGGAGCATCTCCTTTGAACCTGGCCACCCTAGTTGTTCCTGTGTAAAATTATGATTCAGCTCTGGCTTTCCCTATAGTTTTGACTAGATGTGGCTGGAGGCATTGCTATGTACATTGGAGGAAAATGGGGAGAGCAAGCCAGTTTAAGGATAAGGGGTGAAATTACAGGGAGTTCCTGCTAAGGCATAAATTTTATATATAAATATATTATTACAAAGGGTGCACCGTTACATTTGTACTTGACTTAAATTAAAGTCTGTTTTGCTCAATCCATGTGGCACTTACCATGAAACACATTTACGGCAAGACAAAATTGGTTAATGGCAATAATTTTGTGTGTTTGTATTATATATGAACAGCCTCAAGAAGGCCTTTCAGCCCTGAAAGTCAGCATAAAAACACCGAACGAATGAATAAATAGTTGGCACAAAAATGCTGCAGTTCTATGTGCCAGACTCATGGTCACATTTGTAATCATTTGTGCGTCAAGGTCCCCAAGACACCCCCCCAAGAAAAACACAATTGACACTTAATTTTTGTTTAAGGTTTTTGGCATAATTTTGGCCACAACTTTATTCAAATACAGCAATGTGAGTGGTTGCTTAGGCATTGGTAGCACTAACTGCCCCCACACGGGGACAGCTCTGACATTCGCACCCCCCGCGAAGTCAGGAAGGGTAAGTCACCTGGGGAGAGAGACGGGACTGGGAACCATGCCTCACCTCTCCCCAGCATGCTCCCAGGGGCTTGCGTGGCCCTAGCCCCTTGCCAGGGGGTTTCGGACAAAAGCATGGGGGAGCCCCTGGGTTCCTTTAATGGTAACACCCTTCAGCAGCAGCAGCAGCAGCATTTTGGAGGGGCAGGCACAGCCGAATCCATACCCCTCCACCACCAGCAGCATTTTGGGGGGCAGGCACAGCTGAATCCATACCCCCCAGCAACCAATTCCAGACCAATGCCTAACCGCCAACTGAGCACTGAAGCTCACCGCCAAACCACTCACAAATGCAACCCTTCCTTCAATCCCAAAGCAACCGCATCCAGCCAGGTGTCATTCCCCATAGGGGAAAGATGCACCCTATCTGCCCTAAAGAGGGCAACAGCCTTGAAGCAGGGTGCAATATCACAGAACCACTGTTTTGTTTTATTTTATTTTATTTTATTTTATTTTATTTTATTTTATTTTATTTTATTTATTTTATTTATATTTATATTTTATTTATTTATTTATTATTTTATTTATTTTATTTTCCACCGCCTTGTTAACATGCTTTCTGGCCTGCTCGGTGGTAGTTTGTCTAGGCATTGGTTCCGACTATCTGCACCTGACCTCAGCAGGGCAGCATTGACAACTGGGCCCCACCATATCGTCAGTACAAGCAAACATCGTGGGGGAGCAATGAACCAGGATCAGACTCAAGTGCACCCCAAATGCTCGAGGGACCCTTGCGTGGCTCTACCCCTCGAAATGGGTCAAAAAATGCATGGCGAATCCTTGGATTCTTTAAATCCTTGGATTCTTTGCGCATTGGAGGGGACAGGTGCTCCGACCCCCCCTCCAGACTACCTTGAACCAATGCCTTAAATTATTTTGAGTCCAGGGAGAGCTGCCATCTACTCATCCAAGTCCTCCTGCATGCAGGAACGCAAACTTATGCTGTAAGAAGATGGCAAGTCATTCTCATCCAGCTGCACCACTAGCACTGCGGGAGGACCTGTACAGGTCACTCAACCGCACCAAAGGAAGGAACTCCTCCCAAAGCATTCCCCATCTGGACACCCAGTATATGTTCACTTGGGCAGGAAGACTGAGATGGCGCCCCAGTCCAGACTCGTCAGCGCGCTTGCCAGCCCAGTGTACAATGCTTTATTTTATTTATTTATTTATTTTATTATTTATTTCTTTATTTTACTTTATTTTACTTTATTTTCCACCGCCTTATTAACATGCTTTCTGGCCTGCTCAACCGCCAATCTAAATGTGCACAGCTGCTCCTATGAAAAAAGGAAATAACAGACAGGCATCAGCACAGACATCATTGGTGACACTTCCTGATGTAACCCTTGTCAGCATCAGACTTCCAATGACCCGTATTCACAATCCTTTCTACTGACAGGCCCTCCAGTGTGCAGCCTTTGCAGCAGCCCTATTCGGAAGAAATGAGGCGTGTTCAGCGGTAGGCAAGCCGCAGGCCGTAATAATTGGTGCACGACGTAAGCACATTGATGCCTGGCTAACAGGAACCCATTGTGATCAACTAGGAGCGGGCCAGCCCCCAGGGGAATGAAAAGCCAAATATTTCTGGTATCCATAACTGGGCAAGGGCCCTCCTCACCTGTGCCTGATGGTGGCACTCCTGCCCACTAGGTCTGTTTTAGAGTTCCCCACTCTAATGACCAGCTCCATGGCTATGCACACCAGCAGCCCCTGAAATAAAAAACCAAAGGGCAAAGATCCAGCAGCATCAGCATGAACCTGAAAATCCCTGTGCAAGTTCAAAGTATCCTGCCATGGGGAACTACTATTGCATTCATTTTGGAATTGCAACCATCGCATGAAATCTGCGTATCACCTCACTTACACGAAGGTAAGGGGACCTCAGGCCGCAGGCAGCCTGGCCTAGCAGGAATGGAAGGGGCGGCCTGGGGCAACCACTCTGCATGCAAGATTAATTAAGTGACCCAGCAAGATCGGATCTGATGAAGCATCACTTGCTACAGAGGAAGTATTACAAAATAACTTCCTTCAAGGCAGACATCTTCTCCATAGGCAAGTGGTATGCTTTAGCAAGGATATCCATCTGGATCCCTAAATAAAATGGGAATATGGGCAAAAGGTATTGAGCTATTGCTTGCCAGCTTCCAGCCCCCGCTTGGGCAGGGGGCATCTTGTGCTGCCATCATGATATGTAAATTTACAGGGCCGACGCTGGCCAGAACCCCTAAAGAAGTCCCGACAAAGCTGCCGCTGAGCCAGCTTCCTTTTCAGACACACACTCTGTGCAATGCAAAAGCACACTCCGTGCACTTCACACACTCCATGCAATGCAACTACAATCCGTGCAATGCAACTACACACTCCGTGCAACACAACTACACACTCCGTGCAATGCCAAAACACACTCCATGCAATGCACACACACTCCATGCAATGCAACTACACACTCCGTGCAATGCAAAAATACACTCCATGCAATGCAACTTTCTTTCTGCAAAAGAAAGCCCCCTAAATGGGGGCTCTCTCCCTATTGGGAAAGACAAGCCAAGGAGGATTATGCACAGGCAGCGCTCACAGGTACAGGGAGGATCTTCTCAAAGGGCAGGGTAAGGGGTGGGGTGGGAAATCAAAGAGGAAAAGAAAAGGGGTGGAATTAAATTAATTAAGGGACTAGAGAGGATTAAAGAGAAGGGGGAAATAAAGAAATGTAACCAGACAATGAGAAGATAACTCCACGGTCCAAGTGCTCCTGGTGATCCGAAGCATGCAGTGAAAGAGGACGTCCATTGCTGGGTGCCTTGTATTTAACAAATAGGGCTGTCAATCACTAATTGGCAACATCTAAATTTCCCCAGTAACAGCCCGCCCATGCTTACAGGATGGCCAAACCATTTGCCTAGTAACAGTGAGGTGTCTTGTCAGCCCCGCCCGCAACCTGTGCTCTCCATGAGGGAGAACACACTTTGTAGTTTTTGGACCACATATAAAGATAGCTATCACAAAATGTCAAGGGCACTTCCCAACCAAACTCTCTGCACATGGAAGATGGTTAACTCTTTGTTGCTAAAGATAACATTTACAGTCACTTCTGCAGCTCTGGATACCTACGCACACCAGTCTAGCATCTACATAGCTGTTCCCAGGTTCGTGCTCTAAGGAGCAGTTGCGCATCGAGGTCCCCAAGGCACCCCAAATAAAAACACAATGACACTTAATTTTTGTTTAAGGAAAACCCTTGAAGCAGCAGCATCATTTTGGAGGGGCAGACACAGCCAAATCCATACCCCTCCACCAACCAATTCCCAAACCAATGCCTAACCGCAACCTTACAAGTTGTGATGATTTGCTGCGCAATAGGCAAAACCAAATGGCACCAGCTAATCAGCCAAATGGACAAAATTCCTACCGGGCCCCTGCCCCAAAGCAGACGACCCCATGACAGGCATAGCAAGGTCAAGCAAACAGCCTAACATTAGGGAAGGGATGGCAGGTGATCCGAAGCACGCAGCGAAAAGAGGAAGTTTGTCGCTGCGTGCAATGTCTTTAACAAATAGGGCTGTCAATCAATAAATGGCAACATATAAATTTCCCCAGTAACAGCCCGCCCCTGCTTAAAAGAATGGCCAAACCTTTTGCCTAGCAACAGTGAGGTGTCTCGTCAGCCCCGACCGCAACACGTGCTCTCCATGAGGGAGAACACGCTTTGCAGTAACAGGGGACCACTCCCCTCCCACTATTATATGTTCTATTCCCCTGACAGGCTGTGCACATGCAGCCGGAGACTGCTCCTGCTCGGCAACGTCCTCTGCTCATCCGTTTTCATTCCTCTCCTGGTTCTGGGAGACACTGATGCAGGACAGCGTGGGGAAAACTCCTGGCCCTTCACCTGCCTGACCTGCCTCTTCCTCCTCTTCTTCTGATCCATCCCAAACTCCACCCTCCATCTCTGACGCTTCCCCTGTTTCTGACTCTTGCCTCCTGGCCGGTATGGTTACCCACAAATCACTGTCTCCCTCTCCCGAGTCAGGGCATACCTGTCAGTGTCCTGCCAATCCCTGATGCATAAAGTTTAATTACAACAGTATTTCATTATGCTTCTACCAGAATCAGCCATTCCTTCCCTTTCTCTTTATAGGTTCTGTAAAGACCCAAAAAAGAAAACAAACAAGCACACACAACTGTTTGTGTTACTGTCTTATTCTTCCTACTGAGTTTGTAACTGCTGCTCACAGTCAAAACTACATATGGGCAGATTTACCTAGTTTTCTACTGCTACAGATACTGTGTAGAAAATGTTGATGGACAGCCAGTACTAAATGATGTTCATAACTTTCCTTGCCCTAGCACCCCACTATGCAATTTTTCCAATTTAACATGGAAAAATTAATCCTGGAACTGATATATGCACGGTTTGCTCCAATAGTCATTTACTACCATTGGACCCAATCCCCCTCCTGACTTACTGATCTGCAGTAAGTGATGGGCAGTGCATGGTTCCTCAAGGGATCGCTGATGAAAACCAAAGTACAAAGTGAGATGAGCACACAAGTGTGTTAGGCTTCCTTTCTGTGCTTGTGTGCATTGCTAAGGTAGTGGGAGGAAAAAAAAAAACAAGAATGATTTGAAGGAATTAAAGCAATATGTATACTTAAAGCAATCTCCACATCATCCAGAAATCAAATTTCACTCCTCAAACAATTTCACGTAATTTGGGAACCCAAAATTGGGAGAGAAACTGAGACAGGGAGAATTTTGCAAGTAAAACTGATCCATGGTGAAATAAATTGCACAAGCAGATGATCTGCAATTCACAGCATACAATTAGAGACTCCTGATGTAATTAGAAGGGATTTATTCTCCAACATATATCTGTGCTAGTTTGAATAATATATCTCCTGATCTGTGAATTCCAACTGATGTCATCAGTAACACTTGGTACAAAAAGGAATGAATTTTCACATCTAATCTTTAAGTGTTACACCTGAGATTCACCTGCACGGGCTGCCAGATAGCAGCCTTATTCACATTGTGTCACTGAAGAACTGCAAACACTGAAACAATGTCTCAGGTGGTTATTTTTGCTGTATGTCATCTGACACATCTTCAGCTTCGCCAGGCACAATCGTGAACCAACATCCTCTCTCCTGACGTGGCCCCTGGCATACCTCAGAGCAGGCCTAGGGCTGTTCTAAATTAAACTGGCTACAGTAGTCCCATGTGGACCAGACAAGATGGCGACACTGCTCTTCTCTGAAAGTCCTTGAGTTCTGCTTAGCCATTGTGCTTAGCCATTGTTTCTTTTCTTTCTTCGCTTTCATTTTATGGAAACAAGGAATGAAGAAAGGATGAGGGAAGGAGTTAAAAGTACTGGTAGAGGTGTTAAACAGGGCAAACAACATAAAGGGGGCTATAGGGATAGTGAAGATAGCTGGGAATCTGCCAGACTGTGCAGCCCCACTCCAGCCAACATTGGTTGGACTGCTCTGATATCATAAAATGTTAGAGAAACCAAAAACAACAACAATATGGTGCTGTTTAGAAGCAACTAGTAAGTAAAACAAATAAACTTAGCAAGCGACCTGAGGTGGCAACTCTATTTTGACGATTTTTCATGGTCTTCTCCCGATATTTAATCCCTGGATATTCATCTGAAAATTAGAGTGCTGTAGATTTCAACATTGACAAGAACACACATCTGGGGCTATGTGACAAGCACAGCATAGGAAAAGCCTTTAGAACAGCGGCACCTACTGTGGTTTGTGTTGTGACGTGGGGTTTGTGATTTCAGCTCTCTTGACATAATATGCTGGAGACAGCTCTCTAGTAACACTTCTTTATTTAAGCAACAAGACTAAAACCTGAGGAGGGGAGAGCTACATTTATAGGGACAGGGAACTAGCTAGAAGGGATACATTTTGGAGGGAACAATATCAGGCAATCACAGTCCTGCCTTTTGGAGGCAACCAATAAGACAGAGGATCCAAATATAGCAGCTTAAATGAACCAATAGTAGCTGTACCCTCTGGAACCAAAAGGCAGTTACTTTACCCTAATGCAATTACAGACAATAATAATACAGATATAAAATCCTTTGACTCAATACACAACACCCCTCCCCCCCTAGTGAGCACAGCAGATGTAATCTCTCAGGTACTGTGGGGTCCTACAACTTCTACTTGATCTCCTGACAACAGGTGTTGCCGGTTCTGGATTGGGTGTCACCTGTGGTAGGGGGGCTGCTATAGGGGTTTCGTCAGGAACAGATGGAGTCCCAGACATCTATGGGTCCCCTACCTGTACCTCGTCATCCTGAGGACTAGCAGACCCTGGTTCATTTGCTGAAGCCCCTGGTGACTGCACCTCTGGGCCATTTTCACCCTGGTCTTGCAGCTCTGCGTCGTTAGCTAGGGATGAATTATCAGACCCCTCCCCGCTGAGTGCCCGGCGCCTCAGCTGATCTATATGTCTCTTCCAAACTTGCCCATTTTCCAAGGTCACATAATAGGACACAGGTCCACTAGCCTGGGTGACCACACCAGCCACCCACCGCGAACCTCGTGAATACTTCCTCACCCAGACCAGATCTTCAGGGGCGAAATAACTTGTTGTGTCAGTCTCAGCCTGGGGGTTTGCTCTTGAATTACGGTTTGGCATTTTATCTGGGTGGACATAATCCAGCACCGTTACCAGTCTTCTACCCAAGAGCAGCTCAGCTGGCGATTTGCCCGTCGCAGTACACGGCGTCGCATGCTGCAAAAATAACATTCGCGCGATGCGAGCTGACCAGTTACCCTCCATTAAGCGCGCAATGGATTCTTTGGCTGTTCTTACCATGCGCTCCGCCTGCCCATTGGAGGATGGGTGAAAGGGCGCGGATGTGACCCCTCTTATGAAGTTATCAGCCAAGAATGCCCTGAATTCTTGGGATACAAAAGCTGCCCCATTATCTGATACAATGGTCTCAGGTAACCCGTGGGTTGCAAACAGCTGCCTCAACACCTTGATTACAGCAGCTGATGCCATGCTAGGGACCATTGCCACTTCTAACCATTTGGAATATGCATCGACGATAACCAAAAAGACCTTTCCCTGGAATGGCCCAGCAAAATCTAAGTGCAGCCGGCTCCAGGGAGCTTTGGACTGCTCCCACCAGTGAACTGGTGCTCTGGCCACTTCTGGCCGCACCTCTTGGCATGCCTTGCATGTTCGTACCCACTGTTCTATGTTCTGGTCCATTCCAGGCCACCACACATAACATCGGGCTAGCGACTTCATCCTGACCATTCCCGGGTGTCCCATGTGAAGCGTCTCAAGAACCCTGTTTCTCAGTGGTGCTGGGATGATCACCCTATCTCCCCACAGGAGACAACCCTTATGCATGGATAACTCGTGCTGCCTTGTCGCATAAGGCCTGAATTTGTCTTCATGCGGACCACCTGGCCACCCCCTCCCCACCCAAGTGAGCACACGGGAGAGAACAGCATCTTTCCTCGTTTTCTCAGCAATATCAGTAGCCATTACAGGAGCCCCCGGAAGTGTTTCCAGCATCATGTGCTCCGCTGGAGCAGGATCCTCATTGCTCCCACCAGGAAGGGGCAATCGACTCAGCGCATCAGCGTGGCACAACCGTTTTCCCGGCACATGGGTCAAGGTGTACTGGAACCCGTTCAGGAATATAGACCAACGCAACATTCTGGGGGAGAGAATTTGTGGCGTTTGCTTGTTCAGGTTGAACAACCCCAACAGTGGTTTGTGGTCCATTTCAATGGAGAAATGACGACCGTACACATAATCATGGAACTTTTTGATTCCTGCCACAATTGCAAGCGCCTCTTTGTCAATTTGAGCATAGTTGCGCTCTGTGGGCGACAACGTACGGGAATAGAAAGAGATGGGCTTTTCCGACCCATCCGGTTCCCTGTGACTCAGCACCGCCCCCAGGCCGTATTGAGAGGCATCACATGCCAGGACCAGCGGCTTCGATTCATCATAATGAGCCAGGACGCTCTTGCTACTCAGCATTCCTCGCAAGGAGTCAAAAGCCTTCTGCTGCTCCTGCCCCCATCGCCACACATTCTTTTTCTGCAACAGTCTATGTAATGGTTCAGCTACCGAAGCTTTCTGGGGTAAGAACGAATGATAAAAGTTAATAAGCCCCAGGAATGACTGCAACTCCGTCTTGTTCTGTGGTCGTGGTACCTCGATGATGGCCTTAACCTTAGCATCTGTGGGGTGGATGCCTGATGCATCAATTTTAAACCCCAAGAATTCCACAGTTGGCACCCCAAAACTGCATTTTTCCTTTTTTAGTTGCAACCCCGCCTCCTTGAACTTGAGCAACACTGCACGGACACGCGCAACCAGTTCCTGTGGGTCTTTTCCAGCAATCAAAACGTCATCAAAAAATGGCAAGACCCCCGGCAGACCTCTTAACAGGCGTTCCATGAGCCCTTGAAAAATCCCTGGGGCCACACAAACTCCAAATTGTAATCTGTTAACTCTGAACGCCCCTTTATGCATGACAATAGTCTGTGCTTCCGCTGATTGTGGGGTTACTGGCAGCTGTTGGTAAGCTTGTGCCAGGTCAATTTTGGCGATCACCTTGCCCCCAGCCAGTTTAGCCAACAGATGTGATACGACTGGAATGGGGTATGAGTTTCCCCTGAGTGCCTTATTGAGAGTACATTTGTAATCAGCACAGATCCTGACTTCCCCATTTGCTTTAAGGGGCGTGACGATTGGAGTCTCCCACTTAGCGGAGTCCACGGGTGAGAGAACTCCCTGCTTGACCAATTTATCCAGCTCTGCTTCGATCTTGGGTTGCAGTGGAAATGGCACTCGCCTTGGTTTGAGTCGGATTGGGGCCACCCCAGGGTCCAATTCGAAGTCAACTGGGGGCCCTTTATAACAACCCAGTTTTCCATTAAAGAGACCAGCAAATTCTTTGCATAATGCCTCGCTCATCTCAGGGCAGGTTTGGATTGAATTAAGCCCTGATATACTCAGTCCCAGGGCGGGGAACCAGTCAGTGCCCAGGAGACTGGGGCGACTGCCCTTCGCAATCACCAGTTTCAGTACCGCCTGTTTGTCCCAGAACTGTACTCTCACGGCACACATTCCCATGACATGGATGCGGCCCGCTGAGTATGACTGCAAAGTTGCTGGGAAGGGCTCCAGAGGGGGCAACTTACCCCTGGGGAAGAATGTCCTCGCGGTCTGGTCCGGCACGATAGTGAATCCAGATCCGGAGTCCACCTCCATGTCGCACAGCTGACCCTCAATCTTCACCTTGACATGTGCCTTGCCTTGCGCTGGAAACTGTACGACCCTCCCGTTGATCTCCGTTACGTAGTGGCAGTCCTTTAGAACATGGTTTGCTGTGGGCGATCTGCGATGCTCCAGTCTAGGTGCTCCTGTCGCTCCCAACGCCGCTGATCTACAGACCCTGGCGATGTGACCTGTCTTTCCACACGTCCGGCACATAGCATCCCGGAAACGACAACTCTTCCGCTCATGGTTTCTGCCACAACCAGGGCACCTGCCTCGGTGATCTTTGTGCACTGTGCAGGCCTGATGCACTGACTCGACCCCACGGACTGGGCTCTGGCTCGGAGTAGCCTCTAGCTCGTCCATGGCATGCACAACTTCTATCTGTGGCTTAGGGGCCCTGTGACTGGCATCAAGCTCCTCTCTTTCATAATTCTCCATGGCGGTGGCCTCCTTCAAGGCTGAAGCAAGGGTAACCTCTTCTTTAGCCACGATGCGTCTTCTGGCTTTCTTGCTGCTCAGACCACCGACAAACCGATCCAGGAGTGTCTCTTCCAGATCTTGGAAGTCGCAGTGCTGAGCGAGCTTCCGCAGTTCAGCTAGAAATGCAGATACAGACTCCCCAGCACGCTGCTGCCTCTTATGAAACTCCATCCGCCGGGCCATCTTGGTCTCAGTAGGCGCTAAATGGCTTGTTAGGCAGGCAAGAATATCTTTGAGAGATGTCTCACTTAGCTTCGCTGGGGCAAGCAATGCCTTGGCCAGCTTGAAGGTCTCAGGCCCACAGTAGCTCAGGAATGTGGCCCTTCTTTTGCTGGCATCGGTGATCCCTTGAGCCACTGCGAAGAACTCGAAGCGTTCGACATAGTCTTCCCACGTGTAGGGCTCTGATGGCTGGAAGGGCTCCAATACCCTTGGACTCTCCATTGTCCTGTGGGCAGGGTCGTCTTCTCAGCTGGCCAGTGAGTCTTGTTCTTAGCTACAATCTGGACTCTGAGGCAGGGCTGCGTTTAACCGCTCCTCAGCATTCCGGATCCCACCTTCGTCGCCAGTTGTTGTGACATGGGGTTTGTGATTTCAGCTCTCTTGACATAATATGCTGGAGACAGCTCTCTAGTAACACTTCTTTATTTAAGCAACAAGACTAAAACCTGAGGAGGGGAGAGCTACATTTATAGGGACAGGGAACTAGCTAGAAGGGATACATTTTGGAGGGAACAATATCAGGCAATCACAGTCCTGCCTTTTGGAGGCAACCAATAAGGCAGAGGATCCAAATACAGCAGCTTAAATGAACCAATAGTAGCTGTACCCTCTGGAACCAAAAGGCAGTTACTTTACCCTAATGCAATTACAGACAATAATAATACAGATATAAAATCCTTTGACTCAATACACAACAGTTTGTTCCTGGAATACGAACTCCTTTCAATTTATTGCAAGCAGTGCTTGCAAGTTGGATACTGGACATGTCCGTCCCTTTATATCTCCAGACGCAGTGGGAAAGAAGACAGTGATGGCTATTACTGCCTATTCTCTACTCAGTCATTTTGACTACCCCTGCTGCCTCAACTGCTGTCATGATCTGGAATCCAGGTGTTCCCTGCAGCAGGTATCGGAGGAGGCAGCTGACAGTCCTGAGGAAGGAACAGTCAAGCCTCACAGTCTCTTGTGTTTGAAATCATCTGTGAAATGTTAAGAAAGGTGCATTATGTACTGGTTGTGAAGTGGCAAACCCGATTTAACAGTTGTAGGGCTTTGTGAGTTAAGATGGAGTAGAGATTTTAAGAGACAGGTGGGAAGGGACGCCGTGAATAGGGCAAGGGAGGGGTGAGATGGAAGAGAGACACATCTGTGAAGCTTTCCATCTTCTTGTGTCTTTCTTCAGTCTTTCTCCAGGTTGGTTGCTACGGCGGGTGGGGGTGTGAATCGTCATATCTTGAAGTACACTGAATCTTTTCTTTCCTGTTGGGCTCAAGTTAGGTACCTTCTGAGATGCCACCTGATAAGTTCATGGCTCAGATAAAACTCACTTAGCCCCGCTAGGCTACACCAGCTGTTGCTACAGCATGTAACCTGAACTTAGTGTAATGGCAGAGCTATGAGTGGTGAATATAAAGATAGCACAATGTAGCTGCATTGATTTATATTGCCTCTGAACCTGGGAGAAAAGAGGAATGACAACAGTGTTCTAAAAATCACCTTTAAAATTATTATTTTTTACAAAGCCTATATATAAACCACTCTGGTGAAATGTTTCAACTTATACGTATACCTCATATCTTCTATTCTTTTAAATTCTGTTTTATTCTTTAAAAGGGGAGCAGAAGAAGGAGGGAGAAAAACAAGCTCACAGAATATGTTCAATCATCGTTAAAAAGGGGGGAAATATATTCCTTCAGGCTAAAGAAGAAAATGAGATGTCATTTAGCTGTTTCACTGTTTCTGAATCTGTTGTGGGTGTACTTTTCTCCATGGTAAGATAAGCTCTGTTTGTCTAGCATAGGGTATAATCTTCCAATCTTCTTTTCCCCAAACTAGACAAACATAATTATCACAAATTATATGGTCCAACTGAATGGGAAAGATACATCATTATTAAAAGTCTTTCTCTCACACACCCGTATTGTCTGTGGGCAGCACGGCCAGTGGGATGATGAGAAAAGGAGCTCATAGATCGATCTTTTGTAAGTTACAAGTAACAATAATAGTCCTAAATGCCATGTGCAAGCCCAGGTAATGCCATTTTTAAGAACCACCCTGAGACCTGTGGGCACAGGGCAGGTATATAAATTTCTTAAATAAATTAACAACAACAACAATTTTCTTGACCACAGTGGATTGCAGTAGTGAGGCACTATGTACTGTGTGTGTTCCTGCTGGTGATGGAATTCCACTGAAGAGCTTATCACATGCCCGTTTCCATTTTAAAATTGTCAAGTGGCAAGTATTACACTGGTATATAAACTGCATCCTTATCCGTAACTAGCTAGAACTGGATTAATAGATCTGTTAAACTAGCTAGATCAGGAGCAAGTGCTAGATCTGTGTTGGGTACTAGGGTGGTAGATATATTCATTGCCCTGCATTGGGAACATGTATTTTCTTAGGCAAGTGCCAGAGTCTGGGGATTGAATTCTAATCTCAGGGACCCCACATGGCAATGTCAGCATCTGTGGCCAGATTTTCCCATAGTAATAGCCATATTTCAGTCTCAGTAACTGAACTGGTATCTCAAGATCTGAACAGATATCCACACAAGCTTTAATGAATGAAGGGTATGATATAAAATTATTCTATTCCTGTTATGGTAAATCTTTTTTCCTCCTACAAGCTACACAGAAACATTGACAAACTGTTTTGAGTTTTTGGGTTTATTTTTTCACAGCATGGAAAAGGCATCCAGGTCTTTGTAAAACTGAGGCTTTCAAACTGTTAATGGGAATTATTTGATCATGCGAACAGCATTAGTAAATCTGCTGAGGTGGCTGAAATGTATCAGTTTGACTCTAGTAATTGCTGAGAGATAAACAATTAGTATTCATTCCACCCTATGCCAGCCCTGATCTTTCCCCATGTAGTGAATGAAAGACAATTTGATGCATTATTTACTCAAACGAGTTACACACATTTTAAAACATCCATAATGGTTTGCGATGCAACGTTTCCCTCCTGAAATGCTTAGATGGATTGATATGTCCAGAGTAAGCTGGAAAGATTCACAGTTGGAGAATTTAATGATGTGCCTGTGGAAGACTGGCCTTAAAAAAAAAAAAAAGCCTAAAATGATAAAATATGTGTAGCAAGTTCTATAAGCCTATGCCTTGAAAAACAGACAATTGAATACTTGTCTTCAAAAGGGTACTCCAGCTGTTCAGTATAAAAGACAATTTGTCCCAACGTGATAAAATCTTTAGTTTATATATCTTCACAACTGTCCACTGATCTGATAAAACCGTGACTCCTGTTAACTTGGCAATTCAAGCTATAAAGGAAGCATTTAATTTCACTGCTCTCTGAAAAAGATGTTGTGGTCTAGATATTAAGTGGCCTAAACCTTTTGGCAAGAGGGTATGATTTCAAGCCATTTTCAGAGGCCATGGTTCCTTTCTTGATATCAAGCCCAAAGTCAGGGCCCAATACTAACAAATGGGTAGAGTAACTTATTGTATCAGTTATGTTGGTCTCCTAAGGCTTTCTTGAACCACGGGGGGGGGGGGGAGGGCTAAATTAGATATCACATGGCAGAACAATTTAACACCCCCCATTTTTTAAAAAAATGAAAAGCAGCTGTGGGATGTTAGGAGTGAAGCAAGACAGCAAAATCTTTTTTCCTCCTGCTATTCCCCCGCTCCCCATTTAAAGTTGAATCCAAGGTCTTTTTTCCACCAATGGGAGTCGTCGGGGTGGAGAATCAGCTTCTTTCATGCGGATCTTGGCAGATAGCAAACTGGGTTTCCCCATTCAAAGTATGCTGCTGACCAGGGCTCAGATTTCCTAATCCATTTGTGGTATGAGGTTGGCTACACATTTGCTTACGTTTGTAGAAGAGTGGAGTACAAGCCTGGGTGGCATATATTTGGTGACAGGACTGTGATTAACAGAGCCTTGACTCCAGCTCAATTACAACAATGGTGTCTTTGATGTGTTTTGCCACCATCATGCCAGGAAGACTTGGAAAATGTATTCATGGCTACTCAAAAGCACTATTCGCCACTATCTGAGTCAGCACATTTGAGCTCAGCATTCAGAAACAAAAGAGCTCAAATATTCTCTACCTTGCTTGTGGTGGCAGCCTTCAGACTTGAATAAGCCAATAGGAAAGACATCCAGGCACAAGGTAAACATAAGATCCACAGTTGGGTCATGAAAGGTGTAACACTGAAGGATTGTAAACTCACCTACATTAGTGTCCACACTGGATGGGGAAAGGCTGGGTTTAGTGGCACAGTGAGAGGATTTCGGTCTGTTTGCTTTGCCCATGAAATCCTCTGCAAAGCAGGTTTCTTTCCCTTCATCCAACTTGCTAATATTCTAAATGATCAAGGCACCATCTAGAGTAATAGTCATGCGGCAGCTACGGATCAGAAGTTTAGTCCCTTTGGTCCGGAGTACAGCGGCCTTTGGTGCATCTCTTGGCTGGGAGTGAATAACAATTTCTTCACCTTGAGCTGCTGGAATCAGTTGCCTGAAAAGGTTTAGCCACAAATGTAGAGCAAATGTTTTTGTAGCTAATATAGCACCTGATGATGTTGATGTATATACTATATATGCAAAAAGGTGGGATTGAGTTCATTTGATCTGCCCATCCTATTTAGAATAGGAGAATGGAGGGAGCTGACATGAAAACACAAGGAGGAAGTCTCCAAAATGTAAATTGATGGGTTCCTCTCTCTTTTTTGTCATTGATAAGACTGCATGCCCCCAATGTAACAATGTTCCATCAGGGCCATGAGGAAGGGAGCAAAAATATGAATGGATGGATGGATGGATGGATGGATGGATGGATGGATGGATGGCTCGCTCACTCATTCACTCAGTAGAGCTTCCCACCGCATTTTCACTTGGTGTGAAAAGATCCTGGACAGCTGAATGAAGAACAGCTGGTGATAGTGTTTCCCCATCACCCCTCCTGCTGTAGTCTTCCAAACCAGGCAAAAGAGTAACCCCACATAGATTGCATTGCAGTGATCAAATCTTGAGATTACTAGTGCATGAATTGCTGTGGCCAAACTATCCTTGTCCAAGAACAGCTGTAGTTGGCACACCAGCGCACCTGAGCCTACTGCAACAAGCATGGATCCAGGAGCACCCCCAAACTTGTTCTTTCACAGGGAGTGCAACCCCATCCACAGGCAATCTCCCAGAGATGGAAGCCATCAACCCACAGTGCCTCTAGTCTTCCCAGGGTTCAAGATCAGCTTATTGACCCTCATGCAATCCACCACGGCACCCAGACAACAGTCCAAATCATGTGCAGCCTCTTCTGACTCATATGTTATGGGGAAGTAGAGCTGTGTGTCATGTAGATGTTAAATAGCATCACTATAAACATTGAATAACATTGGGGTCAATGTTATACCCCACAGTGCAAAGATGAAGCTGACACACAGTCTCTCAATGCTGTTCTCGGAATACGGCCCTATTGGGGTCCTCAATAGCCCTCCTATAGAGCCAGTCCATGGGAATATCATGGTCAGTGGTATCCAAAGCTACTGAGCGATGAAGAAGCAGAAGTGGAGTCACAGTTCCGCTGCCCTGCTCTCCATCTAGGCCATCCATCAGGACAGCCAAGATGTCCTGGGATCAATTTCCCCACTAGCTGTTCTGAGAGTCTTAAAGTTTGCTGGTCTTTATTGTTAAAATGTAAGGCTTTTCTGTTTGCCCAGACTTTTGCCTGAGGGGAAGAACAATTCTATGTGTAGATGGTTATGAGGTTGAGTCTCTCAAGATTTGAGTGACTGACATTAACTAATTTTTGTGTAAGTTTAAATAATTTATATAGGTTTGCCTCAAGAAATGGTTGAGTATTCATTCCTTAAAAATAGAATGCACATGAAATACTAATGCAGCTTTTCTCATCTGTAAAACGAGTATCTCGTAATTTGCATGCCACTAAACTTCACTACCTGCACTACTTATTGGAATAGTATGCTATTGGAAAATGTCCACGTTTACTGAATTTTCCAGAGAAAGCATTTCAAACTCCTATTGTTTCCTTAAACTTCCTAACATAACAGCTGCCTACAATTCTTGAGGAATCAACATACTTTCACTTCAAATCTTCTCTGGGGGTTTAAATTAAACTACACTACAAAGGCTGAGTTCACATGAATACATTTTGATAGGTTTACTTTCATTCAGGGAACTTTTTCATTCAATAAACTTTTTCAGACCATCTGTGGCAGATACATACCGATCTTCAGTTCTTTAGAATTGTCTATACGTACCCATTCACATATATACATGTGTGTGTGTGTTAGACATAACATATACTGAGTGGTTAATGTGCATACCAACTGGCAATTGTGCACATTCCCAGACTTCTTGGAGAACGTGCATGCAGTATAGACGAAGAGGGAATTTTGCACATTTGCTGGTCAAAGTGCCTAATCTCTAACTAATCTCTAACTAGACTTGATGAATATGCTTGTTTGACTCTATTTTGTACATTGTCTAGTTACCGTAATATGCATGGTTTATAAGGCACATGTCCTTGTTCTCCATCTTTAGATCAGAAATACTCACTCTGCCCTACCCAGGCTGCTTCTGGCCCACCGTCTAATCTTATGTGGCCCTGCAATATATCCTCTAGGGATCTGCACACACACCATGGCTGCAGTCCAGTGGAGGGGGTTAAGTTTACCTGCCTTGGGTCAACCTGGCGACCATTCCCCACCCTACCCCGAATCTGGTCCCAAAAACATTCAAGGGTGGGGTTGATGTTCAATTATGGTTTTGAATTCCTTATTAATCATATAGTCTGACAGAGATTAGGTGTACCTCCTCCCTGCAAGATTGAACCCCCTTTTCAACAACTGTTATGGGGAGGGCTCAGTCCTGCAGGGTGTGGGCGATATTGGTAAGCAGCTTCCCTTTAGGTTCAGGCAGAATTGACGTTAGTTTTAATGGGCCAACTGGAATTCTAATTTATTTTGTTTATGTATGCTAAACGTATGGGATAGAGGGGGCTGAAAATATGACTCAATAAGTAAAAAGTATCAGCAGCATATCTATATCTCTAATTTTGACATATCATTCTTTTTAAAAGCTGAAATAATTTTACCAAGGTATTACAGGTTTTGATTTGTATCTCTTATACGAACATGACAGCGTGACATTTATTTTTGATCCTTTCATTTCCTGTATATTTTCAGCTACAAGCAACATAATATGCCTATCACTGAATCTCTCTATGGATATATCTGCAAATAATGTTAAGTTTGTATTGGTCCCAATCTTACTTGAACAATGACAGTTGTTATACTTCAAGAAGTCATTTTTCCCCATTAAACCTAACATAATATGAGCCCTTTAGATATGAGAGACTACTGTCTGTGTCTTTTGTTTTTTAAAAAACCTTTGCAGTCATTCTCTACAGGGAGTGATGTTTAACAAGTATTCTATTTATTTGCTACTTGAACTGTATAAATAGATATGCTGACAAGACTCACTGATGGCAAAGAATGACACGTGCGGGAACAAAGCTTCATAAAAAGAATTGTTGGAACAAATTTTTAAGGCCCCTTATGTTCATTCCTCCCCGTTGTATAGCTTGAAGGTAAAATTTAAAAAGATATCATTAGAGGTATCAGTTATTGTGACTTACTAGGTACCATATTTATAAAATAAGAGAAAAGATTACTCTCCTTAGCGAATATTCCCAGGGTGGCCTGCAGAATTGTTTTGAATCTAAATTGTGAAATGCAATTTTAAAATCATAACACCAATTTATTTCTGCTCTGTTCATCTTGAACTGTATTTCTTATTAATATTCTGTTTTTTCCTATACGTTTATCCCTTGACTTTTATGCCTCCACGGGGCTTCTTTTAACAAATATTGATCTAAGCTACAGAATAGTACTGCTCATATCAGTCAATTTCTTTTTCCCCCTGATGTAAAAACACAAATTTTGTGAGATTGTTAATGCTCACCTCACATGCAAAGCTCTTTCTTGTCCTTTCTTGCCTTAAGCTGCCCGTCTCTAAATCCACTCAAAACCATCTCCCACCCATCCATTTACTTAATCTGGAGAAAGGAAGGTAGTTGAGTGTCGAGACCCCAAAGCCACCCCCTCATTGGGAAATAACACACACCAGGACACAGATATTAGGTTTATGTTATTGGGCAAATTTTGGCCACAACTTTATTGAATTACAGACTGTGAGTGGTATTGGCTTAGGCATTGATTGGACCTGACTATATCTGACTCCTGCCTGCTGTGCAGGAAGTCCAGTAAGGGTAAGCCACCGGTAAGAGGAACCCTGTCGATGGGAACCAACTAAAGCTCCCCCTGGTGTTCCCGTCGGGGTCGTGTCAAGGCCCTATCCCCCAGCCAGGCTTCGGACAAGATCAACACCCCTGGATTCCTTTAACGGAATACCCTTAAGCATGGAGGGGCAGGTGATGGCCACACCTCCCCTCCCCCCACAAGGTCAAGCAATGCCTAACCGCAACCCTAACAAAGTTGTGACCATTGCTACGAGGTAAGCGAAAACCAAGTGGCCAGTGCCAATTTGCCAAGTGGAAAAATTCCTACCAGGCCCCTTGGACAACCAGGGGACCAACCAAAGTCCATAGCAAGGCCATTGCCTAACCTGGAAATAAGGAGGGAGGGCCGGTGATTGAGGAAGCGAGCCAAAGAGGAAGTCCTCTGGCTCGCTCCTCGGTTTAACTGTCCCGGCCATGCCCCCCCGGCCAGCGGATTGGTTGGCCGGGCTCTGATGTGGCCGGGATCCCCAAGGCAACGGGGGACAAAGTCCCCTGCCCCCGGTGGGGAGTGGGTGGTCATGCAGTCCACCGCAACTCCTCCCCACTGGGAAGTGGAGCAGATTTATCTCTTCCTCTGGTATCTGGCAGCAGTGGAGGCAAACTTAGAGGTTGGGGGGGGGGTACAAGAGCTAATGGTTTTTAAAAGTGAGGGGTTAGCATTAAAATAAAAATACTGCACTTCTAAATTTATACTCTGAAGCCAATAAAGACCTTCACAATAAGGAACATCATCTCTCACTTTTTGATGGCAGAGAGGATGCCTATAGCAAGGTTTGGGAAAATGTTTGAGATGGTTAATTTGCACTACTGGTACTCAAGGGTCTGGCAGATAGCCTTCCTAGAAAAAAAAATCCCCATAAACAGAAGGTTTCTAGGGGGACTATTTTGCAGAATGGTCTGATTTCATATCATTTATGATTAAAGAGGCATATGGACAGAAGGTTCCTCCAGCCTATGCTAAAGTATAGGCATATGCATGATGGTGGCTTTGCTCTGTCCCAGCTCCTGCCAACCTAGCAGTTCAAAAGCACGCCAGTGCAAGTAGATAAATTGGTACCGCTGTGGTCTGAAGGTAAACGGCATTCCTGTGCACTCTGGCTTCTGTCCCGGTGTTCCATTGCGCCACAAGTGGTTTAGTCCTGCTGGCCACATGACCCGGAAAGCTGTCTGCTGACAAACGCTGGCTCCCTTGACTTGAAAAGCAAGACAGATCTCACCTATGTGTTTTTATTTTATCTTAGGGCTTAGCCATACAGTGGTACCTCGGTTTATGAACTTCTGTTCCGGAAGTCTGTTCTTAAATCAAAACCATTCTTAAACTGAGGCGTGCTTTCCCTAACGAGGCCTCCCACTGCTGGTGCCCTTCCACCATTCAGATTCCGTTCTTAGACCGAGGTAAAGTTCTCAGACCATGGCACTATTTCCAGTTTTGCGGAGTTTGTAAACCAAATTGTTCTTAAACCGGACTGTTCTTAAACCAAGGTACCACTGTACTTACCTTTCCTCAGCTCAGAACAATTTTCATGAGGAAAACCCGGCTTGGGGGGGGGGAGATGCCTGGACACAGAGCATTCATGCTTGGACCTCTGCATTTATTATATTTCTATTTATATTTATATGGTACAGACATGGTAAGAAGCATGGGAATTAAGATTAATATTTTTGTTTGATCCACCTCAAATTAAACATATTGGTAATTACTGCAGTAAGCTGGAAAGCAAATAGGGAAAGCAAACTGGGTCAAAGTATAAACATCTTGGATGAAGGAATTGAGAGGAGGCTCATCAAATTTGCTAACAAATCAGTAGGGACAAATGTAATGTTCTGCACTTAGGCAAGAAGAACCAGATGCACAGATGCAAGATGGGGGGATACATGGCTTACCAGCAGTACAAATGAAAAGGATCTACGGGTCTTAGTGGACCACAAGCTTACTAGGAATAGTTGAAGGAGTTGGATACGTTTAACCTGGAAAAGAGAAGAATGAGAGGAGATATAATAGCCATCTTCACATGGAACAGGAGCAAGTTTTTTCATGCTCTGGAGGATAGGGCCCAAACCAATGGCTTCAAGTTACAAGAAACATCAACATCCTTCAGGATGTTGTGGACTCTCCTTCCTTGGAGAGGATGCTTTAGTGGAGATTCCTGCATTGTCGGGGGTTGCGTGGCAAGTACCCTCCCCCTTGTGAAATGAAGACACAGGACACATTATTTTAGGTTTATGGGCGAAAAAGGCCACAACTTTATTGATTACAGGAATTGAAAGGTATTGGCCTTAGGCATTGGTTCCTATCGACTACCTGGCATGGAGACTGGGAGGGGTTAACCACCAGCCGGGGAAGTCCTGCTGAAGTACACCAACTAGGATCTCCCATGTGTCACCGCTCGGGGGCGTGCCTTAGGCCCACACCTCCATAGGCTTAGGAAAGGGCAACGGCCCCTGGAGTCCTCTACCAGACTACCCTTTTCTTTTGGGGGAAGGTGATGGCGCTTCCTTCCCCCCTTCATTTGCATAACAATTACCCCTGCCAATGCCTAACAGTGATTTTAGCTCTTTTTGCTGCAGCAAGGCGAGGGCAAGGGAAATGCGACGATCCTAAAAGAAATAAAATCCTGCAAGCGATTCCGGCTCAGCCAAAGCTCGACGATCCGCAAAAACCCAGGCAGAGCAGCTAAACTGGAGCAGCTGGAACGGGGAAGAGAGGGCGGTCCCCGGGCACGCCGGCCTTAAATGTGCTAGGCCACACCTCCCCGGCCCGCTGATTGGCTGGCCGGGTCAGTGACGTGCCTGAGGATTGCCGTGCTCTCGCGGGGGCGGGGGTGGGCCCGCAACCCCACTTCCTCTCGAGCTCGGAAGTGGCTTTGGACTAGATGGCCCTTGGGGTCCCTTCTAACTCTACAATTCTATGATTCTAAGAGATGCAAAGAAAGAGAGATGGAAACCTTTACATATAAATATATGTTAGTTACGAAGGCTGATAAGCATTCCATATGCATGTTGTTGTTGTTGTTTAGTCGTTTAATCGTGTCCGACTCTTCGTGACCCCATGGACCAGAGCACACCAGGCACTCCTGTCTTCCACTGCCTCCCGCAGTTTGGTCAGACTCATGTTTGACCATATGCATAGTTACTTGTAATAACCTTTGTTATAGAGATGGAATGCAATTTAACTAAAAAAAAAAACCCTGTGAAATGTAAAATTGAACAGAGAAATTGTGACCGCTCCTAGAACCAGTATTGGACTTGAACCTGAGAGACCAGGGTTCATATCACCACTCAGCCATGAAACTCAATGGACCTTGGGCCAGTCACTGTTTCCCAGCCTAACCAACCTCATAGGGTTCTTGTGAGGATAAATATAGGGAGGAGGAGAACCATGTACACCACTTTGGAAGAAAAGGTGGCATATAAAGGGGATCCGAGTGGTGCTGTGGTCTAAGCCACTGAGCCTCTTGAGCTTGCCAATCAGAAGCTCAGCGGTTTGATTCCCCATGATGGGGTGAGCTCCCATTGCTCTGTCCCAGCTCCTGCCAACCCAGCAGTTCAAAAGCACACCAGCACAAGTAGATAAATAGGTACTACTGCGGCAGGAAGGTAAACGGCATTTCCATCCGCTCTGGTTTCCGTCACGGTGTCCCGTTGTGCCAGAAGTGCTTTAGTCCTGCTGGCCACATGACCCTGAAAGCTGTCTGTGGACAAATGCTGGTTCCCTCGATCTGAAAGCGAGATGAGCACCACAACCCCATAACCCCTTTGACTCTACTTAACTATCCAGGGGTCCTTTACCATATATATATATATATATATATATATATATATGAAATAAAAGTAGATCATCCTGGGACTGGAAGGGAGAAATTGAGTCCCCACTGCAGGCCAAATTATGTCAGTGGTGTTTTAGTTTCCGAAGTAACTCAGCTATTGACTGTTTTCATTTATTTATTTATTTGCTTTAAGAAATAGTTTGTAGAAATAAGCTTGGGGGAAATTAATTGATGTGATCTCAAAAATAAAAGCATCCATGGGAGAATAGAAGATACTTCACCTTAACGTGCGACCTAGAAATGCAGCTGGCATTACTGGTGCAAGCACGGCAGTATATGTATCACTGCTAGCCTCAGTGTATCTGGTGGCATCTTTTGTGAATAAAGTATCTTGTCAGGAATGGAAATATTTACAACTGCTACCAAGGGTGAGAAAACCCACCCCCACCCAAAAACAGAACAATTGGCTGCAAAAATCTGGTAACATCAGATGGTACTTTAGGATGGAAAAAATAAAAATATAACAGTTCCTTCCCTTGTCATATCTTTCTCTGCTCCCTGCTTACAGCTCCCTGCTTAAAGTGTGCAAGTGTTCCTTTAAAAAAAAAAGTACAGCAAATTTAGTAATGTTATTTCATGACCGAATTTGGCAATATTTGATTAGTGCCATCTAGTGTACATGCATACAAAATCAAAGACAAGACAAAGAGAGAGAGAAAACAATACATTCTCTATCTTAATTCCATGCATCTGAATGACAAGGACGTGGTATTTTCAAACATACTAACTAGATACCCTTTCTGACACTGAACACTCAGCAAATGTTCCTTTCTTGGCTAAACATTTTTATTTTATCTGGATCTTTCATAATATTGTTATAGAATAGCTTGGGAAACTTACACTTTCTTTGAAATTTCAGAGATAACTCTATTGTGCTCCTCAGAGAGCAGTGTGAGATAAATAGCTTTGTCATACACATCTGCTAGTGTACCTTAATAATCTCAGACATGCCATCATTCAAACTTGGTGAGGAAGAAAAAGGATGTTTCCAGAAGCACCTTGGTGATCCTTTGGGTAAAGCTAAAGAGCCTTGCATATAGAGCTGATAAGACACTTTCTTCCCGAAACTACAAAGGAGAATTCCAGGCCAGGGTATTTAGGTAATATAAACTGCGAAAATGAAGCTAATTTTTGATAAAGTTGCTTTTGACATTGGGTGGCTTAGCAGCAGATAGAGATGTAGGGAACAGTTTCTCTACACCTGATAAATAAGTAGTTGCTCTGTTTGCTTTCTCTCTGTAACAGAATAAGCACTATGCTGGCCTTGAGGGTGGTTGTTTTTTTGTGGGTTTTTTCTTGTTTAATCCTAGTCAGCTGCAAGCAAGTCACATAAATGACAGTGATGATTGGCCACCTGGCACATAATTACAACAAGGGCATTTGTACTGGAACACAGGTTGTGTGTATTTTAAGATAAATTAAAGGAGATAGGTAGGAAACATTTGACTATCCTGATGATGCTAAACTACAATTCCCATCAGTGCTAGTAAGCATGGTCATTGGCCAGGGATGATGGGAGTTGTAGTTCAGCAAACACTTAGCAGGCCAAAAGTTATCTAAACCACATAATAGTCAATCATTTAGATCCATAATATTATCTGCACAGAGCATAAATGTTTTGTGCATCCATGTCTAATTTTGCCCCATTATAAAATTTATTTATTGGTGTGTGTTTTTCTTTTTGTAAATCTACCAAAGAATAAAATAAAACAAAACTGGGGTTAAGGAGGTTTCTCAGGATGGGAGAAGATGTGTCTGTTGCATCTTGTGGTGTGGTCGTGGTGGAAATGCTCTGCAGAGGAACAGACAAAGAAATGGGGATGTCAAGGAGGGTCAATTGCAGGGGAGAGAGAAATGTCTCTATTTTCATCTGAGGAATGTTGGAGGGTGTGCAGAATGAGGATATGATGAGGCCAGCAGAGGTTGAAAGGGCTGATTGGAGCAACACCTCCCCCTGTTCCAAGCCACCCTTCCCAACAAAGAGGGTTTAGATTACACCCTAGATCTGGATTCAGTCCTATGACTGGGAAGCTGTCATATGGTTTTATCAAGACATGGCACATACTAGAAATTGACATAAGTTTCATTGGACTGCAGTGCTGGTTTAGGTCTACCTATCTGTAGATTCATGAATTCATTGTGCTAGAAGGCAATTATTGGTATTCAGGCAAGTGAGACTGGTCAGTCTGAATATATGTTTCTACTAGAAGCACCGCCAATGATTTACTTACTTAGGAAGTGGGTAATCAATGAGACAGCAGGATCAAACTATCAGGCATTTAGAATTGAATAGGGGCACTTATTTGTGCAATCCATCTACTCTGCTACCTTCTGACGCATTTGTTTTTTGTCTCCAATGTCCGGCCTATTTATTTGAGTCACAGTTTGTTCTCTTTATTTTCCATATTTAGTTGCCAGATGCAGTTATTGCTAAGGCTTACCAAAGAATGGAAATTGCAATAATAATAAAAAAATCATGTGCCTTCTTTAACACCTCTTGTTTTAATGTTCCAACAATTTTGTTGTCAAGCTCTAAAAATATTTACTGAGCGTGGTCTGATGACCAATTTCAGAAGATGACATGAGTTTACACAGAGGGGTGCACTTCAGAATTTTAGGGATGCTTGAGGAATTCAGTCTTAGAAGATATGCACTGACATGATCTGTTCCTACCAGACTAAATTGCAAATGAGAACTTTAGCATTGTTTGGAGGTTCATATGCTGTTCTCAGCTCAAAAGAAAAGCATATTTAGGAATGCACATTTTATATGAAATATATTAACAAATAACATGTAAATGCATGTTTCCTAGCAAGGATGTTTTCCCCCTCCCAAGTCACAGTTTAATGCAGAAATGGGGCAGAATGGACTTCTAGGTAAAGGAATGTAAAAATGACATAAACTGAAAAGAGACTAGTTCAACCACCCCTATTAAATTTTAATTCCTTACCTCTGAAAATAGAGGAGCTAAAAGAACTTTTTACAGACTCACTACCCATTTCCAATAAATGGAATATACAATGCATTATCCATAATTACATTCTTTAATTCACACCAGTTAAGTATTGTAACGTCCTGATAAAATTCACTATTTTAAGCAGTTGCAGGGTAGAAAGAAAACCATTCACTTCTGGCAATTTTTAAGCAACATCAGTGGATCATATATTGAGCACCGTTACTTATCATTATAGCTGGTAACTCAGCCTAAAATGAGTCATCTTTAATTGGGATCATCATTTAATTAGATCTTTATTTTCAGTGTGTAGTGACAATTAAGAAAATGCCATTGTGCATATGAAATGGAATTAAAGTTGAATTGGTGAGATGCCCAAACCGAATAAAATCATGCAATACTAGATTAATGAGTCATTTAAAATGCCTGGGGAAAATTGGTTTAGCAACTGAGCTAAATGTTAAATCATGTAACACCATAAAATAATAGAAGAATGTCATTTATTTATTGTACAAGGAGACTTTTAGGGGGGTACAATCTTAACCATTACTTGCTTAAAATAATGGGAACCAAACGGTTTACAAATTACAGGATATGAAATATCCAAGGCCAGAATAAACAAAACCATATGTCGTTCAATGAAGCAATTAGCGGGTTCTTCAAAAGATCAGTAGTTCCTCAATCCAGAGATCGTAAAAGGTCTGCTGAGATAAAGAGATCTGAACCATGTATTGTGGTATATGAATAATAATAATAATAATAAAACAAATTCCTTCCAGTAGCACCTTAAAGACCAACTAAGTCAGTTCTTGGTATGAGCTTTCGTGTGCATGCACACTTCTTCAGATGCATGCACACGAAAGCTCATACCAAGAACTGACTTAGTTGGTCTTTAAGGTGCTACTGGAAGGAATTTGTTTTGTTTTGACTATGGCAGACCAACACGGCTACCTATCTGTAATAATAATAATAATAATAATAATAATAATAATAATAATAATTTATTATTTATACCCCGCCCATCTGGCTGGGCCTCCCCAGCCACTCTGGGCGGCTTACATAAAAACCATATGAAGGTCTGGTCTGCCACCCTCAGTGCTGGCCTCAGTACTGGCCAATGAAGCGCACTTGTGGCCTGTTCAGCTGGATGAGGCAGACTATGTGACACACTGTATCACTATGCATGCCTGGTGCATGGTACAGCAGGTGAGCCACCCTACTTTAGGGTTGGGTGGCTACTTCCTGCTCTCTTTCTCTCCTTGCAATAGCACCCTCCCTCGCTGTGGTTGGTCGCTTTGGGACCTAAGTAGGAATTTTTGGCCAACCCACCTTGTTTGCAGGTTGATTTTCTTTCACCTATTCCATACTGAAAACAAAACAAATTCCTTCCAGTAGCACCTTAAAGACCAACTAAGTCAGTTCTTGGTATGAGCTTTCATGTGCATGCACACTTCTTCAGATAAGTGTGCATGCACACTTCTTCCATACTGAATAGCTGAGTATGAACAGTAGATGGTCTGCTGTGCTGTTGACTTGAGTTATCTGGTCTTCAATTCAGTTGCTTTTGGTGGTAAGGTCCAGGAAGGAAAACAGTTGTGTTTCAGCCCGTTGACCCTCCCACTGACCCTCCCTGTGCCCACCCCCCCGAACATCAGGAGGCTTGGAAACCAACAATAACACAGCATGGAAGGTATTACTAGGGAGTGAAAGAAGATGGCCCTCTGTGGTGTAGTAGTTAAGAGCGGTGGACTCGTAATCTGGGGAACCGGGGTCGCGTCTCCGCTCCTCCACATGCAGCTGCTGGGTGACCTTGAGCTAGTCACACTTCTCTGTAGTCTCTCAGCCCCACTCACCTCACAGAGTGTTTGTTGTGGGGGAGGAAGGGAAAAGAGAATGTTAGCCGCTTTGAGACTCCTTCGGGTAGTGATAAAGCAGGATATGAAATCCAAACTCTTCTTCCAAATCCATAGCTTCAGGAAGCTTGAGTCCATGACCCCCTTTTTCTCGATGCAGCCTCCTCCTGCCAGCCCCACATGGAGTTCTGCCTAATTTCCTCTTCCTTGTTCCTAGAACACCCTGCCCAAAACCTCTGTGTAAAACAGGCATAGGCAAACTCGGCCCTCCAGATGTTTTGGGACTACAACTCCCATGAGGACAGGACTAATGGGACCAGTGGTCAGGGATGATGGGAATTGTAATCCCCAAACATCTGGAGGGCCGAGTTTGCCTATGCCTGATGTAAGCTGACAGAGCTGAGGCCAAATCACTAAGAGAGGTACACATCACTAAGAACCAAATAAATGAATAGTTACATTTAGCATGCCTGGTTTTTATCTTCTAATTAACAGCCATGGTTGCTCAGACCCTGCTGTCTCCTTCCTATGCTTCCGACGAAAATGGCTGCTCAAAGGTGCTGCTAGCCCCAGGGGAAATAGCAGCTTGGGGAGGGGGGCAATTATCTGAGAGACAAAAACAACTGAAACTGCAGGGGCAAAATGGTACTGCAAGTGCACTTATGTGGAGGGGCGATTCCATGCCTTGCGCCAGGTTTAGACCACTGCCAGAGGCTAATCAATGGTTCATGGAGAAAACAAAATACTGGAGCCATGTTTTTTATATTTTGATCCCACTGTCCAGATAAATGCCATGTCCCAAAGTCGCTCAAAATGATTGCAATTCAAAACGCATGTGTCACCAACAGAAAGTGTATGTAAATGAAACTAATCAGGCTTAAAAGGACAGCATGTTGTGCTGGCAGCCTCCACCTCGGTAACCAGTATGATATTTTGTCTTGTAGATAGCTTTTGCGATAGGCTAATGGCAAGGCCATCATCACCCACTGCCCCTCTTTCCGGCAGATACACAAGCTCAGGCTGTCAGCTCACCTTAATTATCTGAGCTCTGATTAAGCCCCAGCATCCAAGAATGTAGAGGGGCAAATCTCTCACCTAGGGATCTGGGGGTTCCCCCCACTTAGCCATAACAGTATAATTATACTTATCTAACCTCATTTCTCATGCAATTCCTGATGAGTACTGATACACAAAAGGCCACATCTGGACATTGGCCTTCCACTTGAAGTGCAATTTCCCACCAGGAGGCATTATTTCAAATGCATGGTCTTTTCTCTCTCTCTCTCTCTCTCTCTCTCTCTCTCTCTCTCTCTCTCTCTTTTTTGGCGTGGGTGTATATGGAATGTGACCTCCAAGCTGAAAACAGGGCTGTCTGTCATGTTGGCATATTGTTTGCAACAACAGTTCATAAATAATATTTTAGTCATGGAGTGTCTGTAAAAACTAGGACTGATATAAGCTTAACTGAAGCAGCTATAAAACTTCTTAACTCCCTGTCACATGAAAGTCTGATTGTTCTTTAGTACAGGGCTGGTAAAACTTTACAGCTTTCCAAAGTTTTAGCAGCAATGAATTCATACTTCTCACTAGCATTTTGTTTTGACACCTTTTCCATCACATTCGGCATCTGATGAATAATATGAAAATGGACTTGGAAAGGGAGGGGGGAGAAGCTGTCTGCTGCATTCACAGCTGGTGCTATGGTGCTGTTGTGCCTGTCATCACCTGCCTACACTTAGTTAATAAGCATCTGTTCCTTTCCCTCCCTTTCCCCCCCTTGTCTTGTACTTACAAAAGGTACGCGGTAAAATTGCTCTGTTCCATTGTTCCACATTTCTGGCAAGATGCTTCATTCTCCATCCCAAATATCAATTCCGAGATAAGTTGAAGACCAAAAAAACCCCCACCTTCATTCAAAAACAAAGAAACCTCAAACTGTCTAGCGTTATATAATAACTGGATGTTTTCATCTTACAACAGTTTTCTTCTTTGGATAGGTTACTGGCAGGTCAGTTTTAAAAAGCTGGATTTTCTTTTCACTTGGGAAATGCTTCTATCATAAATATTGTGATACGTTCTCAAAATATTTATTTAGGTAAAAGGTAAAGGTATAGGACCCCTGGACACTTAAGTCCAGTCAAAGGCGACTATGGGGTTGCGGCGCTCATCTTGTTTTCAGGCCAAGGGAGCCGGCATTTATCCACAGACAGCTTTCCGGGTCATGTGGCCAGCATGACTAAACCACTTCTGGTGCAACGGAACACTGTGACAGAAGCCAGAGCGCACGGAAACGCCGTTTACCTTCCTGTCACAGTGGTACCTATTTATCTACTTGCACTGGTGTGCTTTTGAACTGCTAGGTTGGCAGGAGCTGGGACAGAACAAAGGGCTCTCATTCCATTGCGGGGATTCGAACTGCCAACCTTCTGATCAGCAAGTCCAAGCGGTTCAGTGGTTTAGACCACAGTGCCACTCGTGTGCAGATTAACACACACCTCTTATATATCTGTTTCCATTTCTAGCCCACCTGTTTATTGGACATTCATCCTGATTTGTTTGCAGAGGGGTTAGATGATTCATCATACAAGTGTTATCCTGCACTGCCCAGTGGATTTTCTCATCACTTTGCTTATTGCAAAAAGTCTGATTTTTGATGGGAAGTAGGTTTGTTCTCCGAGAGCTATAAATCAACCCTGATTGTACAAGCTGAATTTTCTGGTATGTAATTGAATCCCGAAAACAGCAATGATCTGGAAGCCCCCTTAGTATCATAAGTTGTGCTGCTCTCTCTCGACACCTTCATACCATAATGCCATTATTAAAATGTTACTCTTGGTATATTAAAAAGAAAACTATTTTTGCCTAGTGCCCTCACCCCCTTCTTTAGAATTCGGGGGTGATTTATGGGCACAGCAGGCAAGGGCAGTGTTCCCCATTCCCTTGGGGCAACAAGGAAGGCTGCCTACTCCCATAACAGCCTCTTAATTACCCCGTGTGGTCTGGAGAGATGGTATTGTCGGCCATCTTCCAATGCGCCCCTAGTGGCCCCCCATCATAAAGTGTGATCTCAGTTGTGCATTGGCACAGGAAAGTTGGTTACAGCCCTGCATGATGTTTGAAGTCCCTGAGAATGATGCCAATGATACTTCAGGTGGTTGGCCCTTGAGGCAAAGATCCCATAAGGAATTGGGCCACCGAGCCAAAAAGGTTCTCCACCTGGTTCTCCAAGTCTTCTGTTGGCATATAATTTGAGTTCGTCATCTTTTTTTGCTGGATTTTTTTTTTTTTAAATGGAAGGAATATTTTTAAATGGAAGGATTCTGCATCAGTACTTGTTAGGCATAGGGAAGGTAAGATGAAAGACAGCTACAGACAGCCACAATTTCAATGATCCACTCTAAACAACTTCATTCAGAAGCAGAAATAAAATGGATGAACAAATAAAAAAGACAGAAAACATTTCTAGTATGATAATGTAAAACATAAAGAGTATGTTATTTTTAATAGTCCTTTACAATGCCTGTTTTGTTGCTAGCTGCAAAATCTGTCAACATTGCCTATAAACTAAACTGCAAACTGCTTGTTATTGTTCTAACTATTTGCTGAAATGAAATTTGTTGCCAGTGGTATTTGTAAGAACCATTTCCCTTTATTTCTTGGAAAATAGTCTTACAAGTACACAGATTATTGCTTTCAAGAAGACAACCTACCACATTGTTTGAAATCTCAATTTAAGGTGGTTCTTCCACGAACCTTTCCATAAATTTTGTGTGTGTGTGTGTGTTTTAAAAAATGTTTATAGGTGGCAAATAATTCAGATGTGTCAAATAAGTTTAAAGGCCCATTTTGATAAATCTGCAAGTGTGAAATCACAGATGCGAGACCACAAGAAAAGCCTTCATTCCACCTCATATCACCTTGAACACATGACTTTTCAACAGAAACCATTCACACATTCAGTTGCAAGACATTGAACGTAAGGCTATCAATGGTGTACATGTATAATCCTAAATAAAAATTAGAGTCTTGGTTATCTTTCATATTAAAGCAGCTCAAATTTGCATGGCTTGTTTTGTGGGGCCTTGTATTCTTCTGCACCTGGGCTTAGGTGCATATGATGTTGGAGGGAACACAAAGTCAGAAAGTAGTTGAAAGAAGGGGAACGAACTCACAGTAAAACTTGAAGAAGCAGGTGCGTAGCTGGGGAGTACCTTTAGGCCCATCACTCTCACTGAAGGGCCCTAATGGCTATGAGTTGTTTTCTTCTAGCTTTGCCTGGTATGCCAGGTACAGTTGTTCCTAGACCGGGAAAGTTTGGCCAAAGTAATGAAGGTCTTGGTGACCTCTACATTGAACTATCACAAATGTGCCCTGTGTAGGACTACCCTTGAGGTTGGTACAGAAACTGCAGCTGGTACACAAGGGCTTTTGGCTGGAAAAGCTCCATCTCAGTATTTTACACCTGTACTGAAAGGCATGCACTGATTGCTAACGTGTTACCGAGCTAGGTTCAAGGTGTTACTGTTATTGTACAATGCCCTGAACAACTTGGGACCAAGTTACCTTAGGCTGCCATATTGGAAAAAAAATGAAGATCCGGACACAAAAGTTGTTGAGCTTTGGCAAATCTTGACTTGCCAAAATCTAGACTTCCGACATCGGTTGCCATACGTCCGCATTTTCCTGGCCTTTTTTTTTTTTGCGATTTCCACTGCTTGCAATTGCATGCCATATGTCCAGGAAATTCCGGACATATTGCAACCCTAAGGTTACCTTGGACATTGATAGATTGGAGGAGTCATCCTGACTATCCCGGGGTTATCTCATATTCAGTTAATTTCTTGCTGAGGATTTCAATGAAGTGGTACTAGTAATTTACAACATTCTGCCTATGGAAATTAGGCAGGCACCTACAATGCTTATATTTTGTCATCTGCTAAAAACTTGTTTGTCTTGTCAAGTGTTTGTTGATTCAGTGCTGGTCATTTGTTCTGCCGTTTGTTATTTTACACATTTATGATGTTCTAATCATTTTATTGTACACCACCCTGATTTTTTTTTTATGTGCTGGTGGTTTACAAATATTCTTATAAACAACATTATATCTATGTTCACCTCTCTTGTAACCTGCCCTTTAAGGCAAAATGTAAAAATTCAGGACCTTAAAAAAAAAAAATCCACTCTGCAAATTTTACTCAATATATAATTACAAATGGGCTCAAATAAGATTCCAGTAAAATAAAACAACTTCTGCGCACAATAGGAAGCTACAATATATATTGAAAGATAGAAGAGGAAGAGGCTTAACAGCCTATTGCAAATTAATTGTTAATTAAGTGAATTGCAGTTGTTACTAATAAGGGACAGGATCAAAACCTTGGAAGAGATGTATGAGTTACATACAAAAGTGATTAGAGAAGTTCAGTGTGAACAAAGTCTTGTGTAGAAACATAAATCATACAAATAATTATCTCCATGTGGTGACAGGTCTTAGTGGACTTCTTTAAGATGAAGTCCCTGGAGATCCTATACAGCATTTATGAGCTCCAGTCTTTTTTTATATAAACGACAGTTTCTTATAGAATAGAATACCCAATCTAAGCATTCAGAATTTTTGTGCAACATTTATGGGTTGTATTGTTGAGAGCTTCGATCATTTATCTAAAAAAAAATTACAGCACCATTATAAAACGGACTCTTGTCTAATTACAAATGAAGTACTTGTCTACCAAATGTCCTATTATTTCTTGAAACAATAATCCTATTAACAGTCAACAGTTACAATCAATTAAGTGTTGAAGTTAGTAATTATGCATCACTGCTTTGCAAATACTGACCTGTTAGACGAGTGGAATAAGCAGACTGTTAAAAATACTTCAGGTCCTGCTTTTCATTTGGGGTGGCAAAGAGGCTGCCAGAATGTGAAAGCAGGCCACAGATTTTATTGATTACAGTGTGGTAGGCAGAACATTGAGTCAGCAGCTGTTATTCCTAAGACCTCTGCTCTGAAACCCAATAGATCTTTCCAGCATGCCTACCCAGTGTTATTTCTGCCCAAGTTGAAGATGACAGACCTGTGTTGAAGACACCTAACAATCATCTGCTGTCCACTAAGGGAAAGGCAAAAGCCTCTCAACTGAAGGCCAGTTGTGGTTACAGGTTAACCCTGTAAACAGTGACTACTCAAAGCCTCAGTGATAGTGTCTAAAACTGTGCGCTGGGGGGGGGGATCTGGCCATGAGGAGAGGTCAAGTTTGGGCCAAACAGCCATTTCAAAGGGCCTACTGGCTCATCCTCCCTGAGATCTTGCAGGGCCACATGAGAAGAAGAAGAAGCCCCACAAGATCCCAGAAAAAGATGAGCTCCTCACTTGGCCATAGCAGCAGGTTCAACCATCTCACAATATGGCTACCCCTGCAATTTTCTTTCTGGACTGATGTTGATATATGCTATAGCTGACTTATGTTTCAGCCAAGTTAGGACATGCTTGGTTAGCTGCTGCAACTGGTGAAATTAGCAGCTTGTGTGGATCTATCTGCAATTGATGTGCTAGAGATGTTCTACAGAAATTTCTTCCCAGGGATAACAACATTAAACCCAATTTCCAGGTATACTTGAAGGCTCAATTAGTTATGTCGGTGATCCATGGTGCCAGTGATCTTCTTCTTTTCCCTCTCTGCCATATGGGATTGTTCACCACCCTAATATCCTCTCCGAATTGTGTTAAGCATTCTATCCCTGTTCCCCCACTCCCCTGGGACTAATACCACTTCAGGAACGCAGTGGAGTTTGGACAAACAGAGCAGGATGTAATAGTTAAATGCCTCCCACAGTACTGCTTTGTTTCTCAAGCTAAGAGCCTCCGATGGCTGCTAGAAGTAAAATGAAAGAACAACAAACCCGGGCATTCATAATCACAGATCCCCTGCAGTTCATGTCGTGTGGACCTGTGTGAAAAAGCCTTTAAGTGTTATTTCTGGGCCATTATAATCTTACTCTAGGGATGAGTTCTGTCTGAATCAGAATCTGGGTGAGAAGCATGGTTTCTGTGGAGTGGAAGCATATCTGGAGAAGGCTCAAGACCGGCTGGTTTGTGTGAGATTCCAGGCCATTTCTGGAAATACATTTGAGGTAGAAACAGAACAGCCTTGGACATCCTAGGCTGTGTTATACTCACCTCCTGTGGCTGGAGGATTCCTAGTCAAGTGTTCAGTCAGTGGCAAACATGGCCCACACTCTGCTGCTATTTGTTAGTTGCTATTTGCTGTTTACTGTGCAGTATAATTACTGAATACATACAGAAGTTAATACAATTACATATATTATCAGACGTTATGTGAACATATTATCTAAATCTAGTAAGTGATAAGGCTAATAAGATTTGAAAATTAGAATACATTTGCTAGGATTATAAATTAATATTTTGTGGAAGATAAGTACTTCACTTCTAAATCTAATGCAACTGAAGTAGGAGGATTACATGTACCAGTGACTCTCAAGAAAAGAAGAAAAAATAGAATTTTGTGATGTGGAATGGATATAATTAGGAATGTGAAAAACCCATCACTGCATTTCTGGAGGATTTGTATGTTTGTTTTCCTCACCACCCTCAGATATCCATGGCAAGGCTGATAACCTTGCTTTCTAGAATACAGGCCTCTTTTCTCTGAAACACTCTTACTTCCATAATAAAAATAGCAAAGTTTGGACACTTGACTTTCATCCTAAAATAAATGCATATAATTTGATGGAAGCAAAGTTACCCAATGCTTCCTCTCCCCATCACTTATCTATTCCCCCCACCCTTTCTTAGAGGGTTTAGGGGTTGTACTGTGTATTAGAGAAGGAGCAGTACCCCTGGTGGGGGACACGTCATGCTCCTTCTGGGTTAGTTTGTCCACCTTTGGTTCGCACCCTGCACTCAGCTCTCACCTGTGGTTCCTAGAAGCTGTCAGCATGTGCCAGTGGTTACACCCTGGAAATGGCTTCAACTGGCCAGCTAAACCAGGTGAGGGTAGCCGATGGGTCTTAAACTCTCAGAAAGACAGGCTCTGGAGGACTAAGCAAATAAGACCAATAATGGGTCCAACAGTCAAGAAGACTGTTACTGCACAAGCTGTAGAGATGCCTGATTATCGTCTTCCAAAACAGCCACTCTATTCTAAACTTAAAAATGGAAAGTGTAATGCTGGTGGTCAACAAAAGAGGTATAAAGACTCTCTCAAGGCAGATCTAAAAAAATGTAGTATAAACACCGACAACTGGGAAACACTGGCCTGCGAGCGTTCCAATTGGAGAACAGCCTTTACTAAAAGTGTCATGGGCTTTGAAGACACTTGAACTCAGGACGAAAGGGAGAAACATGCTAAGAGGAAGGCACGCTTGGCAAATCGTCACCTTGATCAACTCCCACCCAGAAACCTATGTCCCCACTGTGAAAGGACGTGTGGATCCAGAATTGGCCTCCACAGTCACTTACGGACTCACTTACGGACTTAAAACCATGTTTATGGAAGACAATCTTACTCGGCTATGAGTGATCGCCAAAGAAGAAGACAAAGAAGATGAAGAAGACGAAGAAGACAAAGAAGACGAAGAAGACGAAGACGAAGACGAAGACGAAGACGAAGAAGAAGAAGAAGAAGAAGAAGAAGAAGAAGAAGAAGAAGAAGATCTTAAGGAACAGGAAAGGCTAAGGAGTAAACCCTACACAAATCTGGCAACTCCTGCAGCCAAGCTGGTGCCAAATGTATTATTCTGCTTTCTTTCGGACTACATCAGTAAGGCCAAGAGGAGGCTCTGGTCGTCTGGGCAGCCAAGGACCTCCATATACACTGCCCAGGCTTGTGCCCAGGGGAAGTCACTTCGGTGCTGCTAATGCAACGGTTTGACTTCACTCCCAGAGGCGCACTCCGTGGTCTCTTGAGACAGACAGGTGCCAACTACGGGTTCTCCTGAACAATGTGGAACGGGGTGCAGAAATGGCCACCTGATTTTGATCAATACCTATTTTTGACCTACTTCAAATGCAGGTGGGGTATCACACATTGGAATGTCCTTCCTGTACCTCATCCCATATTGTCCAGGAGACCCTTATTCAGCCATCTGGGGCAGGGGGTGGCCAGGGAGCTGCAGGGGAGAGAGGCAGTTTCATCTCAGTTGCTTACCTTAGGATCCAGGCCATTGTAAACTACTTTTATTTATAAAGTGTTTTGAATGGGCAGACCAAATGAGTTGAATAATTTTGAGTTCCGTGCTCCTGAATTTCAGGCTCTCTCTGATTGCTTAGTATTCTAAAGGATATATTGCATCTGATATGTTGGTACAGGATTTGATGACCATCAAACTTCCTATCCTAGAGAGTATTGGCAACATAAATAACATTCTCTGTTGTTATTTAGAATAAAAGTCTACGGTACTGGCTCCACTTACTGAAACGCAAAGTGGCTAATGAAATGAACACCTATATATAATACTTTGCTATTGCCAGCAAAAGAATAAAATAAAATAAAATTGTGCAGCTGACCGTAATGCTTTCCTGGAAGAAAAAGCTAATATCTTTACTGCATACACTGATTTTGCCTTATAAAAATATCTGCATGAACATTATTAGTGTTTTCTCTCTGGGTCTGGCCAGATCATTACTATTGTCATGAGGCATGATTTAACATTTCAGGAAAATCAACATCTCATAAATAATTAAGACCTAATCCTCTCATGCATTAACACTCTTTCACAAAGCCCTGGAAGCATAAAGGGGGCTTCATAACCAATGCAGTGTATATTTATAATGCCTGTGCAGTGCAAATTGGCATTGATTTAAATAAAGACTAAGCAATACAACTCGCTTTATATGGATGAAGAGCATCACAAGTGCTACTACATTGAATACCTGCATAGAGATTCAGCAGAAAACACCTTGTTACATGCAGTGCTATTTTTCTAGAAAAAGAGGTGTCGGAACTCACCATGAATGCCTCCCTCCCTCTCTTATAATGGCAGTGGTGCCCACTTGAGAGGTGCCGGAACTGAGTTCCGATGAGTTCCGGCTGATAAAAAGCCCTGGTTAAATGCCAGCCCAATCTCCACAGCACTGCGAATCTCCAGGGTTGCAGATGCTTACCCAGGGTTTGTGTTTTCTTTTGTGAATAATGTACAGTGGAAACTGTGGTGTCTTTATGATATATGGTTTTATTTGCACATATGAACCTAGATGGAGAGAGTTCTGAGCATACACATTCCAGGAGCGTCTAATCTGTTTATTACAGCTTGTCCCAGCCAGTCCACATGGTGTTCTGGCCTCTCTTTTTCTGCTTGCCAAAACACTTGCAGAACTGACACTTTCTTCCTGTTTGCTTACATCATCCACCCTGAAATCCTAACCCGTTTGGTCTCTGCCCACCAACACACAGCTGGAGGCAGGGGCCCTCCTCTCTTTTTTCTGGCAGTCTTCACTCTCTCATGATGGGCCATCACTGGTCTTTGTCCCTTAATGGCAGTGTTAGAATTTTTTGTATATATTCCGGGCACCAAATGGCTCCTTAAACCAGGGCCACAGTCACAGTCACCAAAATGGAATGCCTAGTTGCCATTTTGGGCCCAGATCGCTTGAAAGTCATATTTTTTCAATGTGACCTTTTGGTTCCTGAAATTCATTCTGATTTTTCAGATAAAATACTGTGGTATCTCGGTTTTCGAACATAATCCGTTCCAGAAGACCATTTGAGTTCTGAAACGTTCAAAAACCGAAAACTCAGCAGCCGAGAGCTAGGCCTCAGAATCTTGCACTCAGCGGAAGCTGCGTGGCATATTCGACTTCCAAGGTGTGTTCAAAAACCAAAGCATTTACTTCTGGGTTTATGGTGTTCGAAAACCAAAATGTTCATCAATGGAGACCTTCAAAAACCTAGGTACCACTGTATAATGGAAAGAACTCTACAGGGTGTGTTGCTAGTGTGTGAAAACAGTCAAGATCCAAGGATACCCAGGCATGCACCTCCAGATGGTGGCGATGTCAGATGCCATCCTGGCACCCAGGCATCTTCACTTGGTCACAAGTGGCCAATAGCTAGGTGCAAAATGTGCCTGGCGCCTAGCCCTGCCAGGCTAGTCTGGTCCATTAGCATAAACTAAATCAATGAATGGCATAAACTAAATAGCATAAACTAAATCAATGAATTTGTGGATGGCACAGTTTAACCAAAAGTTTGATTAATTCCAACTTTTACTAATTATAAGAATTATGGGTGCCCTGCATCCACAAAACTCTGGCACCCCAACACATAGCAGTATTTAGCAGTCTTCAAATCTATTTCAAAATATATTGTTACCCAGTTTCATAATTAGAGAATGACAGATGACTGTGACTTCACTTTAAAATAATGCATGCATGTATATACTGTACAGAAGCTCACTTAAAAAAAAACAAAAAAACCCCCATTTATTTGGAGGGGGGGGGACTCCATAAATGCATAAATAAAAATTACCTACCAGAAGAAGAAAAAAAGAAAACCAACCCATATTTGTTCGACTTTATAGAAGGGTAAAAGTTGTCCTTGACATAATAATTAAAATTCTGGAATCACGTTGTCCTGCTTCCTTTCAATTCAGGATGAAAATCCATAAGTCCAGCTGAAGTGCCCATCTACTCAGGGTTAGAAAATGGGGAATGATGAGTAGTGGCATCATAAAAAGCAAACAAAGGGGGGGGGGCTCATAATGGTAAAACCCTTCTTCAATTCCTTTCATGTATATTTGAGTACCCTTCCTTTCTGTTTTGTTTCATTTAAAAATGGGCCTGCAGTTGCATAAATTGCTCCTGCTTCTGAATAATCATTTCTAATTTAAATAATTGTGTCCTGGGTCCTGTTAATCTCGATCCAGCAATTTGCTAGAAAATCAGTTGTCATTGGGACTGTTTTGAGTCCTGTTGCTCAGAATACAATGTGCTTTGTTCTTGGTTGTGAGCTTCACAATGAAGAGAGTCACATGGTGTGAACTACAGCTTTTCTGTTTCAGATTGTGGCAAGGTTATCTCGTTTTTTAAATATTCCCTTCATGCATGCATGCATGTGGGTGGGGGTGGGGGGAGTAAGTTGTTGAGAAGTGCGTAGAATTGATTTGTGGTCTGTCTGCAGTCAAAACAAGCAACCCCACCACCATCACTTTAATTTTATCTTGATATTAGGCCTTGTCTCAATTTGAGCTTTTAGAGTCACAAAGAGTCAGACATGAAATAAATGGCTAAACAACAGCCCTGTTCTGAGTCTCCAACCCAAGCAGCCAAAAATACTGTAGTCATCTTCCTAACTTCAAGTGCTCTTATTCCCAAATATTACTTGTTTAAATAACAAAAATAAAGACTATCTCAAGGAAGGGAGATAATCAGCTTGCTATCATGGTCATTTGTTGTGGAGGGTGAGGAGAGTTGTGTTTTGCAAGGTTATCTGAAGATTTTTAGAAAAATGGAATAAAACATTGCATTGTATTCTGTAGCTTTATGCTTTGCTTGAAGGAAAGTCACAGAATTTCTATCCTCTCACATGATGGGTCCATTTCTTATAGCCCTGGGTGTTTTAGAAAATAGTTGGGTTACTGCTTTCTCAGTAAGGAACCCATGTCACTCAGAGCATATTAAAGGCACTTTTTCTAAATTCTGGGCATTTTAAAAACCATTTCCTAATAATCTCCACTGTGTGATTTGCATTTCACATTGCTACCATACACTTGGTGGCACTGTGGGCAAAAGATTCCTGCATTACAGGGGTTTGGACTAGATGAATCTTGGCGTCCCTTCCAACACTACAATTCTATGAGCCTTGAGCATTTTTTTCTGAGTAATTTATGGCACACCCAGGGGACTACCAGTAACTGCTGGCTCAGACCCCATCAGAGTTTGTTTGACCTAAGAGTTTTTCAAACCCAGTGTTTTCTCAAATGTTTTACCATCTGAAGCTAGCGCAATGAATGGTATTAGGATTTAATCCCTCTCCTGATAAATTAAAGGTAAAGGTACCCCTGCCCGTACGGGCCAGTCTTGACAGACTCTGGGGTTGGTGCGCCCATCTCACTCTATAGGCCGGGGGCCAGCGCTGTCCGGAGACACTTCCGAGTCACGTGGCCAGCGTGACAAAGCTGCATCTGGCGAGCCAGCGCAGCACACGGAAACACCGTTTACCTTCCGCCAGTAAGCGGTCCCTATTTATCTACTTGCACCCAGGGGTGCGGTGCCCGTTAATAGTAAATAGCATCAGTTCCCATGCCTAAATTAAGAGAACAAAATCTTACTTAATGAAACACTGCAATCACTTGCAGCTATCTTCTTTTTGAAATGCTGTATCCCTTGCTGTCAGTTTTTATAGTGAGGTGACATGTGAGGATGGCGCACAGGGAGGAAGCATTTAGAAGACAACAGATCAATAGTTGAAGACAAAAGGTAATCAAAGACTCTTACAAGGCTGTCAATACTGTAGCTTGTTACCTGGGCAGTATCTCCCCTTAGAGATCTCTTGCTTATTTAACTTCTTTATTAAAGCAATGCCAAAGAAAACAAAGGGATGTAGCCCCAGAGCAGAAAGAAAATAATTGTTATTATAAATAATGGTGGATTTATATACATTATATTTAGGGATATTGCTTGCGAGGGTAACTTGCCGTATCTCTTACAGTAACAACAAAAGCATTCCCCATCTGTCCTCAGTATATCTTCACAATAGGTTTTACAAATTCATTCTAAAGAAGAAAAAGGTTTGGGCAGAAAATGAGGGCTTTGTGGCGTTACAATTGTAAGCTTTGCAACCAAACACTTTGAGCTGATGTATCCAGGTTAGATATTCCGTACTCATGTTGCACAAAGTCTTTTCTGTTAAACTCCTGCTACTCTACAAACAGTGTGAATCATGCTTTTCTTATCGAGTAGCTTATAAAAAAATGGTGCAGGTTTAGATTGTGTTGAAACTGTGAAACTCTGCTAAATGGATGCTCAGACCAGTTTATATACAAGTTGGTTTTCAGAAAGTACCCTAGCTAGGATATGCTGTGGAGTGATATAGATATTTAAGCTACTTTGCAGTGTGATCCTCACAATATAATTGAGCTGTTGCAAAATTTGTTCCCTTGTATGATACCCAAATGGTAGGATTTCTAATTTCCCAGCCAATCACAGTATAAGGAACCCTTGGTGGACACTGATTTTTAATTGCACTTTAACGATAAACAACCTTGATACCTTCCTTAATGCAACTACAGTGGTACCTCGGGTTACATGTACTTCAGGTTACAGACTCCGCTAACCCAGAAATAGTACATCGGGTTAAGAACTTTGCTTCAGGATGAGAACAGAAATCGTGCTCCGGCGGTGCAGCGGCAGCGGGAAGCCGCATTAGCTAAAGTGGTGCTTCAGGTTAAGAACAGTTTCAGGTTAAGAACAGACCTCCGGAACAAATTAAGTTCTTAACCCAAGGTACCGCTGTATATTGTTCTATATGATGAAATCCTATAGGGTGGCATAAAACAAAGAGCTGTAATCTGGATACTAACTTTTTACCAATACATTACAAAATATTCTTCACTAAATATACTTACTTGCTCTCCATCCATATGGTTAACAACAACAAAAAGAAGCCTCACATTTTAAGGTAAAAATTTATATTTAAATAACACTTGTATAGCCTTTAAACTTCACTTTTGCCCATTTTTGACATGGTTTCAGCCACCTCTCAATATATTGTTGCCAAACTCAGTGTGAGAGTTCCCGAGGCGGGGGGGGGGGGGGTCTACATCAAAATTTTGGTTCCAGGTGCCACATTGATTCAAGATGGAGGACCAAAATCTGACTGTGGTGTCACTGTACCTGTTTTTTGGCATAGGTTTGGCTGGCTCTTGAGATGTTGTCAGGAAATTTGACATGAGCGTTCCAAAGGTGGGGGAAATAGACTTCATTGGTGTAATAGTTCTAAGGGGGTTGCTCATGCGTAAGTTGCCGCCACTCCTGGCTAGGTTGCCTGGTTGAACCCTTTCTCTCTGGACAGCCTTGCACTCGTGGCTGTCTCAGTCACTGGCAGAATCCGTCAGTGGGCGTTTCTTAAACTTCTTCCAGCAAAGAAGTTCTTTGACGCCAAGTCTCCTCCTACTCTCCCTGCGCGGAAGTCTTCCGCGCAGGGAGGGTGTGGGCAGCTGAGTGCCCGTGCTCTCCCCACTGGTCTCCAGTGAAGAGTCTTGGAGCCTTGTCTCCGATTCCCCCCTCTTCCCCCCTTCACCCCTGGTGTTACGCTGATTTCCTTCCCCAGCAGATGGGCTGCCTCTCTCCCTGCTGGGACCCTCTCCGGCATTGCTCTGGAGCCTTCCCTCCACCTCTGGCTCTGATGGCAGTTCCCTGACAATTGGTATTTGGACACTAGGTGTTGATTTCAATAAATATGGTGGACCAAAATGTGACTTTGTCGTGACATCAACTGATTTTTGGCAGAATGCGTCCAAACTCACAAATTACACTATCCAGTTAAAGATCATAATATTTTTTGGTTTCTAAAAAATCCTGGGCAGCAGTGGGTACTCCTTATTAGCTAGTGGCTAATTTCATTTCATTTCATTTCAGCTAGTGGCTAATAAGAGAAAGCCGATTTTTTTCAAATAAAAGTGTTGTGTGCTTTCTCCATAAGGGGCCCCAAACTGAATTATGCAGCAGTATTTCAAATTTTTCTGGGGATGTGTTTCACTTTATCTTATGTGCTATAAAACGGTTCGGGAAACAAATGTGAATAGCCCGATGCAGCCCTTTTCTAATTAAAAAATAAACAAGTTAACTGTTCCTAATCAGTCAAAAACCCTTGTAAGTAAGATATCATAGTCCAAGTGTATGTTTCTAACTGAGGGTAGTGTCTGCCATTTCTAGATGTTTCTTGTAATGTATTGTAATGTAGCTTTTTTGTATGGAAACGTTCTTTATTTGTCACCATGTTCCTTCAGTGCAACCAGGTGGAACTCTCCATTGGATGCACCTTTTAAATATTAATTGTACATATTATATAATCTGCTGCTTTATAAAATTACAGAGGAAGCAGGGTAGGAAGGAGTCTGAATAACATTAAGCAGACATAACAATATTACTGCCTAGGCAACTGATGCTTGATCAAAGTGAAGCTATTTATCAAATAGAAATGAAATTTATGATCTCCACTTTAAGACTATATATATATATATATATATATATATATATATATATATATTGCAAATTTCTGTTAACTTGTGAGGAGTAGTTTATATATAGTCTCCATAACATACTTAAAATACATACACACACACACACACACACACACACACACACACACATATATATATATAGTAACTGCACAGTCTATGCATGTTGTCTTGGAAGTAAATCCCACTGTGTTCAGTGCGGCTTACTTCTAAGTAAGGGTGTTTAGGATTGCAAATTAAAACCTGCTGGAGAATACACCGATATTTCAGAATTTGGATCTCCTTGGAAATCTGTTTATCTTTTTTCCACAGCTGATGTGCTAGGGAAGAAGAGCAATTTTGTTTTCTCCCAAGTGGTTTAGATTTGATTTGAACTCGCAGCAGAGTTTAAGCTGATGAATAGCTTTTTATTGAACATGAATAAATTGAGAAATTCAGATTACTCAGCCACTTTTTCCTCATAATTTATATTATTAAAAAGATGTATGTGGCGAAAAATAGAACACAAAGGTATGCACATTTGATGACTTGTGCTGGATGACTTGCTAAATTAATAGAATAATTAATGAATTTTGATGCTGTTACAAGCGGTTTCCTTTTCCTTTTACATTATTCTTATGAAGGTGGGGGGGAGCAGGGGTGGAAAACACAGCTCATGGAAACAGGGTCAGTCACCATGAAAGACAACAGGACACTGGGCAGCCACTTGCAAACACACTGACTGATATCCAACATTAGTCATACTCAGAGCAAACCCATTGAAATTAATGTACTTGTACTTTGCTTCCAATGAGTGTACTCTGACTATGAATAACACTGGACATCATATTGGGAAACAAAGACTCAATGCCAGTTCACCCTGGAAGAAGACTCAACAGACAAAGAAATGGTAAAAATGTCATATTCATTCCAACATTAGAAGATCGGTCAAACAATTCTGTAAGTGTGGGCAGATGGGTTTGAATTAATGTATATGAAGGAAGCCTTGGGTATATGAACCAGGCATGGGCATCCAGGCCAAGCATTCACTGGTGTGCATACCAGAGGTAACAAGCATCTCCCATGATCTCCCAAGCCAAAAGTTGTGGAAGGTGACTTAAGAGTGTCCTTTAAAAGGGAAAGAGAAAAAAGAGTGACATTAACCTTATAATGCCTCGGAGGGGGGGGCATCAATTAAGCTTTTCTTTTTAAATTTTTTTATTGTATTGAAATGAACCCAAATACAAAGAGTGTTCAAAAAGAAAGTAGTTGAAGTAAAGGAGCAAAAGCAAAACAGAAGGATCAATACAAAGTGTTTCATCATGAGACCAGGTAGAAAAGACTAAGATTTCATTTGATAAAAGGGCATCCAGGTATTGGGGGGGGGACTAGGTTATCTTGTACCAAAAATAGTTCAGGTGGAACTATTAAACCAAAGACAAGAAGGAGCATTGTATTCTAGTCATAAACCTGTCCAAATAAAACCATAATTTGACAGAATGTGCCAGCCATGCAGTTTTCTGGTCATATAAGCCATGAAGTGCTATCAAATGGCAGCAATGTCTTAGCATCAACCCCAGTAATTCACAAATGATGGGTTAATTTATCAGAAATGGTGATGAATAAAGCCTTTTTGAACCAACTGTCCAAAGGAAAGTTAGAAGTACCTTTCCAGCTTTGAGATATAGCCAAACAGGCAACTATCAAGAAGTAAACAGTGAGTTGTTTACAAACATTGACAATAAGCATAACTTTGGATCTATTGACACCTCACAGCCTAACATCAGGCCTATATCTCTTATAATCACTTTGCAAAAATTATGTACATAAGAACAACCCCACTGACTTAATGTCATCAGTCATGAACCACTTTCCAAGAGTTTTCTCTAATGTGGGCCAAAACAGATGCAAAAAGCTCTGAATTTTCCCTTTGTGCAAGTTCTGCCTTCCTCATAGCAATAGTCACAACTTTCGAGGATTAGGCATTGGGTGGAATCCTTTAGTCTACTTTCTATCTTGCAGCGGTGGGATCACAGGTACCCTGTTAGAGGTGCCTAGTAGGAAGTCTCTGTCCAGAAAGCCAGAGTAATCAGCAGATGGGTCATAGAGCCATAGAGCTTCCTTCAGTGGTATGGGAGGGCCACCCATGTAGAACTGCATCTTGTGATGGACCCAGCATCCCAGAATTGTAATGCCTCAGTCCTCCAACACGGGGCCAAGAGGGATACGTGCCCAATGTCTATGCCAAAGTCTACCTACGTCTGAAATCAATAAAGTTGTGGCCAGTTTATGTTGTCATGGCCAGTTTCTTCAACTTTGTATGGTGGGCCTTTGCTCCCATGGGTGGGCACATTGTGAGTGGACTTCAACAAGAAAGGTGTTCAGAATGAAGCTGTTGGAATGCAAAAAAAGAGGCAAGTGTATTGTAAGCAGAAAGAGTAACAGAATGCCAACAGGCCAGTGAGCACGTTTGGATCAGCTATAACCACCCAATGCAGAAAATCCAAGTTTCAAAGAAACCAAAAACATAGCAATATTGAGTAGTAAGTTAACTTTCAATGATAGCATGCAACCTGGTTTGAGCCCCCTGACTCCTTACCTCCCCAGCCAGAAACATCCCCTATGGGAATGGTGGTGGGATTGGGCTAAAAAAAATCTTCCCTTTAATACTTAATGCTTGCCGACCAAAGGTCCATATAGTTAAAGCTACGGTTTCCCCAGTAGTGATGCATGGAAATGAGAGCTGGACCATAAAGAAGGCTGATCGCCAAAGATTTGATGCTTTTGAATTATGGTGCTGGAGGAGACTCTTGAGGGTCCCATGGACTGCAAGAAGATCAAACCTATCCATTCTGAAGAAAATCAGCCCTGAGTGCTTGCTGGAAGGACAGATCCTGAAGCTGAGGTTCCAATACTTTGGCCACCTCATGAGAAGAGAAGACTCCCTGGAAAAGACCCTGATGTTGGGAAAGATGGAGGGCCCAAGGAGAAGGGGACAACAGAGGATGAGATGGTTGGACAGTGTGCTTGAAGCTACGAACATGAGTTTGACCAAACTGTGGGAGGCAATTGAAGACAGCAGTGCCTGGAGTGCTTTGGTCCATGGGGTCACGAAGAGTCGGACACAACTAAACAACAACAACAACAACAACAACAACAACATGCTTGTACTACAATGGAGGAAGGGAGGAAGTTGCAGGGAAGGAACAAGCTCCTTCCTATCCTGGAAAAAGGTACATAAGAGAAAGCCTCAGTCTTGGGAAATAGGTATGTATGCATTGACTCCTGGAAAGACCAGGTCCCTTAGAGCAGTGTTTCCCAACCGGTGTTCCGCGGCACACTAGTGTGCCGCGGGACGTCGGCTGGTGTGCCGTGGGAGGGAGGCGGGCGAGTCGGGCGGCGAGAGGCGGGGCGGCTGCGGCGAGCACACGCGGGGCGGGGAGCTCCCTCCCTCCCACATCCCATCGCCCCGTGCTCCGCGCTGGTGTCCGCAAGCCTTGCGCACCCGGGGGATCTCCCCCCGGGAGCGCAAGGCTTGCGGGCAGCAGCCTGCAGCGCGGAGCACGGGGCGCCCTCCAGAGGACGCCCCGTGCTCCGCGCTGGTGTCCGCAAGCCTTGCGCACCCGGGGGATCTCTCCCCGGGAGCGCAAGGCTTGCGGGCAGCAGCCGGCAGCGCGGAGCACGGGGCGCCCTTCGGAGGACGCCCCGTGCTCCGCGCTGGTGTCGGCCAGCCTTGCGCACCCGGGGGATCTCCCCCCGGGAGCGCAAGGCTTGCGGGCAGCAGCCTGCAGCGCGGAGCACGGGGCGCCCTCCAGAGGACGCCCCGTGCTCCACGCAGGTGTCCGCAAGCCTTGCGCACCCGGGGGATCTCTCCCCGGGAGCGCAAGGATTGCGGGCTTCAGCTGGCAGCGCGGAGCACGGGGCGCCCTTCGGAGGACGCCCCGTGCTCCGCGCTGGTGTCGGCCAGCCTTGCGCACCCGGGGGATCTCTCCCCGGGAGCGCAAGGCTTGCGGGCGTCAGCTGGCAGCGCGGAGCACGGGGCGCCCTTCGGAGGACGCCCCGTGCTCCGCGCTGGTGTCGGCCAGCCTTGCGCACCCGGGGGATCTCTCCCCGGGAGCGCAAGGCTTGCGGGCGTCAGCTGGCAGCGCGGAGCACGGGGCACCCTTCGGAGGACGCCCCGTGCTCCACGCAGGTGTCCGCAAGCCTTGCGCACCCGGGGGATCTCCCCCCGGGAGCGCAAGGCTTGCGGGCGGCAGCTGGCAGCGCGGAGCACGGGGCGCCCTTCGGAGGACGCCCCGTGCTCCGTGCTCGTGTTGGCAAGCCTTGCGCACCCGGGGGGCGCATGGGGCGCCCTGAAACAGAGGGTTCCCCATGCTGCGGACTGTAGCCTGCCGCCGGACGCGCGGGGCGCCCTGAAGCAGAGCGCCCCTCGCGCCAGGCAGACATGGGCCAGCCCCACAAGCTCGGGGGACAGCGGGGAGGCGCAGCACCGCCATCCCACTGTTCCCCGACCTGGTTTTTTGGGGGGGAAATAAAGGAAAAAATTTTTCCTTTATTTCCCCCCTCAAAAAAGTAGGTGCGTCCTATGGGACGAAAAATACGGTACTTACTATTTCATAATAAAGTAATTATAAAATACTTTCTTTGTGTTTATTTGATTCCTATTAAAGAGAGTTACTTTATATATAGTCAATATAGGCACAGAGTTAATTTTTTAAACATTTTCTAATGGTCTGTGTGCCTCGAGATTTTTTTCATGAAACAAGTGTGCCTTTGCCCAAAAAAGGTTGGGAAACACTGCCTTAGAGCAGGCAGGCAGTGGGCATTTTTTGTAGCAAGGCTGTGCCCAGCTGAAGAGAAACCAAGATCAGCAAGGCAGGCCATGACACATGCTCAAAGTCTTCTTATCTTAACAGAGCAAATACACACAGCTCTCTCTTCCCTGGCTGCAAATGATAAAGTGATGGAGGAGTGGAAGCAGACTTAAATAGCAGCTTGATCACTCCCTCCTATTGGGCACTCCTGCCCTGTGATCCACAAGACCCCTTCCCCAGTGGAGAGACCAATGCACATCTTATTTCAAGAAGATGACAAATTCACCCATGCTAAAGAGCAGGAGTGGCATTCTTTGCAATATAAGTGTAATGGACAACTTGCTTTTCAGACAAAAGTTAAATAAGGTTGCATTCTTTTTATTGCTGGAATGCAGTGTAGTTTTCAAGGTGGTCTGGGTTTTAGATGTAGGCTAACTCAGCTGAATAAGTGGCCAATTCCCACGGTTGCTATTAGAAAGGTTTGCCTTGACCTCAGAATGAAGAGGGTCTAAAAAAAAAAGGTCCATCAGCATTGATTTACTGAGGATTTCTTACATACCACAAATCTGGCACATCATTAAACTGAAGGAATTAATATTAAATTGATTGATCTAAAAGAAGAGATAATGAAGAGGATACAGTGATACATCAATAAATAATGACCTAACAGGAAAATGTTCTAAATAACTAAAAGACAGATCACTGGATACAATCCCGGTATTATAAATTTAGGATACTTTTTTGCCAATAAGCACAAAGGAGATATTAGCGTCTGGTGTCCAGTAAATTATTGCCTTAATTAAAAAGCATAAAAATTGAATAGCAGTGCAGCTGAATTTGATTGTTTCAATAATATTGAGCAAACCTGCACAACGATGTGAGCATTTTCTTTCCTTTTGTACCTTTGGTTTATAAAACGAATGCTATTTCTTTCTCAAAAAAAAACAAAAAACAAAACAAAAAACCATAACATTTTTCTAGGACGTGGAGAATGCTCAGCATGAGATTAAAATAACTATATAAAAAAAATCAGAGCAGCTTGGTGAACCCAAGAGAAAATGCATCCCCACAACAAGCTTGCCATCTGTTGTCTGCTTGTTTAATGAATTTATAAATGCTGGTGGTTGCTGATTATTTAGTAATTGCTAATAAAAAAATACAAAATATAATTGAAAAACAAGAGCATTTGTATATTCAGTTTTAGTATTAATCTTTTGCAGCTCGCTTTTTGGATACAAGCCTTCCCTTCCTATTAACTTATGTCCTGGGCTCCCCCCGACATTTAATTTAAAGTCATTTGCGCATTAAATAGAAGAAAGGCTCTGCCATGCCTAAGATTTGATGAATCTGAAGGCAGGCTTATTAGTATTTCAGCATAGCATGATGTATCCTCCAGATTCCCTTGTGAAAGCTAAGTGAAACATCTTGTTTGGGAAACTTCTTACAAGTGGCTCACATGAGACCTTTGGGTATAGGGCAGTATAGAAAATTAATTAATTAATTAATTGCTCAAAATTCATGGTGCAAAATGGTGGCACCATTGTGTTCTCTTACAATTACTTTTATGAAAGTTATATGTCAATGTCAATAAGCTGTGGGATATTTCTGGAGCAATGCACAGCTGCATTCAACCAAACATTTATTAGAGTTTGGTTGGGCCAGTATCGGTAAAAGTTTGAAATGCCTTTAGTTTAGTAAAATAGCTAAGTTTTCTAAATTCTGGGGTGCTCTTCCAGAAACTCCAACATTCCCAGCAGAACAGCAAAGCAACTGTTTTCCTGTTCTTTTAATTAAAACTGCATAACTGTGCATTACCAATCTGTCCAACATATTCATTTATATAACCATTTTAACATGCCAAATACTTCATTTCCTTATTTGTATTGCCAATTAATTCATATTCATATTGCATAGATTTGAAACTGGAACTTAGAAGCATTCACTTCTCTTAGGTCATCAGTTGAATTCAAAGTTAACCTGTGATTTGACCCTTTTTCTCTCACAGGTCCAAGTCAAACAGTGGTACCCCAGTCCTGTTAATGTTGTGAGTGATGGAGAGGTCCTATTGGGTTACTTCATAATTTTCCATAAGACTAATCCAGAGTTTTCTGGTTTGACGTCTATGTACCCTAGACCAAACAGACTGTGGGTTTATGTTTTTGTTTTAGTTCCCCACCTCAGATAGAGCACGTTAAAAATAAAGCTTACAAAATTATTATCAGCATATCTATGTACTATATAATAGAAGGTTGAGATGATTTACGCTATGTTGAAAAATACTAAAAGGTGTATATCTGATAGGAGCAAATATCTTTGAACCTTCATGACTCTGTAACCTGAAGAACTGCCTCTGGTGAGAACTACTCACAACTTAATGACTACATAAAAGCTTGGCTGTGTACAACCCACTGTGATTAACTCTAGATCCCTGCAACATGACACACAATTGCTTGTTTCCGAAGGCCCTGATGTGCAAATGGAAGTGACTAGCCCCCAGGATCTCCCTCTTTCATGGTTCCTGCAAATTGCCTCCAGGGAACCTCCCCGTCTTCCTTTTCAGAGGGCAAAATGAGCTGCAGACAGAAGGGAAATCTGTGTGATTACCCTCTGTGAACAAGGGTGCCTCCTGGTCACATGCTCAGATCATTAGCTCCAAGCCGTAAACTGGCGTACATGCCATGGGGAATCATAATGAATCACAGTGCACTTTTCTGTTTCCTTCAGCCTGTACATACAGTCAAAAATAAAAGTATGTCATTGTCCCTTAAAAGAAACTAACAGCTATGTTCTCCCCCCAAAAAAGCTCAACAACTCTTGTCAATCCTCAATGACAATGGGTAGATCACTGTAATTTATTTTACACTGGGAGTAGATCACAGTCTCTAGGGATACAGAAATGTAAAAAATGCTTTGGAAAGAAATGTGTTAAAGGTACAGCACTGTAACACAAAATGTAATGTGGCAGATTTGTATACAAAATGTTTGGATGCTCCTAAATTTTGAGACTTAAGAGAATTATTAGGTCTCAAGCCTTTGACTTAAGGAGGAGTGTTGGGATTCACAGGATGCTGTGTAAGTAAGTCTGCAGGCTTCAGTTTGCAACAGGCCGATGCAATACTCTCTGTGGAATGACTCAACAGTAATGTGATTGGCTGTCACCGGTTTAAAAGGGGAAGCCTGTCCAATAGTAATTGTGGTGGTGATGTGGTGTAGATGAGTGTGGAGTCTTCTTTTGCCTCAAGGTGCAGGTACTCTGTCTGAACTGCTTCTGTAGATATTTGTATATATATTTAGCTTACATTAAACAATACTGCACTAAACATGGGACTCCGAGCATTCTGCTAAAAGCACCGCGAGGAATTTGCGACAGTTGGATGGGCCTGATATAGGGTATGTATATTGTATGCCACCATGTTCCACTTTCATAGCATGCTGAAGTATGGCTTATATATCCTGTGTGCATTCTTTATATTGTTGGAAGGCACAAGAATGTGGGAAAGTATCTTTTTAAAAAATAAATAAATGCATTTTTAAAAGGATACCACTTGTTAAGAATTTTCCTATGGCATGTGCAAAAAGAATCACATCCATATGTTAGTTTGATAAGTTATACAGTAAGAGATGCATATGTATAATGGGTTATATCCCATTATACATGGTAGTCCTACTTAGAGAAGACCCATTGAAATAAATGTACTGTACTTGTTATGTAAGTCCATTTATTTTGATGAGTCTACTCTGAGTGTGACTATATGTATAAGAAACACACACTATTCTGAAGGATAGAGTAAAAAGCTGAAGATGGTTATCTAATACAAAGTTTCAGCCTCCGTGGCCTGGGGCATTGTGCAGCAACAATAAAAAGTATCTAATTGTTGGAATTGACATATTTGCTTAACAGAAATTATTGTCAAAGCACAGATTTAAGGGCCACACATTTCAGTGACTGGGCATTGAAACAATCAACAATAACTCAATTGCTAAGTTGCATACCTAGATGGCAGAGGCAAATTGTTAGTGGTAGCATAAATTTCATATAGAACCTAGTTTGATGGAGGTTTTTTTTCTGTTTCTCTTTGCCGTGCTTGACAAATAAGGCAGAGATTATTCAGCACATTTTTAAAAGGTTACAAATGATTTGCTTCATATTTTTACATATCTCTTAGATTAGTGTGTTCTCAGGGATGTCTGATGATTCTGAGTGATTATTCTGGTGCTGTATTTCTTTCCATTGAAGTATTCCTAATTAAGTTGGTTATGTTGTCTCCTTGATTTTTGTCTCTGTGGTAATACAGTAGTGTCACCTTTTCAAAATAGGCATTTGTCTTATTGAAAAGTTTTATTAGTAAATCAATGGGCACCATGCACCAGAGGGTATCTGTAAGTCACCTTGTGATTTGGGTGGTATAGGAGAGGAGAGAACAAAAAAACAGAGTATATTAAATGAAACATTTAACTTTGACTAAATCAGATGCAGCTAACTGACCAACTAGGGAGCAGTTAACAGTCAAAAATGGATGTTCATTGCTTGATTATCACAATATTAGGTAATTCAAAGCTAGCGGTGTAATGGTCAGAGCATTGGGATGCCATGGTTCAAACCCTCACTCAGCCTTCAAGCTCATTGGGTAACCGTGGGCCAGTCACTATCTCTCAGCCTACCTCACATGGTTGTTGTGAGGAAAAATGGGGACAAGGAGAGCCATGTACACCAGCTTGAGCTCCTTGGAAGGAAAAGTGGCATTTAGTTGTTGGTATCTATCTGTCTAGAGAGACAATGGAGTGCGCCTCCAGAGTCAAACCACCGTGTTAGCAGCACTGAAGTGACCTTCCTAAAATATATGGAAGTCCTGGACTCCCTCTTGGCCTTGCTGATGTGGTCCAAAGGAAAGCAGGGCAATATGTTTGGCACCAGTTTGGCTGCAGGAGTTGCCAGAAGGAGGTGTACAAGGTACCACCTAACTTTCCTAGGATTTCTCTGGATTTGTTTAGGGTTTACCCCTTTGCCTTTTCTTCTCCTGACAATATCCAGCAAGGCAGCAGAGGTTTGGATCAGTGGAGGTTTAGGAGAAGTGGCATATAATAGCTCAAACAGAAGTTACACATCTCTTTTCATATTGACTGCAATGCTTTTCAACTGTGGTAATACATACTGTACAGTCATCAGTCTGCTGTGAGTCATGGAGGGATGTGCACACATCCAAATAAATCCTTAGCGAAATATATTGCATCCATTCATGCCATTTCTTTTCTAAAGAGATCTGGGAAAGAGGCGATGCCATGAAAAATGCTAAAACACTGACTACAGGGAACAGGAGTAGTGTTCTCACTTCGACTCTGCATGGGGTTTCAGAATTTGGATCCATGTTTCGTAAAGAGTTAGCTACCTGGGCCACAACTGGTCTGCTGCTTTTCCCTCTACCATATTGGAAACGGTACTGTGGATGCATACTTTGTAGATTTGTAATTGTCAAAGCCTTGCTTAGTGTAAGTTGATAGTACATATATCGACATCCAGGACAGAACCCAGAGTAGAGATGAAAGAATATGTACAGGGGTCAGGGGCAGTAAAAGGGGAGTAACAGTAGTGACAGAAAGCTTGGAGATCTCTATCCTTATTCATTCATTCATTTAATTTATACCCCACCTTTTGCTCTAAAGGAGTTCAAGGTGGTGTACATGGTTTTACTATCCCCATTTTCTCCACACAACAGCCTTATGAGGCAGGTTAGGCTGGCAAATAGTGGCTAGCTACTGCCTGGAGAAGCAACACCAGTTCTCTGCAGAGTAAGCTGTGGTGACCTGATAGCAGCAACAAAAACAAAGCTAATAAAGGCCTTTTTGGAATAACTTGCTGCATTGTTTTTGCTGTATGCTCCAATGCCACCCCCAATAAAAACTGGTTACATGAAGGCATTCCCACAATGGATGAATCATGTTCGCAGCCTCTCCAACAATTTGGTGATAACACACTCTGTTAATTTTATAAGGCTGTGTTAACATTTTGATTATAAAACTAGCAATGATAGAGGTATGTTGTGAATCTGAGGGTTACATATAATGTGTTCAGTTTATAAATGCTGACATTATATTTCTTTGGTCAAGATAAATGCCATGAATGATATTAGGAGTCCAGGGGCCACCTGTGTAATATGCATGTTTTATAAATAATATGGTTTATTTTACAACAGCCTGTATTCCATCACTGCTAGAGAACAGCTTGCATATTTGTTACAGAACATACTTACAAATACATGCAACATCTTAAACAATTGGCTGCTCACAGGCTATTTGGAGTAGTGTAGTAACTTAATTGAGATCTCAATCACCCCTTGTATCTGAGGGTTACAATTTCCCTGTTTTGTAATTAACATAATTTGTCAACTTAGAAAATTCTAGTTATAACTGACATACTTTTCAACACATTCATAACAGCTTGTGTGCAATATCCAAAGAGAGGGAAGTAGTAATTAAGTCCCATTCTGGGACTGTGTAGACCTCTTCAGCATCACCTTTCAGATGTATGATAAGGTACATATTGTTTTATGTACACAGCTCAGAATATATATATATATTATATTAAGTGGTTCATTTTCTCCCTAAAACAAAAATAAAATAAGGGGGAAAATTGACATTGGTATCTGACTCCATTTTCAGTTCTGAGACCTGAGAATCATGTCTTTGCGGCGGTGGGCAGGGCGTGGATTGATAAAGCAGGCTGTCATTCAGTGTTAGGCAATTAGTTGCTATTTTACTGTTAACTGTGTTATTTTATTTATTACATTTTAATGCCACCTTTCGTAAAGATGCTTATTGTTCCCCCACTGACAATATGCTCATATTTCTCACACTGACCCATTTTATTCTCAAAGCTGCTGTGAGGCTGAGATATTAGTGGCTGGCTACCAAATAAAGTCACCAGGAAGTTTTGCAGCTGCCTGGTTTTCAAACCAAATCATTCCTGGTGCTGTTTCATTGCCAGTATATTCACATTTGATCAAGTTTGCTTATCCTTAATTAATCTTTGGTCTCCTAACCATTACTACTTCTGCTGCCTTCCTTCAGAAGAGGGGGACCGCACAGTATTCTTGTTAGTTGTTGCCATCTTCAAGAGCTACCATATAATGTTCCATGCAGCTATGATTTTTTTTTAATCAGTTGATTGGGTGTCAAGTCGGATTTTCTGACATACCACTGTGCTCATGGAACTTAATGATACTAACAGATGAATATCATGAGGCTCATATGTCTGGTTTGTGCCATAGAGATGGTTCAGAGGTAGCAATAAAGGCCACTGAATTATTCATTTAATCTGCTAGATTTTTTAAAATAGTTAACATTTTTCTGATGCTTTTAGCCTTCTTATAATAGACAAATACCAATGACCACATCTGTATGCCCTTGGTAATTTATTCCACAACCTCAATTCATACTTTGTACTTGACACTGGCTCCTTGAAATATCTGTTTTTCTCCTTTCCCTTCTGAATTGTATACTTCCATGAGCTCTTCCCTTAATCTCTGTTCTAGGGAGCACTGACCTAGTTTCTCACATTCATCAGTGGGCAGGTTGGAAAAAAAAAATGAGAGGAAGAACATGTAGCTCTTTGTGGTTAAGGTTGCACCAGGTATTTCTGGATCAGAATGGTTTTATGAATTCCCTTTTCAGTGAGGATCCGTCAATCTACTTCCTAGCTTGCTTTAAATTGTGTCTTACTCCTTTATAAAATTCCATCATCTTTTCCACACAAAAACACGAACACACTTCACTTAATTTTTTTTTTTTTATGACTGCCTATTTGAGCAAAATCCAAGGTTTTATTTTTGACATTTAAAGCCCTAAAAAGCTTGGAACCAGGATAGATAGCAGACTGTCTCCCCTTGCACAAATCAAGCCAATTTTTAAGATCTCCTGAGACCCTGCTGGTCATTCCACCATCAGCAGATTCCCACTTGGTTACAACATGGAGGCAGGGCTTTCTTGGTCACAGTACAGCCTACCCTACAGAATAGCTTTCTTGGGTGATTCAAGAGGCATAGTCAGTAAAGACTTTAGGAAAATAGGATAGTGCCTTATACTGAATCAGAGCATTTAGCTTAGCATTTTCTACACTGACTGCATACCCTCCCAGTGTCCCTGTTTTCCAGGGACAGTCCCAGAATTACAGAAGCCATCCTGGTTTCTGGTTTGATCCTGGAATGTCCCTGTTTTCCTTTATCCTCCCCTCCATGTCTCAGAGAAGAATTAAAAATGGTGTGTGGGTCTCTGTAGGTGCAAAAGCAGAGTCCTGCTTATACTGAAAGTAAAAGTCCTGCACCAAAGGAAGGAAATGGTGAAGCTGGCATACAAAGCCCCTCCTATACTTTTGAAGGAAAATGCCACCAATCCACTTTAAATTCTTTAAATGCAGTGCTTCAGCAGCCAGCCATTGTTTTAGGAAACGTGGTGAGTGGTCACATTCCAGCCAGGCAAAACCCTCAAGGAGGATGCAATGCACAGCCTGGAAAAAGGGGCATGTTTACGGAGGACCTGTGATATGGGAAGAGTCCCAAGGGCCATACAGAGAGGTTTAGAAGTGCACATTTGAATTTCCCCACCCTTGCTGTATGCTTTATCAGGAAGTAAGTCTCGCCGTGCTAAACTAAGCCATACTGGGAGGAGTGCTATGTGCTGCTAAGGAAATTTTTCTGCCAGCACAAACATTTCAGCTTGCCAGATGGAATGATCTCCCATCTCCTTTCCCCATGCACTGTTCTGGGGCTTCTTCACCCCCCGAGCCAATTTGGTTGGTCGGATGTATGAGGCAAGAGAGAAGCCCCATTATAGTATCAAAAGTTGTTCTACTAGCTTCCACTAGGGCAGGTACTGGGAACCTTTGGCTCTCCTGATGTTTTGTTGTTGTTGTTGTTTAGTCGTTTAGTCGTGTCCGACTCTTCGTGACCCCATGGACCAGAGCATGCCAGGCACTCCTGCCAGGCACTGCCTCCTGCAGTTTGGTCAGACTCATGTTTGTAGCTTCGAGTACACTGTCCAACCATCTCGTCCTCTGTCGTCCCCTTCTCCTGGTGCCCTCAATCTTTTCCAACTCCTGATGTTAGTGAACTACAATTCCCAGCACTGGCCAATCTCGCTGGGGTTGTAGTTCACCACCATCTGAGGGTGTTTCCCATACTTGCACCAGTGGGACGTATTAGTTGCCTTTAGTCTGCTGCAGTTATTGGGGATTATTCTTCCTAGGTTGCTGATGGTAGGGATGGTAGCCCAATTACCTCTTCATCTAGCAAGGCAGAATATCCAAATGAACAAGAAAAACAAAAAACAAACAAACACAGTTCAAGAAGGACACTGACAAACTGGAACGTGTCAAGAGGAGGGCAACCAAAATGGTCAAAGGCCTGGAAACGATGCCTTATGAAGAACAGCTAAGGGAGCTGGGCATGTTTAGCCTGGAGAAGAGGAGGTTAAGGGGTGATATGATAGCCATGTTCAAATATATAAAAGGATGTCACATAGAGGAGGGAGAAAGGTTGTTTTCTGTTGCTCCAGAGAAGCGGACACGGAGCAATGGTTCCAAACTACAAGAAAAAAGATTCCACCTAAACATTAGGAAGAACTTCCTGACAGTAAGAGCTGTTCGACAGTGGAATTTGCTGCCAAGGTGTGTGGTGGAGTCTCCTTCTTTGGAGGTCTTTAAGCAGAGGCTTGACAACCATATGTCAGGAGTGCTCTGATGGTGTTTCCTGCTTGGCAGGGGGTTGGCCTCGATGGCCCTTGTGGTCTCTTCCAACTCTATGATTCTATGATTCTATGATTCTATCCTCACATACTTTGAAAACTGGAAACTCTTTCACAAATATTCACGTATTTTTACTGCCACTATATTACCATTGGCCTTTTGATTACTGTTTTCATTTGTCACTAGAGAGGAGAAATGGTCCGGATCTGTGAAGAGATAAAAGGTTAGATATGTAGGTTTTTGTTTTTTTAAAAGTTACACAACCTAAATATGTTCCTTATGATCATTTTTTCATTATTTGCTACCAAATAAGCTTAATAGCAATTAGTCTATAATTGCTCTACCTGAGAATAAGCCCCATTAAACACACAGTGGTTATTAGTTCTGGGTAAATATGCATAGGGTTGTACCATACATATACTTACTGTAGCAATTAAATTTGAAATTAACCAGATTCATCAAACTCGATAGATTTCAGTGTCACTCCTGTATTAATGCAAAGTATTTCTGAGATCAATCATAGCCTCTCCTACTGGCTTTCTGTGTTTTTTGCCATCTCACAAACTCAAAAGTCCTGAGAGAATCTTACTGCAAATATGGTTTAGCTGATGTTTATACAGTTGAGATTAAAGTTTTCTTTAATCTGCCAGCTCTGCCAGCATTCTTAAATAACTTTAAAACAAAACAAAAACAAAACAAAAGCACCGAGCTTTCCTGTTCATGGCATGTTAAAGGCACCAGAGTTAGCAGTTTGGGAAAGACAAGCAAGCCAATCTGTTTTTAGTTTTAGTTTTTGTTTTTTAGAAAGTTAAGACACAAGCTAAACCCACCAATGGGCATGGAATGAACTACAAACATGGGAGAGGGGAGAAATTAACTGGCATTCACTGACCCCTGCTGCTCTCGGCCTGCAGAGTGATGCCAGTGTCACTCTGCCTACACAGTGCTTACCCTGGCCTACCAAACATGCAGGGGCTTCCTGGAGGCAAGGAGTAATAATAATAATAATAATAATAATAATAATAATAATAATAATTTATTATTTATACCCCGCCCATCTGGCTGGGCTTTCCCAGCCACTCTGCGGCTTCCAACAAAATATTAAAATACAGTAATCTATCAAACATTAGAAGCTTCCCTAAACAGGGCTGCCTTCAGATGTCTTCTAAAAGTCTGGTAGTTGTTGTTCTCTTTGACATCTGGTGGGAGGGCATTCCACAGGGCGGGTGCCACTACCGAGAAGGCCCTCTGCCTGGTACACTGTAACTTGGCTTCTCGCAGTGAGGGAACTGCAAGAAGGCCCTCGACGCTGGACCTCAGTGTCCGGGTAGAACAATGGGGGTGGAGATGCTCCTTCAGATATACTGGACAAAGGCTGTTTAGGGCTTTAAAGGTCAGCACCAACACTTTGAATTGTGCTTGGAAACGTGCTGGGAGCCAATGTAGGTCTTTCAAGACTGGTGTTATGTGGTCTCAGCAGCTGCTCCCAGTCACCAGTCTAGCTGCCACATTCTGGATTAGTTGTAGTTTCCGAGTCACCTTCAAAGGTAGCCCCACATAGAGAACATTGCTGTAGTCCAAACAAGAGATAACCAGAGCATGCACCACTCTGGTGAGGCAGTCCGTAGGCAGATAGGGTCTCAGCCTGCATACTAGATGAAGCTGGTAAACGGCTGCCCTGGACACAGAATTGACCTGCGCCTACATGAACAGCTGCGAGTCCAAAATGACTCCCAAGCTGCGCACCTAGTCCTTCAGGGGCACAGTTACCCCATTCAGGACCAGGGGGTCCTCCACACCCACCCACCTCCTGTCCCCCCAAAACAGTACTTCTGTCTTGTCCGGATTCAACCTCAATCTGTTAGCTGCCAGCAGGTACTGAGATGGCCAGGGAAGTTGGATCCTGATCCATGTCCGGTCCTGGCACAAGATGGCTTCAGGCAAGACCCAAGCATTGAGCCCACTCCAGGCTGATTTGTTTATCTGCTTGCTCCCTACCATCCACCCAGCAAGGTCAGCAGGGCTGTGGCTGCAACAGGAGTCCCATCACTCTATTAAGTCATTCCGAGCAGTGGCAAGGGTTAGGATTGCACCCTAAAAAGAAAACCACACAGATTAAATCATGAAGGGGAGAGGCCTTTTGGCTGGGGTGCCAATGGAATCTTATAAATAAAACCATTGCCTGAAAAAGCACCAAAAATTCATTTAAGAAGTCAAATTGCTGCATGTGATGTGCTTGTTATGCCTGTCCCTAGATTTTCCTAGGAATTGCATTAGAACCCTTCTTACAGTTTAAGTCAAGGCACATTTAAGAGTTGGTTGCTGTAGCAGCAAATGTAAAGCTAATGAGCAGGATTTGAAAATGTGTGATCATTCTTTGTAATGGGGGAAACAAATCTGTAATGCTAATTCTCCTTCATCTGGAAAAGTCCATGGCTACACAGAGGGAATGGAATAAAGGAAGAGAGAGTACTAGCATTTTTATACAATAACAAAAGACATGAACAGTTTTTACTGTTGGTTGTCAAAACATTTTTGAAATTCTAGGGCCTTGAAAATTAGCTTGCTGTTATCACAGCAGTCTTCTGCCATAAGAACCATTATTTTAATTTCTTACTGTTGTTCCTGTGGAGAAATAAAGCTATGTAGCCTTTTGATTTACGTAGACCAAACGTGGTTATAGCTATAGCATGTATTTTAATGTGACAAGAGTAACTGATGAGCTCCTATCATCCTTGCAGAAAGCAGGGACAAACTATGGAAACTATGCATAGTTTCATTGGTTCCCTGATCTTCTGCAAAATTGAGTATGAACACATGAAACTTCATTCCTAGTCCTACTACCTGAGAGCCTTTGTCCTGGAGATATCTCGGTTTTCAGCATGGACCTTTCTGCATGCAAAGAATTTTCTCTGCCAATGAGCTTTGGCCCCTTCATGGAAGAAAGAAAAAGTGGCTAGGACAGAGTAGAGTACAGGACTAATTTGTAAGGCATCACCTTTAAGTAGTTCTATAAATTGGAAAATCACACTGCTTTCAGATAAGGCTTTTAATGTGATCCAACAAAAGATTCCACATGCCTGAAAGTTGTAGGTAATTTAATTTCAAAGATGTAATAACACATTCACATTAAAAATTATAATGGTGGGTTTTAGTGTGCTTGGTGTGTTAAACATAGGAACAGAAGATGGGAGACAATGATGCTCAGGATGGAAAAAAAGGAGAATATATTACCCACCCACCAATCTTTCCTGCTTTTAATCACCTATCTCTGGATACCTCCCTCATGTCTCCAGCTTTCAGTGATTGCCTCCCCCCCCCCAAAAAAAAACCTAGGGAAGGCAATGTGATTTCTGTTTAACCATCTTAAAATTGGTCTGACTTCGCAGGGAGCCACTGTATACCCATCTTTCTGAAATTTGGCAGGCTTCAATCATGCTTGCAGTTAGCATCCAATTGTAGCAGAAAATCAAAAGCTAATCCTTTAAAGAAAACGAAACAAAACAAGATTCTCTGCGCAGAACACCACCACCATCCTCGCTTGAAGGGATCTGCTTAGAATTTGGTAGGCTGGGGGGGGGGGCTCCCTTGCCTGCAAATTTCTTCCACTTATGTAACAAGGAAAAATTTAATAGGCATTTTAAAATTCTCTATTATAGTCAATTAGGCCAAACAGAACTTCAGATCTGGATGCGAATTACAAAATCAGATTGGAACGTAGAAGAGAACCAAACAGACTGGGATACTTCCAAATGCTACAGATGCAAGGTAATTAATGTAGTGGCTTCAGTTCCTCAACCAGGACTGCAGAACACTTTTCACTCAGATGCTGTGATTTGGAGACGGCAAAGGGGTCTGGCACAAAATGGGTGGGGTGTAGGAATTATCTATGCCTATGGTTGACAGGAGTTAACATCAAAATAGACTCTAAGTTAACTGCTCTATGTTGGATATTGTCTCATGTGTGAAATTCATAGGTTTATTAGTTTTTGAACATATTTTTATTTTAAAAAGTGCAACCAGTATGCATGCAAGTCAGTGGATTCTCTGTCTTTCAGCAACTCTCTCCCATTCCTGGCAACGTTTAAAAATAGTTTATCAGTGTGAACCAGGAAATGACCTCTCCAGAATGAGTGACCTCTCTAGAACTCATGTATCTGACTCATCCTGCTTCAACCACTATACCACTCACACCCAGCTGCCTTGCCCCCTGCCCCAGTCAGTCAAGATTCTATGCCACTGAGTTAATATGGGACAGAGTGTTGGTTGTTGTTTATCTGCTTATGGATTTTTGCCAAAATGTTTTTCTTTCAATTTCAAGCTTTCAGGTTATCCCATGTGTACTGATACCCCTGTCTTGTGTGCAGGTGGTGCATATTTGATTCCAGTTCCATAAGCACAGGAATACACAAATATGATGATGTTGATCCACATATGCTGGAACAAGAGACTGAAGTTTACATACTCTAGCATTCTGTTTCTAGTGGCAGTCAGCCAGATGCCACAGGCAGGGAATAAAGGTGATGGGTGCCTTCTGTTTTTCTGCAGTAAGTGCCTGCAAATGGACCGTAAAGAAGTTCAAGGTCGTAAGACCTGTCCGTTAGGATGATGTTGCTACAGATAATTAGAGATTTCCTTTTGCTGACTTGTTAACTTTTGTGACTTGGCTTATATGAATAATTGTTGACCTCGTTAAAAAGAATAACTTGCGGTAATGAAAGGGAAACATCAAACGGTATGTATTTGCTGCTGTTTGATACATTAATTGAGTCGTTTTTTGTAACACAACCATTTCCCTTATTTGCTGAAGCCTCAACAGAGTGCATAATTATACCAGAATATAAAATGCTTGAAATCTAAAAATATTTTCTGCCTATGTACCACAGTACTGAAGATTCTCTTTTCTAGATCATTCCCAATACGTATGCTTGACTGAACAGGACTGCAGCTCAGTTTAAAAGGGGTTCTATGAACTAAATACTGCAGCATCCAAAGCTCTCTTTTTCCAACATGAAAATCCGTCATAGCACGAAATGTTTTCCAAAAAGTTATTTTTTCTAAGTTAATCTGTAGCAAATATATATTGCGTGATACTGTTTGTATTCTTTCCTTTTAAGAAAAATGCACACAAAGCATACTTAGGTTTGTTTGAGGTCTGTTCTGTTGTTTTTTGCAATACAACAAATCTTTCCAGACAGTGGAACACCCAAAACGAGTGTTAGCTGGTGTAAAATTTGAGGCATAATGAAATGTGAAAAACCTGAGCTATGCAACTTCACGAAAGAGTCAATTCACCAAAAACTAGGCATATTTCTTCTTCTTCTTCTTCTTCTTCTTCTTCTTCTTCTTCTTCTTCTTCTTCTTCTCTCTCTCTCTCTCTCTAATTTCTCAATATATGAACTGGGACCAATGAAAATCTGTCTGTATGAATACTAGAAAGTGTTCTAAATCTTTTGTAGTTTACTGATTAACATCTTCATTTTAGCGCTCGCATATCATGAACTAGTATGTCCAATGTCATTCCACACCAGAAATAGAACTAGAACCTATATGTGAAAATGTCTAAGTCAGTAGACCCTACATATGTGAGCTATCTGTCATGATGAAAGGGCAGACGTTTACCACAAGGTGAATACTCATGCATATTGTCCCCTATTCAAATTAAGCGTTCTGCAAGCCTGAAGAGTGCAAAGAAGTTTAAAAGTCATTCCAGTGACCCACGTGGCAACCTTAAGGTTAACATGGGTGAAATGGTCCTGAAAATTGTATTAAACTGAAAATATTTACTGAATAAAAGTTAAATTCATCATCCCATTTCTATGAAGTACAAATGCCCGAAGCATCTCATTTTACAGACAAGGTCAAGTCTAACAATAACATGAGTTCTTCTTCCCTGAAGTGACTTCTGTAGAGTAGTTATATTATTGTGATAGGAATGGGGAGGGGGAGGACAATCAGAAGAAAGAGGTCTGAGAACTACTGTGTGAAAAAGCTAGCTGGTTCTGTACATAAAGACGACAGGAGTGTCTGTACAAGAAGAAAGTGTTTCTAAGCTAATAATAATTATAATAAACGTTTCCTTCTGAACTATGCTGAGAAGTGTTTTTGGGTGTGCCCAGAATACCCACAACTTGAATTTTTGTATCTGCCTTGATTTTCGGCTAGCATTAGATGCCTTTCAGAATGCATGCTCTGAAAATGCATTTGTTTAATTTTTCCGCAAAAGACTGCAAATTGCTGAACCCAGAGTCCCATAGACTTTGCAACATAAAAGGCATCCCTCAGGAAAGGAAATGGAAACCTCACTTGGAACTCCATTTCTGAGATTTGTGTTGGAAAGGTGAAACATTGGCTCATTCTCCAAGAGAACATGGGATGTGGAATGTGCAGGAGCAGAGAGCATGATGGAGCAACAGCGTTCACCTGACCTCCTATTGATCGCATCACTGTTGCTTACTGGAAAGTGTAAGGCAGGGGTGAGCCAGTGATGTGGCTGGAGTGGTGCAAATGCACAGGTGAAGTCAAACTCAGCATTTGTGCTTGAACCACAGCAACCTTGCCACCACCTGGTCCCTCTACCTCCCATAAAGCAGCGGCAACACAACCAACCAAACGTCAGGTGATCCTGCTTCTCTCTCCATCATGGCACCTGCTAATAGGAATTTGGTGTATTTGTTAGAATAGTTCCTGGATGAGTGACATCACAAAACAGAGTCTTTTTTTCTTTCTTTCTGGTGTGGTTTTCATGTTCTCTGAACCCTGTGAATTACATTACAGCAGGGAAGTTCAACAGGTTGATCACGATCTACTGGTAGATCCCCGGGAGAGGTTTTGGTAGATCGTTGTCGATCAATGGTTCCCTTTCCTCAGCTAAAAATAGAATTGGGCCTCACCCCGCCCTCCATTGTTGCACACAGAAGAGGGAGGTTTTGCAGTGAGGCTGATGGTTTCCTTAGTGATCTTTTGGTGGGCGACTTCTCCCCTTTTCCCCTAAAAAAGCTCATCAACTTTGACCTGAACCTCCACCCCAAAGGGGTAGATCACTCCCAGTTTTTTGTTTTTTTTTAATTCTGTGAGTAGACTGCAGTCTCTTAAGAGATGGCCATCCCTGCATTACAGCTATAACAGAACTATAAATGAGACTTACCACGGAAGGCTGCTTGCTTATATGCAACAACTAATGTGCATCTTACTTGTCTGCTTTATAGTGTTAGCCATTGATAACCTTGTTATTCTGGGGTTAATTTTAATCTGTAAATCCCTTAACAGTCACTGTCTTGAATGCCTGAGAGACAGACTCTTTTTTTTTAACCTATGCTGCCAATGAGAATCTGACAGGGTTCCTGACTACAGACTTTACTTTCTTTTTGTTCTGCCAGAGGCAAAGTCTATCTCAGAATTGCTTTTAAAGCCCCTTTCTCCTCTTAGGATTTTGTCTGATTGGGAAAAGTGGGGGGAGGGTTGAATTTGTTGGGCATTATTTTTATTTGTTCAGTATTTGGATGCAAACACACACAACGCTCAGCAAGTCGAAGAATGATGATTAATGCAAGTCGTGTATGTATGTTTACTACTGTGCATTAGATTGAAATTTCTTCTACTGTGTGTGTGTGATGCTTTCTTTTTTTATTTCACATTTTAGAGTTAAAAAAAGAAATCCCAATTATGAACTAGCTGTTTTGAAAACTGGGAGGAGTTTTCTTCAGAAGCTGCCTTTGGGCACAATCCACTGAGACTTTATTTTGCACACATAAATGAATGGGGCTTGCAATGAAGAGAGAGTTCCCCAGGGTGCTGTGCTTCATGCCTCCTTAAGAAGGCCTGCATCATAATTTGAAAAATGTGGTAATGCATTGTTAAAAGCTACAGTGTAGCAGTCTGAGGATGAAAGCACTGCAGGTGTACAGCTTAATAGGGCTTAATTAAGTACCAGATGAATATAAATAAGAAGCACAGATTGTACGCATTGACTCTTTAGGCAGGTAAGAAAATGCTGAGTCTTGGATCTTGAAATAAAGACAACTGGTGCCATATTTTACATGATCCTGTGTAAGTAACAAATAAAAGGTATTTTATGCTAAACAATGAAGCAGAAAGGGGCAAATGAAAGAGATATCACTTGGTTTAGCCAACCAGTCAAAGCCGTTTCCTGGGGTGTGGCTGCTGTTGCATGTTGATAGCTCTCACCTGTGGCTCCTATAAGCTAAGTGCAGGGTGGAGGCCGGAAGTGGACAAACTACCCCAGAAGGAGCATGGCATGTCCCCCACCAGGGGTACAATCCCTCCTCTAACACCCTACAATCCAAACAGACAGTAAAATTGTATAATTATAAAACAGAGTCCAAGCCTCCGACACTGAGAGTTAATATTTAATTAAGCCCGGATTCCATCACCAATGCAAAACCTGAAGAGAGGGTTCAAGGAAGGTAAATTTAATTACTGATTTCAATAGAGCAATACTGGAAACATACTGCTTCTATGGGATAAGCTACTAGACAATATGCCATTCCTAAAAATTAGCAGTTGTGTGAATCGACTTTAAAAGTAAATAGCAAGGACAATGGGGAAGTACAGGCAATATGGATTGGGAAGATGATGAGAGGGTATGGGTCTTTGCCTCCAGTTGAGATCTCATTCCATATTGGGATCCCCATACTGGCTATTTACATTTGAAGAAAAATACACATTTACACCAATGGAAGCTTTTTCTTCCGATGCAAATTACATGCAAAGAGGACTGAAATCTTGATCAGGATTACAGTGGGAACAAAGAGTTAACCCCTCTACTCATCTTTGCCATTGGACTCCTCATACCTGCTGCTTACTTTTTTAAAAAAACAAAACAAAAAACCATTCAGTTGCTAACTGCGCAAATACTGTCTCATCCACATTGGCCCTAAATACAAGCTATTTTTGACATTTCTTTTTTTTAAATAGGTGCCTTGTTTCACCATAAAAGTGTGCACCCTTCTTAGATGGTTAGCATTCTGTTCAGGGAGGATTGGCAAAGCAATGAACAATTCTTAGTAAATGGGAAGGCTCTGAGGCTCTGACTGTGAGCTAGGGCCCTGTTGGACACATAAGTGGAAGGCAGAGTTTGTGTAGAAGTAGTTCATCTCAACATTTTTTGCCCTAAGCTGGTAGGTGTAAAAGCCCTTCCTGAAGAATGTATAAATCTTCGGGATGTACATGTTCTGAAGTTACAGCACTGTGTAACAACACTAGCTGGTCTACATATAAAATAAGAAACAGAACTACATACAGATCTCTGCTCCCTTCAGCCATCCGGCCAGAGAGACAGGTTCACAGACTTTCACATATTTTGGCAGACACAATGACCAACTCTGACTGCCTGACACTCCACCACATCTCTCTTTCTCCAGACATGTCCTGATTGCTGGGGAGAATTCCCATTGCTAAGCAGGTGTTTTAGGTCGTGTTTCAAGGCTCATTGCAAGTTTATTTTGGCAATACACCAACATTATGGTTTGGGGCGGGGGGGGGGGGGGAGTATGAGAAAGCTAAGGCACCACTGCAAGGGTGGCCACCTTGTCAAAACAGAACCACCCGGGATGTACTCTGGCCTGTACTCTGCCAAAGGAACCTGATCATCAATCTCCATATTGCCTGTAGGCTTCAGACTGTGGGTTGTCCAGCACTGCCTGTGACTTTCTGCATGCAGTTGTACCATTGAGGGTCATTCCCCCCTAATGGTAGGGATGGGTAATCTCTGCCATCACCCTTGACCATTGGAAAAACTGTCTTGAAACTTGAGTGCAGCAACATCTGGGGGACCACAGGTTTCCTACCTTTGCTGTAAGGGAAGGAGAGACTAAATGGGTGTTCCAGGACAGACAGCATTTGTCATTTAGGGTTCATAGAGAGAGGGGTGGCATTTGTACACACCCTCAGAGCTCAATTTCCATTGGGGGAAAAAGTGTTTCACTGTAAGATCTGGCAGTTCTAAGTGAACACTTATAAAACAAACTGATACCTAAGGGATAATAAAAGTAATGCATTATGGGATCTGTAGCACTTATCCCTTTCTTAATATATACTTAAGAGTATTGTTAGGAAATTATCACCAGTCTAATTCCTATCTTTAGTGATTCGGTTCGACTGTTTGGTGATGTGTTAATGACAGGTATTATAATCTGACAGCATTGGTATGCAACAGAAACTAGCTCAATAGGACAAGTCATTTATCCAGAATGCAAGCATAGGAAGTTTGAGAGTATGTCTTAGAACACCCCTGAACACTGACTGCCTTTTAAGTGGCAGTGATGAAGGAACCCACTTTAGCATAAGATCCAAAGTTTATAATAGAAATTAAAATGTGTATAGAGATTTAAGGTAGGTTTGATCAACAGCTGCTAGAGAGAAATTGTGCGTTTTTTTCCCCTGAATGCATTTTTGCAAAACACACAATTAGTATAATTGGTATGAACATGATACATTTCCATTCAAAGATTAAGTTTTAGACTCATACTTTTTAGACTCAAACTCAAAAGATATACTTGGCAAAATTACATGCTATGATGTCTTGTCAAAAACAAACTTTATAGCTGGAAAATATATTAATATTTATTTATTTAGTTGTTGCACCTGTATCTGCCTTTTCTTTTGGTAAGCTGAGAGTGGCTTAGATGTGTCTCCTGGATTGTCCTTGAAGACATAATACAGCCATAGTTAAGATGACAAACATGCAGTCAAACCATAGTTTGACTGTCCTGCTGTCCTGCCTACTGCTGAATACATGCAGAAACATAGTCTTATTTGGAACTGAGGCAAGTAATGGTACAGGCTTAACAACAGGCACAGTGGTCAGAAGTCACAATTCAGGAGTTCAGGTGCATGGCAAGATGTTCAGAACTGGATGGAAGTGATGAAAATGTCCCAACAAGTTTCCCCATCTCTCCTGCCAAGTTTTTAAAGATGGGACATGGTGTACTCACTTGTGATACTCTTTTGCTTTGTGGGAATATTTGCATTGCAAGCACACACTTTGTTGGGGTGGGTAGGTCTGCTCTCATATAAAGGTGGCACCTGGTTCTAGGTAACAAGAATGTACCCTCCTGTCCAGGCTCCTGTTCAATTGCTGTTGCTTCTTTTTCGAGCTTCTACTGAAGCTTCCTACTCTGCAGGAAGAACAGAGGGGACAGCCAGCATCTCTGCTCCCTCTTCCAATACAACTGAAGTTGGGTTAGAATGGGGAGAGCCTCCTTGCTCCAAGCCAGGTTTCCCCAGTTCCTCTCGTTTCTTCCTCCTCCACCGTCTCTGTCTGAGCCTGCCAACTCAAGCTTGATTCCAAGAGTGCTCAGGGCTCTTGTCATCTACATCTCTCAAGCAGTCACTGACCAGAATGAGACCTACTTACAGTAAATTCAACAATGTATCAGAATCATGTGCTCTGAGGTCATTGGGTCCACCCATCCGCAGGTGAGAGCAATGTGCTTTTAGCTTCAGAGGAACCCATGAGGTCCGTGTGAGACCACTGATCACCTTCTGAAGCTGAGTATTTCAGATTTAGCCTCCAACTAAATGTAGAAACTATAAATGCTAAGACTGTAGTCGTCTTACTGGAATGAAAAAACCCCACACGGTTATTTTGAAAGATAGATATCTACTCTTCTCCTGGAGGTATAATGATATGAAGGATCTAATGCACAAATGCATATCCTTGGTTTTGACCTTTTCAGAATCTACAGCAAAATACAGGAACCCAATGCAGTCTTCTTCTTACTTAAAGTTGAGTTTTGAACAGTGATACATTTTAATGCATCAGTATTCATTTCATTTTCTCCCTGAATCTAACCACAATGTATTATTCTAAACACCACTTTAAGCAGTATATGACATCATCCACATGAGGCTTAACTCTTAATAATTAATGATTCCACTAATAATTATTTAAGTAAGAAGTTAAGTGATTAGTACAGGAATGTCCTCAGAAACTGGGGGGGGGGGGTCACCAAAGCATTTTGTTTTGACCTGCTTGTGTCGTAAGGATGAATGACATACAACACACAGTGCAGGAATGTGTGTGTGTGGAGGGAGGAGAAATATTGCAGCCGACATAAGAGAGAGAAGAGAATGATGATTTGTCATGTACAGAAGCACTGCAGGGTACATGACAGAGAAGTGACACAGTGTCCCCTGATGTAGGGAGAGAAAAATTGTGGCAGTGTCACTGACATGGAAGATTAAAATGTTTAAATGCTGTGGAAGGAGGACGGTGGCTCACCTATTTAGATGAGTGATCGGAGTGGAAAGGAATGATTAACACAACATTTTGCATATTATGATATTATAGTGGTGAATCAGGTCAAGGTAATGGCTGTTCTTTCATATTTGCCCTTCTCCTGGAAGTAGAAGCTCTATTTTAAAACAATTGCCACCACCAACAGTCTTGTAAAAAAGTAAAAATAATGTTTACTTACTTGGAAGACTTGTTGAAGGGTAACAGATACAGCAGCTTTGTTCTGGCAGGCTTAACATGGTAATTCAGTTACAAAGGCATACTCTAGTCCAGGCACCCCCAAACTCAGCCTCCAGATGTTTTGGGATTACAGTTCACATCATCCCTGACGACTGGTCCTGTTAGCTAGGGATGATGGGAGTTGTAGTCCCAAAACATCTGGAGGGAAGAGTTTGGGGATGCCTGCTCTAGACTAATTTAAAATGGTGTCTTGGCATTGTAGCTCAGACACAGCAAATGTTCTCACATCGCTGGCATGATGGCAAGTGACAAAAAAAGGAGGAAGTGGGAGAATATAAATAGCTACATCCTCCCACTGTCAGGGCACAGTGACAGTGCCTCTCACAGAGTCCTATCTAGCAAACTTACGTGAAAACCCTGTGAGCTTCAGCGCCCGTCATGTGCCTATCTAGCAAAACATGAATTGTTGGTTTGACTGGATTGTTAATATCCCCCTGGTTTTCATCTTAATGTGCACATTAAGATGCACAGTATGTATTAAGCTTTAGTAAAAAATAAATAAATTGCCTTTTCCTATAAGGAGCCTTGTACACCTTTCAAAGAATGGAGATTAAATTTTATCAAAGTGAGGATCCTGTTTCAGGAGTCCTAGCCCTCTCTACAGTGGGTTTGCCTAATGTGGTTGGCACTGTTAAGGAACCTTGTGATTGAAACAGAGATGCAAAATTTGATTTATTTATTTTTGTAGGTCCTATTTTTTATTTGTGTGTGTGTGTATAGTTCTGGCAAGTTATGGACCAGGCTAGCATTAAGCCGGAATGAGCACTATTAACAGGAGCTCAGACTATCTATTTGAGAATAAACAGAAGGCTGCACATTATCTGAGCGTCTTGCCATGTCCCTGAAGTGGTGTTGTGATGATGTTTAAATGCTTGTCATGATCTGTTCCTTTTATTTGTGGGTGGAGATGACCATCAAGTGAACATAAAGGAGGCTATGATCCTTATAAAATGACACGTAATTTCCAAATTGGAAGAAGCTTAACAGTTGGAGTGCTCAGAGTAACTTTGCCAAGCTTCTTACAAATAGCAGAAGCAGCATATGCTGAGCTTTTGCATATATAAATGAACAGTATTCAGCAGCCTCCTACTTCAGAGAAGTGTTTGAGACTTACCATCTTGTATATGTATTTTCTTGACTCATTACAACTTATTAGCCATCCATGCATTTTTTTAAGCTTTTCCTTTTGACATCAGTGTATATGCAATTAAGAAGAATGTAATAAGAAATAGTTAGAGGCACCCTATCCCCACATCTCCCATGCTATGGCAGACATTGGTTGCAGTTCACGATTTGTGATAGCTTAATTTAGGAAGAAGATTCTGACAATGGAGCAAGTGAAGAAGTGTTCATCCTGCTCACCAAGGTGGAGATCTGAGTGGGCCACACTTATTTGATGTACATCATAGGGCGGTCCTTGACATGGGATCAACCCCAACAAATGATCAACCAGCAGGCGGGTTGAGTGATTCAGGATACTCACCCAGTGCCTACGCCAAAGCCTACTGACACCTGTAATCAATAAAGTGATAGCCTGTTTCGATCTCAAGATGCTGTCCTGTAGCTTTTACTTTCTCCACCCCGCAGCCTACATCAGCGATATGCTTAGTGTGCCTGAACATGCAACTGAGACTTCCTCACACCATGTCACATTTTCTCCAGTGTTTTCTGGGAAACCACAAGCGATAAGAATTTAGTACCTTGACCTTTCCCACATTGACTCATTTTATCTGAATAGAGGTAACTGAATAGATTTGATTTTAAAATGTCTACCTTGGTAATTCCATTTGAAATACATTACACTACATGTTGATGTAAGTGATAACCTGGTAGGAAAGAAAGCTGGGTTGCAAGCATCTTGCTTTAATGGAAATATTCCTGGGCTTCTTTTCAGTTCTGAATGAAACCTAATTGGAGAACTCAATTTGCAGTTAAGTTTCCCCCAGCTGTTTTCTGCTGTGGCTAACAAATCTACACTTTGGTAAAACCATTAGGTTACTCAAAATAATGCAGCTAATAATAGACTGGCGATATTTTAGCATTCCCCACACCACTTATTACATATACAGTAGTACCTCTAGTTAGGGATGCAGGTGGCGCTGTGGGTTAAACCACAGAGCCTAGGACTTGCCGATCAGAAGGTCGGCAGTTCAAATCCCCGCGACGGGGTGAGATCCCATTGCTCAGTCCCTGCTCCTGCCAACCTAGCAGTTCGAAAATATGTCAAAGTGCAAGTAGATAAATAGTGCACTACGTCAAAGTGCAAGTGGGAAGGTAAACGGCATTTCCGTGCGCTGCTCTGGTTCACCAGAAGCAGCTTAGTCATGCTGGCCACATGACCTGGAAGCTGTATGCTGGCTCCCTCAGCCAATAAAGTGAGATGAGCGCTGCAACCCCAGAGTCGGTCACGACTGGACCTAATGGTCAGGGGTACCTTTACCTTTACCTTTACCTCTAGTTATGAGCTTAATTCATTCTGGAGGTCTGTTCTTAACCTGAAACTGTTCTTAACTAGAGGTTTGCTTTTGCTAATGGGACCTTTTGCTGCTGCTGCGCCACCGGCACACAATTTCCGTTCTCATTCTGGGACAACTTGAGGTAACTCTTCCAGGTTAGCGGAGTTTGTAACATGAAGCATTTGTAACCTGAGGCATTTGTAACTCGAGGTACCACTGTATCTCCTTCAAACTAATGAAACCCATGATAAATAGCACCCATTTATAATTTACTTCAGAGAAAGAAATATTCTTTCTATTTTAGATCGGTGTTTAGGGTCTAGCTTTCCAGATCCAATGGACACCATTAGCAATTACAAAAAAAAATGTGCATATTGTTTTGAAAATTCAAAAATTAAAACTTGTATATGAGTGTGACTAGAGAATGCTCATTTGAATTCATTGTGGATGAAGCGATATCTCCAGCTTCACATGTTCAAAAATAAAAGGCCCATACAGTGGTACCTTAGGTTACAGACGCTTCAGGTTACAGACTCCGCTAACCCAGAAATAGTACCTCGGGTTAAGAACTTTGCTTCAGGATGAGAACAGAAATTGCACGGCGGCAGCAGGAGGCTCCATTAGCTAAAGTGGTACCTCAGGTTAAGAACAGTTTCAGGTTAAGAATGGACCTCCAGAATGAATTAAGTTCTTAACTTGAGGTACCACTGTACAAGTAAAATACTCCATTAATGTCTTCATTTGAGATAGAAAGATACAGTGATTATAGGAATTGCTTTACCTGCACAAAACTGTGTTTCAGATCCTTCCAAACAATGGTTTCATCAACAAACAATTGAGATGACACCATCAAATAAATCAGAGGAATGTCACAAGGCAAGATATAGCATTGCAGTAACGCAGTAACGCTGGCACATAGGTAGACATCCTGCATGTATTGAGTATTTAGGATATAAACCTATTTCAGTGTCACTATAAATACATCAAAGCTTTAAAATGCTGTTATTGGATATAACTATTAGAGAAAAGGGTATCCTTTTTAGAAACCTGTAGAAAATTCTATATTATAGAGCTCTTGGATCTTTTCAGTTTTAGTTTTTCTCACCTTGGGGTAAGTATTTTAAGCAGGGAGATGAAATAGGTAGTGATGTAATGTAAAGCATAAGCCTAAGATTTCATTCTGCTCCTTTCTGAAAGATATCCCTAGAATACAATGATTACGCACTTTTCTGCCTCGAAACACATCTGGCAAAGTATGAGTAGTAAAAAACATCCATGGGAACAAACTGTCCATGGATATCTAAAAATTGAATTACCCATTTTCATGAATATTTGATCTGCTTATTACCTGCAAAATATTCCAGATTGGATGCCCATAATTTGAGTTTATTAAAGTGCTTGAGGCAAGGTTTTGTGTGACAGGTAGGCTGCAGTTCTGCGAAAGAGGAATTGTGCAGTATATTAAATTTAACTGAGTAGGCAGATAGTATGAGGATATAGACTCTTATGGTGTATTATTAGAACATTAATATTTTCATTAATGTACCAGAAATACATAATTTCTGATTTACCATTTTTCAGTGTGCGCATGCTGTAAGGGTTAGACCCAAAGGCAGCTATGCATTTTCAGGCACAATGATGGATATATATATATATATATATATATATATATATATATATATATATTTGTAGTCGATTACTGAAGCCTTTCCACACTCTTAAATGAGGGACATATATTCTACAATCTTAGCAGAAAGACATAAATAAGAGGAGCTTTCTGCTCATAAACTTAGAACTAGCAAACAGATTGTATAGGTCTGCTGGGAAAGAAATCACTTCCCAACATAAATGAAATAAATTTAAATTAATTTGGAAAAATCGTTTTATAGCTAAGTCTACCTGGATAGCTCAGTTGGTTAGAGTGTATTGCTGATAATGCACTACATTGCAGGTTCGATCCGACAGCTCCATATTCCTGCATTGCAGGGGGTTGGACTAAACGATCCTTAGGATCCCTTCCAACTTTACAATTCTATGATTCTAATATTTAATCTGAAGTGTTTCCCACTGGGTTCAATTTGGCTTATTCCCAGTAATGCAGCCGTGTGTGTGTGTGTGTGTGTGTGTGTGTGTGGTATTTTAAATCCTTCATTTTAGTCATTTGGGTTTTATTAACTCCAACAGAAAAAAGGAGAAAAATCATACATGGCTTATTTCTAAACAAATATTCTTCAAACGGTGTCTTACAAGACTTCCACCTTAATAAGCACTTAATAAGAGGATTTGGGGGCAAAAATGAAGCTGATTCCTAGAAGGTGTTTTTTTCTGGATTTCAATTTTATTTTACTCATCAGTATCTATGAGAAGGAGGAGCTGCTGGTGTTGATAAATGGCGTGAGAACTTAAAAGCACATTGGTCACTGAGCAGTGCAATAGAAATTAATTGTGCTCATCCACTTCCATATATGCTAAACTGAAAAACAACGGCTATATTCTCTCCAGCTAGCTAATTTCCCTGTCTCCTCTCATTTATAATCTTAGACTGAGGAAGCATCTCAATTTTTTTCAGAATTATTTTGCAGTTAGTAAGGGCACACATGGGCTCCAAGATTTGCTCTGTATCTGTATGTTTTTTAAAAAAATTCTGATCTGTTTCCGAATCACGTGTGTCCTCTCTACCTCAATCTGCAATTTGGCTCCTACAGTTTGTGTCTCGAGGCCCCAAGACCCACCCCCAAAATAAATACATGGACACTTATATTAGTTTAAGGTTTGGGCAAATTTTGGCCACAACTTTATTGAAATACAATCATGTGAGCAGTATTGGCTTAGGCATTGACTCCCCACTATAACTGACTCCACCTCTCAGGGTGATCGTCGAATGGGGTAAACCGAACGAAGGAGCAAGATCGATGAGGACCAACCTAAGCTCACCCCGGGGTTCCTGTGGTCCTGGCATGGCCCTAGCCCCTCAAGTGGACTTCGGACGAGATCCAGTACCCCCAGATTCCTTTAACGGAATACCCAGTTCCTGGAGGGGCCGGTGATGGCTGCACCTCCCCTTCCCACAATCCAACTAAGCCAATGCCTAACTACCACCTTACAAGTTGTGATGATTTGCTAAGGGGTAGGTGAAAACCAAATGGCTAAAGCCAATCTGCCAAATGGAAAAAATTCCTACCCAGCCCCTGTTCCAAAACAGGCGACCCAAACCAAAGCAAGGCCAAGCAACTCTACCTAAACTAGGGAGGGTGGGCGGGTGTTCAGCTGTGCAAATGCAAGTGCCCCACTTGCATCACGTTGCCATTTTTAAACCCCCTGGGATCACGCCACCTACTGGCTATTGGCTAAAACCACCTGGCATGATCCCAGGGGAATGGCCAGGACTTCCTGCTCCTTTCTCCCCCCTCCCCCCATTTTAAACCTGTCAGGTGAGCTCTTCGGTCCCGAGTGCAACCAGGACCCTCTGTTATGAGGATCCCATATATAAAACAAAGCTCTGTGTTCTTCCTATTCATTATAATGAGGAATCAAAAAATGGCTCTAACGTTTTCCCCTTTTGGCCAAAGTGGATAGAATTTTCAGCTATTCTGACAGCGCAGGTAAATTTCAGGCAAATAGGTCCAGGGGCTGTTTGTGGGGGTAAGTAAAAGGGATTCACTTTCCTCTTATAAGGAAGAAGCAATGACTTGCCTCTTCCTTAAACGGCAGAGTTGCTGCTGCTGATTTCTCTCTTGCTTTTCCTTATCTTAAAATAATACACGGCTAACTGGTGTGTGTAAATTATTCCTTGAACATTTTCTTAAAACTTTGCAGCTTTCCATTTCTTGTTCCTGGGGAGGGGATGGTCTCCTTCTCTTTCTACTGCAAAACATTTAACATGCACGCTAATGGTATGTATTTTGGCTTGAATATTTTAGAAACTTTGTGGGTTCGTACCAGCCTTAGCTTCCCAATAGCACTAAAGGAGTTGGAAACAACTCTCTACTAGCTCTTATTGATTACACTGGGCAACAATTTTTTACTTTTTGAATGTTGTCTAGATTTCTACAACTGATTTAGGGTATTTTTGCACTCCTGAATCAGGAAACGGCACCCGTTTCTCTCCATCAGGTCAGGTTTACTGTAAACTGAATGGTGGGCATTGATAAAGGTAAGTACACCTAAATTACATGTTGCTTCACCATTTTTCAAACTTCAGGGCTTGAACTTCCGTTTCTTGGAACTCCTGGAATGTTCAGCGGTAGGGAGGTCTCTCTTCAGAGTCCAACAGTAGTCAGCCATCATGACTGCGTCCCAGCGACCCTGATACCTGGTCTCCATCTCTTTCATGTCCTGGTGGAATCTCTCCCCCTGCTCGTCACTCATTGAACCCAGGTTCTCAGGAAACCAGTCCAGATGTGAAAATAGGTAGTGCATCTTGACCGCTCATGTTGCAGCCCAGGTTTCTGAAAGCAGTCAGCATGTTGTTGACAAGTTCTGCGTAGTTTCTGGCCTTATTGTTGCCAAGAAAGTTCTTCACTACCAGAACAAATGCCTTCCACACTTCCAGTTCCACTTCATTCATTGAGTTTCCGAACTCTGGATCTCTGATGAGCTGACGGATCTGAGGACCGTCAAAGATGCCAGCTTTCAACTTCTCCATGGTCAATCCTGGAAAAGCCTGGCACAAGTAAGTAAGGCAGTCACCATCCTTGTCCAGAGCCTTGGTGAACTGCTTGATTAAGCCGAGCTTGATGTGCAGCGGTGGGAAGAGTATTCTGTCTCTGTCCACCAGAGGGTCATTGGTGGCGTTCCTTTCTTTGCAAGGCACCAATTCCTCCCGCACAGGCCAGTCCTTCTTTGTGTAATGCTGAGCCCGGTCCCTACTATCCCACATGCACAGAAAACATGGCTACTTGGTGAAGCCAGACTGTTGTCCCAACAAAAAGTTCGCCATCTTCAGGTCAACACAAATAAACCACTTATGCTGATCATAACCAATTTTCTCCAGCACATACTTCACCGCTTCATAGTTCTCCTTCAGTGTACTCGAGTGAGCCAGGGGTATAGAGACAAACTGGTTGTCGTTGTGTAGCAGAACACATTTCAGCGATCGCTTGCTGCTGTCAATCAACAGTCTCCAATCTTTGGGTTCGTACTGTGGCACTCCAAGCTTGCGCAATATCTGCACAGTACACCAAGTCCTTCTCTTCCGAGAAAAAAACGGAGGTACTCTTGATGCCTGTTGCGGAAGAACTGATGTGAGCATTGTCAGAGAGGAGGTTTTTTTCCTTCAATCTGGATGCCAACAGTTCGGCAGAGTCCTTTGACAATCTGAGGTCGCAAACTACCACTTCTTCTTCTTCATGTCCTTCAATACTGGAAGCATCTTCGTGACTAATGTCAGGAAGTTCTCCGAAGATAGGCACTGGAATTTCATCACAATGAGCTACAGGACGACGTGCTGATTGAAGATCAGGATACTTGAAGCTGCTCCGGTTCTTTCTGTTGATCCCAGCCGCACCAATTTATGGAAGATTTCGAGGTTTTATGATTTCAAACTGATCCCTTTTCAACATAATCACCCAGAACTATCGGACCTGAATACTTCTTGTCATTAAAATAATCATTTCCAATCAAAACAATTATTTGACATGGCATTTTACCCCCACCAACTTCTTCTAAAATGCTCCACACAAGCATACATGTGAACAAAAACGTAAAAAAACAACATGTGGCCGTAGCTCAAAAACTTGACCTGATTGAGCAAAACCAATGTGATTTTTGGATTCAGCGCATCAGATTCGTCCTAAATCAACTGAAAAAATGCAGACAACAAATTTGTTGTTGACCAGTGTTATCAGTGTGTTTCCAGGCCCAGTTTATCGGATATTAATAACATTATTATTATTAACATTATTAATAAACATAAACAAAAGTGAATATTTTATACCATTCCAATATCATAATGAAAAGCACACAGCAGCAGTACCCTCCTAAAACCTGACAGAATTTGTCTCATCAGAAGGGCCTAAGAATTCTGAAATTTTCATCCAATTATGCCAGTTTCTTCTATATAACCTTTTAAAGGTGCCCAGCACAACCTCCTGCTGCCCTGAACTGAACCTATCTGTCTATAATTTGCCAGCTTTATCTGCTCAGCTTTATCTTCTTCAATATTTCACACACGGTCCACCTTGACTGTATGCTGCCTCTTGATTAGTTCATGACTTGCAGTCTATGATTCTTTCCTAAATTATAGTCAATAACCTTTCTCAGAAGTATTCCCTCTTCTCACTTTTCTGCCACTTCTGCCTCCTCCCTGCCATTTTCAGGCTTCCACTAATCTCTCTGTCTTCGGTTCCTCGTTTGTCATAATCTCTCAACAAACTATTCAACTCTTCAGACCCTGCCTTGACTCACTGCTTCCATTGCACATCTCCATTCATGCTTTCCAGTAGAGGAATATCTCTGGAGAACAAAGGGCAGGCAGATTTTGTCCATTATAAATGTGTCTCGTCCTCCTCCTCTTCTGCCTGGTTAAGCAATTTAGTATACCTAGCACAGGGGTCCTCCAACGTTTTCAGCAGGGGGGTGGTTCACTGTCCCTCAGACTTTGTGAGGGGCCAGACTATATTTTTTTTTTGGGGGGGGGGGGAGAACTGCCATGGGGGAGGGGGGAGGAAGAAGAAAGAGCTGGAGTCGGGAGCTCCCACAGCCACAGTCCTCGCTTTCAGGAGTGCGTGCAGGAGCCGGGCCCTGTGACCAATAGGACTTTGCAGGACTGGGCCTTCCTAAGTTTGTTCTGAAGAGGCAAGGCGCGGCCACACAGGTGAGGCCGATTGGTAACTCACAGCACCTGGTGGCAAGAGCCGGGAAGGGATATAAGGTCAGCATTTCCCTTTGGCTCTTTGCCACAGCAACATGTTCCCTGCCTTGCTGTGTTTGGTTCCTTGACTCCTTGCTTCTTGATCCTCAGACCCTGACTTCATGACTCCCTGCTTCCTGACCCCTGGACCCTTGGCTTTTTGACTCCCAGGTCTCTGACATTCAGACTCTTGGCTTCCTGGCTTCTGGACCCCCATTCTGCTCCCACCCTGCCATCTTGCCCCTGGTCCTGACATCCCTTGCCAGGACTTTGATCGCCCATGACACCACTGCGGGAGGAGGACCCAAACGCTGCCTCCTCCTCTCTGGCTATGACTCACCGCCGGCCCCCTTGCTGCTCCCTCCCCCTTCCTTAGACCTCGCCAACGCCACAGGCCTCAGCCCGGCCCAGACTGAAGAGGAAGGCGGCCAGGCAGAGAGAAAGAGGGCTTCGGCCCGGTGCCTCTGAAGTGGGAGGACGGCAGGCAGTGAAGGGAGAAGGGCTGCCACCAGGGGTGGGGGGGAGGTCCACCATCTGTCCAGGTGCAGAAACCCAGCCTCCTCCTCTGCTTTCCCTTGGCCGGGAAGCAGCTACTCACCTGGATCCTGTCCCCCAGGCTGGGGACTTCAGCGTGGCGTGAGAGTGATGACCAGAGCAGCAGCACTGCACACAAGAGGAAGTCCAGCTTCAGCTGCATCCTCAGCGCCAGCCCCACAAGTCTCCACGGCCAAAGCCGCCGGCCCCCTCACTGCTCCCTCCCGCGTCGCTCTCTGTTCAGCCCCCCACTTCTGTGGGAACTATGGGCAGCTGTGCGTTGGTGGCAGCTCAGTGACTGAAAGGCCGCATCAGAGTTTACCTCAGCACGGTGGACGGACTGACCAACAAGTCCCCACACCACTGAAAAGCCACATCGGAGATACTTGCTGCCCTGCGCCGCATTGAGGTAAACACTGACGTGACATTTGGGCCTCAGACACTTGGCGGGGGTTTCAAATGGCCATGCGGGCCAGATTTGTGACCCTTTTGAGCCACATCTGGCCCCCGGGCCATAGTTTGCCGACCTCTGACCTAGCACCTCCCCCTGTTCAAACCAGATATAAGAATTAGGAATCCTCAGGGCTTCTTCTCTTTCTCTGCTGCCCTGCTAAGCCCTAACTCTTCCTCCTTTTCACGCTTCCTCCTTCACTGTAAAGACTAACATTGTCCACATTAGTGCTATGGCCCTTTCCTTCCTCTTCTAGGTCTTCTTCCTTCTATAATTCTCAGCCCTTTCCCCCCATATCATTATTACAGAATGCTTTCCCCAGAGAGTTATGCCTGGCACTAAATCATACATTTTTAGATGCCAGGTATAAATATTTATGCATGTGTTTTTAAATATTTAACATTCACTAACTTTGCTGTTTTTAGTTGCTTTTTTGTTTTGTTTTGTATCCTGCCATTTTAATATTGTTTGTGTACTTTTCCATTATTTAATTATGATTTTGCGTTTGGACTATATTTTGAAGAAAAGAATGAACAAATTCCTATGCCCCACAAATAACCCAGAGATGCATTTTAAATAAAAGGACACATTCTACTCATGTAAAAACACACTGATTCCTGGACTGTCCGTGGGCTGGATTTAGAAGGCGATTGGGCCGGATCCGGCCCCCAGGCCTTAGGTTGCCTACCCCTGGCTCAGACTCTCCCACAAAATCTGGCTTCCATATTCCTCACTGTATTGAAACTTCCTTCTTCAAAACAGCTGACAATCTCTTCACTGCCAAATCCAAGTGTTTCTACTTTGTCCTCAATATTCTTGACCTCACTGCTGCAGTTAATCTCTTTTATCTCAGTACTTTTTTTAATACACTTTATCACTCTTTCCTATTGGGTCCCTGCCTAGGTTTAGCTCACTTCATGCCCTACCTTTCTATGAATCTGTCACAGAACAAACCAATCTACTGCAATATGTCTAACGGTTCATTCAAAGTTTCCAAAAGTGATTTTTTTTTTCCTTTTGGAGTCAGGCAGACATTATTTCTTCTTCTCTACACACCACACCCAAAAAGTTGTATAATGTCCACTCAAGTTCACTGTCCAAGGATGGGATTTTGCAAAAGCACTATTTAAAAAGACTCAGATATTTCATGTACTGTAATTGTCAAAGGTTTGTTCACACCACAGCTTCCTGATGTTTAGGCTGTGTACACATTACTGACTCAAAACATAGCTAGGTTGCTGTTTTTTCTCAATTCAGATTGAAGCTGGTTTGGAGAAAGACCACATGAAAACTCTGTATTTCATAAACTACAGAGTAGGAAAAAAAACTGTGACTACCTTTGTGTGTACACCACTTTTCAAAACAGCACTGGGAGCACACTAGATATGCAGCTTTGGCGCGCTCCAATATTGATTCATAGAACCAGTACCACCTTTGCATATGATCATCTGCTATTTTATAACCAAGTGAAATAAAGAGTGTACAATCATTTTGCGGTGATGTTTCATTCTACCTTTAAGTGATTTTCTTTATTGTGTTTCCTCAAAGGTTTGAACAATTATTCTTTGAACTTAGTAAGGCACATCTTCAGGTTCTACTTTTAACTCTTCAATTTTTGTCTGTTAGAGCTAAAAGAGTTAAAAACAAAGTTGAGTGTAACCTACCTAAATGCACAGTATATTGCCGTGTTTCATGAAAAGAAGTAAAATTGCTAATTCTTATGCTGCATTAGTTGATGTTAGAAGTCTTATTTTTACTTCCATCTTTAAGAAGTTTGAAGCGGTGTCACTGGGTGATATCCAATTAAGTAATATGCAGAGTAGACCAACATAAATCAATGAACTTAAATGGGGCTACTTTGAATTTGACTATAACTGAATTTCACCCACTGAAACTAGTCAGCTCCTAAGGGAAAAAAAGAGGAGACTTAAACCAAAAAAGTATTTTTGTAATATATATTAAAATTCTGTGTTATGAAATTTTTAAAGAATGATAAGCAAAAGACAACCTAATGAAAACAATACATCACATTGTAGTTACAGTGTAACTAACTAATTGTATTTACAGTGTCTAAGTACTTTTTGTTCTCTCCAGAATGACATCTGAGGTTGATGTGGTCTAGGAACACAGGGCTCACCCTTCAGGTGGGAGACACCGTGAATTAGAAGCAATTCATCAATCAAGTCTAGCAATAACGCTCCATCCCACAAGTATATCACCTCTCTCTAAAGAGGGTTTCCAATATTGTTCAGTTTTGAAGTGAGCTGCAACTACGAAAAAGATCACTGGGTCTATATATGAAGATTTTAATACTCATTGGCAAATAACATTAACAGCACTAACATAAAGACCACCAAGAAATCCTTATGGGTGCTATCATCAGATGAAGCTCAATTATTCATTAAATAATAGTGAAAGTAGTAATAAACTCAAAACTTCGCACATATCTGAAAAACTGAACATATTCCACACATAATTGTATTGCAGCAAAAGATAATACACCACACTGTCCTAATCCATGGTGTACATGAAACATTAAGATTCAGACTCAAAAAACAGATAAATGTAATCTGCCACAAATAAGTTGTTATGTTAACCATACAAAGCTGTTTAAGTCAACTGTCCTTTGCTCCCTCCCTTCCTTCCTCCACCTTGTAAAAAAAAAGTTTGCTTTTCACGAAGAATAATGTTTGTACAAGACAGAGGTCTTGCAATTTCATTGCTTCAATTTGATACAAAATTTGATGTTGATAAGGAACACAAAATAAAAAAGTATCACCGAAACATTGTACAATCTACATTACAATCTGTAGCTACAATCGTGAATTCTGCAGTATTTATACATCATTTTTATTGATATATCTATATGTATATATTTCTTATACAACAGCACAGACTAGTGGTTGGTCAGCTATAGCAAGCATATGCATTCATCTATTATCCTTGATGTGAAAGACATATGGAAAGTTTACTAAAAATGGTATTACCCTTTAAGATTTAAATTGAAAGGATGTAGAAAGAATTCTAGCAGCTGCAACTGTTCAGCAGCATGTCACACTGTGAGTCTTGTAATGTATTCTGAAGTCTACTATATAAATTACAAAGGTAACCTTGTTTTAGACCACAGTAAAATAAAATAAAAATCCAAAATCCAAATTAGGGCAATACCTTTCTTAGGCTAACCAAACTGTTTACAAAATAGTATGAGAGCTTTCAAGTCAAGATGATCTAAGGGTCCCTGGCTGTTGGTCCACAGACCATTAGTGGTCTGGGAGCTTCATTCAGGTGGTCCACAGCATTTTAATTGTGTTTCATTGCTTCTTTTTATTTCTTACCTGTTACGCTTAATTTTACTGCAATTCAGATTTTATGAACTGAAGTGCAATGTATATGAGACAAAAGAAGCAATATAATTAAAAGCAGTATGTCATTTAGGACAGTGCATTACAATGGCTACAACAGGCATAATGAACATTAAGGTGTGTGCCAAGACTCTCAGGAGTTTCCAAGTGGTCCATAGGGCAAAATGGTTTGGAACCACTGGTCTAGGCTGATGAAGAACTTTGGATAATACAAAAGCTTTCACACTATTTTGTGACATTTTGCATGAGGTTGCCCTGATAAAGCGAGCTAGCAATTTTTGCAATATAACATGACCTGTAGTTGTTTTCCTTTTCCTTTTGTGTGAGTGAGTGATTTTTTTTTTAAAAAAAAAAACCTGTTAAATCCCTAAATGAATTAGGAACAGAGCATTGCAATAATCATTTTCATCAACATGAGCCTGCTTGGTAATTTTGTTTGGTTTCTAAGGGCCTTGTCCATGTCCTGATTTCAGAATATGTGTGACCAGTAGGTATAAGAAAGAGGAATTTTTCAGTTGTGGCTCCCCAAAACTAGAACTGTCTCTAGAGAGACACACCTTGCTCCATCCCTGGTCATTTTTATGAGTGCAGTGAAAACTGTATTGCTGAAGCAGTCGTTCTGAGGATATTCTTCTCCGTAACTAGCTTTTATTGATAATGTCTGCTTTTAAAAGCTGTTTTTTATATCTATATCTATTTCTATAGAATATTTTTTCTGTTATTCATTATTGGCTGTTCTATTTTACAATCTTCCTTGATTATGTTTTATTTAGAAAGGCGGGCTAAAATACTGGAAGAAATAAATGGGGAGGAAAGCATGTATATAAAATCATGTATCTAATCACTATACTTTTAATGATAGCAGCTAAATGAAATTGTGTCTCATTAGAGTATAATAGAACATTTTACCACTAATTGTAAATTATTCAGTAATTGGTAAAGATGCGCCTTGTAATTTTTTAAATTAACATGAGTAAAGTAATGATAATTAAAAAGCCAAATAGTAACTGTGAGTACTCCCTGTAATGCCATATCAATACTGATCCTGTAACTATCTAAAAGCACTTCAGAACAATATATACTGGCTCCCAGTATGTTTCTGAGCACAATTCAAAGTGTTGGTGCTGACCTTTAATGCCCTAAATGGCCTTGGCCCAGTATACCTGAAGGAGCATCTCCACTCCCATCTTTTAGCCCTGACACTGAGGTCTAGCTCTGAGGGCCTTCTGGCAGTTCCCCCCCTGCGAGAAGTGAGGTTACAGGGAACCAGGCAGAGGGCCTTCTCGGTAGTGGTGCCCGCCCTGTGGCACACCCTCCCATCAGATGTCCAATGACATAACTATCTATTACAAGACTTCTTTTTTCTATTACAAGACTTCTGAAGGCAGCCCTGTATAGGGAAGTTTTTGATGTTTGATGTTTTACTGTGCTTAATGTTTTAATTTGTTGGAAGCCACCCAAAGTAGTTGGGGAAACCCAGTCAGATGGGGCATATAAATAAATCAATAAATATGTTGTTGTTGTTCACGTATAGTTAAAAGGGGGGGGGGGGTTGTCCCTTAACATATTGATCAAAAACACCAGTATCAGATAAATTGCCTGATAATATTTTACTTGGTCAGTGTGATATACCAGGAAAGAGATTTTTAGCATCTCTTTTATGTTCAGTTTGAACGGAACTTCCCGTTTCTGTGTCTGGATTCCAGCAGAAATGTCTCTTGTTTTATTTTTAGTCTTAATGTGTGCTTCGCCTTTGAATTGATGCTTGCAGTTTTAATGGGATTGTTTTACTGTGTGTTTTGCTGCATTTTTATGGGTAATAATGATCTTGTAGGCTGTTCTGTATGCAAATGTGTAAGAATGGAATGTAAATAAATGCTTATAATTATAATATTTACTATCATTCCGAGGATTCCATCCCCAGAAGTCAAAGCAGGCTTGGACAGTCTGTCTCTGAAGTCAAGGATAGTACAATACATGCTCAGCTTCAGAGGTTCCCTTTGACTCAAATATGAGATACACCAGGAAGAGATAACTATGTTTACGAAAAGCACTCACCTTGCAAAGCATATGAGGGTTCCAGTGGGACTCCTGCTGTTGCACCAGGATGTTTGCTTTCTAACAGTTTCATGAGGTGCCTTTTGCACCTTGAATTGGGAGCACAGGCTAAAGTCCCAAATGCATCTAGTGATCACACAATTCTAGCTTCAGGTGCGTCACAGACCCAGGAGAATTGCTATTCAGATTGACTGAGAAATTGTTCTTTTGGTTAATGGTTTGTTGTTGTTGTTTTTAAAAGCTGAGCTATCATTAGCAATGGGGGAGAAATTCTATTCAGTTTGCATTTAAAGGCAAACCTACTAATTCACATGTCTCAAAACAACATCCTTCGAAACAGGAAATTATCTGAATTTTGCAACGCAGTTCTCCAGCCATATGTACAAAAAATGCATATACTAGGGTATACAGACCCTCCTGAACATGAGTTCTTTCCCAGGAGCTGGTTCATATGTCTTCTGTCCCCACTCACAAGCCTCATTTTCCACCTGCCCATATTTAGGGTTGAAGTTTGTACAGTACGTTGTTGTTTTGTTTGTTTGTTTGTTTGTTTGTTTTGCAAAAGACCAACCTGATCTGATGTTCCTGAACTTGCTTGCAGATTGCAATGCAACCTCCATTTGCATTGCACGCCTATCCAAATTCTGTAGTGCTACTCCCATGTATAAAATGTATACAGATAAATGCATGTTCTTAATTTTTAAATTCCCATTTTATGGGGGAATGTATTGAGAAGCATTAAAATGTGCATTTGATGTAAAACGTGTATACAAATGTGTATAAAATATGTGTACAAATGCTTCCAACTTAAATGTGGACTTTGTGTGAATTCTTTCTTTTCTTTTCTTTCAAAGAGTCTTTACAAAATAGGATGGGACAGACCTGTGATTCATTGCCTGTAAAACAGAAATGGGAGATAACTCAGTCCATCCCTCTCCATCTTTCAGATTCTTCTTCCTCAATCCAATGTCCACTTTTCAGTTTGCCTTCAGCATCCTTACCCCTGTGTGATCCCTGAATTTCAAATCTATACTGTCTTCTCCAGACCATCACCTTCCCATACTTTTATTGTGGAGCCACTCATAGTGCCCCCCCTGCCCCCCAGGAAGTAAAGACTTAGACAAATAGCCGCAAGGAACTGCATAAGACAACATTCTGACATTTTAAAATTGGCCACAGTTTTATTGAGGGCCCAAGCAAAATGGCTTTTTAACTTCTGACAGATGGCCTTTATCACACTGTTTTCAGATATGTGAAATCCTTACTTCAGATAAAACTGTCAAATAAGGCAGCGCTTAATTAAACTTATTGTTCTCCCAGAGCATCAACTTTTTGCAGTATCGCTTGCTCATTGTCTCTTGCTAGTTACTCCTTTGCATAAACGATAATGTATGGATAAAACCTTGCCATAGCAGAACTCAAGGGAATGTCTCTTTTATAAATTTATTGACAGCATCTAAGTTGCCCTGCTTATTTTGAGTGAAGATACATCATATAGGGATCTAGCCCCTTTCACCATAATGACCTACTTCAGTGTAAGTAACTTGTGTTCCATTTGCCTTTCTCTTAGCAGCGGCAACAATATTCTGTGAATTACTGTCTACGACTTTCTGTCACCCAGTCCTTTTACTGAGCCAAGAGATATAAGACTCAGTGTAACTGCCTCTCAGGTAATTGCTTAGGAACATCAAATGTATCCATACATTGAACAGAAATGTGTCAGCTATTAGCAATTGGCAAGGCAGCTACTTTCAAAGTGTGTCTTATTAATGGAAGGCATAATTCAAAGGATTAGTGTGCAAAATGCCTTTAAGATTCAAAAGAATGCATGGTAAAAATGTCTTGAAATTCAGGACAGAAAATATGGAACGATCCCTGATTTCCTCCCAAGAATTTAGCACTTTCTAGTTGTAGTAGGTAGGGATAGGGGAGCTTTTGCAGCTTTTGTTGTTGTTTAGTCGTGTCCGACTCTTTGTGACCCCATAGACCAGAGCACGCCAGGCACTTCTGTCTTCCACTGCCTCCCGCAGTTTAGTCAAACTCATGTTGGTAGCTTTGAGAACACTATCCAACCATCTCGTCCTCTGTCGTCCCCTTCTCCTTGTGCCCTCCATCTTTCCCAACATCAGGGTCTTTTCCAGGGAATCTTTGCTTCCAGTGGCGTAGCGTGGGTTGTCAGCACCCAGGGCAAGGCAAGTAATTTGTGCCCCCTAACCCGTGGATTTGCGCCCCTAACCCATGGATTTGCGCCCCCTAACCCTAACTCCCAGATGTTGCGCCCGGTGCGGCCGCCCCCCCCCCCCTGCACCCCCTACGCTACACCACTGTTCGCTTCTCATGAGGTGGCCAAAGTATTGGAGTCTCAGCTTCAGGATCTGTCCTTCCAGTGAGCACTCAGGGCTGATTTCCTTAAGCATGGATAGGTTTGATCTTCTTGCAGTCCATGGGACTCTCAAGAGTCTCCTCCAGCACCAGAATTCAAAAGCATCAATTCTTCGGCGATCAGCCTTCTTTATGGTCCAACTCTCACTTCCATTAGCATGCACCAATTAAGACAATGAACATGCAACACATGTATTTTATCACTGGTCCTTTCCCATATAATACCTCTATAACCATGAAACTATATCAGGTTGGCATGATGACAAAATGTAGGAGTGACAGCGTGTGAATGCATGCCTCTGAATACAATTTCCTCTACATAAAAAGCAAGGTGTTATTTGAAACTTCCAGTCCAGCATAGCCTTCTCACTGACATGATAGCTTTTTTTTTGTACTGAGGAACTAATTAGGGATGGGCAAACTAATCCATTTCCTGTATGTGTCACTTTTACTTGTGCTCACTCATAGATCCATCCTGTCTCATTTTTTTAAAATTAATCTTTAAGTTTTAAAAACCCATATGGAAATTCACATTTAAGTACTTAAGATCCCATTTCCCTACCAACCCTTCACATGGTCGAAGACTTGTCTTTTGAAATAGTAAAGGCTAGACCCAGGTTTGTCAGTAGGCCTTTCCCGGAGCAAAGTTGCACATTGCAACTTGAGGCATGCCATGACTGGAACAGATTACAGAATTCCTGACAGTCCACATTAGGCCTGAGGGTGCAACTGTCACAGGAGATACTCGAGGAATTTGGTCTTTGAGAATTCTGATATTTTCTAGCAGAACTTGCACTCCATGAACAAACGTATGTACAGTCATACCTCATGTTGCATTAGGTTCAGGTTGCGTCTTTTCAGCTTGTGAATGTGGCAAACCTGGAACTGTATACTTTCGGGTTTCACCACGCGTGCATGCGCAGTAGCGTTCTGCGCACTTTGTGCATGCTCAGAAATGTTATGTGTGCTTTGCACATGCACAGAAACGCTCTATCGCGCTCCATGCTTGCACAGAAGCTCTAGTTGCAGACTTTTTGGGGTGTGAACGGCACCCCAGAATGGATCGTGTCTGCAACTAGAGGTACCACTGTATTGGAACTTTGATCTCACACTTGCAGAATGTTCAGGTCCAGTTTTCAGCTCAAACGTTCTATCAAAATGCATTCTAGAATCGTATTTTGAGAGGTAAAATTCATGTTTTGATAGAAAATACAATTAGAGCTGAATCTGAAGCCTCCTGCCAGCTCTGTTGCACACAGTAACTGAGGCACAAAGAGGGGACTGAAAGAATGCTCCACCAGCCTGGAGCTGGCACAGTGACTGGTTAAAACTGATACTATCATGGGACCAAACGAATCCTGGCTCAGCAACAGCAGCACCTCACCACCTCAAAAGGTTCATTCTCCTGTCAGCGGCACATTCGTCAAGAAGAAGGAGGAACACTGTCACCAGAAGAGTGATGCTGTTTTTAATATTCAGGTGGCAAATGGGAAGAAGCCGGCAGAGACTGGTGGAGCTAGGCAGCTTCCTATTCAAGTCACCCCACCCCATCTCAGCATGAAGGGAGGCTGGATTCCTCAGCCAGATATGCACATTGCAAAAGAAAGTATATTTAGAAACTTGAATTTAAATACCCAGTTCAATCCAAATGTTTGTGTGCATTTCATTTTTTAAAATAATAATAATGCTGTTCCTTCCTTAATAGTCTGTGCTGTGGCCGTAGTCAGTAAATGAGCTGGGGTAACTTGCTACCTCCAGGTAATTGTATATGTATCTGTTTCTGCATTAATAAAGATGTTTTGTGTTTCCCATAACTGAGCAGCAGTCAGCAACAGGAAAGGTTTGCAGAGCTTTTCAACTCATGTTATACAGATTCACGAGTCGCATGAATAGCCTTATTTTAACCCTCTGTTCTAATGAAGATATGCACTTATTATTCGTGTCACTACTATTCTAAAAAGCTAAATCTGAAAAGTTTAATGTTCCACCAGATGGCAGTAAGTCTCCACCCACCCCAGCAGAGATAAGTGACAGTTTGGATATATCTTCCAGGAGGATTCTGTTAGTAAAACTGTGCAGGTTCACGACTAAACTTCTATGTTGCAACTGGTTTTTAAGTGAGGAACAAGAAGCCACTACATAAAAGAGGATTTTCCTACATAGAGGCAACCTGTGCAGCAAGAAATATATACCCGGTTCTTCAGTGTGTTGTGTATATTTGTTTTGTTACATTTTGAAAAGTGGATGACGTACAGATTTGCACAGGATTATGAAAGTGCTCCTCTAAATAGTCAGCATTATATTGTTCATACAAAGAAGGAATCAAAGGCTACTAAGTTATCCTGTGTCTGCATCATGCAATATGAATATGTCTCAGATGCACTGAGGAAAGTGTCTGGGAGCGCAGTGTCTTGTCACTATTCCATTAACATTTTGAAGAAGGGACAATGAAGAGTGTGTGTGCTTTGATGTAGTGACTAAAAATAGACAGTTGTTTGGTGTTTTTTAAGGCGAAAGAGGTTGCTGACGCAACACCCCAGTCTACAAACTTTCCTCAAGCTAATATGATGCATATAAAACAAACAACCACATCATGAACCGTAGAATTGAAGAGTTGTCATCTGGTACAATGAGAGCAATAGATAGCCCTGTCTACTAAGTGACATAGTCTGTGTGGTACAAGGATTGATTTGTCTTACCTTTTCAACTGAGGCTCCAATATAGGCTTCCTCAACCTTGGCCCTCCAGATGTTTTTGGCCTACAACTCCCATGATCCCTAGCTAGCAGGACCAGTGGTCAAAACATCTGGAGGGCCGAGGTTGAGGAAGCATGCTCCAGTACTTTGGCCACCTCACAAGAAGAGAAGACTCCCTGGAAAAGACCCTGATGTTGGGAAAGATGGAGGGCACAAGGAGAAGGGGACGACAGAGGACGAGATGGTTAGACAGTCTTCTCGAAGCTATGAACATGAGTTTGACCAAACTGCGGGAGGCAGTTGAAGACAGGAGTGCCTGGCGTGCTCTGGTCCATGGGGTCACGAAGAGGCGGACACGACTAAATGACTAAACAACAACAACACCTTTTCAACAATTGGTTAAGTAACGGACTTCAGTTCAATGATCATTAAACTTCATTGGTACCTCCGGTTACAGACGCTTCAATTACAGAAACTTCAGATTACAGACTCTGCTAACCCAGAAATACTACCTCGGATTAAGAACTTTGCTTCAGGATGAGAACAGAAATTGTGTGGCGGCGGCAGCAGGAGGCCCCATTAGCTAAAGTGGTACCTTAAGAATAGTTTCAGGTTAAGAACGGACCTCCGGAACGAATTAAGTTCTTAACCCAAGGTACTACTGTATTCCAAAGCAATCTAGAAAAACAGATTTATGTGGAAAGAGGTGTTAAATGAACATGTTATGCCTGTGTCTTGAACTCATCTTAATCCAGTGCTGAAAACTTTTTTGAATTTTTATGACAGGGTGGTTAACCCTGTCCTGGGCCATATCTGGCCTGTCAAGCCACAAGAAATGGTGTGCCAACCCCTACAGCTGTATCTCCTGATCTGATTGAGAGATAAAGCACTCTGCCTGATCTTTAGAAAATGATCTCTTAAAAAGGTGCTCTATAACCCAATCTCTGGAGATAAAACCCCTCTGCCTGCCCTTTAGACAGCCTTGCGAAAGGGCAGGCATCTTTTGAGATCCTGTCTAATAAGCAGGCAAATAGACCTCTTACCTCTAATGTTAGTTGCTTAGATTAGACATTGGAGATATACAATCCTGGCCTCCTCTTTCAGACCAGCTTCCCCTACCACCACCACCCCACTCAGCACTGGTGAGGTAGCATGGGGAAATGCTTTTAAAAAACAGAGGGCTGGTTTCTCATATCAGCTCTGTGGTGCACAGCACTGAATTCAGAGATAAATTAGCCGTCTGGGTGCTCTTTCGATATCATCTCTGATCACAGTGCTAAGAATCACACTGCTGAGATCATATATAAAGCTGCCTGTTTGCTTTTTTAAGGGCAGTGTTTCCCTACCACTGCAGCACTGGAGTAGGAGTGGAAGAATCACTGTATTTTGCTTTGTACAGATCCTTCTGTGGAGAGTAAACTGCAGTGTTTCCAGCCCTCCCCACCACAGTTCTGGGGTCGGGAAAACTGCATGCATTCAGAGAAAGCTCTATATTTGGATTCTGTTCACATGACTCATTAAATACAGTTGTAGCTTGCATCATGAATGCCTTGCGAGTTGAACGTTTTGGCTCTCGGACGTCGCAAACCTGGAAGTGAGTGTTCCAGTTTGAGGACATTCTTTGGAACCCGAAGGCTGGAGGGGATTCCGTGGCTTCCGATTGGCTGCAAGAGCTTCCTGCAGCCAATCAGAAGCCACGCCTTGGTTTCCAAATGTTTTGGAAGCCAAACGGACTTCCGGAACACATTCTGTATGACTTCAGAGGCACCATTGCATAAGTCAACGCCCCCCCCCCCTTTTTTAAAAAAGAGGAGACTTGGATGAAAACAATGGAAAGAAAGGGCAGGAGGCAGCTTTGGGACTGATGGGCAGAATGAATGAATTCTAGTTTTGTTCCCATCTGCCTCTCTGCTGTGTTGTACAAGGGCGGTACTGAAAAGGAGGAGGAGGAAGCTGATAGAAAGGGCAACCCAAGGGACTGGTTGTATGTAGGAACGCAGGCAGGTAAGTGGGGGGTTGACTGAGGTAGATGGGGCATTGCCCCATCCACCCAATGTACCAATCTCCACTAGTAGGAAGACTGAGGAGTAAGGTAATTTCTTCCCTATCCCTACCAAAAGCAATCAATTAAGAGAAGATTCTGTGATTCAAAAGGTGCCTGGGAGCATAACTGCCATCCAATAATTATTTTAGTAGAAGCATTTTGTTTCTTAAACAAGGCAACAAAACGGCCTTCTCTCTCCTCCCCCCCAGTTAAATAAATAAAAATAAAACCCATTTTTGTTCCTTTTTCCATATTCCCTCTCCCCAACATAGATTTGAATAACTATTTCTTCTTCTAACAGTCTTATCTAGTTTCTCAGAGGGAGTCTAATTTCCTAGTCCAATATCTGTTTTCACTTATTTGTAGTACTATAGGAAAGACTTTTCCACTGATGTATTATTTTATTGCTGAGGGTATAACTATAGTATCTGCCAAGCTGCCAGATTTGACTTTCAGAAGCCCACACAAGTTATTTGCTAATTAACACCATGTGGCCACATATGGAATGTCTCAAAATAAACTTTATTTGTGCAATAATTATTTAAGTGGATTTTATAGCATTCCTGATTGAAACATCTGTGCATCATTTTACCTTTGGAACACGCCATCTTTTGTTCAGATCCGACTAACTTACATTTTCGGATGTAATTGCCCTCTAATGTTCATTAAATATTAGAGGGGGTCAACTTTGACATTGGTAAGAAACAAAATACTTCCCTATCCGCCCAGCCCCAAGTAAATGTTGATGCTTATTGCTCTGGTCTCAAGAAGACTTATTCAATAAAAACGACATATTGCAGCACCCTTGTCGGAGTATTATTTCTCTATGAGAACACTGAGCTTTTATTGATATAGGCATGAAAAATATTTCATCCTGCCCTATAAAGGCTAGCATACTCATGTACCTATTATCTTGGAATATCCTCATGGTGTTACATTTCACTGTGTCTATTTTATGGGAAAGTGATGTGTGTTTATTTGCTCAACAAAAGCTTAGGATTTCTAATTGCCAACATCTTATAAGCCATTTACATTTATTTTGGGGTTGTACCCCCTGTCTAGTTCTACAGTACTGTTATCAAGCTGTACAGAACCTTTATTTGAATGTACCTAAAACTATGATATTGGGATGTGGGTGGCGCTGTGGGTTAAACCACAGAACCTAGGGCTTGCCGTTCAGAATGTTGGCAGTTCGAATCCCTGTGATGGGGTGAGCTCCTGTTGCTTGGTCCCAGCTCCTGCCAACCTAGCAGTTTGAAAGCACATCAAAGTGCAAGTAGATAAATAGGTACCGCTCCGGCGGGAAGGTAAACAGTGTTTCCGTGTGCTGCACTGGTTCACCAGAAGTGGCTTAGTCATGCTGGCCACATGACCTGGAAGGTGTACGCCGGCTCCCTCGGCCAGTAAAGTGAGATGAGAGCCGCAACCCCAGAGTTGGCCATGACTGGACCTAATGATCAGGGGTCCCTTTACCTTTTAAAAGTATGATGCACAAAGGTTGCAAAGAGTATAATTCCCCCAGTGTTCTGCCTCTCCTCCTATTGGTTTTAAATGTACCAGAACAAAATTGTTTTTTCTTTCAACATGTTTTATGCACTTCTCAAGATAAACTGCTCCTGCAGGCAGCACAAACCTGGGTGTGATATTTGTGGTTAGGTGAGGCAGAGGAGGCATGTTGCCCAACAGAGCATGCATCTGCATGCACAGGTCAGAATGGAGTGTGGCATTTAGGCCTGGAAACGATGCCTTATGAGGAATGGCTAAGGGAGCTGGGCATGTTTAGCCTGGAGAAGAGGAGGTTAAGGGGTGATATGATAGCCATGTTCAAATATAGAAAAGGATGTCACATAGAGGAGGGAGAAAGGTTGTTTTCTGCTGCTCCAGAGAAGCGGACACAGAGCAATGGTTCCAAATTACAAGAAAGAAGATTCCACCTAAACATTAGGAAGAACTTCCTGACAGTAAGAGCTGTTTGACAGTGGAATTTGCTGCCAAGGAGTGTGGTGGAGTCTCCTTCTTTGGAGGTCTTTAAGCAGAGGCTTGACAACCATATGTCAGGAGTGCTCTGATGGTGTTTCCTGCCTGGCAGGGGGTTGGACTCGATGGCCCTTGTGGTCTCTTCCAACTCTATGATTCTATGATTCTATGATTTAAGTCCATACCATAGGAGCCACCTAGGGGCCAAGGTACCTTTGGCCTCCCCAATAAAATATTTCAGGGGGATGCCCTCCCCCCCCCAGTTGATGGGCATTGCCATTCAAATGGTGTGTGTGCACTGTGTCTTGTGATTGATTATGCATAGCTTGCCTGGGCCCCCTCAATATTTTATTCAAATTGGGCCCCCAATCATACTTTTGACTAATTAAACCATCTATGGCCTTTTAAACTTGGGGGGTTTATTATGTTTGTTTGTTACTGCGGTATGTATTTTTGTGCTTTTTAAATTGTAAATGTCCCTGTGATCCCTGGATGAAGGGCAATGGAAATAATAATAATAATAATAATAATAATAATAACCTATTTTCTTAGAGCATGTTGGTAATAAAAGATTTATACATATGTTATACCACTTCCAGTCATGCAGTAAAATTGAGCTCTTAATAGAAGACAATAGGTAGCAAGCATTTATTTATTTAAAAGCTTTCAGAACTTTTTTGTTATATTTGGACATCCTGGAAAAAATGTTTTGGACGTGGATAAATGGCAAAGAAATAGTCTAATTATTTTGTACATGTTTTTTAAGTTTAGAGAGGGAATGCTATTTTGGTTTTAATGCACTCTTTGTTCTTAATGCTTTTGTTCTTTTGCAAAGCAGATGGCAGGCAAAGAGAGCAAATGTTTAAGTAAGGAATAACTTGTTCTCTTAATGCAGGAAGTTGGACTAGATGGTTTATTGTTACTATTAAGCTAGAGCCCTTTAAGCTTCTCCATTTTCTAAAGCTTACTAAAATTAGGAATCCTAAACTGGGATGAGGGACAAGGACCATATGGAAGGCACCCATACTGTGGATTGTATTCAACAAAGTCATCATGTTAGTGAAAATACTTCCCAACTTATATTTCTCTCTCCGTTCAAGGCCCCATCTGCACTAGAAGGTTGGGACAGACCCCATTGTATATCCTTGTGCTAATGGGACAACTTTGTTGATTTCAGCCCTGTGTAGTCTTTCATTTCCAAAAGGATGACTGCAGTGTGGGCTACAGCTGCAGTGTAGGCTCTTCCTCATGTAACCCAGGACTTCTCACTTTATCCCAGTAGTGGGTCCAAGGCTAATGTAAATCAAATGGAGAGCGCCCTTTGCATGCCCCTGATCCTACATGACTCCCAGCAGAGCACTCCTGGACCACCTCCCCAAGTTGCAAACCTTGAGGTTCCCACCATTTATACATATAAATGTAGACAGGGCTGAGGAGGATATACAGAATTAGTATACAACCACTGCCCTACCATGTTTAAGCTTTGGGATGTGATAGGTTATTAGTTCAGAGACGATTTTTTGGATGAACCAATTGCGACTGGGGAGGTGTAGCCAGGGGAGCAGACCAAGTAATGGCTGGGTCCACTCTTTAAGCATAAAAGGGGGTGGAGCCCACATTATAATTAATTTTATAATGAATGTTTTTAGAATGTTGGATTATTTTGATTGTTGTTAGCTGCCCTGAGGCCAGCTTTGGCTGGGGAGGGCGGGATATAAATAAAAAATATTATTATTATTATTATTATTATTATTATTATTATTATTATTATTATTATGGGAGCTCTCAGTCGGCTCCAGAGCTTCACCCACCCACCCTCCCTTCCCTTTGTTTAGGCCTTTTATTCAGGTTAACTTCTTCTTTACAGGTATGCAGGCGCTGCTACTGTCTTACGATGGTTGTTGTTGAAGGACCCGGAAGGAATTTCCCTGCATTGGCAGGTTCTGCCTTCCCCGTAGCAAAATGTCACAACTTTGGTGGTTATAGGCCTTGGGCGGAATCCTTTAGTCTTCCCAAAATGGGGTGAGGTATGAAGCGGTGACACACTCCCCCCCCCCCCCCGCGGCGGCGATCCCAGGGTTCCGTGTTAAAGGGGATGTGTTGAGGGGAGTCACTGGCCATACGCTGAAAGATTGTCAGTGCACTCTCCTGTGTTGCTGTGAAATGGGGGGCAGGCTCTCTGATTAAACATACATCTTCCAGTGCCAGCCCAATCCCCAGACAGATTGGTTAACCCTGATGTGTCCCAGATCCCCAGCTGGTGACTGGGAGGGATAAATGCCCAATGCCTAAGCCAAGGTCTTCCTACATCTGAAAGTTTAATAAAGTTGTGGCCAATTTTTCATCCCATAACACTTCATGAGTCATTTTTTTCACCCGGGTGTTGCCTGGGGTTGGGGGTCTCTGCCTGGGCATGCAATATAGAAACTGAAAATGTCTGTGCCATAGTGAGAAAAGCCACGGACCTGAGGCAACTGGAACATTAAGGATCTGGAATTCAGTCTTTTGCTGTTGTTGAACAGTTCACAATATGGGGAACCTCATAAAGCTCACTTTCAAGGTTTGAGGATGAACAGAGAAGGAATAATTGCAAGAACCTTGCTTATCCTCTTTTGCTGCTTCTTTATCAAAAGCTCTGAAGTTAATGAATGTGATGGTAGTGAAATACATGGGAGTGTTTATAGTCTTTAAGGTTTTCCCATTCCTACTAAAGTTTATTTTGCATTTTATTTTTATTTTTAAATCTATCACAGGGCAACAAGTGTAGGGTAATATTTTGGCATTTGGCTAGTGGTACCACACTGTGCTAGCTAGGTTCTTCAGTGTTATCTACTTTTTCTTATATTTTTTCTTGATTACTCTGGAAAATCCATTTTGTGGTGTGAGTGTTTTGTACTGGTATATAAAGTAATGCATCTTATTTTATCTGACATCTAAATAGTTGGATCACATTTCAGAATGAATGTTGTCTCTTGCATAATGGTGAAGGGCTAATGAAAGATTCTGAAGCTCAAATGAGATGCTTGCATATCCCTGGCATTCCATGTCTGAAGGACCCACAATTTTTTAGGTGGCAATTGAGCTATAATTCACATTGTCAACAGACTACCATTTAGATGTCTTGGATATCAGGGAGCAAGATGTGCAAATGGGCACCAGGGACACCAGTTGTCAGTAATGTATACATACTGTCAGCTCACTGCTTTTGATATAAAAATTAACAATATTCTTTTTTCAAAAATGTCCAAAGCTATTTGCAAATGGATATATGTGATATGACTAGGAAGAAAGTTGGTTCAATGGCTAAATGGTTCTATACCCCTTAAGTTTATTTAAGAGAACTGCAACAGTAAAGTATATACAGGCAACTCTTAACTTACGTGGGGATTATGTTATGGGGATAGCGTGTAAAGCCAAAATTGTGTATAGTCAAAATGCATTGGGTTTAATGGTAGGTGGGGTTGCAAAATTCTTTTTCTCCAGACTCCTGTCCCCTTTCAATTTTTGCCAAGCACATAAAGCTGAATGTGCACAAATTAAACATATGTAAGTTGCAAGTTGCCTCTGTCTGTGGATGTACATGCGCACGCACACACACGCACAAATGAATTGCACATGTTATAGGCTCTATCTATCAAATAATTATGCCCCAGTTTCCCTATTAATGTTTTTTTGGGGGTAAATGACTTGATCACAGAATTTAAAAGGCCCATTTACACCATTGCTTTGCTCATGGCAGCTACTCCCCACGCAGTTGATGGTTGTTCCCTGCCCATGGCAACAATAGGGTGGAAAAGTGCTCTTATTATACTCATCACCCTAGACATGCAAAAAGTAGGCATTCAGCTCATGAACAAGTACACAAGTGACAGAGGTGGACCTAGAACAAAGTGACCAGTGTGACCACACAGGACGCCAAGTCAAAGGGGGCGCCACTGAGGAGAGGAGAGTAGGGGAGCAGTGAGCAGCTGAACTCACTTTTTCTCAGCCCTAAAGTAGTAAACCTGCTCCTTATTTGTCCTTGCACAGGTTGCCATATTGCCCAAGTCTGCCCCTGCAAGTGAGTCTATCTGCTTGGTTCAGGAAACTACTACCACGCTATGTTAATGTGATATGGACTTTAGGCGTGTTCTTCTACGTCTCAATTTATTTGTAACATGGTCCTTAGATTAAGGCTGGGTACACATTCCTGGCTTAAAATGTAGAGGTCATTTCCCCCTGCTGTGTTTCAAGGAGTATTTGAATGTACACATGGGTATGATTGCATGTGGTTCCAAGTCACTTGCTGCCCTTCTGTACCAGTGGGAGCATAAGGAGTGTGGTGGATGTCTTCACACGGATAACATTTTTCAAATCAGATTGAGGCTGGTTTGGTGATACAGTATTTATCAATAAGCTGCAAGACAAATGTTGATTGTAATGGGAGTTCACTGGATGCAAAGTAAACAGGAATGTGTACACAGCTGAAGTAGTACATATCTGGCTTAATTTATACTAAAGTCTGTTCACATCTTATAGAAATGCATGGAATGTACTGATTTTGAATAGATGTGGAAATTGTTAAGTAATGCCTCTAGAACAAGCATAGGCAAACTCGGCCCTCCAGATGTTTTGGGACTACAATTCCCATCATCCCTGACCACTAGTCCTGTTAGCTAGGGATGATGGGAGTTGTAGTCCCAAAACATCTGGAGGGCCGAGTTTGCCTATACCTGCTCTAGAATCTAAGGCCATATGGTAAATGACTAGGTGCAGATTAGCTTGTGGGCTGCAAGAATATAGTCATGCTTTTACAAACCATTAAAGTGATTTACCAGGCTGATTAACACCATGCCTACATAAGTACATAGGGCACTGGAAATAACTCCTGAGTATTTGCTAAGATAGAAATATAGGTATGGATGAGAAGCTTAATATTTTGGCATTAGAAAATACAGGTTGCAGAATTATTTTTAGTAGAGGAGTTTGGTCATAGATGTATATGGCACTAATTATATGAATATAACTTAGTTATTTTAATTGGGGGAAAGTGCTATGAATCATGCAATGTAATAAATGCATATGACCTTCATCTTCTACAAACTGCACAATTTTGTATCACAGCCTCAGCATAAACTCTACTTTGTGATGCTGTTTGATATAAAAGTTCTTCTATTCATATGCATTGTTAGGTTGTTGTAAATGTTAAAATGTTAACTGTATGTTTCTGAACTTTTTAACAGGGAAATTTTGAGGAGTCTTACATTTCTAATCCTCCAGTCATCGATCCATTTTGGTGTTGAAAATTGGTGAGTTTATGTATTTAATTATTCAAAGCACTTTCCGAATCAGTTAATTAGGTTGCTTAAGAGATTGGCATTGTGATAAAATACTCCCTATCTTCCTTTTGGGAGAGTTAAGTCCCCCAAAAGTTTCTTGCATTCGGGTGACAAAGTTTGAAAAACACTGTTACATAAGATTTCCTTGTGCTTTGCTGAAATCTCACTTTTGTTCAGAGAGAGGAACTAAGTTCAATCTTAGCTCTCTAATTGGGTGGCACCTTTTCCTTTTATGAACAGTAAAGAAGACTCTTTTTAACCTGCCTGCCCCTGAGAGCAGTTAGATTGTCAGGCACTAGGGAGAGGTCCTTTTCCACGGTGGCCCTATGCCTTCTTTTTACCATCTTGGGTCTCTGAGGAACCATCATTACAGGCCTTAGGACCAACTTATTTCCTTTGTCCTCCCCCCCCCCCCAATTTTATTTTATTGGACTACAAATGACTTTTAACTGCACTTTTTAAGGTGAAAATTCTTACATGCAGTGCTTTTTTCCTTAAAAAATGTTTAGGGGTACTCTCATTTTCCTACTCACATTGAAATACTGCCCCTCAATGAGGCAATCAGCGTGTTTTTACATGAGTAGAATGTGTCCTTTTATTTAAAATGCATCTCTGGGTTATTTGTGGGGCATAGGAATTCGTTCATTTCCCCCCAAAAAATATAGTCTGGCCTCCCACATGGTCTGAGAGATGGTGGACCAGCCCACGGCTGAAAAAGGTTGCTGACCCCTGGTTTAGGGGGTATCTGTACCCCTGCGTCCCCCCAGGAAAAAAGCACTACTTATGAAACAAAATTATTAGCCTAAAGCTCTGACTTTGGAAAGGACCACGATGGTCAACTAGAAGAAGAAGAGAAGAAGAGTTTGGATTTGATATCCCACTTTATCACTACCCAAAGGAGTCTCAAAGCGGCTAACATTCTCCTTTCCCTTCCTCCCCCACAACAAACACTCTGTGAGGTGAGTGGGGCTGAGAGACTTCAGAGAAGTGTGACTGGCCCAAGGTCACCCAGCAGCTGCATGTGGAGGAGTGGGGAAGTGAACCCAGTTCCCCAGATTACGAGTCTATCGCTCTTAATCACTACACCACACTGGCTGTCACCCAACTAGCCCAACCATCTGCAATACAGGAGTCTTTCCCCCCAATGTGGGGCTCAAACCCGTCACCCTGAGATTGAGTCTCATGCGTTACCAACTGAGCCATTTAGTATTTCTTGCTGTACTGTTTCGCTGAAAGAATATTAAAGTAGTTTTCTCTGAAGGTTCACCATGTATGAGAATAGATATTGCAAAGCTCCTGCTTATAATTATTTTAACCTTTGGAGAATCATTTAATTACTTCAGTCAATGTAGCTGGCTAGTGAAATGTTCTTTCTTACCTACCTATAATTGGAAGCTGAAAATGATAGTATTTTCTGGTCACCTATGAAACAGCAGCATAATTTTCATTTTAATAAAAAAGAAAACACTGCGATTCAGTCTTCCCTAGTGTCATTTCCTTATTTACCCATTAACAAAACGACATTGCCTTTTATTAGTGAAACCAAATTGTTGCAACCAAAGTGTAGATGGAAGTTCATGGCAAACTTCTCTTAAATCCAAGTATTTAACTAGAATGGGTCAGGTTGTTTCCTTATTAAAGATATCATAATAAGATAGAGAAGAGCCTGAGGGAACAGGCCAAACCAGATTATTATCAACTCCTTTCAGATATTGCTCAAATTTCAGGTGTTGATGGTGGGACAAGCAGAAGTGGTGCTGACTTGACTTCCACACCTTTATTATCGTCAGAATTTGGCTGACCGAACTGAGGACCCGTTAAAGCTTTGTAACACTAAGGAGCATATTGGCTTACCTGATGATGATGATGATGATTTATTTATACCACGCCCATCTGGCTGGGTTTCCCCAGCCACTCTGGGAGGCTTCCAACAAAGTATTAAAATACAGTGGTCTGTTAAACATTAAAAGCTTCCCTAAACAACTCCCCCCCCCTCCCTTCACACAATATTTGGGTTTTTCCCCCTGACCCTCCAGAGCAAATAGGTTGGGGGTGAAGATAGTGGGGAAGTCCTATTCTGTTACCTTCTGCTGGTGCAACAGGTTTGCTGCATGTGGCACATTGTTCTGAGTATGACCCTGTCACTGTTTTTTTTATGAGCTTCCAATTTCCATTCCACTGTATTCTGCAGCAAAGGTGGATAAACACTCTGGCAAACCCATCTGCTTTGTTTCTGTTGGAGTAGGAGGCAAGTTTATGACTGCCTTATTCTGTTCATCTTGCCCAAATTTGTCTGTGGCTTTCCAGGGTCTCAGGCAGAAGTCATCCCCATCACCTTTTACGTGATCCTTTGACTATAGAAATAGAATCATATGCCCTCCTAATTAATTTAGTTGCCCCATTTATTCCACTTCCCATCCAGATTCCCACTCCATTCTCCTTGCACGTGAAGGACAGGCCTGTGTCAACGGAATATTTTTTCACTTTCAGACTCAGAAGAATCTGCTACTAGAGTATCTTTTCAGTAGAGATGTTATAAGTCATTAGGAAAGGAGCATTTTTGTTGTATTACCTTCATTGTGGAGTTTCTTCTCTAGGGATGCCTATCAAACCAGCACCACTGCAATCTTTAAAAATTTATTACAAACTTTTTTTAATCAGTTGGGTTTTGAGAATTTCTGATTTTATACAATTGATACTGTATACACTGTAGTATATTGATTAGATGTATTGATTATTTTAATTATTGTTCCATGTCCATAATAAGGCAGATTCCTTTGTTCCTGATATAATCTAAAACATTTAAAATGTAAGTATTAAGCATTAATTAATATAGGACAGCAGGAAGAAAGCAGTGTAGCTTTTCTTTTTTTCTAATAGAGGTATTTTTTTCAAAAACAAATACCAATAAACCTAATTGCAAGCAAGTAATTTTATGCTTCCTCTACTCTTATGGTATTGAATTATGTGGCATGAAAAACAATTAATGGCAATGGCAAATCAATTGAGTTTCCTGTTTTAAATTGTGTTGTTAATTGGCTTCCTATCAGCGAATATAGGACATGTATCAGCACTAGATTTTTTTTTCTATTTACATAATAAATCAAATTAATGAGTAGAGCCTCGGTAGAGTAGAGTAGAAAGAATAGAACCCCTTCTTTCCCCCTTCTCTCCCTGAACACCCTCTGCCCCCCTTAGTTGGGTTGGGGGGTCCAAAAGAACCCCCAGAACTGTGTGTAGCAGGAGGAGAGGGGCGTTGTTCTGACTGGGGAGCCAAAACGCTTGCCCTAGTGTGATTTTGAATTCCTGTCAATATTTTTCACTGGGTTGCATCTGATGGTGGTTTTGCAAGGCAGGGCCTCTAATTTTTGCCAGTTTCTCCTATGCATTCCCCCATGTGTGTTGGGGAACCTTTTTGAACTCTATAGGATACGGCATAGAGGGCTGCAATTTGCATGGGAAGATAGGTGGAAATTGGGATGCCTGGACTTGTTCTAGCAAAAGCATTTTTGCTAGTGCAAAGCCACCATTGTGTATAACCCACACAATAAATTTGTACTATATCAGTGAATATATGACTAATTTAGGGATGTTTTCTTGGGCATGCTTACAGACTGTTTCTGAATGCTTTACTAAATTTAGCTGGCCTATACAGTTTAGTCAGTATAGTCCATAAACCAGGTACAATGCAGTCTATGTAAGTAGCCTGCAGGAAATCAAAGCAAGAGGGAAATGAAGTAAGAGCAAACTTGAGCGGGGCAGGCGCTATGAAATATAGGCAAGGGCCACAAACACCAGCTACCACCAAACTACAGCCTATGGAGTTGTATCCAGTTGTGTCCTTCCACTGATGCTCTTTCAGCAGAGGCTTCTGTGCGCCAAAAGGGAAGGTGGTGATACTTGCAACAACAACAACAAAACCACTTTCTCCTATACTCACTCACACTAGGATATTCTTCCTCCTCCTCGGCTTCCACAAGCATTCGGACCCACCCCTGTATTCTGGGTCTAGCAGGGCAGGGAACAAGGTAGGCCTGCTTCCACAATGTTGCTTTTTGGGACCTTCTCTGTGAGACATCATTCACAGCCTTGTGTTTTCAAGAGAAACAAGACATTATAGCAAAAGGTAGACCGATATCAGATACACATGCATAGATGATAGATAGATGATAGATAGATGATAAAGGTAAAGGGACCCCTGACCATTAGGTCCAGTTGTGGCCAGCTCTGGGGTTGCGGCGCTCATCTCGCTTTATTGGCCGAGGGAGCCGGAGTCCAGCTTCCAGGTCATGTGGCCAGCATGACTAAGCCGCTTCTAGCAAACCAGAGCAGCGCATGGAAATGCTGTTTACCTTCCTGCCGGAGTGGTACCTATTTATCTACTTGCACTTTGAGGTGCTTTCGAACTGCTAGGTTGGCAGGAGCTGGGACCGAGCAACGGGAGCTCACCTCGTTGTGGGGATTCAAACTGCTGACCTTCTGATCGGCAAGTCCTAGGCTGTGTGGTTTAACCCACAGCGCCACCCGCATCCCTAGATAGATGAGAGATAGATACCAAAATGAAGAATTGCATTCATCACGTTAAGATGGAATATTACAACACTGCCAAATGGCTCGCTGCTTGCTGGTCGAGGAAGAAACTAGCCCAAACTCACTGACAACTCTCTGGCTGAGCAAGGTATGGGGAATTGAGTCAGCATGGTGTTGCTTTACCATATCCCGAGCCCTCCAACTCAGTGGACCTGAGCCCAGGATTGCTCCCTTAGTAAGAGTTCCAAAGCACATAGCAAATATCTGAACCTTTCCTGTTCAAAGTAGATGCACATTATCATTTCTGCATAAGGCAGTCACAATGAAAAGACAGTCTCTGCTGACTTCAAACTGCTTCAGTCTGCATGAGACTAGTCATTATATGATCTGCCATGGCCTGAATCTGGCTTTTAGCACAGGCACCTCTGCTATAGTCTTTCCCTGCAGTTGTAAATAAAGTGTTGACATGGTTGAGACCTTGTACAATGACGAGTGTCTGCCAATTTCTCTTGCTCATTAAATATAGAATAGATTCTTAATGACCCAGCACTCCTCTAACTTTGCAACAATGGAAGCAACTTTGTTCTACACCCAACATTTATTTGCTTAAATATTTATCTGGAGGTCATAACAATAATTATAAAAATGTTCAGCCAGCATCTGTTAGAAGACATATTTTTGTTGCTGACAAATTCAATTAAAGATATTGCTAGTAAAGCAATCAAAACAACAGGTAGCTTGGAAAAAGGTCAGTGCCAAATAATTGTTCCCCATAATAATTTCCCAAGCCATTAAGCCTCTAAAATTATTGGATTCACTTTCAAATGAAAATTAAATTATAGAATATAGTCCCCTGATCAGTTTATGGGCATTCTGGAGCATGAAGTGCAAATTCTCTTACAGGAAAAGCCTCTTGCTAATATTGTCTCTGATACCAAATAGCTGGAGCTTGATCAAAGTACAGTTCAAAAGATGTGAATAATCACTTGGTTTCAGCCACTGTAGCTCACTGCCTGGAAGCCTTAACATCTCAATTAACAGGTATTGCATAGTTTTGATTTACAGCCTTTGGAAATTTTTTTATTATTATTTTAAGAAATATTTCCTTTCCATTTTATCATCTACCCCTTTGTCATTGGTTATTAGTGATTTAAATCAAGACACGAAGGAGGAAATGGGAAAAAAGAGAACTTTATGATACCACGAATGCTCACACTTTTATAACTAAAATACTTTTTGATAGTATTGTCAGTACACAAAATTGTAGAACCAAAAACTACAAGTTTGAAATATAATTCGAAATCTGAACTTTTAAGACATGGTTACAATATAGAGGTGTTCCCAATTTCATATTTTACATTCTTCAGTTTAATGCAGTATAGGCTTAGCTGAATGTTTCCAGCATACTTTGCAAAATATTGAATAATGAGAATTCCATTTTTCAAGTGATGCTAAAGGTGAAGGAGTTTGCCTATATGTTACAGAGATGTATGAAGACATTGATCTAGCCTACCATAGAACTTGGATAAGACAATTTATTCTGTTCTCTCTCTATAGTAAGGCCATTAACACGACCCACCCCCCACCACCACCAGGAGAGGGTCCCAGGGACCATAGGATACAATGGAACTCCCTCTTCATTCATGGAGAAGAGATTATGTCAAATCTCCTGTCTCTACCACTGTAGATATCTGTAGCTCTAACTCAACAAATGTTGGAGTTCTGCCATCAAATAAGGCATATGGTAAAGATAATTGAGTCTGTGTATGTCAGGGTATGACTGGGAATTTGAAGGGTGAAGAACAATTTCAGCCATCTGACTCAACCCCAAACTGGGGAATATTTATGCCAGATCAGGAAGTGAGATTCATAGTTCCGAGGAATTTCCATTCCATTGTTTCCGGTGGTTATAAAATGGGTTGCAAGAGGAGTGCAAGAGTGCTCACCTAATTTCTGTCCTGCTGGCAAGAGGGCAGGAAGCCTTGGGATAAGATTTTTAAACTGCTGTTGGAATGCTTGCAGTCTAATCTCAACAGAACAAAAAATTCCTGCATTGCAAGGGGTTGGACTAGATGACCCTCACGGTCCCTTCCAACTCTACAATTTCCATAGCTAGACCCTCCTTTGTCAGATGCTAAACTGTAATCTAGGCCAGACTTTATTTGCTTTTTACTAGAGCTAACTAGAGCTTTACTAGAGCTTTACTAGATACTAACAAGAACCAGTCTCAAAGTAGTGGTCAGGTATGTACAGTATGTGCATAACAATTTCTCAGTGACTTGGTATCCAACTTAATTGGTCCATGGAAACAAGCAGTTTGGGCTGTGCAATGGAACTTCCCTTTCTCCTTCTCTCCCTGCATTCCCCTATGTAGCCCCTACATATGCTTCAGAGGCTTGCGGGAGAGCCCCAGGAAACAGACTTATGGGCCATAGCAGATTTATTTTTGAAGAAACAAATATAGTGCTCTAGTTCCTGCTCTCAATTTTGCTAGAGTCGTTCTAGAGCAGTGGTTCCTCTACAGGGTCTGAAAACTATTGATTTACAGGGAGGGGATAACATAAAGTCAGCAGCAGGTGCCATAGTGATTTACAAGCCTATCAGTCCCTTGTGCCGTCCTTGGGTATTTCTTGTCGGTGAAATGGTTGCTTTCTGCTTTTAGGGGGTTGTTCTGTTCAGGAGGTTCAAATGCTCACCGTACTGCTCCACCCAATACAGAAAACCAATTTTGTCGGTAGGGAAAAGAAAAACAATATTGGAGGACTGTGTAGTAGAGACAGTCAGCAGAGAAAAGCTATCCTCTTGGTGGTAGTGGTGAAGTTAACAAGAAAGAGGGAGTAAGTTAGCTTGCCTCCTTCTATCTCATAGCACAGCCTACAGTTCCTGCTTTCACGGTGTGCAAACTCACTCTGTTTTACTAGTGTTTAGGCATATGTTGCACTGAACCAGATAAGGTGGGCATAGATTTGGCGCAGTGCAATTTGCAGGATACACGGCACGCTAGTATTTTTTTCTAATTCTCTAGTTTATATGATGAAGTATACATAGAGGGGTGCTATGGAGGAATATCTCTCCCCTCCCAAAGAAAACACGCTTGAAAATTCATGTTAGGTAAACTGTGAAGGGCAGAGTTCACCGTGGCTTTCATTATATGGAACAGGAGACTGCTTTTATTCCCAAGGACAAGAAAATTGGAAACAAGTTAACTGTATTCAACTCAACCAAGCAATCCTTTGCAATTATATGCCTCTGTGGTGATGTGAGCTCCTGCCTTCAGGATGTGAAATCAAAGCTAACAGCTTGAAACACTGCCACTGATCAGCTAGTCTTCTCTTCCAAAATAAAAAAAAACAACCTCTCTGTAATCTATATTTTCCTCTCAATGATGATAGTATTTGACTGACTGCTTGGCTATTTCTTTTGTGAAATATATTGTCACTAATTCCCACACTTTCATCCAATAAATTACATGGTGTTAGAGGTTTGCACGGGGCAAAGATCCCCTAAAATTCCTGGGTGCCAGGTTCGCCCCATAATTTTTGAAATTAATAAATGTGTGGTTTGAGCAATGGATTGGGGCAAGGCCAGAAAAAATAAGTCAAGCCAGGTTCCTCAAAAGCTTTGCTTAGAGAGATGCCATCAAAGAACAGAGGCAGGGGATGACAGAGTCGTCGTCATCGTCATCGTCATCATTTTATTTGTAGGCTGTCTTTCCACAGTTATAAACAATGCTCAAGGCAGCTTACAACACGGCAAGATTTACATAATTACAAAAATCATAAACAATAAATAAAAGGTAAAGGTACCCCCTGACCGTTAGGTCCAGTCACGGATGACTCTATAGGCCAAGGGAACCAGCATTTGTCCGCAGACAGCTTCTGGGTCATGTGGCCAGCATGACTAAGCCGCTTCTGGTGAACCAGAGCAGCACACAGAAACACTGTTTACCTTCCCGCTGGAGCACCTATTTATCTACTGGTACCTATTTATCTACTTGCACTTTGATGTGCTTTCGAACTGCTAGGTGGGCAGGAGCTGTGACCAAACAATGTGAGCTCACCCCGTCGCGGGGATTCGAACCGCCGACCTTCTGATCGGCAAGCCCTAGGCTCTGTGGTTTAGACCACAGTGCCACCTGCGTCCCTAATCAATAAATAAACCACATAAAAAAAATACACAGCCGAATGGAAAACCATTTCCACATAAATCAAAATCTAAAACTAAGAATACAGCATTAATATCACAGTTTCAAATGATCAAAAATGGAGCCCTCTCTGTCCAGCAGCAGCAGCAGTCCTTTATGGAGTCTGTCAGGCCCTGTCCCAAGCCAGGTGGTGAGTGGCAGGACTGGGGCCCTCAGGCTCTGGGCAGGGGGGGGTCCTCCTGGGTCATCACCTTAATGAAAGGTGATACATTCAGCGTCACCCAAGGAGGAGCAGGTGGAGTGCCTCTCCCTGCTGTATGTTAGTTAGCAGAAGATAACAGCAGAGTTGGGAGGGTTAAGTTACGAGGATTACCCGGATTGTGATGTCACCACAGGAAAAAATATGCCCTTTTTACACGAGTTGTGTTTGGAGCAGGGGAGGAGTTTTTTTTGGGGGGGGGGGGAGAAGAAGTGAGGGGCAGAACTCCAGGCACTGCTGGCTGGAGGAGGCTTCCCAGAGAGACCAGAGAGCATGTTTGGCTTCTGCTCTGGACCCAAGCTTGTTGGGAGAAGCAACAAGAGACACTCTTGGGAGTGTAATGTTCTGATAAACCATATTTCATATATAAAAGACCCCCACTAGTTTCCGTCATGCCTCATTCCAAAGGAACACAGACCCTGGTTAACTGCCAAGACCCCTGGAAACTTGCATCTGGCAAGAATATAATCCAAGCATTGTAATGTCATTTAGCATTGTTATTTGTATGCTCACAAATGTTCAAGATTTTTTTAAAAAAACACACACAGTAGTTTATTGGACTTTACAAAGGGACCAGTACACTATATCATTTCTTAATGCTAGTTTTCATAACATATTGTATGAATAGCCTTGCTTTGTCAAGCCCATCTGGTTCAGCATTCTGTTCCTACAGTGGCCAATCTGATATATATAAGAAGTCCACAAATACAATAAGCAGGAATGAACACAATAGCACCCTCCCATTTCGGTTCCTCATCTAGTCACAATCATAGGCACACTACAACAGAAATGGAAGACGATGTATAGTGTTATCGTCTATGAATTTATCTAATCCACCTTCAAAGCTGTTCAGGTTGGCAGCGACCAGTACATCTTACAACATTTCCTTTATTTACTAGTACGTTTGATTGGTTCCAACTCTGAGAATAGGCATCATGTATTGCTGAATTATGTGTCGTGAACTAAGAAGCCACCAATTCAAAACTTATTTTTAGGTAACTTTCAGGAAGCTGCTGTATATCTGATTCCCACTCCCCACCCCACGCCAATCCTCCAATGTATAATACTGTACATGGATACATTTTATATCTACATCTGTATCTATATTAGTATTGCAGCATTTTGTACTATATTTATACAATTGTTTTCTTTCAAGAACCTCAAGGTACCATTACATGATTCCCCCCCTCTCCTCTTTTACCTTCACTGCAACCCAGTAAGAAAGGATATGATGAGAGATCATGTCTGACCCAAGATGATTGTCCCTAGACCCATGACTGACTGTCAGTTTGAGCCTGGGTCTTCTGTTTCTCTTTTTTAAGGGGTCATTAATGAGCTATGAGATATAAGAGGTGTTTCACCCACTTTACTATATGTGTGACCCTGTTAAAAAACCAACAACAACAGGCCATGTTTCATCTTAAAGACATGTGGTCTCTAACAGCAAAGGTAAAGGGACCCCTGACCATTAAGTCCAGTCGCAGATGACTCTGGGGTTGCAGCACTCATCTCACTTTACTGGCCGTGGGAGCCAGCATACAGCTTTCAGGTCATGTGGCCAGCATGACTAAACCACTTCTGGTGAACCAGAGCAATGCACGGAAACACCGTTTACCTTCCCACTGTAGCGGTACCTATTTATCTACTTGCACTTCATGCTTTTGAACTGCTAGGTTGGCAGGAGCAGGGACCGAGAAATGGGAGCTCACCCTGTTGCAGGGATTCAAACCGCTGACCTTTCGATCGGCAAGCCCTAGGCTCTTGTGGTTTAACCCACAGTGCCACCCGCATCCCTCTAACAGCAAAAGAAGACTCCTATTTCATACAGGTTTATTGTAAAGATCACTGAGATAAGACGTGTTTTCAATGTCATATATTGTTTCATTCTTGAATATGTGAATCATTTCTTCCCTTAACTGTAGAAATTTTATCTGATAACTTTTATTGCTTATTGCCAAGATCAACCCCATTGTTATGGCTTAGATTCTCAGCCAGAAATCTATATTATGGACCGCTGTGTTAAATCCCCCCAAAATCTATATATTATGGAAATAGCTTTTTAACACAGAGAATAGAAAAATGTTGAAGAAATGCACATAACTAGTGGGTCGTAGTGGACCTGGCATGCTCTGGTCCATGGGGTCATGAAGAGTCAGACACGACTAAACGACTAAACAACAAAACAACAGCAAAAGTGGGTCGTACGTAGGAAATTGCTGAGGAATAGATTTTTACAGGCTACAGCTGCAGTCCTGCTATATGTCTACTTAGGAGTAAGCTTGATTGAAGATAGATGGTCTCAGCAGGATTTGGTCCAAATAGTATTCTCTCTGCCCCTCTTTCTTAATTACTTTAGGATTGAACAAGATCATTATTTCATAGAATGGGAACAGTAGGCATGTAGGATCTATATATAACAAAATGTTCACAAGGGCACAAATTCAAGCCTACTTTCAGGAACGTCCACTATGATAGTCTAAAATTCATCAAGACAGATTCCTAGCTTGTTCATCCAAAATTTGTTCAGCAGCCATCAGGTGCTTCAATACCTTACACTGTTTCTAAAAGCCCAAACAGATAAAATCATTATAATTGCAATTAAGACATTCAGGGATATGGCTTTCCATATAAAATAGTGGGTGGTGGAGAGACTGAAGAACTAATTTTCTTAAAAAATAAAATGAAATAAAATCCCAGAATGGCACACAATTACAATATTGCTCTATAAGCATTTCATGAAACTGCTGAACTTGATACTATCAGCTGCTTCAAAGATGATCCAATTCATACAAGTGGGAGAAATATAGGTTGCTTGAGGTAACATAACTAGACCAACAGATTACATCAGAAAGAATGTGATCATCTAACATTTGGAGCCAATTTAAGTATGAGGATGCTGTTAAATATTAAAGATCATGTCATCGGAGACAACATTTTCCAGCTGTTGCTAGACCCTCTGCACAGAAATCTGGGTTGTTGACCTACTTTTCAGAAAGATCTAAACTTTAGCCTGACAAGAAACAGTTGCAGAATACCCATCAGCAGTGAAGAGTACATTGTTAAAGAAAAGTAAACATATTCCTTGAAAGGAACTCTGTTAGACTTCCAAATGTGGAAAAGAATAAATACCACAAAGTTCTTTACAAAATATAGCAGGAGGTTTCTGACACAAAAGCCCTAGGTGTGCAATTGAGTTTACTCAGCTGTAATGAAGCTATGCAATGCTGTTTCTCTCTACCTAGAGAGAGAATCTTAGAATTGTAGCATTAGAAGGGACCATGAGGGTCATCTAGTCCAACCCGTTGCAATGCAGGACTCTTTCCCCCAATGTGGGGCTCAAACCCACCATCCTGATATTAAGAGATTTATGTTCTACCAAGTAATACAAACCTCTGTTAGGAACATGCTGGGGATGTATGTGCTGCAGTTTGGGAGATTCAGAGTTTACTCTGGAACAGCTACTATTTTATTATAGTGACCAGGGGCTAGAATTGTGTTTTGGGCCGCTAATGCTGGCAGAATTGCAATAAACACAGGACAACCATTTTGGAATTTAAATAGGCCACACCTTTATTTATTACAGATTAAATCCTATCTACTGGCTGATTATTTAACCAGGGTTAACCAGGGTTATGGGACTCCCTATGAGGCACATGAAATCAGGGTGACCCTAGCTTCCCTAGACCGGTCGGGGTTACAACTGTGTTATCCAAGCATACTAATGATAAAGTCCAGTGCCTTATCTGCCATTAACTTGTGACAAAGGCAAAAGCCCCAGACAGGCCCATTTAGTCTGAAGGTAAATTCCTCCCTGGCCCCCAAAACAGCAATAAGCAAACCCCTTGTGTTTGCCCCACCATTGCAGGCCAGTTCCTGCTCCCTATCAGCTTTCCCTAAGGCAATGTAACACTTGGAGAAAATGTTTAGATTTTACCTGGGGGGGGGAATCTATTAAATCCCATTTCAACCTCACCTACATGTCTTATTAAGTAGTGTAAAGAACATCATAACTGATTCCTTAAGTGTCCAATGCAGAGCAAAGCAAACATTGTTTTACAGCACATACCTCTTCCTAATGCAGAAATAGCCTATAGTTTTGGTGCAGCTAAACCTATGCACACTTACCTTGGAGTCCGCACTTTTGAACTTATAGAATGTGGCTGCATTAGACATATTGGATATGAACTCAGTCTCTTTCCACCTTTCAGATCACGGTGGTGAAAAGAGCAATGATACTTATTGATATACCAGTCCTATGAATGCAAACTAATTTTTACATTTGGAAACAAGAAAAAGTGAGAGTTGAACTCGGAACACTGGATGGGTACATATTAAGGAGGCTCCATTTGTATTAATGAGATGGGGCTTGTTTCTGAATTGTTGTGACTTCATCTAAAGTCTAGACACATGCATACATAACATAGCCACACTGTGACAAAAACATGTATTAGATTTTCTGCCAGGCTAAATACTTTGCCCCTGATGACTTATTTTTTGTTTCTTTGTTCTAACTGAGGAAATGTGATTTTCTTGCTTTTAACCCCTTTTAGTGGAAGTGCAATATAAAATACAAATTAAGAGAATAAATTTGAATTTCAGAAACAAATATTATATTTTTTATTTCAATACCACCCCCCACCCCCACCCCAGTTAAGCGGTCCTAGACATCAGATAATGGTAATAATAATAAAGTGCTCCTTTTAAATGCTCTTTTTGCTTCTGGTTCTCTATTTTGTTACTGCATGAGACATCACCATGGGATCAAATTCATAATCACTATATGCATTCTTCGTAGTAAAGCAAGGAGCACTGCAAACATTTGCTTGTAAAGGTAAACATCACTCCTCGAATGCCCGTGAGCAAGACTGGGGGCAAACATGAAAAGGTGAAAAGGTGAAAAGGGCTGTGCTCAGCCTAATCTTTTGAGAAAGCTAAACAAACTGCCCCTACTCCAAGGCTCCTTGCCACTCCTCAGAAAGGGACCTTCTACCCCAGTGGATGACAATATTTGGCCTCAAGTCCCAAGGTGTTCCTTGTCTTGTCAAAGAGCGGAGTAGCAGAAGCTTGGTGGAGTGGATGTGTCTGGTTCCAGTGAATCACGCAGAGTTGAAAGCTCATTAGCAAAGAGAACTTCACTAAGGATTAAGCCAGGGGGTCAGCAACCTTTTTCAGCCGTGGGCCGGTCCACTGTCCCTCAGACCATGTGGTGGGCCAGACTATATTTTTTGGGGAAAATGAACGAATTACTATGCCCCACAAATAAGCTAGAGATGCATTTTAAATAAAAAGCACACATTCTACTCATGTAAAAACACACTGACTCCCGAACCGTCCGCGGGCTGGATTTAGAAGGTGATTGGGCCGCATCCAGCCCGCGGGCCTTCGGTTGCCTACCCCTGGATTAAGCTTCATTACAACAGCAAAACCTCAGGTATAAGTTGAAACAGTTGAAACAAACTCAGAAGACATGAAGAGCAGAAAACAAGAGAATACTACAGTGGTACCTCAGGTTACATACGCTTCAGGTTACAGACTCTGCTAACCCAGAAATAGTGCTTCAGGTTAAGAACTTTGCTTCAGGATGAGAACAGAAATTGGGCTCCGGCAGCGCGGCAGCAGCAGGAGGCCCCATTAGCTAAAGTGGTGCTTCAGGTTAAGAACAGTTTCAGGTTCGTTCTCCGGAACGAATTAAGTACTTTACCTGAGTTACCACTGTACAAGTAATGCTGACACCCCCCTCCCTAAGTAGAATAATAGAAGCATAGCCACCCCACCCCATTCAACATTCCCCCTCCCCTTCTTCCTCTTCCTCCTCCTCCTCCTCCTTCTTCCTCCTCATTGTTTAAACCAATTCATGAACCAAGAACTTATACATTGACCACTAATAATGATACGTTGTAGATATTTCCCTGCATTTATTATGCTATTTTTGTGATATACAAATGACATGAGAAAACTTGGTGTACTTATTTGTATAACATTTTTCTTGTTTATAAAACCCAATAAAAAAGAGTAGAAAATGAAAGTAGGCATAAGCAGGCAGGTCACTGAATTACAGATATATCCTCTTCGCTCACTGACCTTGAGATAACATACAAGAGTACAGCATAACCCCAAACATCTCCCTCTGTTTCAGCAGAAATGAACAGTTACAGACACACTGGAATAAACCAGAGACACTTCTGCATCTGGAGCATATTTGAGAGATTTGCACATTTTTGTGTTGGAAGTGTGCGAATCCCTGTTTCTTTTCACACTTTGGTCTGGAACGTGCAGAAACTCTTTAGGGGTAAGATAAAGGAAGACTTGCACACTCTTAATTAAAACTTTTAAATCTTTTGTTTGAACCAAACAACAAATGCCTCTTTAAAAAAAGAGAGCTAGAAATTAGAACCATGGACTAAGACATTATTCAATGTATTTCCTGTTTTGCACCTGCCAATTTTTCAATGGTAGGTGACAAATTAAATCCACTACCCAATTTACACAAATAGGTCAATAACAGAATATTGGCAACATTCAGCTAGAATACTGAAATACTGTGTGTGTCTACTTTATGTTCTGTTTTAATTAACTCATGCCTTTGGGAAATAGGCTGATATATTTTGATTTTTGACTGTGCTGCAAAAGTGACTTTTATATAAGGGGGGGGGGCGGCTTGTGAAGAACTGCTTTGGTACAATCTGCCTGAACTTTTCTACTGTGTGAGACCCACTGAAATTATTCTGCTCTGACAGGGACATATTGTGGTCTTTATCAGTCAAATTTACAAAAGAAACAATTCTGTTGTTGGATCAGGCCTGGCTGTACCATAATGCATATCCAAAACTATCACTTTGGATAAGAGATTCTATTTATTTCTCTGCCTTTCTGTGTTCTTTAAAAGAAAAATAGAATTCACAAATGAGGATGGCTTTCTGTCTTGCTTTGTGTGTGGAAATGCCTAATACCAGCACTGTTAAATTGTACCCCATACTTTTAATGTAAGACCTATCGTTACAACAAAAACCATATCTATTCAGAAGTCAGAGTTGTATTCAGTGTATTACTAAAGTCTCATTTCTCTCACTTGAAACATCAGAAAAGCCCCCTTAAAATGATGGTGCCGGTTCTTATGGTCTTGCTCTCAAAAGTCTCAGTACCAGAGTAGATTGTCTGCAGTGAATAAACCTATATATGAGTAGTTCCACGTGTGTTGACCTCCTCATGATTGAAACTTAGGATAGTGGTGGATAGCTGCTCACACATAGATTTCAATACAGTTGGGGCTGGTGTATTTTGACCCAGTGACTTGCTTTAAGGCAGAAATGAATGAGACTGTTTGAAGGAATGTTTGAATAGGAATGTTTGAAGAATGTGATACGTGCAAATTTCAGTTTGAACTGAATTGATCCACTCCGCCTAGGCTAATGTGTAGAAAAGAACTTGGTTATCTGCCAGATTTCACACTTCCCAGATGTTCTGAAGGAGTTGTTGGCTCAAAAAATGCATTCTAAAAGGTTTTTAAATGAGTATTTTTCAGGGAGAAAATAAGTTTAGAAACACGTTTACTGCGGTATCCACTTGCTTGTACGGGGGTGGGGGATAAAGGCTCTGAAGGCACATTTATCAGGGTGCTTGTAAAATCTCTAGTGTCCATCTTCAGAGCAGACTCTGCTTGTGTTGATGCTTTGACCAGAGATTGCTCTGGAGGCATACATAGGGTATTTGACAGCTGCTTCAGTAAGCTCCAAAGCTTTGAAGTGGGTCCAAATGTTAAGGACCAGCTTTCTTCAATGTGGGCCATTCAAAGATGGCACATTTCACTTTGGAGAATATCTAGTTACTTCCAAAGTTACCTGCAATGCTTCAGCATTCAGACTTAATTTGAAACAGATCCACACCGCTTCCAGAAGTAGACAGATTCATCTATTTCTAACACCTCACTCATATATTTTACAGTTTTCATATTAGCATTCAAATCAACATACCTCAATCATAATTAGAAAACAATAAATAATTGTAACCTATGCCATGAAGATACTAGTGATTCATACTTACTAAGGATGTACATGGGCCCCAATATTCTCCTTGCATCTGTGCTTTTAAAAAATGCAATCGATTCCCGGGGTCACTCCATGCTTGGTCCACTTCAGTCTGCTATTTGGGTTCTGAGCCACACTGTATTCCCCATTCACTATTATGGGGAGTCTAAAAACAGCTGCAACTTTTTCCCCGTTTGGCAGATGTAGGTGGAATTTGATGGCACAGAAACCCCTCCAGGGTAAAGTAAGCCTGCCAGATTGCATATCTATGGACTTTTGTGGGGAAAGTAAAAAAAGCATATTAGAGCAATTTCCTTTATTGGGCCAAATAAAACTCCTAAATCCACATTAGTTTCATATTTTCAGGAGTGGAGAATGTGATTTTATCCCATACTGTTTCTTACTTTAAAATAATGAAGAGGCGGCAGAGTGGATTCATGCATGTGTGGGTTATGTTTTGTTCTGACTTTTTAATGGTGACTGCACACCAACCAGTGAGCTTTCCTGGCACTTTCTTTTAATTATTGGAAGTATATGATCTCCAAATTGGCATTACAAGCTGAGACTGTCCCTAATATTGCCTAGAGAATGAACAGAGGTTTTGTGGGAGGGTATTGACATGATCTGATTCATGCAGGGACAAAATTACTCAAGATCACCCCAATTTCCTTCATTGTTTGACTGCCAACACTGAGTGGTTGCACACATTTAGTATTTATTTATTGAAGTGCAATGTACATTATGTATTCTAAATAGATTAAAGGTAAAGGTAAAGGGACTACTGACCATTGGGTCCAGTCGTGACCGACTCTGGGGTTGTGGCGCTCATCTCGCTTTATTGGCCGAGGGAGCCGGTGTACAGCTTCCGGGTCATGTGGACAGCATGACTAAGCTGCTTCTGGCGAACCAGAGCAGCTCACGGAAACACCGTTTACCTTCCCACCAGAGCGGTACCTATTTATCTACTTGCACTTTGATGTGCTTTCAAACTGCTAGGTTGGCAGGAGCAGGGACCGTGCAATGTGAGCTCACCCCATTGTGGGGATTCAAACCGCTGACCTTCTGATTGGCAGGTCCTAGGCTCTGTGGTTTAACCCACAGTGCCACCCGTGTCCCATCTAAATGGATTACTGTGAAACAAATACAGTGGTACCTCTAGTTACGAACTTAATTACTTCCAGAGGTCTGTTCTTAACCTGAAACTGTTCTTAACTAGAGGCGTGCTTTCGCTAATGGGGCCTCTTGCTGCCCCTGTGCCGCTGGCACACAATTTCCATTCTCATCCTTGGGCAAAGTTCTCAACTCGAGGTAACTCTTCCAGGTTAGCGGAGTTTGTAACCTGAAGCGTTTGTAACCTGAGGTGTTCGTAAGTCAAGATACCACTGTAATAGTTTTTTTTCATTGTTTAGGTTGTTAGTAATCATGGGCACATTATGTGATCCATGAGAGCAGCAAAATAACCAGTGTGATGGCCTGGGAATCTGATTCAGAGGCTGAACCAGAGGAATCCCAGCCTGCACAGGAGTCCCCGCCTCCAGGGCCAGCTGAGCCGGGGCAGGGTCTTGAATCTGAAGCGCCTGCACCTGTGCCGGATCCTCAGGAGCAGACACCAGATGAATCCACTCTGGCTCCGGAGGTGATTGAGGACCCATTGCCTGCAGGTGCGCCTCTCCCAGCCCTGTCAGGGGAAGGTGAGCTTCCCCCTGGGTCCAGTTACCCTCCAGCCTCTCCTGAGCTGCAGAGGCTCAGGGCAGAGAGGCGGAGGGAACTGGGTTCTCTCAGGAGGAGTGCCCGCCTTAAGGCCAGGAGAGGCGGGTCATCTGTGGGCCGGGACCGCCCCTGGCCTCAGAGAAGATAAAGGCCAGTCAGCTCGGTCCCAGGTTGCGGGAGCAACGTTGTTGGAAACCTGTTTCTGCCAGCACCCAGACCTGTTCTTCCGAGTTCCTGACCTTGCCCGGCTCCTCGCTTTGGACCCTGCTTCGCCCTTGGTGGACAGTCTCCAGGCCCTCAACCCAGGACCAGTCTCTGACCACGCCCCACAGTAACCTCCCCCCAGGACCATCACAACCAGACTGCACAACAGTATTGGAATAAAATCAGACCAAATCTTTATTGACAGCAGCAGGCAGGGCAAGGGATGGCATTGCACTGGGTCCCAGAATCAGCTCATCATTCCACAAGCCCCACGTTGATGAAATGAATCCGCTCCAAACTGTATGACGGGAGTCGGCCAGTGTTGAACCTTGCCATGGTGCAAGCCAAGCAAGTCTCACTGGAGGACCAGGGTGCAGATTCCAACCAGGCGGATCCAGAACCCACGCTTGGGTTTGCCGGTGTCAATCCTCCTCTCAAACCCCTTATGGGGGTTCCCCTTCACTATGTTGATCCTGCCTAATGCCATTTCCGCCCTCATACAAACAATGTTCTTCCACCTAACAAAACAAAGTCATAATTTCACTGAGGGAAAGGCAAAAAAAAAAAAAAAAAATCCCAACCAAGTGCCTATCAGGCTCTGTCAACCAGTGACACAAAATTGCTCAGTGAAGGCTCTAACCTGAGGACCGGCGGGCAGGAAGCTCTCAAAGCAAAATGGCTGTGAGATCCAGGGAAAGCAGCCTTATATAGGCTTTCCCCTCCCCTCTTCAGCAAGGGCTCATGGGACAGCTTTTTCCCAGGAGCCTATCACACAGAGAAGATACTGGGCAAAACCTTGCCCAGTGTTTTGTTGCGATCCATGGGCCACAGCACTGCTGTGCAAAGGCTTCCCGTGCTTATTTGTACAGAACGGGGCTTATAATGGTAAAATCTGGACAGCAAATAATATTCTGTAATTAAAAGAAAGAATGGAAGGAGGCTTCCAAAGATAGATTATTATTGTTCTCTGCTGTGGACATCTCTTGTAAGAAATAAGTGATGACATATTTACAATGAAAATGCTGTTATTGCAAATGTGTCAGGTTAATGTTACTCTAGAGTTAGCTTGTGGTATTTTGTTATCCATTACAGAAAATAACACTTCTGTTGTGAAATTGTGAACAAAAAGGGTTTGGTGGACCAGTTTTCATCTTGCAGTTAGCAGTTGTTACATTGAAGAAAAATCTTATGTAGGAAATAGCTATTCCATGCATTAATAATACAGGTCATTAAGTGTACATGAAAAGTAAAATGTAAGTTAGGAGCAATTAGATAAAAATTGGTGTAGTTTTAGCACATTTAAATTTTTTGATGCTATTTTTAGCCACTTAGGATAAAAAATATATATTTATTTAATTATGCACAAATCTTAGAAATATTTTGCAGTGCAAAGAACCTTATTTGTTTCCTTATAGCCTGTTGTTCGTCAGGTGTATCCGAAGCAAGCAAAATTCAACACAACTTCACAAATCCATACTGACATGGGAGTGTAATAAGGTCATTCATCCTTTTCCATGGTGGAGGTGTTTTCCTCCAGTCCCTCTCTTCCTAAAAGACAACTCAGGAGTTTCCACTCCTGAAGGAAGAGGGTAGAGGTGATGTCACAAGTGTATTCTTCTGCAGTGGCTGTCCGAGTTAGGGGTGGGTGGCACTGCTTTGTGGTGGTTCCGGTCTTACTGGGATGGTCATTTCAAAAGAGTGATGCTTCGGGAGTGCTCTTTGGCCCCATGGAGCCTTCAGTGTGGGGTTCAATACCTCAAGGAGCGCCTCTCCCTATATAAACCAACCTGGACCCTGCAATCATAATCTGAGGCCCCTCTTTATGTGCCTCCTCCACAAGAGGTCTGGAAGGTGGCAACACGAGAAGAGGCCCTTTCCGCAGTGGCTCCCCTTTGTGGAATGCTCTCGCCAGGGAGGTTCACCGGGCACCTTCATTACATAATTTTAGGCACCAGGGAAAACAGACCTTCCCAGACCTTTGGCTAATTGAACAATCTATGGTCTTTCAAACCATGATGGTGGTGGAGGGAGTATAATTGTTTTTGTTTGTTACAATATTATGCATTTTTTGTTTTTTATATTGTAAAGCTCTATGTGATCCTTGGATGAAGGCCAGGATAGAATTAACCAACTAACTAACCAACTAACTAACTAACTAACTGACTGACTGACTGACTGACTGACTGACTGACTGACTGACTAACTAACATGCCCTTGGTTCTGGAGGAATAATTTCTTAAATAGTTGTTTTCAAAATCTCACCTGCCAGTACTATCTAGGTTATTTGGCTAATTGATTTGTAGTTCCTCCAAGTAGTTATATTTTAATAAATATAGACATCATCCCATTGTTTTTCTCACGAGGCTTCTTTCTGGGTGTGGAGGCAACATTAATCTTCTCTGCTTAGCATGTCCATTCAAACAAATGGAATTCAATATGGGGAAAACCTCCGTGTTGCATTGCTTGAGGTATCAGCCGGCCCTCAGTATAAAAGCATTGGGTTGTCTTTATAGAGCTTTAAATTAAGGACAAGAAAAGAAATCCAGACTATCGTTCTTAGATCACCATTCTTTAGTTAATGGCTTATTATTATTCGCAATCAAGATTTAGCATTCAGTAAATCCTTCATTGCTGACAATCTGGATTCTTGCTCAGCAGCAAGTTTAATAGAGTGCCGTTTCAAATGAAGGACATCTTAGGATGCACTCAATGGTTTTGGCAACACTTGATGAGTGTGTTTCTGGTAACATGTGTAGGGTACAGTTGATGAATATGGTAATCAGTAGACTGGTAGGCAAACCTTTGTTGCCATTAGTGTTTTGCCTCAACTAAATACAATTAAAAATTCCCTAAACCTGCCAGTGTTTTCAGTTCCTTAGGATTTTCTGCTGACTTCCTTTCTGAAATTCATCCAAGCAGAAATCTCTGTGGCAAACTGTATTTGCATGAATGTTTTTCAGAGATTCATCATCATTCTTTTCTGAAAGAGAAACTCACCTCAAATTATTTTACCTGTCTGTGTTGGGCATAGGATGTAAAGAGAGCTGTTGTGTAGAAGTGAGAATTTTTCTAACCACTACATGACAAGTAGCAGTTGTAGAAATTTCTTCTTATACACACCTACTATAGTTTAAAGACTTAATTGCTTAGCCAAAAGCACTACCAGGGTCAATAGCAGCTTCAGGAGGATTTTCGTAAGATAAATGGTACAGCAGGAAATGGTTCAGCTGAAGGAAGCATTCTCAACACAAACTAAAAATGGAGCATTTCCCCCTCAATGTGGCTCCCTGTACCCAATAATCAGCTTATCATAAATTAATAGGTGCTGCCTTTAAAGGCCTGCACACACAGCACCAATAAACTTAATTGGTGGTGAAAACACTTCTTCAAAGGAGATTATTGTTATGGCACTTATTAGTTGCTTTTTAAAATGAAAAGTAAACTCAAAGCAAAAGGGACGCGGGTGGTGCTGTGGTCTAAACCACAGAGCCTAGGGCTTGCCGCTCAGAAGGTCAGCAGTTTGAATCCCCGCAATGGGGTGAGCTCCCATTGTTCGGTCCCTGCTCCTGCCAACCTAGCAGTTCGAAAGCACATCAAAGTGCAAGTAGATAAATAGGTGGGAAGGTAAACGGTGTTTCCGTGTGCTGCTCTGGTTCGCCAGAAGCAGCTTAGTCATGCTGTCCACGTGACCTGGAAGCTGTCTGCGGACAAACACCAGCTCCCTCGGCCTATAGAGCGAGATGAGCACACAACCCCAGAGTCATCCATGACTGGACCTAACAGTCAGGGGTACCTTTACCTTTAAACTCAAAGCAGCTTACAATATAAATAAAATCCAATGCAAAAAAGTGCAAAAAACAACAACACCCAAAGCCATTCATAAACATAAATGGAATAGTTTGTCCATCTTTGGTCCCCACACTGCTCTCAACTCTCACTTGTAGCTCCTAGAAGCTGCCAGCATGTGACAGTGGCCACAGCCGGGGAACGGCTTAGACTGACTGGCTAAACCAGGTGAAGGCAGAAAGGTGGTGCCTCTGCAATGGTGGAGAGGCATCACCACAATCAGTCCCGATTTCAGGCAAGATCACACCAATTTTGGGTGAGATCTTGCCCCAAATTGCATATGATCTTGTGAGCTCTGGGAAATCTTGCCCAAAATCAGCACCGGTGATGGTGGGGCAGCTGGGGCACCCATGGTCTTGCCACCTGTGGGGCTTGTTCTGTCCAAGGCAGCCACCTCATCTTGCCTAATGGTGGAGCCAGCTCTGATGAATCTAAATTAGTCACATCCATTAACTTCAGTGGGTCTGCTCTTGTGTTGACTGGTGTTGAATACCTCCCTATGTATTGCATATGCATCTTGCAGAAATTGAATCCTAGAGCCTCAAAGTACAAACTGTATGAATGGGTCCATTTTTATTTTTATTTTTAACTCTGGAGAGAAAATGCTAATTAAAAGCATTAAACGTTTCAGTTTGACAGGCTGTTGTTTTCCCCTGTGATTTGTTTTTCTAAAAATGTTATGGTAAGTTGTTTGTGCGAATTTGTCCTTTGTGTTGAGAACACAAATTACTGGCTATGGAAGCTTCTTCTGCTGACACATTTTCCTTTACTTATCTGCACAGATGACAAAGTGCTCATTGTCATCAGATGAATGATCTGTCTTTTGAGACAAATCTGTTGTCAGAGATATATAAAAAAAAACCTTGAATGTAAAAGATTTCTTTCTTTTTTAAAAAAAAAAAAAACTTTGGTGAAAAGTAAAGTAAAAAAATGGGGAAGATTTTTGCCTCGGAAAGCATGACCACATCTGTTTAAATGTATGTAGCAGCTGTGCGGAATAACAGGCCAAGTTTTTAGAACGTTTTTGCATGGATTGTTTAATTATCATTGATTTGGCTCTTGATTGTAGTACTGATGATTGAACCTGTCAGTTAAAGGAAACCTGCACCATTGGAAGCTATCACAGATACTGAATTTAGAGCAAAATAAAAAAATTCCTTCCAGTAGCACCTTAAAGACCAACTGAGTTAGTTCTAGGTATGAGCTTTCGTGTGAGAAGTGTGCATGCACACGAAAGCTCATACCTAGAACTAACTCAGTTGGTCTTTAAGGTGCTACTGGAAGGAATTTTTTTATTTTGTTTTGACCATGGCAGACCAACACGGCTACCTATCTGTAACTGGAACTGAATTTAGAGGTGATTTATAACAGACAAAATGAACGCTCACTCATTTGGGACTCTACGTGTGCATTTCTTATAAGCTGTGAAATATAGATTCCTAAATGCAGAATATCACAGTCTCCAAATGTAAAAGCTGAAATGTCACAAATAGTCACACAGCAATGCTGTTTTGCAGAGACTTTCTGCTTAGGTAATCACAGAGCAAGTGCTGACAACACTGATATTCAAGAATAGAGCTGTTCTGTGTTACAGTAAATCGAATCTCACAATACGTACTTGCCTCTGGGCTTAACTGTTGCGTATTAGAGCTATGTCTTAGGTAACACAAAACCCAGCCTTCTGTGTTGAACATTATGTTCTTAAAACATGCCATTGCTGAACACATTATATTTTATATATAATAAAGAGATCAAAATGATTTCCCCCAAAAGCAATTTAAATGCATCTCTGCTTGTTAAGTACAGTTCAAATCTGCTTCATTGCATAAAACTGGAAGAATCAAATATTCCTCTGGGCTCTAGTCTCAAACCACTTTATATTCAACAAAAAGGGATTTATTCCATTTTTTTATATCATAAATCAGGATTAGCATGCAATTTCTTTTTTCCTCCCTCCTATCAAAGTCTAGCAGTATTCCTCTATGCATACAGAAGGTTGTACAATTAAATTATAGGCCATAATTTAGAAATGTGGGAGGATACATTTTCTAAACCATCCCTTCCCCATCCCCAATCTATTTCTTGAATCAGTTTGTGCAGCAAGGCAGCTTGCAGAGCAAATAATTTGCAAGCAAAGACGTATTGCGTGTTGAGGTCCCCAAGCCACCCCTCAAATAAATCACACTTCACACAAAAATTTTGTTTAATGTTTTTTGGCATATTTTGGCCACAATTTTAATAAAATACAAAATGTGAGTGGTTGCTTAGGCATTGGTTGCGACTATCTGTCCCCACCCAGGGACAGAAGTGACATCCGCAAACCTGCGAATGTCAGTAAGGGAAAACATTTTGAGGAGAGAATGGAGCTGGGTACCATGCCCTCATCTCTCCCTGAATGCTCCCAGGGGCTCTTGTGCAGCCCTAGCCCCCTTGACAGGGGTGCAGACAAGAGCATGGTGAGCCCCTGGTTTCCTTTAATGGAATACCCTTGCAGCAGCAGCAGCATTGGAAGGGCAGGCACAGCCAATCCATACCCCTCGACCAACCAATTTTAACCAATGCCTAACCACAACCTTACAAGTTGTGACGATTTGCAAAAACCAAATGGCCCCAGCCAATCAGCCAAATGGACAAAATTCCTACCAGGCCCCTGCCCCCAAAGGAGATGACCCCATGATAGGCATAGAAAGGTCAAACGTGAACAAACCCTAAAGTTAGGGAGGGTGGACGGGTGATCTGATGCGCACAGTGAAAAGAGGGAGCTCAATGCTGCGCGCAGGGAATGTATAGCCTCTAGGCTGTCAATCAAAATTGGCAACATCGAAATCTCCCCAGCAACTCCAGAGAACCCAATCACTTCCATGGCCATCCAATCATACCTGGTCAACAAAAGAGGGATGACTTGCAAGACCCCACCGCAAGATGTGCTCTCCATGAAGGAGAACACGCTTTCTCTTAAATAACTCAAAACTATGAATTCAGCTTCATTCATCTCAGGCTTTGACAATTTTCATAGAAGCCATCTGTGTAAGGTGATCAGTGGTACCTTCTAATATAGGAAAAATAAATCTCTATGCTTTTTAATTCTAGTGATCAGATAATTTCTTGCCTAAATGTCACTCATGGTGGAATCAGCCTCTGTTCCTAGCCAAGTTTTATATTTGTTAGCTACTGGCATGCTTAATTGCCTTTCTTTAAGAGAAGGGAGTCAGAAGTCCCTGTAGTTCACTGATAAGAGCACATTGTTTGCAACCAGAAGGTCCCAGGTTCAGTCTGGGAGTTCCATGATGTAGGGGATGAGCCCTTTTACCTCCTCCCCAATGTTCAAAGGGGGCGGAGGAGGCCAAGAGCAGAACAGAGCATAGCGTGGCTTCAGTGGATTCCTGCCACTGCACAGGGGAATGAGGGTCAAAGCAGTACCTCCACCAGTGATGGTGACCGGAGGAGCAGGAGAAGCTGCTGGCCATTGTAGCTACACTGCTGCCATGTTCGGCTCTGCCCATGGCTCTTCCTCCCTAGTGTCCCACGTGGCATCATCTGAGCAAGTCCCTCGTTCTTCCTTGGAAGTTGGCACCTCTGATTCAGTCCCTAGCATTTCCGGTTTGAGGGATCAGGCCAGCAGGTGATGGGAAAACCCCCTCTGGGATCCATTGCCAAGCAGAGAAGGCAATCCTGGGTTGACCAGGTGGACAAATAGTTTGACCCCAGGTATATAAAGCAGCTTCTCAGAAAAGAAAGTGTACTTTAACAACCTCATCTGCTGAAGACAGTAGAGAATATAAACATATGGCAGACATTTTGTGCATTTTATGTTATTTTGCCGTTTCTTTTCCATCACCGACTCTTTCAGAGATCACAAAAAGGATTGTGACCTAGGATGATCTTCAGTCCGATTACTTGTTTTAATATTGTTCACAATTCCCTTGGCAGTAAGGCCCTAGGGAGATTATTCTGTCTGGTGATGTGCCTCACCAAGGATTAGCTAAGGATTCAGCAGGGGGTTGTTCCATACATTTTGCTAAGAATTTTATAAATTCCTTTTAAATCTCAAAACTCATTCTGGCCAAGGGTCATAACCCTCTCATCTTTAGATATTCATTTCTTCCATAATCAAAATCCAGTGTTTTCTCCTAAAGCCAACTGACTGAATTCCCATCCCGTAATATTGAATGACATCTCCAAAGTGTAACATCAGCATTTCCAACAAAACACATAAAACACTACATAAAAGTGATTCCCCACTATAACCACATTCACATAATATTTTCTCTTGTGGTTAGTGCCCAAGCAGCATTTCACAAGGTAGAAACTGGCAAGAGGGGTCCTTTTCCTTACTCCCACCATTCCATGAAAGGCCCTTTCTGTTTTGAAAAACTGGAGAATTGGTTGGTATCCTATAGCTTCTTGTCCTCTCTTTTCTTCAGCTCCTAACATTTCTGGGTGCTTGGTCTGTAGATGTGGAGGTATGACGTATATTACAGTAATAATCCAGAAGTGACAAACACCCGTTAGACACTGTTTCTTGTTCTTGAATTCTCATGACATTTCTTACATGCACTCTGGAGACGAGAGTCCTAGCTTATTTACTCCCCCATTTTCAGGGCATGTAAATCATATTAGCAGCACTGGCTCCTACCATCCTTGGTAGAGATGTACATTGGACTTCTTGAGCATCATTTCAACTATGGAAAGGCGGCATACAAATAAATGATGATCATGACAGAGTGCTGCTGGCTGCCCTTGAAGCAGTGGTGGTGTGTTCACTCCTCAAAAGGCCTGTTCTCGATAAAACGGACTATAAAGGTAAAGGGACCCCTGACCATTAGGTCCAGTCGTGACCAACTCTGGGGTTGTGGCGCTCATCTCGCTTTATTGGCCGAGGGAGCCGGCGTACAGCTACTGGGTCATGTGGCCAGCATGACTAAGCCACTTCTGGCGAACCAGAGCAGCACACGGAAATGCCGTTTACCTTCCCACCAGAGTGGTACCTATTTATCTACTTGCACTTTGACGTGCTTTCGAACTGCTAGGTTGGCAGGAGCTGGGACCGAGCAACGGGAGCTCACCCCATTGCGGGATTCGAACCGCCGACCTTCTGATCAGCAAGTCCTAATAACAATTGCAGTCTAGTCAGCAACCCCCCTTTATTGACCACCCGGAAACAAAAGCATCTACCTAGAATGATGAATTGGAAATGACTTTTCCGGGGGGGGGGGGGGGACAACAACAACAACAACACTGCGGCAAAGTCTTCAGAAGAAAAAAGCAAACTACCTGCCGCCAAATGCTTAGCTCATTCAAAGCAAGCCATTTCTTATCATTTCTACCACCAGTTTAGCATGGACCACCCTCAAACCTATGTTTCCTAGACCTTTCAAACCTCCTTTTCCTAATTTATTGCTATAGTGGCAGAATGCAATTCAGATGAATCAGCCTTGATGCAGTCTTATAATTCAAGTAAAATACGATGACTTGAAACGAATGTGTTAGTTTTATCTTCTGGCAAGACGGTGTTTCAATTTGTGGGTAGCTGTTCTCTCTCTGGATTCTGTCAGGTAGAGGGGGTTAGAAATCTGGATAAAACACTAAATATCTATTATTTCAAGGCAAAGTGTTGCAATACTCCAAATGAAATATTTGACTTTGTACTTCTTCCTTTTCTCTCGCATTTCCTTGTATTTTTTCCACTGCTTGGCAAGGATTTGCCTTTGCTTCACTTTGCTGCACTATCTGTGACAGGCTCTGTATGAATCTGGCCCCAGGGCTGCAGGTTAAGGTTGTTAAGGGACTTGCTGGATCTGCTTTTTTCTTTCTTCTCTTCATAAGTAATTATGAGCAATTTGCTCACTGTTATGAGCGTAATAAAAGATTCTGTGCCAGCCTAGGATGAAATAAAATTACATTTTATTGTAGTAGCTGTCTGAACACTTTTCTTGGGTCTACAGTGGTTTCCTTGCCATATGCATTAACATGCACGCATTTTCATGTTGGAAATTAGAATAATTTATTTTAAGCCTGACTATGAGGTGAATGCCCAGCTCCTGACTTACATAAATAGGACATTATTAGTGACTTGAGCATGCAGTTGTAGGATGTGAAGCTGTGCATCACTAAGCAGAACATGAATTATTTGTTCTGAAAACAAAATGCACTATCAAATTATTACTGTGTGTTTTATTACTTTCTGCCAATTTTTATTACTTTCTGCCAATTTCACAGAATATTCAGTCACACCGTTCCATATTCTGAACCGATAGTATGGCTCAAACAAGTTAACGGGTATTAATCACGTGTATATATGAAATTAAAAGTCCAGTCTTATGCATATTTTCATGGAAGTAAAGCCAAATGAGTTCAATGCATTTTACTTCAAAGTAAGTGCATATCTATCTATCCATCTATATATTTTTTTGTAAATGGCTTCCATCAAGGATGAATTCAGGCTAGCTGCTTTTACACGATTCACTGTTCGTAACCATACAATGAGGCAGACCAGAGTCATGAGCTGCCATTCTCCAACACTTTGCCTCCTAGTTTTCTTTTTCTGATTGTATTTGTGCAAAATTTTGCATCACATTAAAAGGTTACAAAATTAAATAGCCTGTTTTTTGCTTTCTTGGCCATTTTTTTGTCCCTTTGCCAATTTTCTTTTCTTTTTTTGCAGTGTGGTGCCTGTTTGCCATAAACATTTGCTTAATTAATTTTATTGGAGGTGAAATATGGCGACTTCACAATCTTGTATCGTGTTTCTCCTATTTTTACCATTTTATATCAGACACAGTTACGTGTGCTGGGAAACATTAGTGCAGTGACAAAAATTAAGCATTATCATCAGTTTTAAAAAAGAGAATGAAACAAGCAAACAAAAACCCCAAATACTGGGAGAATGATGTGCAAATGAATGCATAAAGAATGTATATTAGGTTTTTCCCAAATGAGGAGAACAAGAGACCATTCCCCTGTTGCAGTGAAAGATTATATACACATGATTGTCTGCTTATTTCACAGTCTATGGGACTCAATTCTTCATACATTGCCCTAGACCAGGTATCTGGAACCTGTAGCTTTTCAGATGTTGTTGAACTCCAGCTCCCATCAGGCTCAGCCAATGTGACCAGGCATCAGGATGATAGGAGCTGAAGCCCATCAATATTTGGAGAGGGTTGGATTATTCATCCCTGCCCTAGACCAAGTACCGTATTGGCCCGAATATAAGCCACATTTTCCCCGCAAATTCCTACCATTAAAAGTTAAACTGCCGCATAAATTCACAACCCTACAAAAATTGGCTTTCACGCACCAACCATTTCAGTTTTTCAGTTTCCTGAATTTTAAAGGTGCAGCTTATATTCGGGCACAGCTTATATTCGGGCCAATACTATAAATAAAGAATGACCCCTTATTTCCTTACAACGTTATCCTATCTCTCCTCCTCCACCCCTATCTACCTTGGAATCTCTTTCATATTCTGGGCAAGGGTCACCAGTTGGTCACTACGTGAGACATCACATCTATTCCTATGATATGCATACATTCCCAGTAAACTTGTGTTTAGTTTGAAAGATATGGTAGTGCAAAGTTTATGTCCCTGCCAACTGAAGTATTTTAACATTTGCTGGGTTCAAATAGGGACTATTTTAATTACTTTGTGAGCCTTTGAAAAGGGCTTTCATCCTCAAAGCAATGTTAATATGCAACATGCACTTCTTGTTGTTTAGTCGTTCAGTCGTGTCCGACTCTTTGTGACCCCATGAACCAGAGCACACCAGGCACTCCTGTCTTCCACTGCCTCCCGCAGTTTGGTCAGACTCATGTTTGTAGCTTCGAGAACACTGTCCAACCATCTTGTCCTCTGTTGTCCCCTTCTCCTTGTGCCCTCAATCTTTCCCAACATCAGGGTCTTTTCCAGGGAGTCTTCTCTTCTCATGAGGTGGCCAAAGTCTTGGAGCCTCAGCTTCAGGATCTGTCCTTCCAGTGAGCACTCAGGGCTGATTTCCTTAAGACTGGAAAGGTTTGATCTTCTTGCAGTCCATGGAACTCTCAAGAGTCTCTTCCAGCACCATAATTCAAAAGCATCAATTCTTTGGCGATCAGCCTTCTTTATGGTCCAGCTCTCACTTCCATACATCACTACTTATAACATGCACTTATAATATACAAAAAGTTATTGAGTGTAATTCCTACACTCTGTTGTGCAATAGTAACAGAGTGGAATAGCAGATGCAGAAGATCTTGTGGTTCTGAGGCTGGGCTTCCTTTATTCACTGTGGGGAAAGCCTCCATGAAGTACAGTTGAGGAATGCTGTGAGTTATGCCTCCCCCCCTTTTTTTTTGGAGCATGAAAATGTGAGATTGCCCATGGTGACTCATTTGTCTGGTATCTTGAGATTTGTGGGAGTGAACCCAAGGAAAATGTGTGGGGAGGGAAAAGGTGTTAGGAAGGTTTTTGAGAAGCAGGCGGGAGCAGAGCTTTGCTCTCTACCAGAGCAGCTGTTGCACCACAAGATAGCTCAGGTTATAAATTCTACATATAGGATATTAAAATGCTTCTACAGTTGAAAGAATGGACTGCATATTAAAGCTTCATCACCTAACACTTTGAGGAATGAAAATCATCAACAGAACATTCATGAAAGATCCCAGGAGCTCATTTTTTGCTTTCTCATTTAGCTTTTCTTCATAGGAGGCTATTTAAAGTGTCATTTTATAAGTTTTGCTAAATGGATTAAAGGCAAATGAGCTCAAGGGAAACATTTTACTTGAATTGCTACCAATCTTTATTATTAAATAGGGGATGATGTGCAGTGTAAAGTCAGCATTTAAGCTTTCTTTTCCTTTTAATCATTAAATCTAACGTAATAAGGCAGTGCTGAAAAATGCATGTAATGGTCTGTATCAAACTAAGTTCTACTCAGAGTCTACTCAGAGTAGACGCATTGCAATTAATGAGCATAAATTAGTCATGCATATTAATTTCCATGGATCTTCTCTGAGTATGACTAATATTGGATTTAACCCATTCCTTCCCTTCTCCATTTTTTGAATTAATACTGAAATATTTTCTGAAATTATGCATGTTAAAGTTTTGGCTTGCAACAATTTTATACAAGTTTCTTGCTAGAATTACAATAAGCAATATTTGGCTCTCACATTTTTATTTTTAAACTTTCATTCAAATGTGCAACAAATAGAATTTCCCCATCATTTCCTTCTGCTTTTGTAAGACAATTATTCATGAGCAAACCCAGAAGTCTTGGATGTTGACTTAGTTAGGTCTGTATCCCAAAACAATTTTTCATACGAGAAGGTCATGTGGCTCTATTATAACAAAAATAAATTTACATAAGTAATCCAAAACTCCAAATCTTAATATCCCCCTTTCTGCAGTTACTTATTTTATATCTTTTACCACTGCATATCTAATTCAAATCTATTTACTGGTTATCCTTTATATTCTGTTTAGGTTAGTCTCACTGCACATTTTTATGTCAGTCCTGCTAATGATTTCAGCTGTTGACACTCATTCTTATGTATAATCTATAAATGTTCCCCATTTGGTATTAAGACATCTCTCTCCTTGGTTTCTTAATCTTCTGGAAAGTTTTGCCATTTCTGCATAATCCATTGGTTTTTGTTGCTAACCTTCCTTCATTGGAACCCTTTCTTCTTTCCATTTCTGGGCATATATAATTCGAGCACCCATGGTAGTATACGTAAATAGTTTTTTTTCTCCTCTTTAGGTACCTTTGAACCAATAATTCATGAGACAAAAGCTTCTGTGTTGTTGTTTTTTAATTATAAGTTATTTTCATGTGGCTATCTTGACAATGGGAATTGTCATGCCAATGTAAATTTTGATCTCAACATGAATCAGGATACTGAGTCCTTTGAGGTCTGTGTGCATTGTTCGAATCTGTTTATATGACATTATTCAAGACAGCAATAATTAGCAAATTTGTTGCAGCTCCTGGTTGTTCTATATTTCCACATCTTTCTAACCTCAGAAATATAGGCATATTAGCATTCATTGGAAGAAAGAGATCTCAGGTATAGTTCATTCTTCAAGACAAGCACCACTCCAGACATCTACCGTAATTCTGTGTCATTTTCCCAGGTAGTTAAATACTACTTGGAAGGTCATAGCCTTGTCAAATCTGTAGGGACTTTTTGACCAATGATTCGTTATTATGCTTCAGTGACTAGACATATATCACTGACCATTCTGCTTATCTGACCTTGTTACCACCTATGATTCCCTTAGCAAGCTGTACACATACTGAATGCCAACTGCTAAAAATAAGAACCTTTTAAATACCCTTATCCTTTTCCAGTGCATGACATTTTCTTTCTCTCTTCCTAATTCCTAAAGTCCTCCATTTGAATTTGTAAGAGGTTTCGCAATAAGTTGGTTATATTTTATGATAACCGAGAACCTGATGATGAGGTGCTTAAGTAGTTTTTATTTAAACCACAGCAATATCTTGGTAAGGTCTGTTGTATGTGTCAATATAAATGGATGTGTATTTAATTTTTATGATTACATACTCCTTCCTTTTATGCTTGGGGACAGATTGGTCTATTAGTGTCCATTCTGAATCCATAAACTTTAGCTCAGCTTCCCGAGTTCATTAACTTGAGATGGCAGCTGGGCAGCAAGCAGAAGCAGAAGCAGGCAGGTGTTAAGGTGTGGCTTGACACTTTTGCATTTACATAGAAAGGTGTGTAATTGTGGGGAGAGTGCATTGCAGAGTGGTCTTCATATCTGCTGTCATTGTATATACCCGAAGGAGCATCTCCACCCCCATCGTTCAGCCCAGACACTGAGATCTAGCACCGAGGACCTTCTGAGAAGCGAAGTTACAGGGAACCAGGCAGAGGGCCTTCTCGTGGTGGCATCTGTGGAACACCCTCCCACCAGATGTCAAAGGAAAAATCAACTACCAGACTTTTAGGAGACATCTGATGGCAGCCCTGTTTAGGGAAACTTTTCATATCTGAAGGACTATTGTATTTTAATATTTTGTTGCAAGCCACCCACAGAGTGGCTGGGGAAACCCAGCCAGATGGGTGGGGTATGCATAATAAAAAAATGTTGTTGTTGTTGTTGTTGTTGTTGTTGTTGTTGTTGTTGTTGTTATACCTGATATAAGCCAAATCTATGGTTATACAGAGAATAAAATATCCATATCTGACATGCATCAGCTAATATTCCATGAAAATCATGGCCAGTAACCCTAGCTTGCTTGGTAGCAAATGCATGCCATATCTAAATTTTCTTACATTTCCCAAGTGTAGAAGAGAAGCTTTGTTTGCCTGTTTTAATGTTTTACCTCTAAAATCTTAGATCGCAGATTTGCCAAATTCCTCTTCAAGGTTAGATGCTGTCCTTGTAGCTGTTAAGAGGTTGCAGTAGTATATCATGTGTTCGTCTACTATATATTTTATCAAGGAGTTATAGAACATATAATTTGTCCTCTTATTAGAACATTTTCTGCTTGATCCTTAGAGACCCTTTTGAGTATCTTCCTCGATGGGACATATAAATATATTACCAAACAGGTGGCAATTTTCTAAATTGTTGTCATATCTCCCAGGCCTGCTGTGATGGTTAGTTCCTAGCTTGTCAGTGTCAATAATTAATAATCAGTTCAACTGAGATTATGATTTTGTATTTCACGTTTTCTGCTTTGTTTCCTTGTCAATGGATCATAATAATGGTTATATATGGTTGTATATAGCTGTCAGGGACTGGCAGAACACTGACCAGTTTGCACTGGTTTGGGGGGAAGCAGGGGCTGGAGTCTGACTCAAGAGATGGGAGCAGTGGTTGGTGGGCCACTGCACCAACTAGGAGACAAGAGATGGAGGCAGAGGAAGCTTCAGAGCTGGAGGATGGGTCAAGAGTGGCAGGCCAGGCAAGTGACGGGCCACATGCTTCCCCCATCCTCTCCTGTTTCTGTCTCCCAGAAACAGGAGGGGATTGAAAAGGGATGAGCAGAGGAAGCTTCCAGACAGGTGTAGGCTCTGGCTGCATGTTTGCAGCCCGCTGGAGGAAGGTACATAAACTGATGGAGGGCGAGTTGTCCCCTGTTGCTGCAACTGCTCCATAGAGCGGGGATCTGGGAACAGCTGTCTAGAGCAGAGTTTCCCAAACTTGGGTCTCTAGCTGTTGTTGGACTACAACTCCCATCATCCATAGCTAGCAGGACCAGAGCTCAGGGATGGTGGGAATTGTACTCCCAAAACAGCTAGAGACCCGAGTTTGGGAAACCCTGGTCTAGAGACTAGATTAGTGTGCGTAGGTATAGTCATACCTTGGTTCTTGAACTTAATCTGTTCCGCATCGGACGTTCGGCTTCCAAAAAATGTTCAAAAACCGGAACACTTACTTCCAGGTTTTCGGCGTTCGGGAACCAAAACGCCCGAGTACCAAGGCGTTTGAGAACCAAGGTATGACTGTATTCAGATCTGTAGAAACGATTGTGATATCTTTGATAATAAAGAGTTAAGTATCTGCCATGTGTATTCCCTCAGCTGGGAAGCACCCTAGACAATAGCAGGTTGTTTTGAGGCAAATACAGCTTTTGAGACATCAGTGAAATAAGCAGAAGAGAAACTCTCAACAAGTTTTATGCCTGATTGCTTAATATTTTATTTATAACAAGTTGTAAAAACTTGTTTAAGGCTAATGTATGATCACAAAAAGTCTATTAAAGAAATACCCTCTGTGATGCTTTTTTGTGTGTAATTATAACCAGACGGTTGCAAAAATCTGTGATTAAAACATTTATCCAGCTTTCAACTAATATATTTTTGCAAATAGCAATACAAATGCTGCTTTTAAGCTTTCTGTCTGTAGCGCATATGCTTTCTAATTCAGTATAATAAAGAAATATCCCAGGGTTTTACATTTTGTACTCAGTTCAGGAATACTGTTCAGTTGTGTGATGCCTTAAATGAAACGTAATTAAGTTAATTAAGTTATGTTTGAACATAATTTAGCTTTACAATTGCAATTTTCTTGACATTTATAGTTAAATAAAATAAAAGGGATAAATGGTTTAATTCACTTCTATAGATAGCTATGTATTAATAATTCAGGAGTAACTCACATAGCGGAATACTATATGCATCAGTTCTTCGCAAGAGAGTTCAATGAACTCTTTAATGTGACAGTCAGAGATAACACAACGAGTGACTTATTATGCTTGGGAGGCCATAAAATGTGACTGACACCTCTCTCTTTTTTTTTTCCAGGTGGGGATAAAAGGCAACTGATTTCCTGGCCTTTGACAATCTAGTTAAGTATCTGACTGACAGGATGTTGGCACCAGCTTTGGAGGAATCGGTCAGCCTCAACTCAAGGTAGGGAAGTTTCACACATGTGAAGGTGCAGCTATGACTTAATTTACAATGTTAATTAGTCTTCACAGGCACGATAGATGATAGATAGATGATAGATGATAGATAGATAGATAGATAGATAGATAGATAGATAGATAGATAGAGATATAGATAGATAGATAGATAGATAGATAGATAGATAGATAGATAGAGATAGATAGATGATAGATAGATAGAGATAGATAGATAGATAGATAGATAGATAGATAGATAGATAGAGATAGATGATAGATAGATAGATAGATAGATAGATAGATAGATAGATAGATGCAAGCAAAGTGGAGTCAGAGATTATTTTCAGAATGGGATCATAAAAACCATGATTACAAACCAAGATAACTATGTGCAGTTCAAAAAATCCTCCACATAAAATTTCAAAATTCACTACAGTGGTACCTTGGTTTTCTAATGTCTCCGTTGACGAACATTTCGATTTTCAAACGCTGTAAACCCGGAAGTAAATGCTTCAGTTTTTGAGCTTGCCTCGGAAGTTGAACATGCCGTGCAGCTTCTGTATCGAGTGTTCCATATTGAGGCTTCCGTACTGAGTTTTTGGTTTTGGAACTCCAATGGTCTTCTGGAACGGATTACGTTTGAAAACTGAGGTATCACTATATTTGGTTTTGGGGGACCCAAACATCCATGGCAAGGTGATTGGCTCTGGGTGGCTCAGGACTTTATGGCTGTCCCATGGGGCTGTCCCAACATGCCACAACACATGTGGCAGGCCACACTATGGACCTTGTTTTCTCAATGGGGCAGGAAGGGAGTGTTCTGAAAGTGAGGAATATTGACATCAGCTCCTTGTTGTGGTCAGATCACCGTTTCCCCTCAGCAGAAATACACAGCGACCCCAGCATGTCCTCTCTCAGAGATTGCGCTCTTGCCCAGAGTGCTCCTCCCTCTGGCATCTAACTTCCTAGCTTTCAGAACCCCACCCAGGCTTTCTACAGTGGCTGCTTATGAAATCCTTCTGTCTCTGTTTAGCTTTGTGCTCCGTGACATGGATAAAATACCTGGTTCTAGGAGAAGGAGGAGGGTCTATCAGACTCTCTAGGGACATTGTGTTAACTGGCTGCAATACTGTTTCAAATGCAACTGATTCCTGTCTCTGTTCAGGGCTAGTGTACCTGCTATCTCACTCTTGTTCTTCACTACCCATTATTTCCCAGCTCTTTTCTTCTTCTGGGGTGTGTCCTGTCTGCCACCACCACGAACCTGGGTCCATTCTCCCTTCATCCCTCCATCCACCCCCTAACTAGAAAGTTATTGGGGTGGCAGACTCCACCACTCCTCCCCATCAGCCCAGTCCCTGACACCACCCCAGGGAGCAAACCCTAACCAGAGGAAGGTGAACAAACTGGACATGGCAACGTTCTGGGGCTCTAAAATTGACCACAACTTCATTGATTCCAGATGTAGGTAGGTATAGGCTTAGGCATTGGGTGGATATCCCTCTCAGCCTCCTGGTGGAGGACTGAGGCATGAGAGGGCTGAGACTAGGATTAATGGGTCATCTGCAAGACACAGTGCCTAAGGAAGGATGGAAGGTTAGCATTCAAAACCAATGTAAGCCTAATTAAGCAGGAGGCAGGGGCATGGAGAGTTGTTATTTGGCTGGCTGTGGTCCTGAGGCAGGCACAGCTGGCTTTTATCAGCTGGGGACAAACCAGAGTGAAGTATACAAGTGTATACAAGCACTTATAATGTTTCTTAGCTATCTAGGTTGAGTTGAAAAGCTTGTCTGGGAGCTAGAGAATGTTCATAAGCCCTGCCCCCCCCCAAATCTCTTTAAAGCATGCTAGCCAGTAAAAGAAGATTATAGATATGCACACATCTAAATTTGTTTAATGAATCAAAAATTCAAAACGCAAATGCAGTAAGCACACAGCTGTCAGCAGCAAACAATATTTAATGTTTACATGTGTGTGTTTTTCTGTCGCTGCTCTGGAGTCCTATTTATCTAGTGATTGTGGTGTATGTTTAATCAGAAATATTTATTCATTGGTTTATTTTTAAAACAAAAACAAAAAAACCCCTAAAACTTTATGGTCTCTATATAAATGTGCTGAAGTAAACAAGTCTAGGTTTATGCCTGTGCCAAATTAACTTGAGAAGTCTGGATTCTAAAATAAGAGCCAGCAGTTTTCAACCCTGTACCTTATCATCTTTATAGTTCTCTTGGACCTGTGAGGTAAAATCACAAAACGTATAATATAAGCTTTGCAGTGAATGTGATTTACTCTAAGCTATGTCTTTCAGATGCTCTTGAAGAAGTTGGTCCTATTCTGCCACACTTGTCCTTAATTAGAATATATGTCCAGAATGCTGCATTCATGCCTTTAGATATCATACTTGCTTATAAATGTTTGTTTTATGCTTATTTAAAGCAGTAATTCATGGGCAATAAAATTAAAAGCTCCTAATTTAAAATATTACATCAAGTACCTTAATGAACACTTTGGTAGATTAATACCTACCTGCACATTTAAGCTATGCAATAAATGTGGCAAATAACATTTTAACAGGGTGAAAAATTAGTCTATTTTTTGTCTGTTTCCTTATATAATTTTTATTTTTAGTGGGTTTGGCTGCAGGTAATAATAGAACCATGTCAATGCTAGTTCTGAGTTGCTCAGGTACAGTGTTGGGTGAACTGGTATGGTTAAGGAATCATCATATGCATCTCTTCAGTACAGTGGTACCTCGGTTTTGAACGTAATCCATTCCGGAAGACCATTCGGATTCTGAAACGTTCAAAAACTGATGATTCAACTGCTGACAGCTAGGCCTCGACTTCTGAGGCGTGTTCAAAAACCGAAGGCATTCGTAAACCGAAATGTTCGTCAACAGAAACATTAGAAAACTGAGGTACCACTGTATTTTAGTTATTGACGACATCCTGTGTCTGTGGTGTCCATTTACCATTCCTAGGCTTACTTTATTGAACAGAACTGCTCATTTATAGTACAAAAAAGCATGATGTTACAAATGTACACACACAACCATGAGAATAGGCATGCCTCTACAAGAACAGAGAACTTGGGACCCCAAGCATTCTAATTTCACTGTGGTTTGAAAGGAGAGGCGGGGAATAGATAAAGGCAGCCTAGGCACTGGTAGGGAGATTAAGGCAGACCATGAAATTAACTTAGTGTGAATTCATAGCTGAGTTGTATTCTGTTATGTTGGTGAAAAAATGTTCATTATTTAAGCCATCACTCGGTCCCTGCTCCTGCCAACCTAGCAGTTCGAAAGCACATCAAAGTGCAAGTAGATAAATAGGTACCGCTCTGGCGGGAAGGTAAATGGCGTTTCCGTGCGCTGCTCTGGTTCGCCAGAAGTTGCTTAGTCATGCCGGCCACATGACCCGGCAGCTGTACGCCGGCTCCCTTGGCCCATAAAGCGAGATGAGCACCGCAACCCCAGAGTCAGTCACGATTGGACCTAATGGTCAGGGGTCCCTTTACCTTTACCTTTTATCCTTCAACTATCCTTCTGCTAACCACACAGTTTAGCAGTCGTTCTGGGTGACATCCAGTTGCACCTATCCACTATCTTTCCTGCTGCAACTCCTAAAATATGGATGATACCCCAATATTCTATGGGATACCCCCAGAGCAGACATTAGTGGTGAATGGGGGAGGGTAGAAAAAGTCCTGTTATGAAAAATAAAACCCAATCTGCTTACTGTCCTCGGGTCCAGTATTGGACCATTTTGACCGGATATCTCCAGCCGATGTGGACAGACTCCTCCAAGCTGGAAAGCCCACCACCTGTCCTCTTGACCCGTGCCCGTCATGGCTGGTTAGAGCGTGTCCAGACGAGGTGCGGGCCCCCCTGGGGGATATCATCAATTTGTCCCTTGGCACCGGGATACTCCCAGGGGAACTGAAGGAGGCAGTGGTGCGTCCGCTCTTAAAGAAAACATCATTAGATCCCTTAGATCTATCCAATTACCGCCCGGTCTCGAATCTTCCATTCCTGGGTAAGGTGATTGAGAGAGCGGTTGCTGAACAGCTTGGTAGGTTTCTGGATGAAACATCTGCTCTGGATCCATTCCAGTCCGGCTTCCGTGCTGGTCATGGGACCGAGACGGCTCTGGTCGCCCTAACAGATGATCTCCGTAGGCAGCTGGATCGAGGTGGGTCGGGGCTGCTGATTCTTCTAGATCTGTCAGCAGCCTTCGACATGGTCGATCACGAACTCCTGGACCACCGCCTTGCCGACATGGGAATCCAGGGCACAGTCCTTCAATGGCTGCGCTCGTTTCTCTCTGGTCGGGGACAGAGGGTGGCGCTCGGGGGGGAATTGTCATCGCGCCACTCCTTGGTGTGTGGAGTGCCTCAGGGTGCGATTCTCTCCCCGATGCTTTTTAACATCTTTATGCGCCCCCTCGCCCAGCTTGTCCGGAGTTTTGGGCTGGGCTGCCATCAGTATGCCGATGACACCCAACTCTATCTGTTGATGGATGGCCATCCTGACTCGGCCCCCGATACACTGGCGAGATGCCTGGAAGCTGTGGCTGGATGGTTACGTGGGAGCCGGTTGAAGTTAAATCCTTCGAAGACAGAGGTCCTCTGGCTGGGGCGGGATGATATGGGATTGAGGGGGCAACTCCCATCTCTTGCGGGGGTGCAATTAGTGCCAGCACCGTCCGTTAAGAGTTTGGGTGTAATCTTCGATACCTCCCTCTCTATGGAGTCGCAGATTACAGCTATAACAAAGGCGGCATTTTTTCATCTCCGCCAAGCTAAGCAGTTGGCCCCTTATCTCTCTCGCCCTGACCTAGCCACTGTGATCCATGCGACGGTCACCTCCAGACTGGATTATTGTAACTCGCTCTACGTGGGGCTGCCCTTAAGACTGACCCAGAAACTCCAGCGGGTGCAGAATGCCGCGGCGAGACTCCTTATGGGGTCTTCGCTGCGAGATCACATTCAACCGGTACTATACCAGCTGCACTGGCTCCCGGTGGAGTACAGGATCAGGTTTAAGGTGCTGGTTTTAACCTTTAAAGCCCTATACGGCCTAGGACCCTCGTACCTACGGGACCGCCTCTCCTGGTATGCCCCACAGAGAAACCTACGGTCTGCAAATAATAACATCCTCAAGGTCCCAGGCCTCAGAGAGGTTAGGCTGGCCTCAACTAGAGCCAGGGCCTTCTCGGCTGCGGCTCCAATCTGGTGGAACGCTCTGTCACAAGAGACTAGGGCCCTGCGGGACCTGACATCCTTCCGCAGGGCCTGCAAGACAGAGTTGTTCCACCAGGCCTTTGGTCAGGGCGCAGCCTGACTCCCCCCTCTGGCAACCTGCTTAGAATCTTGCTTAATTAGTTGCCATTAACTTGATTTTAATTGATTTTTATAATGTAATATTTTTAGAATGTGTGAATATTTGATGGTTTGATTGTTGATTGTTGTTAGCCGCCCTGAGCCCGGCTTCGGCTGGGGAGGGCGGGATATAAATAAAATTTATTATTATTATTATTATTATTATTATGGAAATATACTACCCAGAATGATTATTAAACTATGGGGTTAGCAGATAGGTAGTTGAAAGATATTTTTTAAATAATTAACCTTTCATAGCTGTGGTCACAGAAGAAAAAAGTTTAAAAATATGAAAAGGCATGAAACATATTTCTGCCCGTATTTGCTTGACCAGATAGATAAATCAATTGTTTGTAACCAGCCATTTATTTGTAAATATTTTATTTAGTTCTAACCGCAGCCATCCGGTGACGTAATTACCGTATCTTGACTTAAACGTCAACATTTAAGCATTCGTTTGAAAGAGTCCTCGAACCCAATGTTGAATCTGTACAGATGTCACTATCAGATGTGTCCACTCATAAACTTACTCTATTTCTTGCATTCATTTGTGGGGGTTTTTCAAATTAAGTACATATTTTTAAATATATTTTCTCTCATGAGGTAAGTGAGCCACAAGTAGAGGGGTTAAGGAAAATAAATAAGTAGTGGGAGGGTTCAGTTTCTTTTGGTCCCATTATATCAACATAGTCGAGTTTGCTATTTAGCTGTAAAATCTTATAATGTATTTTCCTTTGGATTCTGTACACCAAGTAACAGTAATACTTAAGTGGTTTATTTGCCATTCATGGTACTATGATTTGCACCAGCATAAACGAGTTCATTTATGGCAGCAATAGGCCTCTGGTAGAGCAGTTAGATCACTTCAGTTGTCCATGTCTTGCGCCCAAAACTTAATCAGTAGTTGTGTAAATTGTTCCTGTTTTTGCAATAACCTGGGGTGATTTATAAGCAAAAAAGTTTGGTCATAGCAGGTTAATTTGTAATATTATCTCAATCTCTTATTATGACAGTTGTCTATGATTACTGCTTCCTATCTTTCTGTTGATCTAATTAACATATGTGGGGGAAATTAACTTGCAGAATGCAATAGGTCATAAACTACTGACTAATTCATTGATTACTGCAACTTTGAAATATCACTACAATTTGTGCTGACATAAGTACCATGATTTGGGGGTAATGCTTTCCCAATTAATATCTGTATAATTTTTTTTTTTTAAAAAAAATCCAGTGACTATGTAAAGCAGGCTACCTCTAGAGTCCAGATATTTATGTTATAGAAAGTCACAGTTATTTAAATATTTATAAAATGAGAGTAGAAAGAAGCACTTTTAAAAAAGCAGTTAATAATGGGCCAGCATCAAGGGAGCCATCAGTATAACAGCAAAGTGCTTTGCAACTCCAATAACTTCACTACTGCAGAAGCAGGCCATCAAATTTAATTAAAAGCAGTCAAAAATAAACTGAAAAATTGAACTGTAAAAAGCCTATCCTTTGCCAACAGCTGAAAGCAAAGAGAAAGAGAGCCTTGGAAGTAGTAATGAATTGATAAGGCTTACTGCCTGCAACTTGTAATTTGCTCTGTCAGATTTTAGTATCAGTTAAACTAGATTAATAGAGCAGGCGCTGATTCTCTATCTTAAATCCTTCTTTGCAGTCCTCCTCTTATGGGCACCCATGATAAATGGAAGCCCGAGTAGGTCAAAGTTTCAATTTGTTTCCCGGCTTGCTCACTTCTTTTAAATAATTCTGGCATCTTCACTTACAGAGATGCAGAGCAAAGGCTCCAGGACAATTTAGAGACTGAAATAAACCTTTTTATTGACTGGTTTTTGGCCCTTGTGGGGGATCCTTATTGCCTTAATTCAATGGGGTTAGGAAATGCCTGCAAAGCGAGCTACTGACATCTCCATCTGCCACTAGAGGCTCTCATGGCGAAATGAATAATACGGAGGCTCATTTGCAATGTGATACGACTAACACATTTATTGCTGCTTTAAATGCTCAGATTAATGTGGATCTGTGCAAACTGTACCACAAGGACAAAAACAATTTACTTGAGATCATTTTATTTTTTTTTATAATGTTCTTTAATGAAGCTAAAGCCTCCCTGCTGTGACCTTATTATGTTTTCCGACATCAGTGGGAAACAGATTATGTTGAATTGAAAGAGAGCTCATGAAACAGCAGGAATTTTTGCAAGGGAAGATCAATTACTTTCTCTCTCTCTCTCTCTCTCTCTCTCTCTCTAAAACTGTGAATATGGAACTAGGAAAGGCAAAAGTGAAGTCTGCAACCACTCAGAGTTAAAATCAATTTGCTTACAAAGAAGGGAGAAGGGGGGCTGATTTAAAATACCAAGCATTAAGATGAATCTTTTTTTTTTTAAGACAATCAACATGAAAGCTTGACAGCACAATTAAGTATTAGATAAGATAAATTAGATTATAGTATGGACAAGATATCTCTCCTCAAAGTAACTTTCATGAATACCTGTAATATGTGTGTAATATATTGAAAAGTTGACAAACTGGACAACGTGAAGGAGAAGGGTTGGCAGTGTATAATTGATTGTTTTGTTCTCTGGCTGTTAAAATGCCCTCATGTGTTTAAAACTGATTACAAAATAAGAGTCGTGTTCAAAATGTCACGTAGTTGTTTTTCGAAATATCCATGACCGGCAACTAGAATTTTGAATAAGAAATAACTTGGACAAGGACATTAATTTCTCATAATGGCAACCAAATTTCAAATTCGGGTAAGAGAAGCAGGTCAGTTTTCATGAATCAGGCCTTTTGTGCCAACTTCCTTATAATTCCACAGGACGCATGGGAAAACCTGATATCTCTTGGATCACTATATGGATTTAGTCATTTTTGGTGTTTTCAATCTATTTGAGAAGTGCCATCTAGGGATTTGGAACACAGATCTGTTTCTCCATTCCATTAGGAGAAACTGTGAAGGTGCTGAACTGGTGCCTGGATGCAGTGCTGGGATGCAAGCCAACAAACTGAAGTTGAGGGTGGACAGTTCCTGTGCCCAGAAATTAGGTGTGCAACCTGCTCTGGGAGGGGTTGCACTCCCCCTGAAGCAACATGTTCATTGTCTGTGAGTTCTTCTTGAACACTGGAGTCCCAAGGGGATATCTGGCCCCTGCTTTTTGTATTTCGGAAAACTGTCTGACCAACTATGGCCATTCCTTTTTTTCCAGTTTTTTTTTATTGATTTTCCAAAAAATAATAATAAACAAACAAACAAATAAACATAAATCTCAGCCGTATTTAAACCAATCCTAGTAACATTGTTAAGTGACTTCCTCGTATCCCCCTGGTTGAATTTCAGTGTATATCATTTTAACAGTTTTCCAAAACCAATATTCTTATAAAATTAACTTAATCACTTAACATCTTTCTTTCTTTCAAATTTGGCATTAAACATATTAATTTATAACATTACATATTTAAATCCTAAGCCTATCTGATATTTGCAAGCTTTTCCAATTAAGTTAACTTAACATATTTAACTAAATAGTCTTTAAATTTCATCCATTCCTCCTGGTACTCCTCCTCCTTTTGGTCACAGACTCTTCCAGTCAGGTCGGCTCAACTATGGACATTCCTGGACCGAGATAGTCTGGCCTCAGTACTCCATGCTCTAGTGACCTTCTGTAAAGACTACTGCAATGTGCTCAGTGTGTGGCTGTTCTTGGAGATAGCCTAGAAGCTGAAGCAAGTACAGAATGCAGCTGCTAGGTTGGTGAGTTATGAAAATGCTGTACTGGCTCCCAGTGAGCTACTGGGCCCAATGAAAGGTATTAATAGTGTACAGCTTGGGACATAAGTACAGTAATACCTCTGGTTACGTACCTTCCTCCTTGTGAACGCTTCAGGTAATGAGCTCCTCTAACCTGGAAGTAGTTGCTCCTGGAAGCGAACTATGCCCTGGGATACAAACACAAGTCGTGCACCAGAAGTGCGCATGTAGCAGGAGGCCCTATTGGTGAAAGCATGCCTCATGTTAAGAACAGTTTCAGGATAAGAATGGACATCCGGAACAAATTAAGTTTGTAACCGGAGGTACCACTGTATCTAAAATATTGCCTTCCCCTGTGTTGACCTCTTTGAATCACCACCACGGGAGTTGGCATACAACTAAGGAAACAAGGGCAATTGGCAGGCCCCCAGCTGGCTCCAGTCCACCGGCCGGTGTGCTGGGCAATCTCCAGTCCTTGTTGCAGCATCTGCGACCCACAGCTTCAAAAGCTGGGGCACGCAACTCAGCAGAGATAACGCGCAAACAGAAGTGGCAGGAGAGGTTGTGTGAGCATATTTACAAGCAGTTTATTCAGCATACATCAGGACAAAAGAAAAAGAAGAAGAGGAGTTTGGATTTGATATCCCGCTTTATCACTACCCGAAGGAGTCTCAAAGTGGCTAACATTCTCCTTTCCCTTGCTCCCCCACAACAAACACTCTATGAGGTGAGTGGGGCTGAGAGACTTCAAAGAAGTGTGACTAGCCCAAGGTCACCCAGCAGCTGCATGTGGAGGAGCGGGGAATCAAACCCGGTTCACCAGATTACGAGTCCACCACGCTTAATCACTACACCACACTGGCTCTCCAGTGGAAAAGGAAAACATGTCTGATCCCCTTCGTGTCCAAAGCAAGACAGCTAAAAGTGAACGCTATACACGAACGGAAGTTCCCAACAAGCTGTGCTGGAGTGTAAACAGACATGACTGTCCCTTAAGGTGGAACGGAATATTCTAACATCGCCACCATTGGTTGCTGCCTACAAACCCATGAGAGGACTTTCTCAAATTTGGTCCTGTTGCTTTTTTTTTTACCAATATACCAGCATTTCATGCTACATTTCATTCACAGCAGTGGGTGTGGTGTGACACAAAAACGAACATCATTTGACAGTGTGACTCTTCCTCCACCCTATTTGCACATACGTGTTTCTGCTCCTTCATGATTCACCTATGTAAAACACCTGGTTCCATATATGCTTGTTTATTCCTGTGATTTTCTGGGTGAATCAGGCTCCAAACAGATTTTTCTTTCTTTCTGGAATCAACTACAACAGAAGTGCATGCCATGTTCCACTGGAAGATCTTTGTAAGTAACTTGATTTTATGCTAGGTTCCACTAGAACTCCAGAAGTGGCCTTTATGTTGTGTGAAATCTCAGATATAAGGCAGAAATTAACAGTTAGGGCAACATTGGGGAAATGGAATAAATTGCCATGTGAATGCAGCCCAAAAGTGGAATCACACGTGACACCCAAAGAAGGCTGAAACAACATTAGTTTGTGATTCGAGGACCCGATCCCCGCTTGGGGAATAAAGACACGTGGACACAATATGTAAGGTTAATGGGTAAGGAAAAGGCCACAACTTTATTGATTACAGCATGTGAGAAGGTATTGGCTTAGGCACTGGACCACAGAGGGGTTAACCACCAGTAGGGGGAGCCTGTGGATGCTAATACAACTATAGGTTCTCTCCTGATGTCACCGAGGGTCGTGCCATGGCCCCCCGCCACTCGGGCATCAGACAGGATCCATGACCGCCGGATTCCTTTAGCGGAATACCCAAAATTGTCGGGGAAGGCGATGGCCACATCTTGCCCCCTGATGTGTGTGCAATGGTGGGGATGGCTGGTGCAGCCGCGTTTGAGTGGCAAGCCATGCCCCCGCTGAGCTTCCCTATTGGGTGCCCAACCGGGGAGGGGCGTGGTGCGCCAGCCCTGGAGTTGAAGCAGGGGGCACAGCGCCCACTGCATGAGGCGAGAATCGTCTCCTGCTCACAACCCCTCCCCTCCTGGAGGAGGAGAGGCTTTGTCAGTGAAATGGCCGTTTTCTTATTTGAATGGTACTGGTAGCCACAGTGCCAGAAATGACTTCTGCTGACATGGCCCATTCACTTTCATTTGATTTGTAATGTCTGTCAAACACAGTGTTTATAACTCTGGACTGCATTACTGCTATGGCTAACTCAATGAAAATGTTTTAAATTACAGCAGAACAGATGTGTGAAACATATTTTACCTTCTAGAGATATTTGGCCCCTGCTTTTTGCTTTTGGGAAAATAACACAGAAATAGAGCTTTCATAAATTCAACATCTGGTAAATTGGCTTCTTGCTAACTAAAAACTTAGTCCAAAAATGGGAAAATACACAAATTTATAAGCTGCATATGAATATTTGGAGACTTTCCAAGCAGAAAAGACAAATTATATTTAATTGTATGTCTCAGGACTAGTTTGGATGAGAATGCCACAATGTCCATAAAAGCTAATTATGAAATTCTAAATATATAATACAGGAAAGGTATACAAATGCTTACATTTAAAACATCTACCAGAATTTGAATAATTATCAAATGAGATATTAAAGGCTAGATACTATTTTCTTCTTATCAAATATTTAATTACATTCTGCCATCTAAGAACCTGTCACTTTTTTTAATCCAATACTTTTTGCAGGCTTGACAATTAAATTCATCCTGCTTTTTAAAAACTCACTATCATTATTGCTGCACATATCTAAGGATACATTAAGGCTGGAAGCACCTATAATGTTATAATCATAGAATCAAAGGAGAGTTGAAAGGGACCCTGAGGATCATCTATCCAACCCTCTGCAATGCAGGAATCTCAACTAAAGCGTCCATGACAGAAGACCATCCAACATCTGCTTAAAAACCTCAAATGAAGGAGAGTCCACTACATCCCAAGAGAGGCCGTTCCACTATCAAACAGCTCTTACTGTCAGAAATTTCTTCCTGGTGTTTAGTTGGGATCTTCTGTCTTGTAACTTGAAGCCATCAGTTCAAATCCTACCCTCCAGAGCAGGAGAAAAACAAGCTTGCTTCATCCTTCACATGACAGCCCTTGATATATTTGAAGATGGCTATCATATCTCCTCTCAGTCTCCCCTTTCCCAGGCTAAACTTACCCAGTTTCTTCAACCTTTCCTCATAAGGCTGTCACCATCTTGGTTGCCCTCATCTGCACATGTTCCAGCTCATCAGCATCCTTCGCAAATTATGGTGCCCATAATTGGACACGGTATTCCAGGTGAGGTCTGACCAAGGCAAAATAGAGTGGTACTATTACTTCCCTTGATCTAGACACAAGACTTCTGCTGATGCAGCCTAGAATAGCAATAGCTATTTGACTCATGTCAACATATGGCAACCCTACATTTGTTCATGCTTAATGTTTAATATGAAAGAACAATATTCATACTCTTTAAAGGCAACAGAATAGTGTTGTATTGTGGTCATAAATGACATAAATCTAGAAATTGTCATCCTGTCCAGGGCATACAGTAGTACCTCTGGTTAAGAACTTAATTTGTTCTGGAGGCCCGTTCTTAACCGGAAACAGTTCTTAACCTGAGGTACCAGTTTAGCTAATGGGGCCTCCCACTGCCACCGCCACACGATTTCTGTTCTCATCCTGAAGCAAAGATCTTAACCTGAGGTACTATTTCTGGGTTAGCGGAGTCTGTAACCCAAAGCGTCTGTAACCCAAGGTACCACTGTACTTCTGTAAATCACTCTATGGTAGAATCTACACACATATAAAAAAAAGTTTTGGAAAACACATTGAATTTGGCATAGCTCACTGTTGCCATCTTTACAACACACTTAAAACGTTTTATTTGCAGGTATCTAGCTGAGTCCTATGTGGGGTTGCTTTTATAAAATGTTTGGAAGCTAATGTGGAATGCCACAAGCAAACAGCTCTCATGGGCTTGTAATAGAAATCATATTCTGCATTTGCTTCCAGTGTGATTTTGGACACAGTTCAAATGACTGTTTATCACCTTCCAAGCTTTTCTGTGGTTTTAGCCCAGAATATCTTCAGGACCACTTCCACCCATATAAATCTGCCTTCTTACTGAGATCTTTGGCAGAAGCCTTACTTTATTTCCCATTGCTATCAGTGGTGTGGTTTGCAGTGACATGGAATAGGAGGTCTCATTACTCAGTGACAATGGTTTGCAATTCTGCTTTTAATTCTGTTAGCCAAAGTTGAAGATTTCAGTGGTTCCAAAATCCACTTTTTAAAAAAGCCTCCCCATATAGTAGGAATGGAAAGCTTTCGGAGGGGTGGAGACAGGAAGAAAATGCCTTCACTGGATCCCTCTCGAGATTTCTAAACCTTTAATGGTTTGAATGGTTACTATCAAACACTGCATTTTTATAATACATGGGGCTGTTTTAATCTACCAGACAGTTCTGCACTTTTAGACAGCATTTTGAGACAATGACATGATGTTATATCTGCATGCATAATATATTAAAACATAATGTGTGTTGAGTGAGCGGGTCATGATATATATTTAATTTAATGCTACAGTACTTTCTGTAGTGGTTGTCATTTATTAATGTACAATTCCACCATAAACATGCATACATTTGCAAAATAAAAAAAAAATAAAAAAAAATAAATCTTATCCATTTAGGTTGGTTCCTAAATAGAAGATTGCATTTTCCCTTCAAAAGTGCAAATGTGCACTTAAAATCCATTAATCAACATGCTAGCCATCCATAGCAGAATTTTATTAACAACACCAAGCTAACCACACATTTGACAGACATGCCTCTCCATGTAGAAATCTCCCTGCCTTATTTAATTTATGGTGAGCAATGCATGCACATCGGCCATCAAAAATTATTAAAATCTGCAAAGGCAGAAACTGAAGCTTCCAGGGTGGTGTTTATTTGCAGAACACCAGAGAACATGTTGACATGTTCTGTCAAATCAAGCACTTTGCTTCTCTGAATGGTCAACTACAAGACTTATTTCCCAGCCTACTCAGTTTTCTGGCACCTCTCAGGTGGGCACCATTGCCATTATAAGAGAAAAAGGGAGGCATTCAAGGTGAGTTCTGGTACCAATTTTTCTAGAAAAATAGCACTGGTCAGCTGCCTACGAGCAGCTCATGAGGACAATCTCTCTCTCCCATTGTTGTTTACCTGCAAAAGGTATTCAGAGGCATACATATTATCGTGGGGATATTATATAACACCACGATAATTTATCTAATCCCAATCCTCCTTTCAACATGTCTAAATTGGGGAATTGCCAATTTTTGTTTGTTTCTCGATCTGTGAACTCAACATTATTTCCAAAGGAATATTTTTGGAGCTTGCCAAAGTTTTGGTGCACCATCATGCCAGTTTCATTTCCCAAAAAGATCTTCCATTTATTTAAAATAATGAATGAATTATATATTTATTATGGTCACATGTCAGCAAAATTAGATACACATATAAAGCATGCAGCTAGTTTAAACAGTTGGAGACAAATATATTAAAATATATTTGTTTTTGTTTTTTAAATATGCCAACAAATAAAAAATTCTCTTTATCTGAGCCAAAGTCAGGAAAAATAAATTGCAACCCTCTCAGTAATATGGGAATAATCATCCCTTAAACAGAACTATATCAAATATTCAGAGGACATAACTGACTATTTGTCTATAGACATTAACAAATGTTAACTAAGTACTTTTCTAATCAATATTGAAAACTATACATTTAGGGTTTGTGTTGTGTGGGCAATCTGGACATGAAGAATTTCCAACTATATTAAACAAAGACATTTAGGTTTACTCTAACAAGTGTGCTTGAAGAACGAATATTTCTGGGGGACAGGAGGTGGGCAGGTGTGGAGGATTCCCTGGTCCTGAATGGGGTAACTGTGCCCCTGAAGGACCAGGTGCACAGCCTGGGAGTCATTTTGGACTCACATCTGTCCATGGAGGCACAGGTTAAATCCGTGTCCAGGGCAGCTGTATATCAGCTCCATCTGGTACGCAGGCTGATACCCTATCTGCCTGCGGACTGCCTCGCCAGAGTGGTGCATGCTCTGGTTATCTCCCGCTTGGACTACTGCAATGCGCTCTACGTGGGGCTACCTTTGAAGGTGACCCGGAAACTACAACTAATCCAGAATGCAGCAGCCAGACTGGTAACTGGGAGCGGCCGCCGAGACCATATAACACCGGTCTTGAAAACCTACATTGGCTCCCAGTACGTTTCCGAGCACAATTCAAAGTGTTGGTGCTGACCTTTAAAGCCCTAAACGGCCTCGGTCCAGTATACCTGAAGGAGCGTCTCCACCCCCATCGTTCTACCCGGACACTGAGGTCCAGCACCGAGGGCCTTCTGGCGGTTCCCTCACTGCGAGAAGCCAAGTTACAGGGAACCAGGCAGAGGGCCTTCTCGGTAGTGGCGCCCTCCCTGTGGAACGCCCTCCCACCAGATGTCAAAGAGAACAACAACTACCAGACTTTTAGAAGACATCTGAAGGCAGCCCTGTTTAGGGAAGCTTTTAATGTTTGATGTATCACAGTATTTTAATATTCTTTTGGAAGCCGCCCAGAGTGGCTGGGGAAACCGAGCCAGATGGGCGGGGTATAAATAATAAATTATTATTATTAATAATCAAAATGTCTTCTTGACACCTATATTTGTATGTGCCCATATCTATATAATTATGGGATGCATTGCAGTTGATATATTTGTAAAAATAGGGTTCCTATATCAGGTTATTCAATCTGAACTTGAAAGCAGCATAAATAGTGCTATTATTTGTGTAATTTTCTCTTAGGAGTGGTGATTCTCATGCTCTCAAATATTGGTTAAACATAATTTTCAGTCCTTTTCCTTTTTTGCAGTTGTAACTGAAAAGTTTCAATTGATTTTTAAAAAGAAAAAATGGTACCATGTCATTGCACAATCTGCCATTCTGTTCTTTCTGGAATATAGAAACTGAGAATATAAAAGTGAACATGATGTAATTGTGCTAGTGATTCTGAGACTTTTTTTTTTACATGTATTAAAAACAATAAACTCACTTTAGAAATATGGCTTATTTTTTATCTGTTTCTGATTCAAATGTCAGTATATGTGTGTAATGCAAATGAAGCATTGAAATTGCTGGAATTAATTTTGCTTGTCATCTCTGAAATCAAGTGACAATCTCCCATATATTTTAAAATATCCTGATCATGCCAATAGTAAAGATAGTTTAAAAGCATTCGATTATCTGATGTTTGCATGGGTTTTGTCTTTCATTTGCTTAGAAAAAGTTGAAACTTTTGTGCAAATAATTTGGTCTAAATAATTTGGAACACCGGAAATAGCTTGTGTGCATGTGCACAGGCCTCCTCCGACCCGGATGAGCTACGGAAATAATGCTTGCACATGCACACAAACTATTTCCGGTGCTCCTCCAACCCAGAAGTGTGCCGGAAATAGCGTGTGCGCATGCGTATGGGCAAGCGTTCCCCCGCCCTCTGGCCCGCCACGCGATTGGTGCTGGAGACACCAGCCCAAGGTGCAGGAAGTTTGCTGACCCCTGGTCTAACTGTTTAAACCCTAAAGCCACTTTGATGACAGTATGATAGTGTACCACCGGGGTTGGCAACCCAATTGTAATTTTGAGAGGTTGCATGGCATATCCCAAAATGTCTGCCATCGGTGTGTGCCATGGCACATAATGGCTTCCATGGGGAGTGGCATGTGGCTTCAACGTTGGAGGAGCTGAGCCAGTGCAAACATGAACTGAGCAAGAGAACCAAAACAGTTTCTCGCATATTGTGTGTTTTTGAGGCAATATTTATTAAAGTCATGCATAGGCACCATAGGAGGTACTAGGGGTTAGAGAGCACATTTGTAACCCCTACTGTACACTTTCACAAAATGATACAACAGTTGTTGCAACATTCAACATACTTTGCTTTTCTGAAAAATACTGTTTAAGGACTGATAAAATTTCAATGAAGAATCATTCTTTTTTACTCTTGAGATATCTGAGAAGTAATTGCGCACATTCATTTGATTCCAGATACTTTATATTTGTCCTTTCTGGATTGCTGCAGTTAATATTAATCTAATTATGTTCATTAGGTCCTAAACAGTTTAGAATTGATTAAAAGATGTCAATATTAAATTGCGTCTGAAATTAAATTACCATGGGCCTAGAACAACTTAAACAAGCTCATGATGAATCTTGTTGTCTTGCTCTTAATATTCCTATTAAAAATCAAGAAGCTGAAAACTAACGAAATTCGGTCATCGAAAAGAGAGTAAAATATTACTTCCCTTTGTTATTACAGTCTAGTTTTCTCATTGCTACTTGGTGCACCTCTTCCATGTTCCATTCATTATTTCTAGAACTTTGCTTTAATTTGGAACCATCTTTTCCTTTACACATCCATCTGTGACTATTATGCTAATAGATTCTCAGTTCTTGCACCTCTCTTAATTTCCATGGAAGTTTGGGCACATATCAGTAAATAACTGCATAAGCATCTGTTTTGTACTGAGGCTTCTTAAGCATTGGAAACATTTCTAAGCACTGGAGCAGCTTTCTCTTAATATATCCCATAATTGAAGGTATAAGGCCAAATGCCTCCCTATGCATCTATTCTGCCCACTGGAGGTTCTGCATGATTCCAACTTGCATCCCATGTCGTTTAACACTTGCAAGAAGCAACTGGGTGGACAGCCCCAGAGCTTTGGGCTGCAATGCTAGCTATACGCTGCTGGCAGACAATTCCATCTCTCTACTTGTTAATCCTAGGGAAGCTGTGGAACTCTTAAATGGGTATTTGGAGGCATTTGTGATGGACGAGGGGGAACAAGCTGAAGTTTAATCTAGACAAGCTTTGAGTAGGAAAATTGGCTGGAGTGGGTAGAGGGGTGGCACCCCCCCCCAAAGAACGAACTCCTCAACTTGGGGGTTCTTTTTAATTCAACACTATGGCAACACAGGTGACGGTGGCTGCCAAAGTCCCTTTTAACAGCTTATAATTTATGCCAAATACAAGATAAATCACACCTAACCAAAAAAAAAAAAACCAAAAAAACAACAACAAAACTTTAGTTTATGGTTGCCATCAATTTTGATTTTAATTAATCTTTATAATGTTTTTATAATGTTGTACTGTTTTAGTGTTGTTAGCCGCCCTGAGCCCGGCTTCGGCTGGGGAGGGCGGGATATAAATAAAATTTATTATTATTATTATTATTATTATTATTATGAATGCACTAGTTACCTCTAGAGTAGACTTCTGTGATTTATGTAGAGTTGCCTTTGAACATGGACCTGGAAGCTTCAGTTGGTACAAAGCAAGGGCATTTGGATGTACGGTAGTACCTCAGGTTACATATGCTTCAGGTTACAGACTCCGCTAACCCAGAAATAGAGCTTCAGGTTAAGAACTTTGCTTCAGGATGATAACAGAAATTGTGCTCCGGTGGCGCGGCAGCAGCAGCAGGAGGCCCCATTAGCTAAAGTGGTGCTTCAGGTTAAGAACAGTTTCAAGTTAAGTACGGACCTCCAGAACGAATTAAGTATTTAACCCGAGGTACCACTGTACACTAAAGAAAGTGTGGAGACATTAAATCAATTATGTGCCAACAGAGCAAGTTACTGCTGTGTTTCGCCATTGTTTTCTGACCTATGTATTGATTCACTGCTTTGTGGACCTTTGAGCTAAAAAGTGATATACAAATAAACCATACCATTTAATGTACAGCATTCAGACAGGCTTACAAGCCTCTTGGTTTTTAAATGATTTAACTTTGATTGGCTATAGAACTGATAAATTGTTTTTACAGTCCGAATATTTTAAAATAATAATAATTGAGGGGTATCTTTCAACTTTAACAGTATTTTAAATAATGTAAATTAATTGTAATTTTATGTTGATATCCTGGGGTTGAAGCAATTAATATTAATTATATCCATTAGGTCCTAAACAGTTTAGAATTTATTAAAACATGACAGTATTACATCTAATATTAAAAATTACCATAGGCACAGAACAGCTAATTTTCACTGCCTTTAAGATGATGGACTACAAATATTTAAAGTAAATAAAGTATACATTATTTTACTTTGAAAAAAATAATCTGGAAAACGTGCTCCTATTTCTCATTCTCTGTAAAAGTATCATTATAACACACACACATTGACTGATTGATTGATTGATTGATTGATTGATTTGGATTGTCAGCATTCCCATGTAAGCCAATGGCTGTATTCTCAAAAAAAAATTTAATTAAAAAAAGCTGTTATGGAAACAAATTTATTTGTGTAAAATGACTGGGCCGCAAGCATTTTATCTTTCATTTGAAACAGATGGAATGTGATAAATGGACCTTTTAGACTCCTATCATTCATTCATTTTAAGAGGGAAGTATAGTCTGTCCCCCACTTATCATGCGATCCAGCATTCTATTCTAATATTAGCATTTCTATCAGTCTTTTACTACAAATTTGAGTGAACTATATAATAATGAATTCAAGCTCTTCTGCATGGAGACTGGAGATATATTAACAAATGCACTGTCACACTCAAATGCACTTATCTACCATCATCCTCTCTAGACTGACCCTGAGAAAAGCAATAGCCTTATTAGATGATTTACTAAATCCTGGCCCTGATCCTAAACATTGTGGCTGGGATTCACTGGCTGATTTGACAAGCACTTGAGAAAGCAATGGAGCTGCTGCAGTAAAATGAAGAAAAGAAAACATTTGCATAAGCATTTTGAGCATGGCTACGGTTAGAAATAATTCACGCTGATTTGAGCTATGCATATTTTGAAGAGCGGCTGAAGTTTAACATACACAAGCCCTGCACAAGCCATGCCACCAACATCTGCACTGGCCACTCCACCCGCTAACCTTGTCACGTCAAGGGCTTCTAAGAATGTTTGTGGTCAGAAAGCATGATATCACCAGGGTTCCTAAGTGAATTTGCTTAGAACCACTCGCCAGATCTTCCTGGTCAACATGGAGACGCCAGAGGGCTGGGCTGGAATGTTGTATTCCTGTATTTATGTTGCAATTCCTTGTTTGAGCTCAACATCTGAACAGGACCACAGCTATAAAAACACAGGTCTGCAGAAAAAAAATGGCATTTCCATTCTATCAAATTTCTAATTACCAAAGGACTGAAATATCCAGGCTTGGATCCAGACATGCTTTTTTGAATTCACACAAAGGTGGTTCTGCTTATGTTTCTTTTGAATCAGGAAAGTGTTGTTGGAGATTTTGGTTTGTGCAGTGAAACTCTCCTGTCAAAACCAAGGGGAAGGCTATTGCTTTCACGTGCTACTTTTGGGTTTCCACATCTGGATAGCCACTATTTGGAGACGCTGTGTGGGGGGGGGGTCTTAGGCTTGATCTAGCAGTGGTTCTGATACTGTGTTTCTGATCCTAACATCTTGTGATTGCCCTTACTTTGTAGGAATATGTGGTCAGCTGCTAGGCACTGATATCCCCTGACCCCTGACCATTAGGTCCAGTCGCGGACGACTCTGGGGTTGCGGCGCTCTTCTCGCTTTATTGGTTGAGGGAGCCAGTGTACCGGTCATGTGGCCAGCATGACTAAGCCACTTCTGGCGAACCAGAGCAGTGCACAGAAATGCTGTTTACCTTCCTGCCGGAGAGGTACCTATTTATCTACTTGCACTCTGACGTGCTTTCGAACTGCTAGGTTGGCAGGAGCAGGGACCAAGCAATGGGAGCTCACCCCGTCGCAGGGATTCGAACCGCCAATCCTTCTGATCGGAAAGCCCTAGGCTCTGTGGTTTAACTCACAGTGCCACCCATGTCCCTACTGATAGCCCATTGCAAATTAATTCCCCTGAGTAAATGTATCCACATTTCCTCCTGCCCTCCTGATACATGTAGAAAGCTGCTGGAGATTGTGTCACACCCTATCTTCAGACACATCTCCTATGCATATTTTACAATTGGCATGTCTACAGTATCCTGCAGAGCTTGCCTAATTTCCCCCCTTCTTTGTGCAGCTCCCCTGCAAGTCCTACATCAAGCCAAACGCAGCCATCACGAAACAGGACTTTGATAGGAAAAATGCCTTGCTGTAGTTCTTTGCGAAAAGAAATGAAATTGACAAAAGATTTTAATTTTATTTTATTTTGATTTATTCTATTTCTATACCACTTTTCATTCAAAAGAATCCCAGAGCAGCTTACAAACAATAAATAAATATATAACAAGAACATGGTGGGACATAATAGAATATCACAAATACAGCATAAATCACAGAATAATTAACAAACATTAAAGTGCAGCCAATTACCCCCCCCTTTGTTTTTCCTTTTAGCTGCTACCTCCGTTTCTTTCCTTCATCTAAGACTATTACTGGTCTCGAAGACTTGAACTCAGATTTGTAGTCTAACACTTGAAACCCTTGGCTTTGAAAGCCCATATCTGCAGCTCATCATCAGCTTGCAGTCATTGCTTGGCAAACCTTCCGCATAACTGGGAAACTGCTCTTTCTGTTTCTCTTGGATTCAGCCCAGAAAGACCCTCAACCCCAACCCCCTTGACATGTTTTGAGACAGATCACAAGTAAGGGAAAATATACTTTTCTGGTTTCTTCTCTCCCCATACTTTCTTTCTCACATTCCATCCAGCTTTCACCACTTCCCACACCCCTGAAATATCATGTAAGCTGAAATATCACCATCCTGCTGCTCTTGGCTCACTGCCACTTCATATGTCTCTCTCCATATCTCTTGACCTCCCCCTCTGTTATGGGGCAAGCCTTCTATAATTTACTTTGCAGTTTCCTTTTTATTTTACCTTATTGATAAAGCCTCATTTTCTGGCAGAGTTTTGGCCTCATCTCTATTAATTCTCCCCCTTACAAGAATACTCTTCTATCTAGGCACTTGTTCTATCTAGGCACTTGTTTCTAAAGTTGTAGCGTATCCACCCTTTGCAAGCAGTTCTCCACTTGTTCCAGACTTCCTATATGTGGATCCAATCAGTTTTCGGTTTGCCTCATTTCCCGCAAGAAAACCCATTTTTTACTGAATTGGTGCAAATGTCAACCCATGGAGAACCCAACTGACATTTTCAATTGATGTTCAGCAGTACAGAGCAGGGTTTCCTGGGGGGAAACAGTTGGGCAGACAGAGGTGAGCCCTCATATTCACACCGTGGTCCTGTGTATTTTGACAAAGAGTGGCTGGCTTTATTTGGTTTCAGTTCAACACAATCATTTGCTGGACTGGCTCACTGAATTGAGCCATTTGTGTTCGAATTTTACAAGTGTGCCATAAGTCAGGAACAAATGAAAGCCTACTATGGTTCTCATATAAAGACTTTAAATATGAAACTGTCAGTACTATTTAATTAAGGCCTTATGCATAAATCCCAGTTGAACGAAATGAGAATATTCTGCGCATGAATGTCTTCATGTTGCTATGAACGTTAGAATTTGGCAGCGCAACATCAGTAATGAAGGTGAAGTATTATAGGTCAAGTACAGCTAATTGTGGAATTCTAAAATCTCTGATTACTGTCAGGACAGTAGATAGAGCACTAGCTTGCTATATAGTGAAGAGGAAACATTAGAAGCAAAGGTCAAAGCATCATCACTACAGTTGAGCTGTCTGGGGCTAATAGATCAACAGAAACACTTACATGCATGGCTGGCTTTAATAGCCATATCTGTACTAAATAGCATCTGTTTAAAATGATATCCAGCCTTAGAAATGGACTGCAGTAATAACCATTGTTCACGTGTGTCAGAGCTGCCCAAGGTCCCAGCTCACAGAGGACCAACGCCAGGTCGTTGTTATACACAAAAGTCTTTATTGAAGTTCAGTCTCTATTTCAAAGCCGTGGCGCGCAGCTCTACGTCTTAAACCCTAGACCGCCGAAGCTCCGTCTGAATCTCCTCCCCTCTGACACCAGTTTAAGACTCTAGCCCTGCTCCACCTCTTCCTCTGCTCTCTCCTCCTCTGGGTCCTCCTGTCCGCTGGGGCATTCCCCTTTCTGGACTCTTCTGACGCTGAGTCCCCTGACTCCTCCCCCTGCCTCCGGCAGGCTTTAGGACCTGGTTCCCAATCCGGGTTCTCTGCTCTCCCGCGCGCCTGTACATTTGAACTTGGCTCTCGCGCCCACCCAGTGACCTTCCTCCTGACCATGGCTCTCGCGCCCACCCAGAACTTGGCTCTCGCGCCCACCCAGTGACCTTCCTCCTGACCATGACACTGCTTCTGTCACTGCTTCCCTCTTCCGGGAGGCTAGCTGGACCTGACTTCCCCTCCGTTCCCTGACTCTCCGATGGAGGCGTGGTCAGCCCTGACTCATCTTCTCTCCCTGCTGGGGGAGACGCTGGCCCCGATACCTGGGACTCTTCCCCCCCACTACGCTCTGGTGGGGAAGCTGGTCCTGATCTCCAACTGCTGCTCTGGGAGTCCCCGCTAGCCCCTTGCTTCTGGAGTGTCCCCCTTGGGACCCCCCTTGCCCTGGCCATCGGCGCCCCCTTCTGTGAATCTTCTGATTCGCTGGAGAGGCTCATGGAATCTCTCGGGCCACTGTCATCTTCTCCTACGCTGCCCTCAGATTCTTCCCCTTCGCTCTCCATTTCCTCTCCTCCCTGTGCCTCTGCTCCTGAGCCCCTGACAACGTGTATTTGAAAGAATGCTTTGTCACAACAAAGGACTCAGAAATGTAATGCAAACAAGAGTCTCTTTCTGAGGGTTAGAAAGAACATCACTTACTAATTTTGGAACTGTGTCACCATCATCAGGATGCACTTTATTATTATTATTATATATTATTATTATTATTATATATCATCAGGATGCACTTTATTATCATCAGGATGCACTTTTACCATCATCAGGATGCACTTTATTATTATTATTATATATTATTATTATTATTATATATTATTATTGTATATTATTATTATTATATAGATATATATTATTATTATTATATATTATTATTATTATATAGATAGATATATAGATAGATAGATAGATAGATAGATAGATAGATAACAGGGCACACTATTACTGTATATTATGATAAATTTGTGTTGATCCTGTTCTCCAGTTTTGGACACCATCCCTAGCCATCTTGGGTGCCACAGACTTTACAGTTTGAAGGAAGATAGGAGCCTGTAACCATGGGGCACTTGCTCCCACCTCTTTTGTGAGATAAATAAAGGGACATAGCCTTCTGAAATCCATTAACTGGGTACAACCACCTTACATTTTGTTTCCTTGATCCCAAGCCAGGAGGAGCTCAGGACTGGCCCAAAATATTTGTCTGTGGAGAAAGATAAGATGATGCTTCCTATTCCACATCCAGAAACAAGCTAGAGGGACAATTTAATTCAACTGCATCCCAAAAATTGCAGCACAGAGGGTCACACTGGAAATTACCTATGCATTTTGATGCACAGAGAACCTACCCAAGCAGGCTTTGATTGGCACAGTCTTCAGTAAACTTACTTAAGAGGCATGTCAAAGCTTTTCAGTAGGTCAGTCTCACTGTAGTCCCACAGATGCAAAAAATCATAACCAAGGATTCAGAGTGGAATCTGACTTGAATCACCTGAGCTTGTACTATGTAGGAAGAAAAACATTTTAGAACTGTATCTTAGATATGCTGCTCATTAGCTTTCTCTGGTTGTAGAGCTTTTTTATTTTTATTTTTTTAAAAAAAATCACAAAACATGTATCCTGTGAGCTATGCCATCTGATAGAAATCATATTGGAATTTTGGTGAAGATGAAAAGTGTTGGAAATAAATTCAAAAAGGCAATTACTGAAACTCGGAGAAAGAATTCATGTTTATTCTAGCAGTGGTTAGCTTTGGTTAAGCTTTATTCTTCTCGTGCTGTAGAATCTGGGAATGGGATGTGGGGCTTAGAGTTATGATCAAGAAATTTCCATGGTACCTTCACAATAAGGGAAACGGAACAGAGTTTGTAAGACGCTTTTCACATCCCATTTTGCTGACTACAGTTTCAACACAATTTGAAGACATGAACCCTTTCAGTTATTATAAGAAATATGCTCTTTTTTCTGTGCAACCTCATCATAGTACTGTCCCAGCCACCTCCCAATTTATGCTGTGATATTTACAAAGTAATCCCGGCTTCCTGTTGAATTCCTTGCTGGGTGGGAGAGGAATGGACTCTCACCTGCAGATTGCCCTGTGAGTCTGGCACTAGTTTCCCTAACGAATGCAAGGGCAGGCAAAGGCACTGGGTGCACGGAGCACTCCAACTGTCGCGACCCCCACCCCCAATCCATTCCTGGAAGCAGAAGATATCGGGCTTTAATTGCAGTAAAGTACTGGCTTAGTCATGCTAGCCACATGACCCGGAAGCTGTCTGCGGAAAATCACCGGCTTGTGGTAGAGGCAATGAGACAACAAACTGTGGGATATCTCGGCTACAAGGATTTAAAGGTTAGAATTGAGATAAGGTTTCATTTGATGCCAGAGACGGTGGGGGAAGGTTTCCCCTCCCCCCAAAGTTTTTCTTCTACATTTCTGATTTGGCAACCCTCATCGGAATGCAAGGTTAAAATAGAATATAAAAAGTGAGGGTGGAAGAAACTGGATTAATAATATGAAATTTAACATCAATCTGGAACTGCGTGTGTGAGAGGAATTGAATGGAGAGAGATAGAAAGGGGGGAGTTTCAACCTTTGAAAGGACTATATTGGAATATAGAACAAAACCATACCCACTCTGCGTTATTTTCAAAGGAATGCGAAGGAGACTGCGACAATTTGGAATATAACTGGAAAGATAACTGACTATAATATTTTTAAGCTGAAAGGAGGAAAGGAGTCTGGCAGCTGCAAGGTCAGAGGTTTTCTTATTAATCATTGGCAGTTTGGAATCAGACCACTTTTCCTAGGTTGGGGGGGGGAATGTCGAGGACAGTTTATTTGTTGGAACAGCGGGGTCTGTAACAAGTTCTTTAATCATGGGATAAAGTGACACAGATGCTTTTGGAAAACTGTGAGACAACTGCTTCCCCCGAGTCATGATGGGCAATATCAACAGTTGGAAGAATGAAGGACACAACGCCATATATGGTTGGGACAATATCATAGAGGGGAAATTACCACACCCAGGAAAGAACAATGATTACAAACTGAGTACCTCACTTGAAATTTTATAAATTACTTAATATATTAACATGAATTGAAACCATAAGATTGTAGCTGTTTTATAAGGGATCACTATCTTGAAGGGAGTGTAATTGAAATTATTAAGATTTTGGAACGCAGAAAATAAAAAATAAATAAATAAGAAGAATCCATCAAAACTAGCATGTGAGGAAGTGGCTTTAGCTAAATTTTATAATTCAGTATATAAACAATTGGTTTTAATACTAATTGTATTAATTGGATAAAAATGGCATTGTTACAATGAGGCTATTAATGGAATGATATTGGAAAATCACCAAAAAAAAAAATATCAAAGTAATCCCACCCAATCTATATATCAAAATGATAAACACTGAGATAACTTCTTTCCTTTGGAGCCCAAGAGTCAGGAGGTCTCAAAATCTATATCACATGCTTTCTCTCCTTGTCATCAAACCAAATGTAAACAAGTAAATATAATAAAAAGTTTACTTACAGGAGGAAAAGAAGTAAGAGATGCATGTAAGTTGCATTTCTCTGGATTGTGATTTATTTATAAGGACATTTTGGATGGCAGCCTCTGAACAATGCTACAGGTAGAACTTGCTTTCTCATTCAAGGTTTCATTCCCTCTAGCCCTGATCTTGTTTGGCTCTAAGTTGCTTTGGGTTGCCCTAGACAAGATAAAGCATCTAACAAATTCAATAAATAAATAAGCAACTTCGTTTTTGGAATGCTTAGGATAAATCCCTGGGCCTTTGTATAAGTGGTAATCCAACTGTCTTTCAGCCTGGACTCATGGGGTGTGATGTTGCCTGCCTAAATTATGAGGAGTTGAAGAAGAAATAGTTTATTGCAGAACCATGTACAATAGGCCTTCACTGTTCTAGGCAGGAGACACTGGAGACACCATACGTCCCCACACTCTGAGGCTGGCAAGCTAGTAACAGGGCAAAATGGCAGAGCATAGTCTGGGATGACTGAGTTGGCAGCAGACCCTTGTTTTGCCATCTGCCTGCATTGCAGGAACCAGTTGAATGGGGGAAAGTATCAGGGCTCCATACCACCAGCAGCCTCATCTATCCCTTTTGCTCTGGAAAGAGTAAGAAAAGTTAGGTGGGAAAGGCAAAAGGTGCACAGGGCAAAACGAGAGTGCAGTGGCGTAGCGTGGGTTGTCAGCACCAGGGGCAAGGCAAGTAATTTGTGCCCCCTAACCCATGGATTTGCGCCCCCTAACCCGTGGATTTGTGCCCCCTAACCCTAACCCCCAGATGTTGCGCCTGGTGCGGCCGGCCCCCCCCTGCACCCCCCACGCTACGCCACTGCGAGAGTGAGAAAAAACAACAACAATTACTCACGTTTCTGCAAAAAAATGGTTTTTTGACTTGGCTCCCCACGGAAATATGCCAACCAAACACTGCAGATAAAAATCATAAATATACTTAGAAAGTTATTCCAGCTGCCTTCTGTTTATCAATAGTGTTGTGTGTATTTGTTTTGATATTTCAAGGAATGGTTTTTGCTTACAGCCAAAATATATTAGGTAAATGCTAAAAATAGTCCGATATAGTGGGATAGGAGAGCTGGGGGTGGGAATCATATCTGGCAACCAATGCACCCCTTTGATTTCAGATAGTACATGGGCTCATTTACCAGAACTAATGTATTTAGCATTTTCCAGAGTTGACCAAACTAAGCCTCCTATAGCAGAAGCCTTCTAGAAGGCTAGGCTTGATCAGAAACGAGTATGCACTTTCAGAGTTCATGCTAAATACATTACTTATGGTAAATGAGACTAGACTCATCTACCCAGGTACTACCTGAAACCAAAGGGAAACATTGGTTGTCAGATATGAAATATATTGAAATTATTTTCAGCTCTCCTACCCCACTATCAGCCCTGAGTGCTCACTGGAAGGACAGATCCTGAAGCTGAGACTCCAATATTTTGGCCACCTCATGAGAAGACAAAACTACCTGGAAAAGACCCTGATGTTGGAAAAGATGGAGGGCACAGGGAGAAGGGGATGACAGAGGATGAGATGGTTGGATAATGTTCTCGAAGCTACCAGCATGAGTTTGACCAAACTGCGGGAGGCAGTGAAAGACAGAATTGCCTGGCATGCTCTGGTCCATGGGGTCACAAAGAGTCGGACACGACTAAACGACTAAACAACAACAACAACACCCCACTATTAGGGGTGGTCTCATGTTTAAGCATAGAAAGGCCACCATGTTAGCCATCAGAAGGTCCTTTTCTTTCAGGAATGTTTGAGCATTATTTATATGTCAGAAAACATGTGCCAAATGCCCCTCCAGGAGCCATAATTGTAAAATAGTCCTTTATCATTTTTTGTGACTCTCATATACTCAAATTCTCCCAAAATGAGATGTTAGTACCCTTTTTAAAAGATAATAACACTGGAATAAAGTACCTGGAATATAGGCACACACGTCACATGACTTGTTTCATTGCACATCTGAGGACATCTTTCATCGGTAGAGAGCAAATATTAATAAATATGGTTATATTTTAATTGCTGCATATAGGGTATGTGCTAGTTTGTACCCGGCTTTTTTGTCTGATTATATGGACATATGGTGGTTTTTGGTTTTTTTTTTAAATATAATTTTTATTAACAGGCCAATCAAATCACATTAATTCTAAATCACATTAAATCCAAATTATACAGCCAGATTTTTTAAATTTTTGTTGGGGGTACCCATACTTCAAGTTCCGAAAGGGGTCAAAACATCACTCTTGCTGCTGCCTTAGAATCATAGAATCATAAAGTTGGAAGAGACCACAAGGGCCATCGAGTCCAACTCCCTGCCAAGCAGGAAACACCATCAGAGCACTCCTGACATATGGTTGTCAAGCCTCTGCTTAAAGACCTCCAAAGAAGGAGACTCCACCACACACCTTGGCAGCAAATTCCACTGTCGAACAGCTCTTACTGTCAGGAAGTTCTTCCTAATGTTTAGGTGGAATCTTTTTTCTTGTAGTTTGGAACCATTGCTCCGTGTCCGCTTCTCTGGAGCAGCAGAAAACAACCTTTCTCCCTCCTCTATGTGACATCCTTTTATATATTTGAACATGGCTATCATATCACCCCTTAACCTCCTCTTCTCCAGGCTAAACATGCCCAGCTCCCTTAGCCGTTCTTCATAAGGCATCGTTTCCAGGCCTTTGACCATTTTGGTTGCCCTCCTCTGGACACGTTCCAGTTTGTCAGTGTCCTTCTTGAACTGTGGTGCCCAGAACTGGACACAGTACTCCAGGTGAGGTCTGACCAGAGCAGAATACAGTGGCACTATTACTTCCCTTGATCTAGATGCAATACTCCTATTGATGCAGCCCAGAATTGCATTGGCTTTTTTAGCTGCCGCGTCACACTGTTGGCTCATGTCAAGTTTGTGGTCAACCAAGACTCCTAGATCCTTTTCACATGTACTGCTCTCAAGCCAGGTGTCACCCATCTTGTATTTGTGCCTCTCATTTTTTTTGCCCAAGTGCAATACTTTACATTTCTCCCTATTAAAATTCATCTTGTTTGTTTTGGCCCAGTTCTCTAATCTGTCAAGGTCGTTTTGAAGTGTGATCCTGTCCTCTGGGGTGTTAGCCACCCCTCCCAGTTTGGTGTCATCTGCAAATTTGATCAGGATGCCCTTGAGTCCATCATCCAAGTCGTTGATAAAGATGTTGAATAAGACCAGGCCCAAGACAGAACCCTGTGGCACCCCACTGGTCACTCTTCTCCAGGATGAAGAGGAACCATTGATGAGCACCCTTTGTGTTCGGTCAGTCAGCCAGTTACAAATCCACTGAGTGGTAGCATAGTCAAGACCGCATTTTACCAGCTTCTTTACAAGAATATCATGGGGCACCTTGTCAAATGCCTTGCTGAAATCAAGGTAGGCTACATCCACTGCGTTCCCTTCATCTACCAGGCTTGTAACTCTGTCAAAAAATGAGATCAGGTTAGTCTGACATGACTTATTTTTCAGAAATCCATGCTGACTATTGGTGATCACAGCCTTGATCAAACAGTTCTATCCAGTTCTGTCCAGATAGTCTTTTTGTTATTTTCTTCATCTTCTTGTTGTTATCATATGTTCCTTTCTTTGTGATCTCTGATAATCTTCACAAGCGGGTGAAAGACAAACATCTCCTGTGTGGGTTTTACACTCTCCAAAAATCATATCACATAAAGGACAGACGCCATTTCCACACCTCCGTTAAAAACATTCCCACTGTCTGTCCGTTGATTCACAGGCTTGTGAATCTATATCTCAGAGGGCTCTGCCAGGTCAAGATAACGTTCCGATAACCATACATTCACATTCCAATGACCCTGGTCCTCCTCCCTCTCGTCCACCTTAGGCAAGCCTGTCTTCACGAAACTCTATTTCTAACTGCAGCATAAAACTTTCCTTTCATTCCCCGGTTTTTCCACCAGTCCTCTCTTCAATCAATAATCCACTCCCACACAGTTCTTAGTCTCCTGCTTGTGATTAATAATAGCAACGATTCTTCTCTCTGTCTGGAGAGGAGGGTTATTGGTACTCACATAAGGCAAAAAAAGAAAAGTTTTTTTCCTCCCCTCACTTTCCGTTTCACTTCAACATACCAGTCTCTTGATGTTGATTCTTCACTTGATTTATTTTCACGCCCGTCACTCCGCTCACAGAGATCCCATTAATCAGCAGTCTTTACTCCCGATCTTCACTTGATGTATGTGCATTAGCTTCTTTCCAATTATATATTTCCAATTAAATATTTCGAGCTAATGCGAACCAGTGCGCTAATTGGAGACAGCGTCAGGAAGAGCCGACTTCACTCGAGGGCTTCGTGCCAAGTGTCCACACCCCCTTCTTTCGAATCTGGGGGTGCATTATGGACACCGCTGGCAAGGCAGTCCCCCCCATCCCCTTGGGGGGGGGCAAGGAAGGCTGCATACTTCCCATAGCAGCCTCTTAATTACCTCATGTGGGTCGGAGAGATGTTATTGTCGGCCATCTTCCAATGCGCCCCCTGGTGGCCCGGACATATGGTGGTTTGTTGAACCAAGGAACAGATCACAGCCTGATAACTGAGCCTTGGAATAAATAGATTTGTTATTTATTATTTTAAAAAATGTTATTTGTTATTATGTGTTGAAGTGGATTATTAAATATTTAGCTTGTGTCCTGTCCACTGGTAGGGTTGACCATTTTTTGCAATCTGTTTTGGATATTTTAAACAAGGACAGCATCAACTGAGCATTTGGTATCACAGATATTCTAAGCAAACTCACTTTATGAGTTTATAATAATGAGCTAAATCTAACATTCTGTTTTGTTAAGGTTAATTAAAATATTCTATTTGGGAAATATTAACACAAATCATATGGCCTATCCCCACCCCCACCCAACTTTATACAGAAAACATTTGGTATGGTTCAAGTACAGCAGATGGTCCTCTGCAGTATGGATAGAGGGGAGATAAAAATACTGTTAAATTTTGCAAATTAAGAGCGCATGTTGATTATGCTAGTTTGATTGACTGAGCTTTTCCATTGCACACGTTTGAACCAACAGCAAGAAAATTTTCATAAATGTTCTTTCTTGGTAATTCTGTGAAAATATATTTTATAAATGGTGCATTAAAGAGAAAATATCAATCTGCAAATATCAATCTTTAGCAAGCAAGATAATTTTTCCTAACGTAAACTAAAATTTGCCCAGTATTGAAATGTTTATTTCTTCCCAGATTTTATATCAAAATCTGGCAGAATAACAACAGGGTTCTGCTATTATAGGTGTCTGCTTTAAATTTTACTTGTATATCACGTTGCCTAGCTGACTTAAATGTTCGAGTTCTAACTATGATCCGTCATGTGCTACAAAGAAAACACATTTCATTTTTATTAGTGCTGTAGTCACTCATTCCTTGCTATGGTTCACATCGCAGCACTGCAACCCTATCGTTCTCACCAGAACACCATTAATTCCCTGTTCCCTGAGCTTGTAGAATTTACATTTTCCTTAGAGGATAATATGAATGTGTGTAGTCTTTGTTAAACATTCAGAACATAATCTCTGTGCTCTTTGTACAACCAGTTTCTCTTCAGTTGCTGGCTGTAGAATGCTAGCATGTTGCCTTAGTATACTGTCCCACAACCCAGAACCAAATTTGCTTTTACATTATATGATGGTGATGATCATGATGAAACTTTGCCCCCCTCAAACAACAACAAACCTTAAAAATGCTTGTTATAAAAACTTTACTACATGCCTGCTTTGTACTACTATGCTGCTGCTGCTACTAATAATAATAATACTAATTTTATTATTTATACCCTGCCCATCTGGATGGGTTTCCCCAGCCACTCTGGGCAGCTTGCAGTACGTGTTAAAACACAGTAAAACCTCAAACATTAAAAACCTCACAATACAGGGGTACCTTCAGATGTTTCCTAAAACTCAGATTGTTGTTCATTTCCTTTCCATCCTTGACATCTGATGGGAGGGCGTTCCACAGGGAGGGTGCCACTGCCGAGAAGGCCCTCTGCCTAGTTAGTCATAATGCTTTGTCTGCGAAGGGATTTTACTTCAACCAGGCACCTCGTATCTTCTATCATATGTCATGAGATTTATCACCTTTTTTTGGCCCTCTGCCCTTGTTTCTCACCAAAACGTTACAGCCCATGTATTCAAGGGACCAGTGGGACTCTGTGGCTCCCCACCCCTGGTAATGTCCATGCATTGATCCTGGATCTCCGGGACACAAAAGTCTATGGCATAGACCTTTAAAGCAGCTAGTCCTTTGGTTGTTCAGAGTTCCAGCTTCTAGGAAAGCCTTTGAGCATAGAGATCTACACATGTCTCTTTCCCGTCACATAGCATCAGCTCAGGGCCAGTAGTATGACCCTGCTGTGCCTTGGTATGTATGGATCCCGTTCATTGAAAGGGAACACTGTCTTTTGCCATTCTATTTATTATGCCTTGGGCACTTTCTGCCTTTCTGCTTGTCACATTCCACTTAATAGTAGTTAAGTTCGTCTGGGTTTGGTGTCTTTTGGCAAAGAGACTTACAGCCCCCCCCCCCCGACAGGGGACATATATTTTTCTACCTTGGGAGTGTGCTACCTGCAAGCCCCAGTAAAAGGGCCCCATCAGGGATGAACAGTGGCCTCTTGATTACTTGGACTGCCAGGGCGAAACAGGTGCAAAACGCCAGCACCCTGTCTACAAGTTCATTAACATCCATCTACAACTTCACTAGCATCTCTTGGTGTTGTGAACAACACCGAACTTACCTATTGTTGGTATCTTCATGAACTTACCTAAAAAGATAAAGAAAACAAAAGACTGAGTTAAGCATTTGAAAAATCCATTGAAACCAGACATTATAAATTCATCTTAGATATTCCTGCTAAGCTGTACCTTTCCCGGGTTTGTGGATTCGGGAGATGGTGGGATTATGTTCTGGCCTCAATCAAGGGAGATAGAAGCAAGAGACGATGCTTTTTATTGTGTTGCAGAGAACACAGAAGTCTGCACGACAGTCCCACACCCAGCATCCTCACGTACCCCACCCTTAACCTTTCTGCATAGAAAAGGAAGACCTGAAGGGTGCATTCACTTGAAGCCTTCAGATGACCAGGATTCCCCACAAAGAAGCTTCTAAGTGTGTTCACCTGAACATTCTTAGAAACCACTGTCAGATGTATCCACTCAGCACAGGAAGATTTGGGATGGAATCACAGGCTTTCCCCCACCCATCCTCTGCATGGATATTTAACCTTCCTACAATCGGTCTAGTGCATTTGTACCATTTTAAATGATTGATACTTGCTCATCCCGTTGCTAAGTGTTGAAATGTTCTACCGTATTTGGGGCGGGGGGGGGGGGACTACGGTGGAGGCATGAAACAAACAAACAACATTGTGCCTTACTCCTTTGTTAGGTAGTTGACTTTGTAACAGTAGGTCTTTTTGTGTGTGTGTGTATGAGGTACACAGTACAATTGTGATTCAGACCACCAAGGGTACCCCTGAGTCAATTTTGTTTGTGGAGCTGACCAAGGTTACGTTTTGAAATCGACATCTCATACTGTGTGGAAGCATAAATCATTTGGTAGCGTTTTCTTTCTTTTCTTTTCTTTTTTATCTACCTAGGAACCATGATAAAAAGCACTCTTCAGTTTGACCTTCAGAGGCACACATGTTTTAACAGATTTTTACACTGTAAAAGTCACCTTTAGAGAAGAGACAGGCAAATGGCTATATACAAGAAGGTGTTTAATCTTGCATAGTTTGCTGAGGCAACCAGTCGTGTTGTTACTTTCGTCTTCCAAATATTGTTTCTCAAGTGTGAATGTTTATTCAGGGAAACATACAGAATTAACCTGGGATAGGGGATAACAATTATCTATTTTATTTAAGAGCCTGCTTTAATTTGCTTTTTTATATTAAAATTTGCAGCTTTTATTGAAGCTAACTTCAAGCAAACCAAAATGCTCATTTCATTTAATAGCAATCATTTTTGATAGCTGGTAATTTGCTTATTTAGAGCTTTCTGATGTCGCCTTTGTAAAAGCTGTGTTTACTATTAAGTGTCTTCATTAAAAAAAAAATCACTCACTGCTGTTTCAACAAAAAAAAAAAATTATAAACCCAGAGCTTTTCTGTAAACTTGGATCAGGGCTCCCACAAAGCCTCATGTTTCTTTTCTGCTCTGTTTCTGAGTATTCTACATCTAGATTTTCCGAGGTATCTTTAGATTTCTCAAGGTCTATGGCTTTGCAAGAAGTGAATCTGTACAAAATGTTGCCTGCTGAGCACCAAAGAGCTCTGGATGGTTTTTTGGTTTTTGTACAACAGCATGGATTTTAAAAAGAAGACGATAAAAGCATTGGAGGGGTCTTTTTAAAAAATCCTACATTGCTCTGCTTTAATAAATAGGCAAACCAGAGCTCTCCAGAACTCTGCAGCAGTGTTGCAGAACAATCTCATGTTGCAAGGCCTACTGGAGGCCTGTAAGCCCTTAGCAGAGAACACACAACACCTCTAGAATATAAAGCCCATACCCTCCAAGTGTCCTGATTTTCCAGAGACAGTCCCAGCATTACAAAAGTCATCCTGGCTTCTGATTTGATCCAGGAATGCCCCTATTTCCCCCACCAGTGCTGCCACTACCAAGCTTGGGGGGGGGGGATTAGATGAGCTGGCGATGAGTTGTCCTGAGCAACAAATTGCTTGACTCTGCCCTCTGCATCATTGATCATAAAGCATGTTCTCCTTCATGGAGAGCATGGGTTGCAGTGGGATTAACAAGACACCTCTCTGTTGCTGGGCGGGTTATTTTGGATGGCCACCATTGTGATTGGGCTCCTCTGGTTGTTGGGGAGAGTTTGATGTTGACAATTTTTGATTGACAGCCTTAGTCTATACATTCCCTGTGCACAGCATTGAGCTTCCTCTTTTCGCTGCGTGCATCGGATCACCCACCCACCCTCCCTAATTTTAGGGCTTTGTGTTTGACCTTGCTATGCCTGTCATGGGGTCATCTGCTTTTGGGGCAGGGGCCTGGTAGGAAGTTTGTACATTTGGCTGATTGGCTGGTGCCATTTGGTTTTTGCCCACTGCGTAACAAATCATCACAACTTGTAAGGTTGTGGTTAGGCATTGGTTTTAGAAAATTGGTTGGTGGAGGGGTATGGATTAGCTGTGCCTGCCCCTCCAATGCTGCTGCAAGTTAAAGGAATCCGGGGGCTCACCATGCTCTTATCTGCACCCCGTCAAGGGGGCTAGGGCCACGCAAGAGCCCTGGGAGCATTTGGAGAGAGGTGAGGGTCTGGTACCCAGCTCCATTCTCTCCCGAAAATGTTTTCCCTTACTGACTTCGCAGGCTTGCGGATGTCAGTTCTGTCCCTGGGCAGGGACAGATAGTCGCAATCAATGCCTAAACAACCACTCACATTTTGTATTTTTATAAAGTTGTGGCCAAAATTATGCCAAAAACCTTAAACAAAATTTCTGTGTGAAGTGTGAATTTATTTAGGGGTGGTTTGGGGACCTTGACACACAACCATGAGATGAGAGAGAGAAAGACTGACAAAGCTTATGTTGTACCTTACCAAATCTGTTCCATGCAGGAATCATGTCTAATATTTGTTGCTTCAAAAGACAGAATATCACACAGGTGCCTTGCCATAGGTACTATTTATCAGTTCTTTATTATAGGCACATAACGAACAATATAACAGGTGAACTTTACAGATAGGCTGCTGTCTATTATTTGCATTATTTGTCTATTGAAGGCAAGGTTTTAATAAAAAGCACTCACACAGTGGATTGGTATTTGCCCTGGCCTGGTCAACATATGTTAGGGGTTTGGTATATACACATACTGAACAGGGCCAGGTTTAGGTTTGATGAGGCCCTAAGCTACTGAAGGTAATGGGGCCCTTTATATGTCCAGTTGTCCTTTGTCAACAACAAATTGTCGCTTTTTGTGTTGAATATATACTATATGGTAATTTATGGGCCTAATAGGTATCTAAAACCATTTGTACATGTTGCCATGCAACCAGTTCATGCAGAATGTAGGCACCCTATATATAGAAATGAGCAAACCAGTAATATTTTAAGGAGCAGGCTAGCAGGTGGGGACCATGACTTACATTATGGGAGCCTACACAACACAAAACACTGTTGCTGTATGTAGGTTTTATTTTATTTGTTTTTTATCTTATATTTTGGAAATGCACATCCAAGGTTTTTTTCTCTTTAATGTACATCCAGGTTTTTTTTCCTTTTTTTTTTTTTTTTTAAATTGTAGCTTGTTTAGCTTATATGTAAATCCAGCACTGATACTGAACAGAGGCACTGCTAGTAAAATTTTACTAACCGGAACATGTAACAAGGAGCAATGCAACACTATCGCTTGCATGGAGCTAGACAAAGGAAACAGAGTTCAGTGGAACCTTGACTTACAAACGCCTCAGGCTACAAACATTTCAGGTTACAAACTCTGCTAACCTGGAAGAATTACCTTGAGTTGAGAACTTTGCCCCAGGATGAGAATGGAAATCGTGTGCTGGCAGCACAGTGGCAGCAAGAGGCCCCATTAGCAAAAGCACGCCTCTAGTTAAGAACAGTTTCAGGTTAAGAACGGACCTCTGGAACGAATTAAGTTCATAACTAGAGGTACCACTGTACTGCCAGCTTGATTCATTTATTTTCTCTGTAGTGCGTATATCTATGCATACAGTGTTCTTCATTATAAGAAAACAAAAATGAACAGCAGCCATGGATTTGTTCAGCATAGTTGACACCTGGGAAAACAGGATCAGTTTCTAAATGGGAGAAGAACATTTGACTCTACTGTCAAAGGCACGCCTTAGGTATAATTTGCACATTATCTATGCTATGCTATAAAAGACTACTGTATATAAATTCCATGAATGTGTTTGATTTGTATGCAACCTTTGTTGCATTTATTTGTAGTACAGTTAACTTTACCTGCTGTGAAATCCACTAGGGGGAAGTAGAGTGTTTAGCCAATTCCCAAACAGTTTGAGATAACAGACCGTTGAGTGAATGAATGAGATATCATTGAACATTATTATTTTTTACTCCTGAGACATAGTGTTGCAGTGAATGTCTATGATTTTTGTGTGTTTCCATGGACAAAAATAGCACACTTGTAACTGTGGATGAATATCTTGAATATGGTCATAAGTTTCTGAGCAGCTGTCTATAGAGGCGACTTGTTTTTTCAAGATGTTTCACAATTCGGCTAATTGCACAGATTGAGAATTATGCTAAACCTTAGCTGGACACTAAATACAATAGAAAACCACTCCCCCTAGGATTTGAAATTACTTGCAGTACCAATAACCCTTTGGAAAATAATACCATTGTAAGATATTCTGATTTTAAATAAGAATCTTGAACTTGCAGGGTCATTTTTCAACAAGGCAAACTTTCATTTTGAAATAACTGAGGAGGCTCCAAATATCTTTAATGAGCTAATGAACAGACACGTCACTGTCCCGACTTCTACGCAACACACACAGACAGAGGCTCTTCTAAGTAAAGAGAGATCTTTATTCAGGCAAGCAATGGTTTATGCTCACCAGCAGACATGGGGGACAGGAGTTTTAGGACCAGGGTAATGAGTTCAGAACAGGACAGAAGCAGGGAAGCTGTCTCTACAAGCTCTTAAAGACGAGCTGTGGCCTGTTCACTCACGAGACTTGCTCACTTAATGGGAATGTCAGGGTTGCAAATGCAGGCTCCATTGGGGTGGGTGAGTTGGCTCCCATCTGTAAAGATGTTGCCCGGATCTAGCTGACAAGACTGAACCTTCCTCTTCAGGCTTCTCTTTAGTTGCCCCTCTGTTCTGTTCCACCTCTTTCCTTAGCTGATCAAAGCTCTCACCAGCCTCTACTGAGGCTCCCTGTTCAGCAAGAAGGTTGGAGGGGAGAGCCAGAATGCTTGCTCCCATTTCTAAAGCTGCTGAAGTTGGGATGGAAAGAGGAGCTCATCCATCCTCCAATTCAAGTTTAAACCATTCTTCCTCAACCTCCTGTGTCAGAGACTGCCAGTACAAGCCCAACAGCTCTGCAGGACTAAGGATTGTCACATTTCTTTTTTTAATTTTTTTTAATTGAATGTTACAAGAAAAGAAAAGGAAAAGAAACAAAAGACAATACATAACACTGTAAACACATTTGTATACATGTATTCCAAATTGCAAACTAAAAAAAGAAAATACTTTTCATAACCAATAATATTACCAAATTCCTGCTTCAAACATTACAATATATCAATCTTAGTTAAAATATTATAAAAGACTTCCACCGCATTCACCGCACATCTCTTAGTTATCTTACTTGCTTTTACACCTGTTCTTCAATCATTTCCCTTAGATTCTTCCATAATCAGTCAAATCTTTATGTTCTCTGTATTCTTCACAAGGTTAGTCTAGGCACAACCAAACTTTCATATTTGAGCCCTGCTTGTATAAATATTCGTTTAAGCATTCCCATTGTTTCTGAATTATAATTTTTGATTTATGCCTTATTAAATCCGTCAGTTTTGCTAATTCCATTACTTAACCATTCCCCTTTTGTTGGGATATAATTTCCTTTCTGGTGACAGGCTACCAATGTTCTTGCTGCTGTTGTTGCATACATTTGACACATTTCTTATTGGGGAGGGGAATAAGGCCCAGTAGATCTATGAGTATGTTATGGAAATCAGTGAAAAAGAAATTGAAGCCAGCTATTCCACAGCCGTCCTTATTGTGCACAGCATTGTGATGGATGGGGGAGAATGGCATCAGGGAGAGGGACTTGTTTTGTATTTTGACCACTTTAAAGTTTACATGGCGTTTGTCTCCAAAACTAGGCAAAGCATCTTGCAGTAAAATATGAAAATGCAATACAACAATGTAGGGAAGGGGCACAAATACTGGCATGCTATGGAGGGCAAATGCTGGCAAACAGTTCTCAGTAGTGTAATTAAATCTCAAACACAATTGTTAAAGCATATTTCACTTTTAACTTTCCACAAGTAATCTAACGACCGTTTTTGGAAACTGTCAGTTGTAAACAAATGCTAGAAAATATCAACAGATTGCTGCTTCATGCTGGCAACCTGTTTCAAAGAGTTAAACAATGGCAATTAAGAAACAAAAACATACAGTAGGAGCCTACATGTCTAATCAAACTCGAATTATGGCTATCAAATCCTTAGAATGAACAATTCTCAAACAATCAACAGATGAAAAATTATTCACACAAACTTGGTGGGGGAAGTGGGCAAGCCAAACAAAAACAGTGACACCTGCTCTCAGACAATTAACAACGGAGGTAGGAGTCATGCCTCACTAATTGTTTCTCATGCATGCTGCTCATTTCTGCTTTTAGTGTTCTACAATATTGCTTCTGAGGATATGAGAGGGTTGTTTGGGGAGCTGTGTAAACTGCTTTCTCACCCCCCACCCCTCTCCCAGCCTACCGTCAAGTACAAGCTCAGACCACATAGCCAAATGACAGGCAATCAAAAGTTTGATAAACCACCTGCCTGTCTGGGACTCCAAAACCAAGGTATTTCTGTCTTTAGGTTGAGTCTTGATGTTTTAGTACTTGCAGACAATTAATAGAGCTCCCCCACACGCCCTATTTTTTCATCTTATTAATTCTTTCCTTTCTCGGTTTCCCTTAGATTATTAAGTATTCTGTGAGCCACGTGGTCATTTTCTTTTTCTTTCTTTTTCTTTTTTCCCAGATGATCTTTATTGAATTTTTAGTTACATACTGTACATACACGTACATTATATTTCACATTTGTTCTTGCTCTCCCAAGCTTTTTCATTTCATTCGGCAAATGTCATGATCTGGGATTAAAGTCAGCCCCATAAACTGATTTCTCCTATTCTGATGCCTTTGTCTGTGAGCCACTTCAAATATGCAGGTTTTGATATGATCTCTCAACTTTATTGTATCACCTCAAATCTGTATCATACCTGTTCAGCCACGTTCCACTATACAGTGGTGCCCCGCAAGACGAACACCTCGCAAGACGGAAAACCCGCTAGACGAAAGGGTTTTCCGTTTTGGAGGCACTTCGCAAAACGAATTTCCCTATGGGCTTGCTTCGCAAGACGAAAATGTCTTGCGAGTTCCTGCGGGGTTTTTTCCCTTTCCCCCCCTTTTCCTAAGCCCTAAGCCGCTTATCAGCTGATCCGCTGATAAGCCGCTTATCAGCTGATCTGCTAAAAGCCGCTAAACTGCTAATAGCGCTAATCCGCTAAGCTGTCAGTGGGCTCCGCTATATGAAGAGCCTCACGGAACGGATTAATTTCGTCTTGCGAGGCACCACTGTAACTGCAAACCAGCTTTGGCATGCTGCATTGGGGGGGGGGACTCACATCAGATAATGCAGCTTATTATGAAGATAACAAATGTCTATAAAAAGCTTCAGCTCAACCACACCTACGTTCCCTCTTTTAATAATAACTAAACCTGGCAAATATGTGTATTATTTTTGCTTACAACTTTTTATAAATTCTCTTTGGATTTTTAAAAGGGGGGGGGAATTCAAGTGCTGTTTTCTTGTTTCAAAGCACATACACACCCCATAAACACCTACTTCCGAGTTGAAAAGAAATCCTGTCTGTAAGGGGGTAGAATGTTAACTGAGCAGCTTTGACTCATAAACTTTTTTTTTTCTGCTGAAAGAGGGAACAAGCTTGTTTTCTCCTGCACTGGAGCGTCACAAGAAAGGAGATTCCGACTAAACATCAGAAAGAACTTTCTGACAGTAAGAGATGTTTGACAGTAGAATGGTCTCCCTTGGGAAGTTGTGGACTCTCCTTCCTTGGAGGGTTTGAAGCAGAGGTTGGGTGGCTGTTTATCATGGATGCTTTAGCTGAGATTCCTGCATTGGAGGGGGTTGGACTAAATGACCTTGGGGTTCCTTCCAACTCTACAATTCTGGGATTCTATAAAAGTAGGTTCCAGGTTCAGTCCCCAGCATCTACAGGGATGACTAGGAGAGACCGCTGTTTGAATCCTGGAGAACAGCTACCAGCCAGCATAGACAGTGCTGAGCTAGATGGACCAATGATTGTGACTCAACGTAAGGCAACTTCCTGTGTGTCATTTGTTCACAATTGGGCAGCATGGGGCTGCACCACAATGATGTCCTCATTTCTGGGGGTTGTGTGTGCAAAAAGGACATTAGGTCTAAATAATACATACCTTGATGGGCTATTAGGCCAAACTTCCAAACCATGTCTTTCGTGCAACCTTTTTTATATATATACAAAATTATACTCATTCTCAAACCTAAACATGAAATCAGTATTTCTCACTTTATACTGTATCAGAGTGTTGGATGAACAGAAGGTGGCAGCATTACAGCTATTTTAAAGCTTAATCGGAAAGAGATAACTCTTCAACTGGGAAATGTTGTAGCTATTAGGTTCTTTTTTCAGTCTCAAAAGGAAGTTCATGTTATTAATTTCCCTGTATTATCTGGAAATTTATAAAAATAACCACCACATCAGTCTAATGATTGACACAACAATCTAATATTTGTTTCCTTTGTGTAGGGGCAGAGGCAATATGAACAGGGGAACTTTGAAATGGAAGCTTATTTGCATGCTTGTAATTTTACTCATATCTATTGCTAGCAAGTAACAACAGATATTGAGAAATTATTGGAAGCATCTGAACTGTATGGACTTCAGCATTTCTAATCTGTTTGAAATCTTTCAGTTGAAACTTAGAAAGCATCAGCTACACTGAATGCTGAGACCCGTTTGGCACAAATTGAAGAGTTGTTATCACACATATTCTACACTAATAAGACTGGCCCTAAAAACTGCATTACATGTTCAGTTATGCCAAAACAAATATTTCTGTTTTGATTCCAGAACTGTAGTACAGTGCATCCCAGCCGTAAAAATCAAGGGGACCTATAAACATTTAGGCCTCTAATTTTGAAAGCAAAACCTCTTATTTATTTATTTCGAGAAATTGTTTTTTCTTAAATACCTTCACTTGCACAATTAAAATCTTTCCTCTCTTCCCTGGACTACCTAATTTGGTATCCGTGGTGTGTGTATAAAAAAATAAGGCCGAGACAAAGAGAAGGAAATTGTTTCCTTTTTTTATCATTCATCTCTGCACTCTGCTCTTCCCTGTTCCCTTAAGCCAGCTCTGAAGACAACTGCCTAGAAGTTGCCTGACTGAAAGAAAACAAAACAAAAATGAGATCATGGCTATTCAGCTGCTATGATGCATTTGCTGGCCAAAAAGCATTAGGAATTGTTCCCCAGCACTATTCACACTGCAGTGCTTTGTTCTGAGCTCAGGTGAAGATACAAGATACCTTTATTACACTGAGAATAAAAAGTGGCCAAACCGACATAATGACATACTCTCAATACTATGGGCTTAGATGGGATTTGGAGTACCATCTTATGGTGGTTCCTGGAGGGACATTTCCAGAAGATGAAACTTGGGGATTAATATTTAAAGACTTGGCACATGGCTATTCAACATTGGCTCTCCATGCTATTCAACATTATCGTGTGAGGTTAGTGGCAAAATTTATGGTGTAATTGATGAGCCTGCACCCCCTAAACACATCCATGGTTGTGGCCGCATGTCTACTGTGTGACAGCTAGTACACACTTGCCACCTTCTGACTGGGCCACTGGGGCCATTTCATTGTTGCAAGAGTGATCACCTTTCTTTGCGAATCCAACTCAGCTCCCATTCATAGTGGCCACTTTCCATTTTAATGTAGCCAAAATGCAGTGCCACAGCCCATAGAACTAGATCTATGGGTTGTGGCATTGCATTTAGGTAAATGAAAATAATGGGCAACCACTACAGAGGAGAGCTCAGCTTGACACCTGTTCAAAAGCCCACCTGCCCAACGCATAAATGGAATCCAGAATGCGGCAGCTAGACTGGTGACTAAGATTGGCCACTGGGACCATATAACACCAGTCCTAAAGGATCTGCATTGGCTCCCAGTACATTTCTGAGCACAATTCAAAGTGTTGGTGCTGACCTTTAAAGCCCTAAACAGCCTCGGCCAAGTATACCAGAAGAAGCATCTCCACCCCCATTGCTCAGCCTGGACAGTGAGGTCCTCACCCAAGGGTCTTCTGCTGGTTCCCTCACTGCGAAAAGTGATGTTATAGGGAACCAGGCAGAGGGCCTTCTTGGTAATGGCACCCTCCCTGTGGAACCTCCTCCCATCAGATGTCAAGGAGATAAAGAACTACACCACTTTTAGAAGACACCTGAAGGGAAGTTTTTAATGCTTGATGTTTTACTATGGTGTTTATATATGCTGCAAGCTGCTCAGAGTGGCTGGGGAAACCCAGCCAGATGGACAGTGAATAATAATAATAATAATAATAATAATAAGGGATTCAATCTAACTCTTGGACAGGGTTGCAGGTTCATCATTTGAGCATTTTTCATGTTTGACCATATCCATGACTTGACCATGGCCAAGAGTGCTTTGGCATAGCTGAGGCTGGTACACTTAATATGTCCATTTTTCAAGGTGTTAGATGTGCCCATCAAAGGCCTTAGTCTAAGCCATTCTCCATGGTCTGCCTTTAAAGAGCATTCAGACATTCCAGCTGGTTCAGAGTTATAAAGCCAGACTGTTGATCTCAGCAGTTACATGGAACATGGGGCACCCAACACAGTGTACAAGAGAACAGAATCCCTACAAGAGTGCTGAATCATAGTTGCTTTCTTTTCACAGTTCAAAATGCTAATTATGACCTATAAAGTCCTATCCAGGATTGCTTCCATATGACACACACATACACCGGCTTGACAGATTTGGGAGGGACATGACAAAGGGAGCTCTTGGTGGTTGCATCAATATGCTGGAACTCCACCTGTTCTCTGATCTTCTGCTTGTTAGGCAAAGACTTTTGATGTGCTTATTTATTTTATTGGTATGTATGTTTCATTATTAATCTCATCTCACATGTTGTAGTAGAGCTGTTGTATTGTAAAATGTTCTTTCATTGGTCTTCTATTAAAAAACTACTATATTTCATGTTGTTCTTGATTCCCAGGGGTACTAAATGTAGAAAAGTAGGCTATAAATTGATATAATACATAAATCATGAATGGCGGGGCAGGGGACAGCCTATATGTCCTTGGAACTGAAAACAGCTTCCCATTATGATTTAAAAATCAAATTGGGTCCCATCCTTCTTCCTCTTCCTTACTTACTTACCCATTTCTTGTTCCATGCCCTTGGCCTCCTTCTTGCCTTTTTCCTGCCCTTTCTTCTTGCCCAGTCCACCCACTTATTCCCACCCTCCACCCTTCTATTGACAGCCTTTTCTCCATCCTCACCTCGCACAACCATAAAACTGTGCTTGGTTTCAGAAACAGTTTTCCATTGAATGACAGCATTGGACTCCCTACCAGTACATGAAATTCAGCAGGCGTGCTCTGAGATACTTTTAGGTGTGTGCATAATACATGTGCATGCACACACAAACACACACATATTTCCCACTAGTTTGCTGATATTGCAATGTGTAATTAAGGTTACAAATTCATTTGAAAGTACTAGATTAAAAAATTGTGCGTGAAATAAGCCAACTGTAAAATGTTTTCAATGCACTCATTCCTTTAGCAATCAGGATGTTGAGCCTTGGAAAGCAGGACTCTCCTGGAGTACTTGTCATTTTTCCCCCCTTTTAATGGACGAAGGGAATAAAAAGATAAATCTCTCTCAGTCATTTTTGCTCTAAAGTTTCTACAGTTTCTTTTTTTCCTTTGCAAGCCTTTACTTTCAAAGTCTTTAACCTTTTGCTGCCCTTTCCTCCATTCTGTGTTTCTGTTCATCCTCCGCAGATCTCTTCTTGTTTCACTCCATATATCCTCTTCTATTCTAGGTTTTGTAAAGCCTTTATTTACTTGCACACTTTTCTTCTTGAGGAACTATATTACCTCTGGCAGAAAGAGGATGAGACAAGTGCCATCACAAAAAGAAATGACTGTAGGGAAAAATCTGAACTGTCGAAAGGGGTTCACTAGAGATTTGAACCGCAACAAGCAACACATTTCTTTTGTTTTTGTTTTATTTTTGTTCTGTCTGGCTTTAAAGATCTCCCCCCCTCCCCACTTGGTTCTGTCTCTAAGAGATTTTTCTTTAAAAACTCGGTCCTCTGTGTGCTCCTAAGCCTTCTGTGGTACTTCTTATTCATATGAGAACACAAAAAGTGCATGGGAGGTGGGGAGGAATCATAATAGTGCTAGAAAGTCTCTTTTTAAAGGAAAAGCTTCCCTTTGCAATCCTCAGAACAGACATTTTAAAAGTCAAAAAGAAAGCAAGGATTGTTTTTCTAAGACTTCCTGCTTTGAACTCAACAGCTATGTCCAGTTGCTGAAAACATCTTGCATGAAGCAATTGAACCATCCCTTGTGTAGAACCCTGGAGAGTTCCTTTTTCAACATCACATAGACAGTGAGGGTGAGAACTATGCTCAATGCTGTTAACAAGCTGATCTGTTAAAGATGTGGATGGAGCAAGGAGATTCTAAATGTTTGATGTCTCAGCCTTCTTCTTAAACACTGGTAACTGGGTTACTAAAGTCTAATCTTGGCATTGTATACATGCATTATCACCCTTGCATTTTTTTAATATATTTTGAGCAGCGAAGAACACTGCGCCCAATGAAGTGACAGCAATGATAAATTAAACTGCAAGCCTCTAAGAAGCACCAGTAAAACAAATAGTGTTTTGTTGTTGTTATTCTGAATCTTGAAATTCACAATGTTTCTGTATCTGCAATAGGAGAGGGAGGGAAAAACCCATCTACTTAATGCGTATAACAATTGTTTTATCAGGCTTGCACAACTTGTCATGCACCCAAACCACATTTCACTTGCCATTTATTGTGCTGCTTTGCAATTCTCACCAAGCAGCAAAACAGAATGTTTGTTGGCTTTGTTTGATGTGTCACAAGTTGCTTAGGTCTGTATTACAGTTCGCAGTATCTTCCCCATAAGAAATATAATTCTCTGTTCAAAGAACAAAGGATGTTTCGTATATGAATTCAGAATTTCTATTGTGAAAAATCCCATCCCCAAGGATAATCATACTTATCTGCAAAAGCTAGGAGGGGGGGGGGATGACTCAAACAATGAACCATCCCAAAAGTAACTGAAAAGATGTCTTTATAGAAAGACTGGACATTATTTCACCCTGTGTTGATTGCATTTGTTTGCCCATCTCATTAATAAGCAGAAAGCTATGACCAGAATTCTTCCTCTTTAACTCCATAGGTGGTTTTCTACTGATGTTCACCACAGAGTCCTGTTCTCCCCTTTCTTGATTAGAAAGAAGTGTTCCTCTTTCATGGTAGTGGAGGAGAATGGCTATATACAAGCCTTATTCAATTATTTCTCTCTCTCTCTCTCTCTCTCTCTCTCTCTCCCTCTGATGTTATATTCAGATATCTAGAGCCAGAGAAAAGGAATGGGGGGGGGGGACCTGCCCACCCATACTCCTTGTTCACCTGCCCATTTTAGCTCCAAAACACCCTCTGCCCAGTCCTCTGCAGGCATTTTGATTGCTCTTTTTTTTCAATATACTTGGTATGCGAGAATGGGCTGGCGCTGCAGTTTTCCCATTGTCCTTGTTGTTGTTGTTCAAGTTGAGCCCCACAAGTCATTGCTTAAATTCTGACTGGGAGAAGTCCTGTGGATGTTCCGTCCCTAACAGCTATAATCCATTCACCAATCTAAAGCAGGCATAGGCAAACTGGGCCCTCCAGATGTGCTGGGACTACAAATCCCATCATCGCTGACCACTGGTCCTGTTAGCTAGGGATGATGGGAGTTGTAGTCCCAGAACATCTTTACCTATGCCTGATCTAAAGGGTTGATGGAGGAAGGGTACATTTCAGCCAAAACAATTCAGATTTTGGACTGCTTGGGAAATAAGCCAGTCGCTGTTCTAGCAATGGACTGAGAAGGGTAGAAGTACAGCCCGTTGTCTTTTGCTGCTCCCTTAACTCCTTCACTTATGCTGTGATCACAGTAGGGCATTAATGCTTGTACAAGTAGGTCACTCTTTCCATGTGACTTAGTGTGAAACAGACTCTGAAATCTATCTCAGATTTTCCCATCCATGCTAGTAGCCAGTGCTTCATAGTATGTATTTGGGCTGTATGTTATTGTAGCCTTCCCTTAATTAGTACTTGTTTCAGAAATAATGATAAAAATTCAAAAAGTTGTGGGCACGCAGGAAAACAGCATACCTGTGTGCATGCCAACAACTGGCCGCTGGTTTACAGAACTTATGATGGGTGACGATGTATCCTTTCAAATCAGATCTTTGGATGGAAGGTGGAGGCTCCACATGGTGCTGCCGCTACTCCTAAGCCAGGCATAGGCAAACTCCAGCCCTCCAAATGTTTGGGACTACAATTCCCATCATCCCTGACCACTGGTCCTGTTAGCTAGGGGTGATGGGAATTGTAGTCCCAAACATCTGTAGGGCTGGAGTTTGCCTATGACTGTCCTAACCACTACTAGAAAACAACATTGAATGACTTTTGGAGTTTTTTTGCAGTTATCAGGAGAACTAGATGCAGTGTCACCAATATCTGAATCACACCCACTTCATTCCATCTGTATCTTCAAGTAGTGTCTAGAGTCTGTAATGGGCTTGTTGAAGGACAATACTGAATCTGAATCATGACATAATGGAGGTCATGATGGTGGAAAATGTTGCTGTAAGATGCGGGAGGCCAAACTAGATATGATAAGTGACACCATTGTTAAAGGAATTGCACTGGCTGCCATCAGGCCCAATTTAAGATGACCACTTTGTTGCAGAAAGCCCTATATGGCTTTGGACCCAGGTACTCAAAGGAGCACCTCTCCCCATATGGGCAAACCCATGTTCTGAGATCTTCTGGGGAGGCCCTGCTGATTGTGCTATCTTTAACCAGGTCTCATGCAGCAGTGAATGTCAACAGAGCCTTCTTGCTTATGGCTCCCTGTTTGTGGAATACCCTCTAGCCAGAAATAAGTCTGTCCCCTTTGTTGACATATTTTGTTCTCCTTAACCTTTGTAGGTTAATGTGATGGTTGTGCCATGACTGTATGATTACATTCTGTCCTGCTGCCAGTTTTTTATGATCAGTTTTCACAATCATGGTTTTATAGCTTTATGGTTGATGATTTTATTTTGTGTTTTGTTGTAAATTGTTCATTGCCCTAGGAACACATATTGAAGGGTGGTCTATACAGATACAATAAGTATTAATAGTGACAGTCAAATGTATACATTTAGACTCACTGTTGTGCATAACACTGGAAATTTCACTATAGAGAATTAAACTTACTCTCATTACAAAATTGAGATTATAAATATTTGTATGCCTTTTCTTGACATTTTATTAATGGGTGCTTAAAGAGCACACATGTGTTAAGGGCACAATCTGAACTTGAAATTAATATTGATGTTGACAAGTGAGTTACTTTTCTGATCATTGCTCTACACTGTAGTTCTGTGGGTTAATGCCATGAGCACATTATCAGTGAATGGCAATGATGAACCTTAATTTTAATTTTGTGAGTTCCCCCCCCCCTTTTTTTTTTAAGAGTTTCATTTTAGGATGTGATGACTGTCAACATATGTTTTGTCTGACAAGATTTACTTGGCAGTTGTTTTTCATTTGAGGTACAATCTTCTATGAACAAGTAAATCTGCTTCTTTCATGGATACCTATGTTTTAAACATGTACTCATAACCCCTTCCACACACACACACAGAGCACCTTCCCATATTTGTTATCATTCATTGCATTTCAGACATCACAGTAACATATACTGAATGTATACACAATCACACCTCCTCTTCCTTACACCTCCACCTTCTCTCTATCTCTCCCTTCCCTCAGTGCCTCTGTCGCACATGCACAGGGTTGTATCAGCTGTTGCACACTCATTGTTCCTCATGCAATGGGACTTGTGTTTCCATTGTTCTCCCTGCACACACCCAATATTTGCCCCAAAGGGTCCTCCAGCTTGGGCCCAGATATTGAGGTATGCACAGCATTGGAGGGGACAGGAGATGCAGAGGAACTTCCATTCCACACATGGAAATCCATTGTGCAGGCGGACAACATTGGATACAGAGCCCCTTCATGGGGCGAAGACATACCTTCCAACATTTCTCCAATAAAAAAGAGGGATGTCCTACTTAAGGATGCGGGTAGCGCTGTGGGTTCACTGAGCCTAGGGCTTGCTGATCGAAAGGTTGGTGGTTTGAATCCCCGCAACGGGGTGAGCTCCCGTTGTTTGGTCCCAGTTCCTGCCAACTTAGCAGTTCGAAAGCATCAAAGTGCAAGTAGATAAATTGGTACCGCTCCGGCGAGAAGGTAAATGGCAATTCCATGTGCTGCTCTGGTTTTGCCAGAAGCAGCTTAGTCATGCTGGCCACATGACCCAGAAAAACTGTCTGTGGAAGCAGACAAACGCCAGCTCCCTCGGCCAGTAAAGCAAGATGAGTGTCACAACCCCAGAGGCGTTCGTGACTAGACTTACCGGTAATTGTCAGGGGTCCCTTTACATTTACCTAAGGAAAAACAGGACATTCCGGGATCAGATCGGAAACCAGGACAGCTGGTACTTGCCATTAGCTCCATGTGGCTGACAGATAGCAAGAAAACCAACAGGATGGGTTGCTAGGCATTGGGAAACCACTTCCGCCACCAAAAATCCAAAACCTTTCTAAGCCATCCTGAGTGCAAGGGGGTGCTTTTCAGCTCCAGCAGCCACTCTACACTATTAGAAGAAGAAAACAATTATGCTTCAAAAGTGGCCTAGACCACTAGTCCCAGGGCGAGATTTAGGTCTGATGAGGCCCTAAGCTATTGAAGGTAATGGGGCCCTTTATATGTCCAGCTGTCCTTTGTCAACAACAAATTGTCGCTGTTTTTTGTGTTGAATATATGCTATATGGTAATTTATGGACCTAATAGGTATCTAAAGTCATTTCCACATTAAAAAATACTTAATTTGTCAAAGTAATTGTTGAAAAGTCCGTGCAGAATGCAAAGTTCATGCAGAATGTAGGCACCCTATATATAGAAACAAGCAAACCAGAGATATTTTAGGGAGCAGGCTAGCAGGCAGGGCCCATTACTTACATCATAGGAGCCTACTCAATGCAAAACACGGTTGCTGTATATAGGGGTTTTTTTGTTTTTCATCTTATATTTTGGGAATGTACATCCAGTTTTTCCCCCTTTAATTTTTTGGGGGGATCCCCAAGAGAGTGGGGCCCTAAGCTATAGCTTGTTTAGCTTATACGTAAATCCGGCACTGACTTGTCATCATGGTACCTTTATGTATACCAGGCATGCCCAACCAGTAGATCGTGGTCTACTGGAAGTTCCTTGGCTGATCCTGGCAGATCACGGGATCATCCCTCTGTGCACTCCCCCCTAAAAATAGCTCAACAGCTCGGGGCAACGCTCCCCTTCCACCAACCCACCCCATGCATGCTCCTCCTCCCTCCAATGACAATGGGTAGATCCTTGCCAGTTTTTTGTTTTTTACCTGAAAGATATGAGGTATGAGCACAGTTACACCAGCTGTCACAGGTTGCCAGCTTTGCATCTGAGGCACTGTGATCCTCAGGAGCACCAGGAAAGCCCTTTGCAGCTTTGTAGTTGGTGTTTTCTAATATCAATGGATTGTGGGGTTTTTCCCTAATGGTTAAGGGGTTGACATAAAGATATTACTATAATTGTCATGTTGAAAAAATACAGACTTGCGAAGCGATCAGTAGAAAATGTTTGAAACAATGAGGCATGACTAAAAAAATAAATAAATAAATAGCAGAGCCTTTTTTTTAAAATCCCACTTCCTTCCAGAATGCTGAAGATTCTTTCAAAGTGCCACTTCCTTTATTTTTCCATGAATAAAGTGTGTCCTGACATGAAAGGGTTAAATATGTGCCATTCTTCCATTATGTAGATGGCACAAAATGTAGTGTCACTTTCTATTCTTATTACAATTGTGAGGCTGTCACTATAATTGATTAATTTTGTGCCATTCTCTCTCTCCCTCTTTCTGATCTCTTTGTCACAAGAATAAGCTATCACAGAATTTTAATGCTTGATACACTTAGGGTTCTTAATGTATTCTGATTCTCATTCTAGTGACAAAGGTTGGCACAAAATCAGACCGTATTCATGAAAACGGCTTCCAAAATAAAGCGTAAGACTGTACAAAAATCCATCTTCATGACAATCTTGAGAACAATGAGAACAGAAATATCACAAAACAAAAAACCCTCTCTTCTTGTGGCAATTTCGGTATTGTAATCTCACAATGCCGCAAAATGCATTCCCTCAACCTTTTTGATTGGATTTGTTAAATGCAATTTTAGAATACAGGGACCATTCAAAATATTGTTCACAGGATGTCACCATAAGTGGTAAGTAATTTAAGATTCTCCTCATGTGATTTGTTTGAAATAATTGTAGTCTGCGGAAAATCATCATCTAGCGACTAAGGACCTGCACTTATCTGCCGAGATACAGGGCCTTCTTACAGTATTACTGATTTTAGCTTTCGATTCATTTAGTCAGTTGAAATTGTTGTCATGTTGAAACTGTGCCTCTCTGCCCCTCTTAAAACTTCAGAGGCCTGATCCAAACATCTCCACTTGCAGCAATGGGGTACAGATTGAAATCTGTCCTTTTGCTCTTCCTGAACAAATCACCAGTCAATTGTGGGATAAGGAAGGGGATTCCCCTGCCTAAATTTAAGGGGAATGAATGATGTACATTTCTCCACCACCCCTGTTTGATCTAAAATCCATGTACAGAGGCCATACATAGCACACCTGAGGAGGTTTAGATATGCTGCAAATAGCTATACTTTTTCTCCTCCAGAAAAGCTGCTTATTCTATGTTGCACATAAGTGCCCTGAAAAGGCAAAAGGTTTTCATGTATTGCTGATTTGTCAAAAAGAGAAGCCTCCGTTGCAAAAGTTATGTGCAATTAAGCCAATTGTGCATATGATGTGCAATAATTATTAAGATTTGCATTATTTTACATTGCAGTCTCTGCTTTCGACAGAAGAACAGGAAACATAGCTGCAAATAATATATATGCAAATGATTTGGATTGCTTTGCAAATATTGCTTGTCTGCTTTGTTTATCTATTTATTTACTTGTCATTAGACTTGTTGGTCGCTTGTTGCTGGAAGGTGTTCAAGCGACTTGCAACACATTTAAAAAGGTGAACCTCAATATATGATACCATCTACAAATTACTACAAGAAACACCTATCATTACTTAAGGTACAGAGAGAGAGAGAGAGAGAGAGAGAGAGAGAGCCCCACAGCAAGATTTGGTAGCACACTAAAATTTTGTGGAGAAGTGTCAATGTGTACAAATGCAGAATATCCCTATGAATTCTACTCTCAATAAGGATGTGGGAGATATATAGATATATGCAACTTGAAAAATGTACCTATAACAATGAAACATAAAATCTTGTCACTCTGTGGGTCAGCACCATCTTGGCTTTAAAGTATTTCGTACTTGGTAAATTAAGGACGCGGGTGACGCTGTGGTCTAAACCACTGAGCCTCTTGGGCTTGCTAATCAGAAGGTCGGCGGTTCACCCCACATAATCAAAAGCCCCATAAATTCTGCACTTCACATGTGACATACGAGTGCCTTTTCATACCCTGTGTCTGAAAAAGAGGTGATATCCTTAGTTTCTTCAGTGTACATATTTATTTATTTATAACACAACATTGTCATTGTCACCATCCTCTTGATCAATTGTAAGTTTGAGAATGCTTTTCCTTTCACATAAGATTCGAATTTAAGAGAAATTGAAATGAGGGGAATGCATTTATCTTATCCAACAGCAATGCAAATGATGTTGTAGAGTTCTGTGGCTTTTCTGCAGTTATCACTGCATTGTAACCAATATTTCAGAAAGGTGTATTTTTAATAATAATTAAAAAAAACCACTAATGGATTTGCTCCTAACCTATGGCAACAGTGCTGGTCAGTTGCCTTTGGTATCACTCGTGTATGCATTGAGCTGATAAGTACTGTAGTTCATTTTCCTCTTGGGCAAGCACAAGAGTGGGCTTTTTTCTTTTTTTTTAAGAAAGGAGAGAGAAAAACCTTCAGACTAATAATTACCTTAGGTTGAGACACAAATAGTGAAATACACTTGATTGCTTTCCAATTCTTAGTAGAATTTAATGAAATATACCTGCCTGTTTCAGCAAGAGGGGAGGGGAATTGTTAGCCGTTTCCCCAGATACTGTTAATGTAACTATCTGAATTCCTTTGAACTGTGTTACATTCAACAATACTAGTGTGATAAAGCGTGTTCTCACTAAAGGAGAGCACGTGTTGTGGATGGGGCCGGCCAAAGCACCCTGTGGTAAACAGACAGGTTGGAATTAAGGGGCCTGGCGTTGGTTGGTGGTTGGTGTTGCTGGGGCAAATTTGATGTTGCCAATTTAGGGGTGGGATCAGAGGATATTTAAGCAGGGTCCGCAGCAAGCTACTTTCTCTTTCGCTGTGGACACCGGATCCCCCGCCCGCCCTCCCTTGTTGGGGCTTGCGCTTTGACCTTGCTATGCCTGTCATGGGGTCGTCCGCATTGGTGCGGGGGCCTGGTAGGAATTTTTCCATTTGGCTGATTAGTGTGTGCCTTTTGGTTTTTGCCTACTGCGTAGCAAATCTCACAACTTGTAAGGTTGGCGGTTAGGCATTGGTTTAAATTGGTTGGTGGAGGGGGTATGGATTGTCTGTGCCTACCCCTCCAATGCTGCTGCTGCACAGGAATTCCGTTAAAGGAATTCTGGGGCTTACCATCCCCTCGTCCAAACCCCTGGAATCGGGTTTGGGCTGTGTAAGCCCCTAGGAGCATGCGGGGAGAAGCTGAGGGCCTGTGCTGCAGCTCCAGTTATCCCTGATCTTGTTCCTCCACACTGGCTTTTGCTGGAATCTGGGAGTCAGTGCTGTCCCCAAGGCGGGGGGGGGGGGGCAGATAGTCATAACCAATGCCTAAGCAACCACTCACAATTTGTATGTTAATAAAGTTGTGGCCAAAATTATGCCAAATACCTTAAACAAAATTCATGTGTGATGTGTGAGTTATTGGGGAAGGGTGTTTTGGGGGACCTCAGGACGCAATGTTACAATTAAAGAAAAAATAGGGGTAGAATAATGGCTATAAGTATACATGTATACAGGACTTCCGGGTTGGCGCCATCGCCGAATGGCGGACTCCCTCCGAGCTCCGGAGGGAGCCTGCTCGGCAGGGGTTGGGTCCCGCCGCGCCGGCGACGCGGGGACCCTCAAAAACCATGGGCGCTGAAACCCATGGACTTGGTGACTCGGCGGGCACCGTTTGCGCCCCCCGACCCGCGAAGGAGCCTTTTTAAAGGCTCCGGAGCGGGGGACGGGGGGTGGTGTGGTGCTATGAGTCCTCCGCTTCCCCTGCCGAGCAAAGCTGCATGCCATTTGATGGAAAGCGCTGACTTCTTCCATTGAAAATTTGGACTAAAAAGAATAACCCGTGAGTAATTGGGAAATCGGATTTAAAAGGAAAAAAAAAATTAAAATTTGGAACGAGCGGGGGAGGTGCAAAAAGGAAGTCCGTCTCCCCCCTGTTGTAGAGGATTTAAAGCAAGGATTTGACAACTAAGATCGAGAGAAGGGTCTACTTTTTATTGATAAATTTATTAATTTCACGATGGAAAATTACAAGATTGTGCTGGAGGAGAAAAGTGGAATGTGTCACTTCCGGTCGGCGCCAGCGCTTAATGGCGGCTCTCTCTCTGATCTCCGGAGAGAGGGCTGCTCCACGAGTTCGGGTCTGACCGCTACGGCGAAGAGGGGACCCCTAAAATCACAGGCGCGGAAGCCTGTGAACAAGGAGACTCGGTGGGCACCATTTGCGCCCCCCCTTACTGCAAAAGAGCCTTTTTAAAGGCTCCGGAGGAGCATCGGGGATCGCGCGGTGCTGAGAGTCGCTACCCAGCCCGTGGAGTGAAGCCGCGTCACCATAGGCGGAGAGCGCCGATTCCTTCCTGAAATTCGGACTGAAATTTAACACCCGTAAGTAGGATTGAGAAACCTATCGGGACTATAAAATTTGTTTGAAATTCGGTTGAAAACGGGGATGGTAAATAAAGGAAGTCTGCCTCCCCCCCTGGCTGCATGATCTTTAAAGCAACGGAACTTAAAGCTGCAATTGAAGGAGAAGTAATCTTGAACTTTTTAAAGCGGTTTAACCCTGGCATTGAATTTGAACCCCACCCCCAGCAAGCAGGAGCGAGGGGGGAAGAAAAGGGAACTTGATTTAACCTGCATGAAAGGAAGCAAAGGGAAAAACTTTCCGCTGTCTCTGACTCTGGGAGCGAGCTGCCTGGGTGAAACACTTGACAGGGACTGTCAGAAATGATAGACTGTGACTTTATTTGATACAATTTTGGTTTTTGTGACTTTGGGATTTTACTGAAAGAACAATTTGATAGCTTGTTGCAGCTAGAAGACTGGGTGATTGTGGTTAAAAACTTTCCTCTTTGGGGGCTTTTGGCTTCTTTGTTTTTTCCCTGTCTTGTGGATACATTGAATTGCTCCCTCTAGAGGAACTAAAGACAATAGTTGCAACTTAGACTGTAAAAAACAAGTCACTGGATTTTTCCATTCAAAGCTGCTCCTGTGGGAACGACCTTGGGACATGAGCGGCTCAGCAGAGGAGATAGCAACAAGGTCTAAAGTTAAAGCCGCACAAAAGAAAAGGGGCTCTACGTCAGGCACATTGTCAACAGGCGCAGCTGGACAGGAAAAAGGGATAGATATATTCATGGATTCAGTGACACAAGCTTTACTTAAGATAAATGAATCCTTAGAAAATTTGACAAAGCAGAGTACGGAAAATACCAAACAGCTGACAGAACTCACTACAAAATTGGACTTGAATACCAAAAGTATAACATCCAACACAGCAACCATAAATAAATTAACTGAGGAAAATGCAACAATCCGAAAAATAGCGGAAGAAGCGAAATCCACTGCAGACAACACACAGGAAAAATTAGCACCAGTATGCAAGAGGTTGGACGAACATGAGGCCGCTTTGTCTTTATGGGAGATGCAGAGGAAAGAGAGGAATTTAAGACTTAGATTGGTCCCAGAAAGTGAAGGGGACAACTTAGTGGACTTTCTCACTAAAGAACTTTCAGAATTTTGGCAGGTAAACACAGAGGAGGAAGAATTTAAGATAACGGCTGCCTTCAGACTGGGGAGAAGGCAAAATAGAAAGATTCCGAGGGATTGCCTGATAACTTTGAGATCAAAGGAGGAAAGAGACAAAATATTAAATCTACACTATCAAAGAACCCTTGAGATTGAAGACGTTTTTGTGCAAATTTACAAGGACATCCCGAAATACATTCTGGAGGCTAGAACTCACTATAAGAACCTGGTTTACCTGCTGAAACAGAATAGTATTCCTTTCAGGTGGGAGTTTCCACAAGGCCTGTCCTTTAGCTACAAAGGAAAGAAAGTTAAGATAAGAACAGTACAAGATAAAGAACATTTTTTGGACAGAAATGAAGAGGACCTACAGAAAGGAGTGGTAGAATTGACCTCTGAAACAGATCTTGGAAACCTGACATTTGGACGCAAATCACCAGCGGAAGAAGAACAGCCGCAGGGAGCGGCTGGAGGTAACTAATTAATGATGTCTCTGCAATTTTTGACTTGGAACTGTAATGGACTGAACCTTCCCAGAAAAAGGCGTGAAGTTTTTCATATTTTGAAAAGAAAACAATTGGATTTGATTTGTTTACAAGAGACCCACATAACAAGGACACACAGAAAATTGCTTATAAACAAAAGGCTAGGACAGGAATTCATTTCATCGGATAAAGTCAAGAAAAGAGGAGTGGTGATCTACGCAAAGGAGAAATTGGCCCCTAAATTGATTTTTAAAGATGAACAAGGAAGATTTTTGGCAATTGAAATACAAATCCTGGAGAAAAAATTTTGACAGTTGGTATTTACGCACCTAATGAAGGGAAGGCAGAATTTTTCAAGAAACTGCATGAGACATTAATGGACTATCTGGATTACAACGTAATTTTATTAGGAGATATGAATGGCGTGGTTTCTACAAATATGGACAAAGCACAAAGACAGGTGGTCTCTAAGGATGGGAGATTACCCAAGACTTTTTTTGAAATGACAGAGAATTTGGACTTGATAGACATCTGGAGAACTAGAAACCCTCTCGAGAGAGAGGGAACGTTTTTCTCTGAGGCACAAATGACATGGACAAGAATTGATCAAATTTGGATTACTAGTGGCATGGCTCCAAGGATAAAAAAAGTAGAAATCTGCTCAAAGACATGCTCCGACCATAACGCTGTGAAGATGGAAATGAAACTAACAACAGCTGGTTCCTTCAGATGGAGAATGAATGACACCTTATTTAGAGACGATGAGATTTACAAAAAGGCCCAAAAAACTTTGAAGGACTATTTTGAGATAAATCTGAGGACGGATGTTGAAAAAAGAGTGATTTGGGACGCAAGTAAAGCCGTGATGTGAGGTTTCCTAATACAACAGAATACTTTAAAGAGGAAAAAGCAAAATGAGAAGAAAGATAAGATCTTGGAAAGAATAAAAGAGGGAGAAAAGAGATTGAGGTCTAAACCAAAGTCTCATGAGATTTTGAAAGAAATTAAATTTTATCAGATGCAGTACATGGAACTGATGAACCAAGAGATAGAATGGAAAATCAAGCAAATGAGACAAAGGACATTTGAATCAGCAGACAAATGCGGGAAACTCCTCGCATGGCAATTGAAGAAGAGACAAAAACTGAATACAGTTACAAATTTGGAGGTGGATGGAAAGAACGTTACTAAACCAAATGAGATCAGCAATTGCTTTCAGAGTTATTTCAGAAGACTATATGCACAAGGGCCGGAGAATGAACGAGATATAGAAGATTTCCTTAAGAAATATGGATTACAAAAAATTTCTCAACAAAGTATGCTGATTTTAAATGAGAAAATAACAGATAAAGAAATAGAGGGTGCCATTCAGAATATGCAACTAGGTAAATCTCCAGGACCAGATGGATTAACCTCCAGATACTACAAAGCTTTGAAGGAATGGATAATACAGCCGTTGAAGGAGGTTTGCAATGAAATATTAGAGGGGGAAAAGGCTCCTGAATTGTGGAAAGAAGCTTTCATCACACTTATACCAAAGTCTGAAACTGAAAAAAATCAGATTAAGAACTACTGCCCTATATCATTACTTAATGTGGATTACAAAATATTTGCTGACATTTTAGCAAAAAGACTTAAGAAGGTGCTGGTGGAGGAGATTCACAAAGACCAGGCAGGCTTTCTCCCGGGAAGACACTTATCAAGCAACGTAAGGAATATAATTGATATTATGGAAATGCTGACAGTAAATATTAACATGAAGGCAGTTTTAATATTTGTGGACGCGGAGAAAGCCTTTGACAATATTTCTTGGAGCTTTATGAAGAAGAATCTCCAGGGGATGGGGGTAGGCCAAAGGTTTGAAAATGGTATAGGTGCAATATATTCGGAACAAAAGGCAAAGTTAATTGTAAATAATGTGGTTACTGATGAACTTCCGATAGAAAAAGGGACATGGCAGGGGTGCCCAATATCCCCATTACTTTTTATATCAGTCCTGGAGGTTTTATTAAATATGATCAGGGGGGACCAGTTGGTAAAAGGAATTCGGGTCGGAGCCAGACTGTACAAATTGAAGGCATTTGCAGATGACCTCGTATTGACTTTACAAGAGCCAGACACTAGCACAAAAAGAGTTTTAGAACTAATTCAATTCTTTGGCCAGGTTGCAGGATTTAAACTGAATAAACAAAAAACTAAAGTCCTGGGGAAAAACTTAAATGGTGAAAGGGAGAAGTTCCAAAGTGAAACTGGGTTGATGGTGGCTAAGAAAGTGAAATATTTGGGGATTAACATGACATCTAAAAATGTTAATTTATTTAAGGACAATTATGATAAATGTTGGACAGAGGTAAAGAAAGATCTAGAAATATGGTCGAAATTGAAGCTTTCCTTGTTAGGTCGAATTGCTGTGATCAAAATGAATGTTTTGCCAAGAATGTTATTTTTGTTTCAGACATTACAGATTGTGGATAAACTAGATTGTTTCAAGAAGTGGCAGAAAGATATATCTAGATTTGTCTGGCAGGGCAAAAAGCCCAGAATAAAATTTAAGATATTAACTGATGCAAAAGATAGAGGGGGGTTTGCCCTGCCGGATTTAAGACTTTATTACGAAGCAGCAGCTTTCTGCTGGTTGAAGGATTGGCTACTTCTTGAGAATACTGATATTTTGGATTTGGAAGGGTTTGACAATAGGTTTGGTTGGCACGCTTACATATGGTATGACAAGGTTAAAGCTCATAAAGGTTTTAAAAATCATGTGGTTAGGAAAGCATTATACAATGTCTGGACTCGATATAAAGATTTGCTGGAAAACAAAACTCCTAGGTGGTTATCACCAATGGAGGCTAAAGAAGTGAAGAAACTTAATATGGAATCTAATTGGCCAAAATATTCTGAAATCTTAGAACAAGAAAGTGGTAAATTTAAATTAAAGAGATTTGAAGAAATAAAGTCCATGGTAAGAGAGTGGCTCCACTATTATCAAATAATGGAGACCTTTAAACAAGACAGGAAAATTGGCTTCCAGGTGGAGAAATCTAAATTAGAAACAGAACTGCTAGAATCCAATACTAAGAATTTATCAAGAATGTATAATTTGTTGCTGAAGTGGAACACAATAGATGAGACAGTCAAATCAGCTATGATTAAATGGGAACAGGACATCGGTCATGACATTATGTTTGCGGACTGGGAACAGTTATGGACCACCGGTATTAAATTTACGGCATGTAATGCCTTAAGAGAAAACATTATGAAAATGATTTATAGGTGGTACATGACCCCAGTCAAGCTTGCAAAGATCTATCATTTGCCCAATAATAAATGCTGGAAATGTAATGAAACTGAAGGTACCTTTTTTCACCTTTGGTGGACCTGCCCAAAGATTAAAGCCTTCTGGGAAATGATTTATAATGAAATTAAGAAGGTACTTAAATGCACTTTTCATAAGAAACCAGAGGCATTCCTCTTGGGCATGGTTGGCCAACTGGTGACAAGAAAGGACAGGACTTTTTTTTTATGTACGCTACCACAGCAAAAAGGATACTACTAGCAAAGTATTGGAAGACGCAAGAACTACCCACACTGGAAGAATGGCAGACGAAAGTGATCGACTTTATGGGATTGGCAGAAATGACCGGCAGAATCCGTGACCAAGAGAAAGAGACGGCGGAGGAAGATTGGAGGAAATTTAAAGTTTACCTTAAGAACTGTTGTAAAATTGATGAGTGCTAAAATGTTAAGGGGAAGGAAGATGCAGAATTGCAGCTGAAACAGTTTGATGAATTAAGATGAAATTCAGAAAAAATAAGTTATAAATATAATTGGACTAAGGGGTTGCTGAAAAATTGCAAAATAAGGATGCAGAGAGGGGGAGGTATGGGGAAGTCCATGAAAGAAGGTTTATGAAAAGGAGGATATGAAAAATATATGTGTGTATGTATTTGTTTGTTTTGTTTGTTTTAAAATGAAAAACCAATAAAAAAAATTAAAAAAAGAAAAAGAAAAGTGGAATGTGTGAGCTAAAGTGTACCCCCCCCTCCGGGAACCGGGAGTGATCCGTGAGAGCGCCTGGTGAGGAGATATAGAGGTTTTGACAGCTGTCAAAGTAGCTGTCAAAGTTGAAGAATAAAAAGAGAACTTTGTTACGATGACTTTGCCGGTTATATTTGTTACAATTTGGATATAAATTGTTGAAAACAAGGGATAACAAGTTACTTTGACTCTTGGGTGTGATCTGGAAGGAAACTGAGTTACCATAATCCCTCTAGAGGGGGCTTTGGGACACTACAAGAATTGCTGTAAGTGGAAAAATACGTATGGAATTGAATAGGACTTTTTATCTCCTGGGAAAACTGCAGAAATGAAACATTATTTTGTCTACAGAGGTCTCTACACTAAAGGAGACAATAGATCTATCTATTGAAGAATGGAAGGGACTTGACGCAAGTTTTTGTTCCTGAACAAATAAAGCCTCTGTAGAGGAATTAGAAGCTTTTGGAATTAGAACGTTTTTGCAGTGGAACAGGAAAAGAAACCAGAGGAAAGTGAGGAAAGAGAACAACAAGAACTGGACAAAGCTGGAAGTGGGAACATTTGGGACATTCAGATTTAAAAAGACTAAGAAATAAAATTTGAGTTTTACTCTTAAATATAGAGATCTGGATGGAAAAAATGGACCTTCTTGAGATAGAGTCCTTCCAAGATTGGGTGTTTGAAACTAAAGACTACCAAAAAGATGGCAAAGACTATTAAAAAGACGGCAAAGTGGAGCTGAGAGAGATTTGGACATAGATGTGGGGTCTCCAGGCGGACAGCAGACATTGATGGACATTGGGGATCATAACCGGGAAAGGGGGGAGGGAAATTTGGAATCCAAAGGGTGTAAAATTATACTTTGTTCTTTATTTTTTTTTTTATTTCATTCTGTTCTGCGTATTAAAGAGGGGAACTCGTGGAAGGGAACAGGGGTCGATTTTAGGGGGGGGGAATATTTTTAACATTGGGTCAATGATAATAAGCTCAAAATTTGGGGTAAGAACTTGCTGAACTAATTTAATGGAATTGGAATATAAGAGGGGGTGAGGTGGGGAAGTCCTGGAAAGATGTTAATGAAAATAAGGCCTAAAAGTAAATGTTCTTTTTTTCTTTTTCTTTTTCTGTTATATTTGGAAATTTCAATAAATATTATTTAAAAAAATAAAAAATAAGTATACATGTATATATATGTATGTATGTATGTATGTATGTGTTTATGTGTGTATATGTGTATGTGCATGTGTATATATACACACACATATATATATCACACACAGAGAGAAAGAGATCAGATCCACGACCCGCTTTTCCTTGCACCTTCTTTCACGCCCTGTGCTGTTCCATAAAATCTTCCAGATCTCCTGAGCAGATTTTCAGGATGTGCACTGCTGGAGGCTGTATCCCTCTCAATTCCTGTTGCTGGGAATTGCATGTGGGAAGAGTGCTGTTAAATTCAGGTTGTGCTTTTGGGCTTCCCATGGGCATCTGGCTGGCCAACTGTGACTGTCAGTTTGCATTTCTTAGTACAGAAAGTATTGATCTGATGTGTAGAGATCATTCCTATTCTAATTAATTCAAGAGGGTTCCTGAAGCTTCTGTGTGTGAAAGAAATAAGCAGAAGGTTCATGATGTTTGGGTTGTTCCTTCAGAGAAGCTGAGTAGAGCTGGTTTAAGCTGGTTCTCTTATCTCTTTATGTCAATGTCATGCTGACTATAAAAGTAAGGCCAGAAGGAGCCTGGGTTTCACTTTCTCTTTCTGACTCTTTTCCTTCTGGTGTGGTGTTCTGTACATGGTATGCTTAGTTGTTAAGGTTTAGACATATAATAAGTTATTGTAAGTTTAAGTTATGTCTGCTGCAACTGGATTTCTTATGGACAGGGCCAATCCTGAATGTATTGGATTTGTGACCATTATGTTCATTTGCCTTCAATAGCTGTAAAGCTCTCCTGGGTGAAGTATTAATTGCCTCTGGTCCATTTGGCGGGGGGTGGGGGGCAGTTTTTACTCTGCTAACTATACATTGGAGTCTTGTTCTGGATCAATATTGAGTAGAATTTCATGACAGTGACAACAGATGCTAGACTAGATATGACATTTAAAACACATGTTATCTCAGTGATCTTTACAATAAACTTGTATGAAATAGCACTTTTCTTTTGCTGTTAGAGAGACACAGGTGGCGCTGTGGGTTAAACCACTGAGTCTAGGGCTTGTGATCAGAAGGTCAAAAGTTTGAATCCCCGCGACGGGGTGAGCTCCCGTTGCTCAGTCCCTGCTCCTGCCCACCTAGCAGTTCGAAAGCACATCAAAGTGCAAGTAGATAAATAGGTACCGCTCCGGCGGGGAGGTAAACAGTGTTTCCGTGTGCTTCTCTGGTTCGCCAGAAGCGGCTTAGTCATGCTGGCCACATGACCCGGAAGCTGTATGCCGGCTGCCTCGGCCACCCAGAGTCGTCCGCGACTGGACCTAATGGTCAGGGGTCCCTTTACCTTAGCAGGCTATTACTATGTTCTTATCTACCATCTTTTTTCCCCTGTTGACCATGAACCAAGGAACTTGCGTTTCCCCCCTAAGGATAGCGGCAGACCTGGGTACTTCATCCCTTGCATATTCCTTCTTCCCTTTCTTATTTGTAACCTGAAATCTATATAGCACCTAAAAAAAAAAAAAAATAAAAGCCTCATTTGGTTGTTTGCTTTCCTTCTGCTATATTTCATCTTGCACCTGTGCCCAGATGCAAAATCCATGGTTTGCATACTTCCCCCTTGCTTTGTTTGCCATTGAGCCTGGTGAAGAGAAGTCAAAAATTTGCAAGCTGTTTTATGATATTTTGGTTGGACTAATAATAAAGATGTTGTCCAAATATGATTTTTTTAATCTTACACATATTTTCAGTTCTACTGAAATTGATAGGGCTTATTCCCAAGGAAATCTGCACCAGATTATAGCATAGATTATAGCATATAATCATAATTCTATGCAAATTTACCTGTGAGTAAGTCCTATTAAACATGGTGAAGCTTACTTCTGAGCAAATATGTATAGAATGGTGCCATAAATGACTGAACCGTGCTCTACTGAAACTTGTCATAATGCAAGGATAACACTACAGAAAAGCTTGCAAATCCTGAGCAGAATGTGGCAGCTGCTACAAACTGAACTGCTACACTGCAGTGGTTTAGGACAGTGAAAAAGAACATTGCATCTAATTGAAACTGCAGGAGAAATGTAGGGAGGCAGAATGTAATTACACAAATTGGAATTTGTCCAGGACACCAGGGTTAACATGCCTACTCCTTTTTTAAAAGATGGAAAGAGAGAAAGAAAATGTTTTGATGCTTGTTGATATATTTCACCCACACAGCGTCTCTTAAGCCAGTTGTAAATAATAGGCAACGTGAAGAGAGGAGAGCCTTGAAATTTTCCTTTCTAAGGAAATACTGCTCCCTGAAATGTTCTTCATTAAGGACGGGCTTGGCATAACACCCTCTTTCCTCCAGGTAGCAAAGTGATTAATAAAAAGTTAAAGATGTGGAGGTGCTGCAAATGTGTATAGCCAGTTTAAAACCCAGCAAACTGTCGTCAATGTTAATGTGGCAAAAATCAAAATTCCTCATTGGCCGTGCAGCTCAATAAGTTATACCGGGATTTTGTGAGGATTAAATTGTATACATCTCATGTATATTGATTGATCCTCAAAGAAAGGACAGAATTATGTGCATTGATGATACTTACTGAAATTGTGAGGTTTATTTTTATCTATTTGCTTTCCAAAATTCATGTTGGATAGAGGATGTATTTTTCTATGCAGCTGTTCTAATGAGTGTCTATTCCTTGTGGATTTCCTCACGTCCATATTAGTTTGATGAGGTGGATAAAGCACAATCCTTACATTAGTGTATGTGTGTGTGTGTGTGTGTGTGTGCTTCAAGTCTTTTGTAGGTAGGATTGAATCATATATGGTTAAATTTAAAGCCATCTATAACTGGCTTGTAATTCATAAGCATCCCACATGGATTTGGGCCTGTATACGTTCACATGAAGGGGACGCAAGTGGCTCTGTGGTCTAGACCACTGAACCTCTTGGACTTACCAATCAGAAGGTCGGTGGTTCGAATCCCCACGAAGGGGTGAGTTCCCATTGCTGAGTCCCAGCTCTTGCCAACCCAGCAGTCCGAAAGCATGCCAAAAAGTGCAAGTAGATAAATAGGTACCACTCCAGTGGGAAGATAAACAGCATTTCTGTGCGCTGCTCTGGTTTTGCCAGAAGCGGCTTAGTCATGCTGGCCACATGACCCAGAAAAACTGTCTGCGAACAAATCCCGGCTCCCTCAGCCTGTAAAGCGAGATGAGTGCCGCAACCCGAGTCATCTGTGACTGGACTTAACTGTCAGGGGTCCTTTACCTTTACCTTTTTTATGTTCACATGAGGCTTCATGATGTGCAGCAGAACACAGGCCAGAGATGGAAAGCCCAAAAGGGACATCTATGCTGCTATGTGGTTCAGTGGTGACTTCAAGTCAAAGACTGAGTTCTAATTCATTGCTTCTTAGGCTACTGTGGCAGCGATTGACCTCCTTTTTCTTTCCTTTTGTGCCACTGCCCAAGGTGTGGGAAAACTCGTGGCAGCTGCCAACTGGAGCTGGCTATCCGGCCCCCCAAGAAAAATATATCTCGTGGAATAATAATACTTCAAGACATAATATTGTTTTCGAGGACAGGGTTCTCTTGGCTGCCTGGATGGAGGATGTAAAGGAGCATGTGAGTGTGTGGAGAGAGAGAAAAATGCATTCATTGCTTCACTTGCTTTTGTTTCAGGCCCCTCCCATCACTGGCATGGGGTTCCTGGAAGATAACCCAAAAGTCTCTGGTCTTGGGGGGGGGGGAGATTTCCCCTGCCTCTGTTCTGCTCAGTGATATTTATCTTTGGCTTCCTTCAGGCTTCACATGCTTCTCTGAGCCATGTCTTCAGTTCCTCAATGCCCATAAACTTCCTGCTTTTTCTTCAGCTGATCCAGAGCCACACACACAATCTACTCCTTGGCCAAGGGGAGTCGTGGCATCTGACAGAACAATTACCTTAGTGTGATGTTGAGTTCCTCCTAGTATCCCCACAGCTCCCAGCAAAAAGTCACAACACTTTACAGACATTTAACCATTTACCAATGCTGTTTTTCTAGACAAAGAGGTGCTGGAACACACCATGAACTTATCTCTTGTTCTCTTAGATGGGCAATGATGCTCACCTGAGATGTGTCGGAGCTGAGCTATGGTGAGCTCTGGCTGAAAAAAGTGCTTTAAACATTTAAAAAACAAAATTTTACCTCAGAAACAAAATGGTTTCTCTACACACACATAGTGGAAAGTGACTGAACAAAGTGTGGCAATTTCATACTAAGCCCATTATCTCGAAATGCCCTTCATGGAAGTCTCAACCAAATTCCCCAACAACATTAAAAACAGATCCCTAATTTTGATTACAACACGACTTCAATCACAGAGTGTGCATGTTTGTAAGATCGGTTGAGCACCCAGTCTGGTATCACTAACGCCTGGGAAATCAAACTGCTTTACATCTTGTAAAAGCAGTTGAAGTTCCACATGTGCTTTGTTTAAGAAGAGGACACTAAGTTCACAGAAAGGACAAGCACAAAACAAAACAAAAACTCTTAGGGGTAAACTAAAGAAAAGAAATTCCCCTCCAGCAGATTCATAGAGATAACTGTGTTATCAGTAGAGATGTGCCTTCTCTAATGCTGAACGTTACATGACTTGCACTGACAAGATTAGCCCCAGTTGAAATGAGAAAGAAATAAAAAGCAAAGACTGCTTTCCCACCCATGCAATTTGTTGAAGGAGCAACAAAGTAATGTGCTAATGTAAATAAAACGGACTGATTGTATTGCACGTCAAGGCCCCGGCGCACCCCCTAGAATAATAAAAACACATTGATGCAGATTTTTAGGTTAAAGGTTAATAGGCAAAATTTAGGCCACAACTTTATTGACTACAGCAATGTGAGTGATATTGGCTTAAAAAAAAAGGTAAAGGACCCCTGACAGTGAAGTCCAGTGAAGTCCAGTGAACGACTCTGGGTTTGTGGCGCTCATCTCGCTTTACTGGCCGAGGGAGCCAGCGTTTGTTTGTCCGCAGACAGTTTTTCCGGGTCATGTGGCCAGCATGACTAAGCCACTTTTGGCGAACCAGAGCAGTGCACGGAAACACCATTTACCTTCCTGCTGGAGTGGTACCTATTTATCTACTTGCACTTTGACGTGCTTTCGAACTGCTAGGTTGGCAGGAGCTGGGACAGAGCAATGGGAGCTCACCTCGTCACAGGGATTTGAACCGCCGACCTTCTGATCGGCAAGCCCTAGGCTCAGCGGTTTAGGCTTTGGTAACAACTATATCTGACTCCTGCCCGCCTTGCAGGAAGTCTAGAAGAGTAAACCACCAACAGAGGGAGCTCCATCGATCGCAACCAACTGAAGCTTGCCCCGGGGTTCCCGCTGGGTCCTGGCATGACCCTAGTCCCCCAAGTGGACTTCGGCCGAAATCCAGACCCACGGATTCCTTTATTGGAATACCCTTGTACCTGGAGGGGTAAGTGATGGCCGCACCTGCCCTCCCCCACATCTCACTAAGCCAATGCCTAACTGCCAAACCTTGTGAGACAGGGCCTTTTCTGTGGCAGCACCTAACTTACGGAATTCTCTCCCTAGAGAGGTAAGACTTGCCCCATCCCAGATGACTTTTAGATGAGCAGCAATATCATTTTTATTCTTCCTGGTTTTAGTGTGTATGTGTTTGGTGTTATTGCTGTTTAGGGTTTAAGATTAAATCTTTAATGTTAAAAGTGTTTGATGATATTTTCAATTTTGTTATTGTTTCAGCTTTCTGTGTGTGTTTTCTTTATTGTGTACTACGTCTGTTAGAGCCTGGCAACTGCCAGAGCTGTATTGAATGCATATCTTTATTGTGAAATGAAATATGTGATGCTTGTCACATTTTAACATGCCTTGGAAACAGCCTTTGCCCATCAGAATCCATTCTGAATGTTGATGTGTGCTTTGATAAAGATGAAATACAGTCATAGAAGTTTTAAGGATTGCATTTTCTCCAAATATATTTATTCTAAAATGGAAATGCAATAAATGTTTTGTATAAATCACAGTCCTTCTGTGTGCCTTCTATTAATTCAAGAATATGTGTAAAGTATGCATTAGTTTGGCATCTCATGTCTTCCGTACTCAGCTCTGTTAGAAAGAATTTGATATTCAAAATAACTCTCTAGTAAACTTTTATCTAGTTCCCCCTTGTTTTTCTTCACTGTGTATATTTGACTATAATTGACAAGCTGTTCCAAGGAATTAAGTATTCCCCAGCTAGATGGCCTTTGTAAAGAGGAATATCCTTGAAGGTAATCAACAAACTGAAACACAGCATGTTTTCTTAGCTTGTAATTCCTGATAAATCAATACCAGGCAAACACTCTTACTTTAAAGGTTAAATACTTTAAGCCCTTTGGTAGTAATTGAGTGTATTTTCAAGAGAGGTTTAATTTTGATGGGAGTGGGGGTTTTGGTGTGTTCCTCCCACCCCCATCAATTCCAGTACTTCAATCCTCATACTTGTGACAGCGAATATTGTAGATTGCTCTGAAGCAGCTCATACTGGATCCAAATAAATATACACAGATGCTTCTGTTAGAATAAATGCCTCCAAATACAGTGGTACCTTGGGTTACATATACTTCAGGTTACATACGCTTCAGGTTACAGACTCCGCTAACCCAGAAATAGTACCTCGGGTTAAGAACTTTGCTTCAGGATGAGAACAGAAATTGCGTGGCGGCAGTGGGAGGCCCCATTAGCTAAAGTGGTGCTTCAGGTTAAGAACAGTTTCAGGTTAAGAACGGACCCCCAGGTTAAGTACTTAACCCGAGGTACCACTGTACTACATCTTTTGGATCTTCAAGTGAGGAAGCTGGTATAATTGTGTGCAATCTTATACAGTCCACTCTAAAAGTCTTGTCTTTTAAAAGAGTTTATTGTTGCAGTAGTTGCAGTGGATTGACTGTCATTCAACTGCCCTGCCAATGTTATTAGACATAGGCCAGGATCCAATGAACTACTTGAGCCATGTCAAAGGCTTGGAGGTGGCCATGACCCAGTGCCAAATGGCACAAGTTTCTCTGCAAGTACTCTGTGGCATGGAAGACTGCTGTTTGCAAAGCATAATTCCAAAACTCGTTGAGTGTACAGAACTAATTATATAGTTCTTTTGATCCTAGTGTCATTTTGCTTCCATTTTGAAAGGTATTATGAGAACAAGAATATCAGATAAAGTTTATTTTGCCTTCCTTGTCTGCAGTATCCTACAAAAAGAGAGAGTGCGAGAGAGAGAGAGCTGGGGGAAGACATCTTATGTATTGTGATGTATTTGAAACACACCCAGAAAATGCAATACAGTAGATGGCTAAGAATATGTTGTTTCCAATGTTAGGGATTGAATCCTATGCATACTTGGGACCATAGCATCTGACTTGACTTTTAGCAGAGCCAGCCAAACTTTGAGGCAAGGTGAGGTGATTGCCTCAGGTTGCAAGATCCACAGGGGCAGCCAAACCAGCCTCTGAGAAATATGTTACCCATGGCTGCTGCTACAGGACAGCAACTATGGCAGTGTGTTCCTTGGAAGTCCCTCTGCTGCCTCCTTGGCAGCCCCCCCCCCCATGCAACCTCTACAGCAAAGTGATGAGCAAAACTATCAGCAGTTAAAAACAAACAAGCAACAGTTTTGACAACAGGCCACAAAATCACACAGAAGTCTGCTTTATGTTGTTTATGAACCACCAGAAGCATTCATCTGTCACTACCTGAGTTGTTCAGATTCATGGTGGTCTAGATTGTGGCATGGGGAGCATCCGTTATTGTTCTGCTATCTGAGGAGTCATTGGTGTCAAAATCACGAGCCAGATTTTGGCCACCTTACATTTTGTGCTGGTTCCCTGAGCCACTGGTTTTAATTTAGAAGGTGGGGAGGAGATAACTATGGATTGTATCCAACGGTGGTGTGACCAATCACTCATACTCACTTGGAGGCCTCTGTGTCCCTGAATACCTTCTCTGGTGTGCTAGGGTTCCTCTGAACAGTGTGCACTGTGTAACAGGGGAGTGCAAAATGGCATGCATGGTGCATTTTGCTTTAACAATCTTCCCTCCTGCTGACCACGCAGATGCTTTTAATTTAAAAGGAACGCGTGAGAATAATCTTTTAGAACTATATTCCATTTCCAACCATTCCTCATCCAGAAATGTACTTGCCGAATTAATGCAGGACATGTTTTACACTCGTCAATGTGTTCCATATAGATATTGATCAACAAAGCCAGCAAGAGAAGTTTTGACATATTTGACAAGTGACAAGATCAAGTCACTATACTTAAAGGTGAACTGCAAAGACATTTTTAAAACCCAGATCCTTAGAGGGAAAAAATAAAAAATCTATATTTTGTGTGCTGCATTGAAATTTTCAAGACGTAACATATATAACTACAGCAATATTTTTACCAATACAGCAGTTTCATTAGTTGCAAAACATGCACATTGTTTCATTAGATTTAGATGCAACAGTTCAATCCTTATGCATGGTTACAAAAAAAAGTAAGTTCCACTGAGTTAGGCAAATAGTTATCAGTGGTGTAGCATAGTGTAATGGGATAAGGGGTTGCTTGTGCGTAAGCTCCCAAAACGCTCCAAGTTGAGCCGTTGGTTAAAACTCTCCCTAGCCGGACAGCCCTCAGTTTGTGGCTGTCTTAATCACTGGCAGGATCCGTCAGTGGGCATTTCCTGAACTTCTTCCAACATAAGAGTTCTTTGACAGAAAGTCTCCGCCTTGATTCCCTGCGCGACAGCTTTCTGCGCAGTGTGGGCGTTCCAAGGGGAGGTCCTGAGCTCTCTCCACTGGTCTCGCTGGAAGCGTCTCTGAGCCTTACCTCCGACGCCTCTTTCCCCCCTCCTTCTTCAGCGGAAGCTCTCCCTCTTTCCCGGCTGGTTCCTCCCCAGCATCCGAGGGTCTCCCATCCTCTGAGAGCCTCTCCACCACCCTGCGCTCCGATGGCAGTTCCCTGACACATAGGTTGCCAGCTTTTGGAAGAGGGAAGTTGCAGGGCTGAGCCCGTTTACGATTGCTGCATTTCTAGCAACTTTATTGACTCTCCTTTCTGCCCCAGCCACTTAGGGCCAGCAGTACCACCCCATAAGGCCCCACCAGTTGTGGGGAAAATTTGGGTTGTGACCTTGGTATATAAAGGTGATGGCACAGGAAATGGGTAATATCACAGGCAACAAAACACATGGAATGAAATGTATTTGTTTATTATCATTGTAAAAAATGACTTTTCTATTCCTCAATATGAAAACAAGTCTCAATTTTACAGTAATATGGTGGGAGAATGTTCAGAATGGTATTGCTTTTGCAGTATTTACGAACAAGCTACCTTCCGAAGAATTATTGCAGCAAACATGCAATTGGATAATACTCTCAGAAAATGGAATTTTCATATCTCATGAAGTACTGCATTTGTTTTTAAAATCTTGAAATTATTAGATTTGTAACAAATAAACTCATGAGAGTTCAAGTTTTCAATATTTTCAGCTAGAAGGTTTATTCCTTAAATAAAGCAGAATTTATGAACAGTGATAGCTAAAGTAAAAAGTGCAGGAAATAAGGTTATACTCAAGGGAAAGTTATGTTTACCAAATGTATGGGGGTTTTTTTTGGAAAACTTTAATTTGGCCTCATAAGATTGCTGTAAACAAAAGAGAAGTCAGTGTGTTTCTCTGTTAATCAGTTGGCTGCTATTGTCCCCATATACAATTATCTCACACCCCTTTTTGCCTTTACTTTCATACTGACTCACCTATCTGTTCCATGCATCGAGACTGTGGAACTTGTGTTGTCATACTACAAGTCCCATCATCCTCGATCACTGCCTATGCAGACTTGGGTGATGGGAATTGCAGTCCATCACTGGTAAGGTCAGAGGATCTCATCATTTCCATATGCTCACACCTTTTGTGGCACAATAAGTTCATTTTTTTGTTGTTGTGCAGAAAGTTCATTGTTTCCTTTGAAATAAAAACCACGCTCTCAGGTAACTTGCATTGCACTCTCTGTGATAAACACCTGCATCTGTAGCTATATCAGTGCTATTGGGCAGAAAAAAATCTGTTTGAAAGATATTGGTTAGGCCATATGGACAGCTTTTCACTCCAGCAATGGATTTCACACAGGTCTGTTCTGAATCTGTGTGCATAAAATGCACAGATTCAGGCATGGCAAAGGAGCAGGGTACATGTACCATATTGGCCTGAATATAAGCCTCACTTTCCCCCCAAATTCTGACCGTGAAAAGTTAAAGTGTGGCTTATATTCGTGGCCTTACGGTATGCAGCCAGGAACACAGGGCAAATAGTGCCAGGTGCACAGCAAAGTGGCACCTGTCCCATGCGTATTCCCTGTCCTCTCCCCCAAGGCCGGGAAAGGAGAGAGAGAGGAAGGGGAAAGGCCACTGGCAACACAGCGCAACCCCCCACCCACCCAACAGGCAGCCAAGAGCAGCGAGGAAGGGAGTGGCTTATATTCAGGTATTTTCCCTTTTTCTCCCCCCCCCCCAATTTTAAAGATGCAGCTTATATTTGGGTGCAGCTTATATTCAGGCCAATACGGTACTTTTGTCCAAAAGGAAGAAAAAACTGTAAATAGAAGGGGATGAGAATTACTAAAAATAAACATACAGCCATTGTATCCTTCATTTGGATTTCGTTTGAAATTTTATACTTTTATGGTTTTTATGTTCCCAAGTTACAGAAGACAATTGGAATTTTTGTTTCATTAAAAAGCAAATAGATTTGTATGCAATTCTGATTATTGTTGTTAATGAAACGTGATTCAAATACTGATTAAAACAATGCACTTTTTAATTTTCTTTTAGCTCTCTGTCCTGAGACACAACAGCAGGATGTGCCTTGGAGAAGGGTAAGTAACCCAGTTTGGTATATGTAAGAGGGCCTCAGGATATGTGTTTAGTTTGTCTGTTGATGTATGTGTGTGCAGTAGATACATTTGATCTAGCTACATTGTATAGAGATCATTTTGGGGCACTTTTCTCTTTACCAAACTCTGATACACTTGGTTTGTGTGTGCTTTTGGAGAAAAAAAATATTAAGCCATTAAGTCTTCAAGGCACAGAGTGTAGAATTCAAGGATACAACCACAAACAGGATGGCAAGGGGTGGTGGTAATGTGGCCGGGAGTTTATTTGGGCTGTTGCATGTGCAGCCTCCATCCTCCATTTCAAAATTACCACCCTGGAACCTCCTTCTTGCAATAGTTTTCCTTCTAAAAAAGTTCTTCTCCAGGTGCGTAATATAGTTCTAGGCAGACGTAAGTCTCCAGAAAGTCTGGAGAAATTTCTTTTAATATAATGTTTGAGGGAAGCAGAGGAAAGGAAGCAGGTGCTTCAGGAAAGTCATTAGGAAAGCCGGGAGGCAAGAAGACAGAATCCTGAGAAGAGGTAAGAATGGTTCTTATTCATAGCCAATCTCCAGCCTCTGTTCAGTGACCATTTTATCTCCTAAATTCCATCCCTTCTGTGCAGAACACACAGAGTTAACTTACAGACGTTCCAAAACAATAGCCCTACTTGCAGTTATGTATAAGATAAACAAGCTACAGCTTAGGGCCTACTCTATTGGGGACCCCAAAAAAAATTAAAGGGAAAAAACTGGATGTACATTTCCAAAATATAACATAAAAAACAAATAAAATAAAACCTACATACAGCAACAGTGTTTTGTGTTGTGTAAGCTCCTATGATGTGAGTGATGGGCCCCGGCTGCTAGCCTGCTCCCTAAAATATCACTGGTTTGCTCATTTCTATATATAGAGTGCCTCTATTCTGCATGGACTTGTTGCATGGCAACAGGTGCAAATGGCTTTAGATACTGTGATGGGATGATGAGCTGCTTGTGCGTAAAAGCTTAGTCCCTCAGAGCTTGGGCATGGTTCTCAAAGCTCTTTCCTCCACGGAGCCCCTCAAAACATGACTCCCTTAATCGCTGGCAGAATCCGACAGTGGGCGTTTACGAAATCTACTCCAGCATAAAAGTTCCTTAACGGAAATGCGTCTTCGGGATTCTCGGCGCGACAGTTTCCGGCGAGGAGTAGGTGTCCCTGTAGGAGGTCCTGAAACTTCCCCACTGTTTCGCTGGAAGTCTCCTTGAGCCATCCCTCCGACTCACTTTCTCTCTGCATTCCCTCTCTCCCCCTGCTGGTGCCTTCTTCCGCTGTCGAGTCTCTCCTAGCTTCCGTGAGCCCTTCCACCACCTGCCTCTCCGATGGCAGTTCCCTGACATCCACCTCCCCTCCAGGGCCCCCTTCACCCCCTCCCGCCCCCTCCTCTACGGGTGGTGAGGATGAAACCCCCCGGAAAGAACCTCCCTCATCTTCCGAAGACTCGAACACTTCCCTCCACCTACTACCGTCCCTTCTTCCTGAGTACTCCTCCTCATCGGAGTCTACTCCTTCTTCCAGCCCTGATTCTGGGAACCCTTCGAACTCCTCTTCCTCGTCGGTGGTGCCGAAGTGTTCCTTCCTGAACTGCGTTACAGGCTGAGGTTTTCTTGGGAACCGTTGATGAAACGTTTCTATTAAAACCTCGTCATTGACCTCTTCTGCCGGTACCCATGTGTCCTCTGACTCCGGTTCCCCTTCCCATGCTACCAAATACTCCACCTGATTACCCTTCCACCTGGAATCAACGATTTCTGCCACGTGACTGTTACGTTCCCTTTCTTCTATGACTGGTGCCTGAGTAACCTCCCCTTCACGTCCCCCTCGGTACGGTGACAGTAAGGACCTGTTGTGCTGGTCCCGGGGGAAGGTACCGTGGGTGTAAGCAGAGTCCACACGAAGAGGGGCGAGGTCCAAGACGGGGAGCCGGGCGGGGAACAGGTACGCTGGAACAGGAGGCCGAGCTGGGAACTGGAACACCGGATAGTCAGGAACAGGAGGCCAAGCAGGGATCAGGAACACAGGAAGGTCCAAAGCCAACAACGACGTTGCTCCCGCAACCTGGGGCCAGGCTGACTGGGCTTTTATCCTCTTCTAAGGCCGGGGGCGGTCCCGGCCCCCAGGAGCTCCGCCTCCTCTGGCCTTAAGGCGAGCACTCCTCCTGGGGGCAACCAGTTCCCTTCGCCTCTCTGCCCTAAGCCTCTGCAGATCAGGAGAGGCCGAAGGGTTACTGGGCCCTGGAGGAGGCTCACCTGTGGCCACTGAGTTGTCAAGCCCCTCTGGGGCCAGAAGGGCTTCACCTGGGGCCAGCTCCTGATGCTCTGTCACAGGTGCAGGCTCTTCAGCATCTAGGCCTTGCCCCAGTTCAGCCGGCCCTGGAGGCGGGGACTCCTGTGCAGGCTGGGATTCCTCTGGTTCATCCTCTGAATCGGAATCCCAGGCCATCACACCATCCCCCCTCCCAGGCCCCCCCCTCAACCGAGGGTCCGGACCCGGCTTGCCGGGGTACGTCGCATGGAACTCTCGGAGGCAGGCAGGTGCGTGGACGTTGGCCGCTGGTTCCCAGGAACGGTCCTCCGGTCCATACCCCTTCCAGTCAATGAGATACTGCAGCTTTCCCCTGCGGTATCGGGAGTCCAGGATGCGTTCCACCTCATACTCAGGCTCTCCCTGAACCAACACTGGCTGCGGACGGGGACGGTTCGGGTGGAACTCGTCGGGTGGGGCCACCGGACTCAGCAGGGACCTGTGGAAGACCGGGTGAACCTTCAGGGTTGCGGGTAACCGGAGACGGAATGCTACAGGAGAGACTTGGTCCACGATAGGGAACGGGCCGGTGAAGCGGGCGTCCAACTTCCGCGAAGGTCGAGAGGGGTGGAGGTGGCGAGTGGAGAGCCAAACCAGGTCACCGACGCGAAGTTCCGGCCCCACCTGGCGGTGGCGGTCGGCCTGGGCTTTATACGCTTCCTTGGCCTGGTGCAGTTGCTCCACCAAAAGCTGTTGCTGGGACTGGAGCTCTTGAAGCCACTCCGTCACCGCCGGGACCGCGGATGCCGGCAGCACATCTGGAAACAGCCGTGGATGATAACCGTAACTGGCCTGGAACGGGGTCTGCTGGGTGGACGCATTCACCGCGTTGTTGTAGGCGAACTCCGCCAATGCCAGGTGGTCGACCCAGTCATCCTGCTGGTAGCTGCAGTAACACCGGAGGTACTGCTCCAGCACCGCGTTCGCCCGTTCCGTCTGGCCATCGGTCTGTGGGTGGTAGGCTGACGAGAGGCAGACCTCTGTCCCGAGGGTCTGGTGTAATGCTTGCCAGAACCGGGATGTGAACTGAACGCCCCGGTCGGACACCACGCGCTCTGGTAGGCCATGCAGGCGGAAGACATGCTGAAGGTACAGCTGAGCGGTTTCCTTGGCTGTGGGTACAGATGGGCAGGGGGTGCAGTGCACCATCTTGGTGAAATGGTCGGAGAACACTAGAAGGCAGGTACAGCCACGAGACGGGGGTAAGTCCACTACAAAGTCCAACGAAACCGTGTGCCAAGGGCGCGGTGGAACTGGCAATGGCTGAAGTAGGCCGGGGGGTCGCCCGGTAGGACCCTTGGCGCGCCGGCAGACATCACAACCAGCAACGTAGCGAGCCACGTCGGCCTTCAGGCGGGGCCACCAAAACTCACGACTGACCAGATGGGTGGTCCGATACCGTCCAAAGTGCCCCGCTGCTGGGGCATCATGGGCCATCCGGAGAACCTCCAGCCGCAGTGGCCCTGGCGGGATGTACAGACGGCCGTGGTGCAGCAGAAGGCCCTGATGCAGGACCAGCCCCGGATACTGTGGGCTGGACCCTTCAGCCAGCTCCCGGAGTCGTTCCTGGGCCCAAGCGTCGACCCGCTGCTGTTCCCGCACCCGAGCCTGCAGTGGTTCCGCCTCCTGGGTGGCCAGGAACGCAGCTGGAGGTAGGATCGTGGTGGGTTCTGCTTGCTGTACCGTGTCTGCGTTGTCTTCAGGTTTCCGGGACAGGGCATCTGCCTTCTGGTTCTGAGAGCTAGGGATATAGCGGATCCGGAACTGGAACCGGGAAAAGAACAACGCCCACCGGATCTGTCTTTGGTTCAGCTTGCGGGTGGTCTGGAGGTACTCCAGATTCCGGTGGTCGGTTCTCACCTCCACCGGATGTCGTGCCCCCTCAAGATGGTGGCGCCAGACCTCAAAGGCCACCTTGATGGCCAGTAGTTCCCGCTCCCACACAGTATAGTTACGCTCCGCTGGTAGGAGCTGGCGGGAATAGAAGGCACAGGGCAAGAGTGGCGCTTCAGGTCCATTCTGTTGAGACAAGACGGCACCGAGAGCCGTACTGGAGGCGTCGGTCTCCACCACAAAGGGTCGAGAGGGGTCAGGATGTTGTAAGATCGGCGCCCCCTGGAAACAGGCCTTCAACCCCTGGAACGCCTCCTCTGCCTCCTCGTCCCAGGAAAACGGCGTCTTTGGGCGCAGTAGCCGGGTCAACGGGGTGGTGCGATGAGCATAATCTGCGATGAAGGTCCGGTAGTAGTTGGCGAACCCCAGGAAACGCTGTAGGTCCTTGCGGTTCCGGGGTGCCGCCCATTCTCGAACCGCTGCCACCTTCCCAGGGTCCATCTGCACCCCATCTGGAGAGAGCCGGTGACCAAGGAAGTCCACAGTCCGCTGATGGAACTCGCACTTGCTGAGCTTTGCGTACAAACGGTGCTCACGCAAGCGCTGCAGCACGGTCCGGACATGTCCCTCATGGCGAGCCGGGTCACGGGAGTAAACCAGTATGTCATCCAAGTACACCACCACGTACTTGTCTAACAAATCCTGGAACACGTGGTTGATGTAGCGTTGGAACACAGCAGGCGCGTTGCATAAACCAAAAGGCATAACCAAGTATTCGAACTGCCCGTACCGGGTCCCAAACGCTGTCTTCCACTCATCCCCGGCTCGGATCCGAATCAAGTTGTAGGCCCCCCGGAGGTCCAGCTTGGTGAACACCTGTGCCCCTTGCACCCGCTCCAGCAACTCCGAAATAAGGGGCAAGGGGTACCGGTCTGGGATGGTGATTTTGTTCAGGGCTCGGTAATCATGGCAAGGACGGAGTTCCCCACATTTCTTCTTAACAAAGAGCACTGGTGCCGCAGTAGGCGAGGTGGAAGGCCTAATGAACCCACGCTCCAGGTTCTTGCGCAAGAAGTCCTGCAAAGCCTCGCGCTCTGGCTCTGTTAGAGAGTATAAGCGACTCACCGGTAGGGGCGCTCCGGGCTGGAGGTCTATGCCGCAGTCAAAAGACCGATGCGGCGGCAGCTGGTCTGCCCCCCGTTCCTCGAACACGTCTTGGTAGTCCCGGTACACGGCTGGGAGCGTGGGTGCTGCCTCCTCCGTGGGTGCGGCCGCTAGCATCTGCGACTGAGCATGGGAACATGGGTCTGGGAAGTGTACGGTCCGTTTGACCCAGTCAATCTGAACGTTGTGAGCCTCTAGCCAGTCCATTCCGAGCACCAGGGGGAACCGGGGCATGGAGGCAATGTCCAAGGTTCGCACCTCCCGGTGCTGCTGGAGACACAGGACCAAGGGCTGGGTCTCCCGAGTGACGGCACCCGAACGCAGGAGCCGTCCGTCAATTGCCTCCACCTGTACCGGTTCTGGCTTGTTCTGAAGTGGCACCTGATGATGAGCGGCAAAGGCAGCGTCCATATAGGAGCGGGTTGCCCCCGAATCTACCAAAGCGTGGGTAAGAATCCAGGGCCCACCTGGAGGGTAGAGACGCACCGGTACCATGAGATGTCGCAATTCTACTGGTGAGGGCCCTTCTTGCATGGTTTGGGACCCCACGTTGCTAGGGCCTTCGGCTACCGAGGTTGGCGGTTTCCCTGCGACTGGTAGCTTCTCGGGACAGGAACGGGCGTAATGTCCACCCCCACCGCAGTAAAGGCACAGGTTCCCCTCCCGACGCCGCGACTTCTCCGAGGGGGAGAGCCGAGGTCGCGCAGCCCCGAGCGGCGTTGGCTCGACTGGCAACTCGGCTGTGGGCGTGGACCTGCTGGGAAGGACTGGCGCCAGGAGTCGGGAGTGCTGGCGGTCCCGGGTCTGGCGACGGTCCTCCAACCGATCGTCTATCTGCAGACTCCGCTGAATGAGGGTATCCAGTGTGGTGGGACGATCCATCATGGCCAACTGGTCCAGTATCTCGTCCGACAGTCCCTCAAGATACTGGTCCCGTAGTGCAGAGTCATTCCAAGACAAGTCTTGTGCCAACAGCCGAAATTCTGTGGCGTAGGCGGCGGCTGTGGACTTGTCCTGTCTCAACCGACGAATCGCCCGATTGGCTTGGCTCTCCTTCAGTGGGTTACCAAACGCAGTCTCTAAGTGGTTACAAAACCCCACATAGTCCGTTAGCAAAGGAGAGTCTTGCCGGAGCAGTGGCAAAGCCCACTTGGCCGCCTGGTCCTTTAACAAACTGATTAAAAAATGCACCTTGGTGCGGTCATCAGGGAAGTTCCGGGCTCGCCCCTGAATGTACAACTTGGCCTGGGCGAGGAACATGGGAAAACTGGCCTGGGTCCCATCAAATTTCTCTGGCAAGGCCACTGGGTACTTGCCTGGAGCTAGGGCGTCGGCCCCAGGATCTGGAAAGGCTTCCAACCGCTGCTGAAGCGCCGCAACCACATCGCTTAGCTGCTGAACGGTGTGGGTCAAGGCCTGGTTTTCCTGGGCCAATGCCACCAGCGCAGCCGCCTGGTCAGCCATGGCCTCTGGCTCTTCCCGAACGCACCCCAACGAAGGGGGAGTGCGGGTGTGGCGGGAGCAAACTGTGCTGGTCCCGGGGGAAGGTACCGTGGGTGTAAGCAGAGTCCACACGAAGAGGGGCGAGGTCCAAGACGGGGAGCCGGGCGGGGAACAGGTACGCTGGAACAGGAGGCCGAGCTGGGAACTGGAACACCGGATAGTCAGGAACAGGAGGCCAAGCAGGGATCAGGAACACAGGAAGGTCCAAAGCCAACAACGACGTTGCTCCCGCAACCTGGGGCCAGGCTGACTGGGCTTTTATCCTCTTCTAAGGCCGGGGGCGGTCCCGGCCCCCAGGAGCTCCGCCTCCTCTGGCCTTAAGGCGAGCACTCCTCCTGGGGGCAACCAGTTCCCTTCGCCTCTCTGCCCTAAGCCTCTGCAGATCAGGAGAGGCCGAAGGGTTACTGGGCCCTGGAGGAGGCTCACCTGTGGCCACTGAGTTGTCAAGCCCCTCTGGGGCCAGAAGGGCTTCACCTGGGGCCAGCTCCTGATGCTCTGTCACAGGTGCAGGCTCTTCAGCATCTAGGCCTTGCCCCAGTTCAGCCGGCCCTGGAGGCGGGGACTCCTGTGCAGGCTGGGATTCCTCTGGTTCATCCTCTGAATCGGAATCCCAGGCCATCACACCTGTGGAATACTGGGTGCAGTTTCATGTGGTTAGGTAACCTGAGTTTGAAGGCCACCGGATTGACCTGTCGCATGACCTCAAATGGTCCCAGTCGTTTGGGTCTCAATTTCTTACACCCACCCTTGAACGGCAGCCCTTGGGTCGATAACCACACCCGGTCCCCCACCCTTATGGTTTCACCTTCCCTTCTGCTTCTGTCTGCTTGCTTCTTGTATTCTTCTTTGGCCCTCTCTAAATTGAGCTGGAGCTGACGATGGATTGCTTCCATCTCTTCTACAAAGTGCTCCGCTGCCGGAACACTCCATCTTTCCCTGCCTTCTCCCGGAAATGCCCTGGGATGACACCCATAATTAGCCAAAAAGGGACTCATCCCGGTGGACACATTCTCCGCGTTATTGTAGGCAAATTCTGCCAGAGCCAACTTCTCTACCCAATCATTTTCTCTGTCATTAACATAACACCTCAGGTATTGTTGTAGAATACTGTTTGCCCTTTCCGCCTGCCCATTAGTTTCTGGATGTCGGGCAGTCGAAAAATTTACCTCTACGTGCAGTAAGCTCATGAGCTTCCTCCAGAACCTGGAAGTAAATTGTTTCCCTCGGTCTGAGACCACCCTCAAGGGGGCGCCATGCAACCTAAAAATGTGTTTTACAAACAACTTGGCGGTCTCTTCTGCTGTGACCGCATGTGAGCAGGCTATAAAGTGGCACATCTTGGTTAATAGGTCTACCACAACCATGACCGCTGTTTTCCCCTTGGATTTTGGCAGATCCGTCATAAAATCTATGGATACTGCCTCCCATGGTCATTCTGGTGTGGGTAATGGTTCCAGTAGCCCCGCCGGTGCCCGCCTTTCCCCTTTTGCCTGCTGGCAGCGGTCGCACCCCCTTACATATTCACGTACATCTTCCCTCACCTTGGGCCACCAAAACTCCCTGGTAACCAACCACATGGTTTTGTGTTGCCCGAAGTGCCCCGCTGTGGGGCTGTCGTGCAATTGTTTGAGTACTCTGCCCCTCAGTTCTCCTTCGGGTATGTACAGTGCCCCTTTGTAATACAACGCCCCGTTCCTTTCCTCAAACCCTCCTGTGTTCTCTCCACCTCCCCGGAGTCCTCTGAGCTTATCTTGGGCGTATTCATCGTTCTCGGTTCCCTCTACCAGTTCTCTTTGTCCCACCAATGCCGCCCCACACACCCAGTGGTCGTCGGGGATGATATGCCTTTCCTCTGGCGCTCCCTCCCCCTCTTCTTCACTCCCAACAGCCCCCGCCATTCCCTGCCATCCCTTCCTTTGAGGGCAGACTCTGGCAAAGTGTCCTGGCTGTTGGCAGAGGAAACATTTCTTGGCGCCTTTTCCCTCCTTCTTCCGCCCTTCGTTGGTGTTTGAAACTCCGCGCGCGCGCGCTGCTCCAATCTCCATCGGTTCTACCGGCGGGGAATGCTGCTCTGGCATCTCAGGAATGCGGAACTCACTCCAACGTTCCCCTTTCCCTTCCCGCTTCTCCAAGGCTCTTGCTTCCTGGCGCGCTCCTATAGCGAGCGCGGATTTGGTCAGCTGGTCCATGGACTCCGCCCTGGGTGCGCGGGAAAGCTCGTCCTTTACCGCCGGGGATAACCCTTCCTCGAACAGCATCTGTATTGGGTCCGCAGACAAGTCCCACCCCAATTTATGGATCAGCATGGTAAACTCTGTCCAATACTCTCAGACGGACCGGGTCCCCTGTTTACACGCCATCAACTGTCTGCGCACCACCCCCTGCTCAATTTTGCTGGAAAACATCAGGTCCATGGCGCGAAAAAACTTTCTCGAGTCCTTTAAGGCGTCATTATTCGCTGCCATCAGGGGCCTCACCCAGTCTCTCGCCCCCCCTTCGAGATGCCCAATCACAAACGCCACTCGCGATTCCTCATCGGCAAAGTCATCAAACTGCAGATTAAGGGCGTATTGCATCTCTGTCCTAAAGGCTTGATAATTTCTGGGATCACCCCTAAATTTTTGCACCAACCCTGGCACCTTCCTTGCGATGGGGGTGGCCTTCCCCTTTTCATCCTGAGCCCGCCTCTCTTCGAGCCTCGCCGTTTGCAGTGCTAACTGGAGTTCCAACACCCTGTACCTTTCTTCCAGGCTTGGACCTGCTCCAGCTCCCCCTGCGTCTCTGGCTCCTGTTGGGTTGCTCATGATGCCTCTCCTTGCACAGGCGGCTTTCAGGGACTGTCGGATTGCTGTGATGGGATGATGAGCTGCTTGTGCGTAAAAGCTTAGTCCCTCAGAGCTTGGGCATGGTTCTCAAAGCTCTTTCCTCCACGGAGCCCCTCAAAACATGACTCCCTTAATCGCTGGCAGAATCCGACAGTGGGCGTTTACGAAATCTACTCCAGCATAAAAGTTCCTTAACGGAAACGCGTCTTCGGGATTCTCGGCGCGACAGTTTCCGGCGAGGAGTGGGTGTCCCTATAGGAGGTCCTGAAACTTCCCCACTGTTTTCGCTGGAAGTCTCCTTGAGCCATCCCTCCGACTCACTTTCTCTCTGCATTCCCTCTCTCCCCCTGCTGGTGCCTTCTTCCGCTGTCGAGTCTCTCCTAGCTTCCGTGAGCCCTTCCACCACCTGCCTCTCCGATGGCAGTTCCCTGACAGATACCTATTAGGTCCATAAATTACCATATAGCGTATATTCAACACAAAAACAGAGACAATTTGTTGTTGAAAAAGGACAGGTGGGCATAGAAAGGGGTCCATTACCTTCAGTAGCTTAGGGCCTCATCAAACCTAAATCTGGTTTGGGCATTCAACACATCCAATATTAATTGTGCGAAGAAGGAAGAAAGGACCATGTATTTGGGAGGATATCTATGGCAGAGTGAGTGGCCTGCCAGCACATGAAGGTTGTCCCCATGAGGTGGATGAACACTCGGCCCTGGAGGGTTCCAGAATTCATTAGCCTTTCCCACCCAACACACAAGGACATTGTCAAGGAGTGGCCAGTCCAACGATCATGCAAAATTAACCCGTGCTGCTTTGTTTTCCTGCATCGCCAAATACCATATCATTGCATGGGTTAAATATGATTCCTTTATACACTGTGATGTTTTCACCCAGAGGCATCCTATGTTGGTCATATAGGGTTAACAGACACATCTGTTTTGCTCAGCAAAGCCCCCCCCACCTCTAGTTCATTCAAAGCAAACCAAAGCAGCCAAGTGACAAATATTACAGTCTGCCAAGCATTCTTAATAATGCATCTGCAGCATAAAAGCCTAAATATTCACAGTTAACAAAAGTGACTGTGCAACACTCGTGCATTTGAATTTTTGGATTTTTTAAAAGGTGGTCAATCATAAAAATGGTCATTGATCCAAGCTATTACATATATGAATATTTTAATTTATTATGGGTTTTTAAATTGTTTTTTTTAAAAGAATGTCACACTTAGAGATTTGTATCACTTATATTTTGGTTTTTTTAAAAAAGAGTGATTGAGAGCGCAAATATTTTATGTTTACTGATCTTAAAGATGCTGTTCAACCCCTGTGTTTCAGGAGTCACATCATCCTTTATTTTTAAGATTTCACTTCAAGTATGTTTACTGGTAAATAACATTTGTGGCTGGAATTTTTCTTGGCCATTGCAGCAGTTACAAATCAAATATTTTCAAACACTTAAATATTTGATATGAAACCTGATCCCATGGCAAAAGTAAAAGGCTATTATTAAAAAATTAAAAATCTAAAATAATCTTCTCCGGTTTATAATCATAATGCTGGGAAATTCAATATTTCTGCTCAAACAAAGAGGCTGGTAGACATATTTACAAAAGGCCTTATGATGTTTGCAGTTGACTTTGCAGAAGACAACATTTATAAAACCTTTACAGTGCCTGACAGGTGCCATGAATTCTCCTGAGGATTACTATATTCAGATATTGTCTTTCATTTGAACTTCAAACACACATTTTGCTAGGGAGTGTATTTTAATAGCTTTTGGAAATTAAAACCTTTGTATTTGTGTCATTCTAATATTCTCTATGAATTTACTTTTGGGAAACAAATTGCTGCAAAGCTAAATGCAATTATAATTTTGTTTAAGTAGAAAAAATGAATAAATGTAATAAGGATACACAGGGGAAACTAAGAAACATGAATAGTTTCTGTGACTGTTTCTTCGAAGAAAGAAACAGTGAATGGGGAAGAGTTGTAGGACTCCCATTTTTTTAAAAAAAAATGCATGGCAATCTAAACAGAGTTTTCATAAATTTGGAAATCCCAGTTTTACATTACAAGTTGATCCAAGTACAGTCATACCTCGTGTTGCATTTGCTTCAGGTTGAGTGTTTTCCGGGTGCATCCCGCGGCGACCCGGAAGTACCGGAAAGGGTTACTTCCAGGTTTCGCCGCTCGCGCATGTGCAGACGCTCAAAATGACGTCACGCACATGTGCAGAAGTGGCGAATCACGACCCGCGCATGTGCAGATGTACAGAAGCAGGTTGCATTCTGCTCATGTTACGAACGGGGCTCCGGAATGGATCCCGTTTGCTGTATTGTTATCCTTATACTAGATCAACTGACGTACTTAAGTGACACTGATTTCAGTGGGGCTACTTCAAGTATGAGCAGTTTGGATCCAACTCTAGATGTTTTACAGGCATATATGAATGATGGTAGACAGATCTTACAGGGCAGGGTGCAATCCACATAGCCCTATTCAGATGATTAAAAAGTGATCCTAGTCACATGATCACTGCCTAGGATTAATTTGCTGATGCTGGCCAATAAGCTTTGTAGGCTGTGAATTTGAACCATTCTAGTAAAGCAACGTCACTAATGATAACAGACACATGAATCTCTCAATAGCAAAAGCTTCATCTTGCCTGGTTATCACTTTTGAAGCCTAAATGGGTTAGTACCCACATATTTAAAAAGACTAAATTCTCCTGTGTGAGCCTGCCCATCATTTCAGGCCACCTGGGGCAGTTGTCTCGTATAACCTCCCTCCATCTGAAATGTGGCTGGTGGGAACATATGAGAGGGTCTCCTCTGTTCCTCTGCCTAGCTTGTAAAATCCCTGTCCAGATCATGTGTCTGGCTCTGTTTCCCACAACATTCTGTCACTAATTAAACATTCTGGCAACAATTATTTCAGCAGGACTTCAGCATGACCAGGGTTTTATTTCATTAATATTGACTTTTCTCATGTTTGTTGTTTTATAAGGCGGAAAAAACAAAACAGTCTGCTGCCCTCTGTCAATTTATATGCTTTTGTTTTTACCTGATTGTTTTTAGTCTGCTACATAAGCCCCCTTGGGTTTTGGACTGAAACAAAAGGACAGGATATTATGGTTAAAAATTAATGAATGAATAATATCAATCATTTCATCCTCATGCAATCGATCACTTCTCCTAAGCACTGGTTCATGACTGAGACTGATGCTCTGGGATCTGCTGCAAATGAAACAGACATCTGGGAGCTTTGCCAGCATATTTTAGCCATCTTATTCTGAAACTTTATGTGCTGGGTGAGCTCTCAGATATAGGAAAGTCTACAGACAGAGATATCATATTTTTAAACACTTGAGATGTGAAGTCTGAGCACTTCACCCAACATAACAATAAAAAGTTACTTGACGAGATTTCCAGAAGACTAGCTGTCGTTATTCTTCCATAACAAACTTATTAAGTGAACTTGGAACATAAGTCAGTATATTCCATCTCAATTCTCATGTTTCTGTTGGACATGGCAATTTTGCCACAATCATTTTGAATGGCAGATACATTTGAATGAATCCACTGAAACCTAGGATTCATTCTTGCATGGGAACTGCCAAGTCTCACTATATCTGCATCTATACAAGCAATGTATTCACATATGAGGAAATGTATTCATGGTGACCTCAGCATGACTACACATTGGAGGCTGCAAAATGACCCTTTTTCAGCAAGCTGAAAGAGGCATGACTGAGCCATCATTGCTCATGACGTGGACAATTTCACCTCTGGTCAAGCAGTCTTTGCAGGTGTTTGCAACAATTCAGAAACCTGTGACCAGAAACAATAATCATGCAAAATAACTGTTCGCATGCTGGAATTCTGAGCAAGCCCAGTGAACAACATCAGTATTTCAAAAGCACAGGCCCACAAATTGACATCTTCTGCAATGTCATATATGTAAAAACTCAGGGACACCATTTTGACCAGTACCTAGCCACCTTCCTATGCTTCATACTCTCTTGATTCCTGTCTTACCCTTTTCTCCTATCATTTTTAATTTGCTTCATAAAAAAGCATTGAGAACACATCAATGTACTCCCCTTTCCAAAACTTTTATTTCATGGAAAGGGAGTAAATGATAGGAGAAAGAAAACAAGATTTCTCTAGATGGAATAGCACCATCTTTGAAACTCATCAACAGGTCTCCAGACTGGGGGTGCATCTTAGCCATTGAGGCCAGACTGTGGTCAGTGGTGGCTTTTTATGAGCCCTCTCCAGGCTGCCAAGGCTGGCTAACGTTTCTGCCAGATCAAGCTCCTCCTCTTCACCAGATGGGAAAGGAGAAGAGGGCACTTGGGAGAAGCCTTCACTGCCTTTCCAGTATCCTTGAGTCCATCCCTGTCATTCTTCGGTGTTAACCTAGCAGGGAAGCCAAAGACATCCACTCAGAAATGTCCCACCCCCAAATCTTACCCAGGGAAAGGTGATCCCTCAAAAAGACAACACAGAAAAGGAGAGCCACATGTACAGTAATTAACCATGTGGCCCATTCCCAGCACACAAGCAGCTCCAGAAGATATGTCTGCAGTCTCCACAATGGCCATGGGTAAAAAGAGCTGAATGACTAAGCAAGGAGGCTCAGAAATTACTTTTTAAAAAAGAAAATTCAGCTATGTGGTGGGGTTGTCCTAGAATATATTCAGGCCCTGGGCAACAACTGGGAAACACCCAACCAGTGTTCAGACAAGTGGGCTGAAAAGCCCAGCTCCCACAATGCCATCAACAATCCAGTCATGGAGATGAAAGAGATGAGGGGTGGACCAGGCAAGGGCTCATATAGTCTTGCTCCTCCCATCTTCAAAGCATGATGTGCATCAGTGTGTATCCAAATGTCATGCTGGCCTGCCCTCTTCTTTGAACCCCACCCTGGCCTCAAAAGTGGTCCTGCTGCCTGATTGTGAGGTATATCACTCAACAAAGTGGGGTTTCTCTAAGCAATGTCTGCCTCCTGTTCCCATACTTTAGCAAAACATTCAACAGCTTTCGTTTACTTGGCAGTGAAATAAAAAGTCTGGGGGTCATTTTTATTTCTTCACACACAAAAATTACCCAGTCGTTTAGACTCCCTTGGAAGTTCTGTCTGTCAGAAAAATGACATTGTATGTCAAGTGACACCTGAAATGAAAGAAATCTAAACTATAGCAAAACTGAACACTTGTTCTGACATTTAAAAGATGTGCCCTCACAGCTGCTTGATTTCTGTTTAAAAGTGATTAAATGCTTCAAAGCTGAAATATTTTATACTGTATTTATGGTATAAAAGTATGCTATTTAACTTTAAAAAACCCTGAAAATGATCTTTCTCTGAGGCAGAACTGCTGCTTGCATGATTTGGCACAGTAGAACTGGCATAGATGTTAAACAGTTCAGTGTTAATTACTGTGAAATGTAAATAACTGGACTCCATTCTTTGTTATTATTTCTTTGCCCTGTTTTACATCTATCACTTTTAAAAAAATACACCAAGCAATTAAAAGAAAATTGAAAATAAGTACTATTTTTTTTTTTTAATTTGCCGCACTTAATCAATATCAGCCATAAACTTGCGTGTAGTTGATGTTATTGTAATTCAAACACTGCACTGGCTTTGCTACTGCTATATTCCAGGCTACACTCTTCTTCTTAAAAATTCTGATTAGAGTTTGGTGCTTTGATTTTGCTGGCTGAGCACTGCAGCCTTTGACAGAGAATTCTAATTGCCTCTCATTTATCTAAAACGTTGGTACAGGTACCCAGGGAAGTATAAACCTATGGAAGTGAATGACCAAAAAAAAATATTTTTAAAAAATGAGTTGGTTGATGAATTCACAGAAGTACTAGGGTATCTGCCCCTCTGTTGGTGGGCACTATTCAAAGCAGACTGGAATTTAGAAATTCTGGAATATACTGAAAGCAGTTCAACTATTTAGCAAAATGCTTTATAAGGTGCACAAAATCTCCAGATGACAGCTTCAGTAGGACTGCAGAGCTGGAAGAGATCTGAAAATAATAATAGTTTGTTTCCCTGCCCTGAGTCAAGTGTCTTCCATGCTTTTGTTACAGGGGGATAATGTGCTAGAGAGAGTTTTCAAGAGAATGTTTGTTACAAACTCTAAGACAGAAAACTTGAAAGTGTGTGTGCTATTTTGAGGCATTTTGATTGGCCTTATGAAGGCATTGCCCTAGTAAGTTTTTTAGATTTAGTTATTGTCTCATGGCTCATCTCTACCTTTTCATTGATTTGTTCCTCTATTTGTTGAAGTGGATTATCTGGTCTTGCTGTTTCCATGACTTTTTTATGAAAACAAGTTATGATGGGCTTTGGAATGGTATGTTGTTTTGCCCTGAATAGGAAAGAGTACTAAGAAATGCACACATCTGTGGTATTCCATGGTATGACTTGGCCTTCTAGACTTTTCTAAAGGGTAGACTTGGAACAGGATAAAATTGGTTAGAGTTATCCAAAGCAAAACAACATTACTTATTTGGCATTTTTGAGGCCCCTTTTAAACAATTGAAACATAGTAGGATACATTCAACTTGTAGTGGTCACATATTTTCAGCTCCCTTGAAGGGGTAGGTAAAACTATGGGTGTTGAACAGATGATTGACATGAACACTCGTCTTATCTATGAACTATAATAATAATAATAATAATTTTTAATTATACCCTGCCCTCCCCAGCCAAGGCCGGGCTCAGGGCGGCTATGTGGACTTAGAAGAATATCTTTGTATTGGGCTTATTTATTTGATTATTCAGAGTTTATTATGTTTGAGTTCGAAGGAAAAAAATATTTCCCTCCCATGTTTGTGGACCAATGGAAGTTCAACCAACAACAGTGCATGCAGGGAGGGGTTCCTTGTATTTCATTCTGCAAGCTATTCATCTTCAGTGTGCGATCTTGTCAGGTGCTCTCTTTTTTTAGAAAGTAAGTTTACTAGAGCTACTGAATTTGTCTTATCTGTCATAGCAGAATTATTTTCCAAGAAATGTGTTTAATTAAGCATGTACTCCTCTACCGGAACAGCTATCCTAAATCAAGCTGTGCTTTTCCAGGTGTTCTCCCAGTGATTTAGAATGCTCTTAATCATTCTGCACCTCATTTTCTCTAAATAAAATTATGCTAAAGTTTCCAAGTTGTCAACTTTATAGGATTTTACAGGTAGATTCTAGATCATTTCCCAGCAACAGTACAATGGAGATATGTACAAATAGCTAGGATTGTGTTAGGTGTTGGCTTCACTGGCACATGAGAAAGCCCATATACCAGCGTGACTTATTTTTCTAGTTTGGTTTTTTTTTTAATTAAAGTTTTAAAGATTAAATAACAGTCAAAATAAAGAAAAAAAAGAAAAAAACAATACACCATCAAAAAAACAGAAAAAAGAAAAAAGGATAAAGAACAAGTCAAACCTTTACATCACTTGCTTACATTCACTTGTTTCCTTGACCTCCTCACACCTCCCATTTTTGTATTCTAATTCAATTTGTTATTTCAGCAAATCATTCCAACCTTATTTTTATCTTAATAGTTTGTCTTAATATACTATAATTTTACATTCTTTCTTTCACCAATTCATTTTTACTTAATCCTTTATGTCTTTTCTGCTAAAACCACATAATTTTCTTTTCCCAACATCTTTCTAGCAATCCTTAATTTTGCAATATTTTTGAAGATAAACTTTAATTTTTTTCCAATCTTCTTCCACCGACTCTTCTCCTTGGTCCCAGATTCTGCCAGTCATCTCAGCCAGTTCCATGTATTCCATCACCTTCATCTGCCATTCTTCCCGGGTGGGTTATTTTTCTAGTTTGTCAGCTGACATTAAGCCAGAGTTCCTTGGTGTGAAGACAATGGGGAACTCAATACAAGCCAAGATAGTTGTGTTGAAGCTGGAGCATGATGGGATTAGGGGAGGAATAACAAGGGAGTATTTTGCCCTGATGTTTGTTCGCAAATGCATAAACCATGGCTTATGAAAACTGGTCACCTCCAGACTGCAATTATGAGAGGGATTCAATTGCATAATTGGAAGTTTAGGTTTGCACAATTAAAGTGGATTAAAGTTCACTATCACTTTGGTGCAGCAAAGACTTTTTGTAGTTAGGAAAGTGATAGGAAAACACACTAAATGGCATAGGATGGTGATGAATTTCTTGGAAAAGACATAAGCATCTCACAAATAAATCAAAACAGATCTCACTAAAGAACAGACGTCATATTATCTCCATGCAAGCTGTGCCCGTGAATGAACCCCTCCGCTGGACCACAGAGTTATGGATGTCACTGTATTCAAAGTCACATTCCTGGGATTGCTGACATAACAGATGACACACATCTGATTATTTTAAGGTCTAAAGGGTGGGGGAAATGCTTCTTTCCTCATTTCCATCAAATGGCCACAATTAACAATATTAATTTTAAAATAGTAAATAATAACCAATAAAACAGCCAACAAATAATATAACTTCATGGCCAACAAGTCAAAGAAAGGGAACAAAGATCAAATACATTCTTAAGCTGCCATGTTTTACTGGTCATTGAAATGTGACAAGGTCAGGCTCTCAACAAAGGGCACTGCATAACTTAGCCCCTCACCCACTTCAGAGGAAAGTGGGTCAACAAAACTTCAGATGTTGGGTAGAGCATCTAAGCACGTTTGTATGTCAAGAGGTAAGACATAAAATGTATTTATCCCATGCTGTTTAGGGGTTTAAAGATTATGACTAGTACTTTCATTTGGGTCCTGAAAACAAACTGATCATCAGTGAAGGTGGAATGACTGAAGTGATATTGTCCCAGTATCTTACCCTGGAAAACTGTCCAGCTGCTGTGAATTTTCTGGTCAATTTTTAAGGCAGATCCACATGGCAATAATCTAATCTGGATGTAACCAGAGCCTGAGCGATTATGCCCGGGTCTGATTTCTCCAGGGAGCTGCTTAGCTGGTACTAGCTGAAGCAGCTGAGAAAGCATTCCTGGCCACTTTCACCTAGGAATTCAGTATCAAATCTAGATCCGGAGGCATTTTTAAGCTGCTCAGCTGATTCTTAAGAAACTGTGCAACCATTTCTAAAACAATGAAACCATATCAGCCGAATCCCAAACAATGCTACCCCCATCTTGTCTGGATTAAATTTCAGGTTGCTCATTCACATCCAATTCACATCACTGATCCCAGGCCAGGCACTGGTTCAAAACTTCTCCCAAGACCCGAAAAGCAGGTGAAAATGAGAGACATTTATTCGGTCCAGCTCTTTGGATACCCTCAACCAGCATTTTCATATAGATGTTAAACAACATGGTAGACACGATTGGACCATGTGGCAGCCTAAACCAAGGCCATTGGGTAGAAAGTATTTTATCACCATTTTCTGGATTCTTCCCTCTCCTGGAAGGACTAGTGTCACTGACACTCTGTATAAACCTCTTGACCCCATTTTTGCAAAGCAACTTTGTGTTTTCCAGTACTGAAATCTGCCAAGAGAACTAAGAAAATCAATTTTGTACTCCAGCTGTCTATGCCCCAATATATTATTTGTTTGTTTGTTGGATTTATTACTTGCCTGTTACCTGAGAATGTTTCCAAGCAACTCATATTTAAAAACATAAATACATTACAACATAAAAAGAAGGAAAGTCATATGAAACATTAACTTTTTTATAATTTAAACAACACCTGCTAACAATAAAACATAATCAGCTTAGTCCATTAAAGGACTGGGGAAAGCTGCCAGGTGGTTCTCACTGTGGGGAGAGTGTTGCACATAAAGGGAGCTCTGAAAAAGCCTTCTCCCTTGCCATCAACTTCCAGGCCTCCCTTAGAGGAAAGACCCAGAGAAGGCTCTCACATGAATTAGGGTCACTCTCTAGTCCAGCTAAGGCAGTTACAAACCCAGGCCAGAAGCCAAACTGGTGAGTATCCAGTTACCTCTAGGAAATATTGGATTTTCATACATAAAAGTCATTATACAGTATGATAGATAGATGATAGATAGATAGATAGATAGATAGATAGATAGATAGATAGATGATACAGTGGTGCCTCGCAAGACGAAATTAATTCGTTCCACGAGTCTCTTCGTCTTGCGGTTTTTTCGTCTTGCGAAGCACCCCTATTAGCGGCTTAGCGGATTAGCACTATTAGTGGCTTAGCGGCTAAGCGGCTATTAGCGGCTTAATGGCTTAGAAAAAGGGGGGGAGTGAAAAAACTCGCAAGACTTGCAAGACGTTTTTGTCTTGCGAAGCAAGCCCATAGGGAAATTCGTCTTGCGAAGCGCCTCGAAAAACGGAAAACCCTTTCGTCTAGCGGGTTTTTCATCTTGTGAGGCATTCGTCTTGCGGGGCACCACTGTAGATAGATTTGTTATAGTTTAGTTGTTTAGTCGTATCCTCATGGACCAGAGCACGCCAGGCACTCCTGTCTTCCACTGCCTCCCACAGTTTGGTCAAACTCATGTTGGTAGCTTCAAAAACACTGTCCAACCATCTCGTCATCTGTCGTCCCCTTCTCCTGGTGCCCTCAATCTTCCCCAGCATCAGGGTCTTTTCCAGGGAGTCTTCTCTTTTCATGAGGTGGCCAAAGTATTGAAGCCTCAGCTTCAGGATCTGTACTTCCAGTGAGCACTCAGGGCTGATTTCCTTCAGAATGGATAGGTTTGATCTTCTTGCAGTCCATGGGACTCTCAAGCGTCTCCTCCAGCACCATGGACTCCATGGACAAAGACAACAGGCATATAAAAGATAATACAGACAGACAGATAGATTAGTTAGATGATAGGTAGATAGACCATAGCTGTCAGGTGTCCCTTATTTGAAGGGACAGTCCCTTATTCCAGCGCCATGTCCCGCTGCTGTCCCTTATTGATGGATGTCCCTTAAATGTCCCTTAAATTTCAAAGGAAGCAGCTCCTCTCCCTCCCTCCCTCCCTGCCGGCCAGGGAAGAGGAAGGCTCCAACCGTGTTGCTTGGCTGTGTTGCTCACCCAATAAGAAGTCTAAGAACGACTGGGGGGTGGAGCTTGCATGCCTTGTGTGTGGCTAGTTAATGCAAGCTGAGGGGTTTTTTGAATGCTGGATGCTGCAAACTTTGCAGTGCAAAGCCAGGCCAGGGAGCCATCTTAAGTTGAGGTTGCATAGGCCTTGTGGTACATTCAGATTCTATTCAGTTGAACCTCTGGTTACAAAGTTGGTTGGGCAGTGTTCTCGAAGCTACCAGCATGAATTTGACCAGACTGCAGGAGGACAGGAAGACTGGAGTGCCTGGAACAGGTGAGGCTGCAGGTCCCTTATTTTGGCTGTTGGTCCCTTATTTTCAAGGCTGCTGGTCCTTATTTTCAAATCTGTAAGTTGACAGCTATGAGATACACACACACACACAGTCGTACCTCCACTTACGTATCCCTCCGCTTACGTAAGCTTCGGAATATGTAAATGGCAATTTTTTCTGGATTTTGCCATGCATGCATGCGCAGAAGTGCTCTACCACCACCGCCCCCCGCGCGTCCCTCCAATTGCGGAAACCTCAGGATCCGACCAGAGCTCTGGAATGGATCCCATCCGCAACTGGAGGTACCAGTGTGTGTGTGTGTGTGTGTGTGTGTGTGTGTGTGTGTGTATGGCCGAATTCATTTTGGCACTTGAGGCGGATGCCAGAATGGTGCCGCCTCCTTCCTCACCAGGGAAAAAGGGGTAAGGGAAGATCTACATCAGGAGCAAGAAAGGAAAGAAAGATAGACATATGATCTGTTGCCCCAGTGGATCTAGCTGCCTGAGGCAGTCATCTCACCTTGCTTCTTGGTTGGACCCGTCTTGAATAAAGATCTACATTGGGATCTGCTGCCCCTGTGGATTTTGCCATCTGAGGTAATTGCCTCACCTTGTGTCGTGGCTGAGGAAGCCCTGATTCTAGGATTAAGGGCTGTTTGTTTTTCCTTTCACCTGTGCTCTTTCTCTTCTACGTTTAATATTCCTGATCATGGTAAAAGAATAATTTTATTCCAGTAAAGAGGAAAATATTTTTAGGGGGTCGGAATCAGCAGAGTGAGAGGAGAAAAATAAAATGAAAAACAAATATTATTGCACGGATCATTTGGCTTTAAGATGGAGGGTTGCATTCATTTTGAATTATGCAGTATTGAACCTCTTGCTGAACAATGGACATGAAAACTCCTTCGTGACTAAAATCTTTGCTCTTGGGCATTTTTAGATTTCCCAACAGCACTGAGGGGGATTTACGGGTGACATTACATATGATGTACTCAAAGTTTTCAGTGGCAATAAAGACTTTTAATCAAACAACCAATGAACAGAAACAATTAACAAGCCTGAAGGTAAGAAGATGAATGTCAATGTTAGCAACATGTTGGGAAATTATTTTGCCACAAGACAGTTGAAAGAACCAGTTAAGAACTGGGTGGGAGGGGGAAAGGGAGGAGGATTTCCCCTCAGCCATTGTGTGAACATTATCAGGGGTTGAAGTTCTCAGACCACTGTTGTTCCATGAACCACAGATAGGGAACCCCTCAACCAGAGCGCCATCTTAGTGTTGGTGGGTTTCATTGAAACCATCATGTATATCATTCTAAATATGAACCCGTGACTTCTAGAACTGTCAGTTCTCAGAGTAATGCTTTTTCTTTCTTTCTTTTAACTCCAGTTCTGCCAACCGCCCACATTCACTTTACTTCAAATATATCAGAAGTTACCCGAAAGAACTTACAGGAACACAATGCCTCAGTGGAAACTGCAAAATAGCCTCCATATAAGCTATTTTACTGTGTCCAGAAGGCTGACAGAGATCATATGACTCAGAGGAGGCATAATGTAGCAGGATGATAGTGAAAAATGCCAAACAATGTGGAGATTAAAGGCAGGTGAAGCCTATGTTTTTTGCCAGGGGCCATTCAAAGACTGTGCTAATTTTATTTTCTGCTGTCTTCAAGATCTTAATCAGAGTCATTCTAGTAGGCATACATTTTACGGTCCCTGTGTAGTTTCAGATTTTGCTACCTGCTGCTTTAGCACTTCAAAAATCCTCTGAAGCTGAATATCACAAGAATATCAGGCAACCGTTACCCCCACCTCCCCTTTCTGACTGAACCGTGGTAATATAATAATAAACTATTTAAATAAGTTTAGCGGTTCTCTTTTGGAGGGCAGTGGAATAGGGAGCAGAGTTTATAATTACATTTTGATCTTTCATAGATTTATGTTTGCATAGGCTCAAGGAACTTAAAAGATTGTCTCGTCAAGCCCACTGCCTCAAGTATTAGCCGTAATAGAGTAAAACCGAATATCATTTGTAGTTGGAATACCACTGCACCATGGTGGGCATTAAAACATCCTGTGGAAGGCAAAACAATTATGGCAATTTGATATGAAGTGTAATTCCTCAATTTGATATGAAGTGCAGCTCCTTTAGCCAGCTCACCTTTCGCCAGTGCATTGTTTCCCCACTTGCCTTCAGCTACTGACTGCATCGCTTTGTATACCAGCCCCTCCGCTGCACATTCACACCCTGGATCTCTTCAGCCACCCCATCCATTTGGTTGTCTTGCAGCTCGGCTCTTCATATACGCTTCTCACCCACTCTGCCAGCAGCTGCTCTGTTTTATCTATCTGCTGGTTATGCTGCTGCCTTTGTTGCTGGTTCAAGGAGTAATGCTATTCTTTCCTCCATTTCAACTCAGGCACACCTCACTCACAGGCTTTTCATGAGAGCCAGTGTGGTGTAGTGGTTAAGAGTGGTGGACTCGTAATCTGGTGAACCAGGTTCGCTTCCCCGCTCCTCCACATGCAACTGCTGGGTGACCTTGGGCTAGTCACACTTCTCCAAAGTCTCTCAGCCTCACTCACCTCACAGAGTATTTGTTGTGGGGGAGGAAGGGAAAGAAGAATGTTAGCCGCTTTGAGACTCCTTCGGGTAGTGATAAAGCGGGATATCAAATCCAAACTCTAGGAAACACGAATCCTACTTCTGACACCAGTGTTGCACTTCATCCCAGTTTCTAAGCCGTGTGAGATTCTAGGCACTTACCCTGGATTTGTGTTTCCTTTGGAGTGAGGTATAGAGTAGACTGGGTGGTCTTTATGATATATGGTTTATTTACACATGAAGACAACCTGAGCATATGATGGAGGGGTTCACAGCATTAACACCCCCAAAAGAGTATTACTTCTCTCATAGATGTCACTTGGAGAAGTGCATACAAGGGGATAGAGCAAACTTATCTCTTTATAGATCTTTAGGTAGGAGAAGCACCATTATCTCTCAACAACTACATGCCCACCTAAGCAAAACTGAAAATTCCCAGTGTGTTGGTAAACAAGGGCTTCTGGCACTCACATTCTCAGAGCAGCAGTGAGATTAATAAATATCAAGCTTTTCATTAATTCACCTTGTAGATTTCAGGAGATAAATATGTCATAAATAAAACAGCTGAAATTTTTGGATTTCCATTCTATTATGGGTGACTTAAAAGAAAAAAGAAAAGAAACCCCTTGGAGGATGGCAAGACCCCCTCACTTGGCTGCTTCTGAAATAAGAACTGAGCTCCAAGAGAAATATGTCTGCGTTTTTCAGCTCAGTCTCTAGTGGAAAATAAAAATGACAAAAGCTCTTCATAAAATTTAACACAGGTAAGGGGGAAAATTTAGACACAGTAAGGAACATGGGCTGAACAAGCAAATAGAACAATGCAAGGATGTTATAACTGCAGCTGGCCTGCTGCGTATGAGAGTTGCCACTAAAGCAAAATCTGAGGTAAATTTGAAGGTCTTTGCTGATACAAAATATCCATAGGAGAATGTGAATAATATTGCGGGCAGGAGGACAAAAAAGCAGGGATCGAGGAGGGTCAGTTGGGCAGGGAGTCTCTATTTTCATCTGAGAAATTTTGGAGGTTATGGAAGCCGCCTAGAGTGGCTGTGGAAACCCAGCCAGATGGGTGGGGTATAAATAATGAATTATTATTGTTAGTAGTAGTAATAGTAGTAGTAGTAGTAGTAGTAGTGGCACCAGCATCTCCTCTCTCTTGTCAATCATCTGTCCAGCAAGAGGAATGAAAAACCTTGCAATCCGTTCAAAATATGCTAGCACATGAATTTATATCAGAGCCAAACCAAATTATTCCTTTGTGCATCGGAAGGCAAGAGCTTATGATCTCATAATGAAATTATTATAACAATCTAAGTTATAGCTACCCATTATTGCCTTAATATGAAAGTGACTCCTAACACACAACGCTGAGTGTTAACCAAACAATAGTCACATATTACTTCTTTTGAAAGTTGCTTAAATTTCACCTTGTAGTAATCTACAACAAATGATCCGCTACATTACCCAAATTCTTGATCTACCCCCACTCTTTTTAAAGCTATGGAATGTGAAATGTATTACTTAATAAAGCAGAGGCGAGGCTTTGTGTTTTGTATTAAGATAGATTACTTATGTGAAATGAAAATTAAGATCATAAATCAAAACAGCTCATTACAAGTTCCTTGTTTTACTGTAATTTATCAGTTGTACTTCTATTTTTTATTGTTTGGGTATCTAGCCTATGCCACTTATCCCTTTACTTCATCACTAAATCTTGCTGCTAGATATTGGTTACCTATCCATGAGCAAATGAATTATTGCCAAATGACTACACAGCCTGCCTTCATCACAGGCGCTGGGTATGGCCAGGCGGGGTGGGGGAGAAGCTTCAGCTGAAGTAAATACCCACAGTGAGAAAAATGAGCTAGATACCACATTTCTTTGAAATATAACCAAAGACAGTATTTCGTTAGGGATGCTGTATCGTTCCAATATTGTGTGTGTGCGCGCACACACACACACACACACACACACACACACAAAATGAACATGTTACGATTCCAGGCCTTTAGTCTTTCAATATTTTCAGAGAAGGAATCTTTTTGAGTTCACAGATTAACTATCCTCTAATAATGGTGCTAAAGGAAACCATATTCTTAAGAATGTACCTTTCAGGCAACTAAAAACTAGAGCTCTCTGGGATCAAATCAGAAGCCGGGATGGCTTTCGTCATTCCGGGACTGTACCTGGAAAATAGGGACACTTGGAGGGGATTGCCTGTGGTCTAAACCATTGAGCCTCTTGGGCTTGCCAATTGGAAGGTCAGCGGTTCAAATCCCCGCGATAGGGTGAGCTCCAGTTTCTCTGTCCCAGCTCCTGCCAACCTAGCAGTTCGAAAACATAACAGTGCAAGTAGATAAATAGGTACCGCTGCATCGAACAGCGTTTCTATGCACTCTGGTTTCCGTCACGGTGTCCTGTTGTGCCAGAAGCGGTTTAGTCATGCTGGCCACATCACCCGGAAAGCTGTCTGCGGACAAACGCCAACTCCCTCAACCTGCAAAGCGAGATGAGCGCCGCAACTCCATAATTGCCTTTTATGAGACTTAACTGTCCAGGAGTCCTTTAAAAGGTAAAGGTACCCCTGCCCATACGGGCCAGTCTTGCCAGACTCTAGGATTGTGCGCTCATCTCACTCTATAGGCCGGGAGCCAGCGCTGTCCGCAGACACTTCCTGGTCACGTGGCCAGTGTGACAAGCTGCATCTGGTGAGCCAGCGCAGCACACGGAACGCCGTTTACCTTCCCGCTGGTAAGCGGTCCCTATTTATCTACTTGCACCCGAGGGTGCTTTCGAACTGCTAGGTTGACAGGCGCTGGGACCGAACGACGGGAGCGCACCCCGCCGCGGGGATTCGAACCGCTGACCATGCGATCGGCAAGTCCTAGGCGCTGAGGTTTTACCCACAGCGCCACCCGCATCCCTTAGGAGTTCTTTACCTTTATGCAATTACTGTATTGTTCTAAATAAACAAGTATTTGCACAGTAAATAAAAATTGGGTTGAGGCGAAAGGATAAACAATAAGCATTCCTTGGCATGCAGGGTCTCCTACGCTTATTCTTGCTAGTGTTCAGCTACAAGTTCAGAAGTTAGTGTTCTAAATTTTGTGGTGCAAAGGAGACAGCCTGCTTCAGACCTCCCCCCTCAAAACATGTGGGGGTCTCCCGCTCCCCTCCCGGCTCACAGGACTGAAATAATGTGAAAGGAAACTTCTGGAAGAACAAGAGATTGGGGGGGGGGGAGGGAGAGAGAGATAGAAGCTTACCAGTGCAATAGTAAGAGCCTTTTGTCTTGCATTTGTACCACACGTACTGTATGTATGGACTGGCAGTCACATACAATATAGCCTTTGTGATTTTCCATTAGACCTATTATACCTCATTTGTGGCTTTGCAAACTGACAGTATCTCCTAAAGTGTGTTTAACTTGTTATCTTTTAAGGTAACTATGTTTTATGTATTTGTGTTCCAGCGTGAGAAAGTACCCCTGATTGAATACAGCAAATCTCTTTGCAGGAAATGAATAAACAGCATAAGTACCTTTTCCCTTAAATTTAAAGCCCTTTAAAGCCCATGAATATCATGAATATGCTAAACCACATCATCTAGTGCTCAGATCTCTAGAAGTTCGATTTTTAAAAATGGCCTCTGCAGATTGGAAAGTTATATAGTTTTCTGTTAACTTTCCAAGACTTTTGAGGATGAATACATATGACTATTTTAATATAGTATTTGTTTCTGCTTCTATCTCAGAGTTTTTAACAGGTCTGTATAGCATTTGGTATATGCTATCCCAGAATCATTTATACATTTGTCTGTAAGTGCAAATGACATGCTACATAATTTATCCTGAAAGTTTAAAAAGGGGGATTTTCTTCTAGAGACACTCTATGGACCTGTGCATAATGTAATATGGACAGTGATGAATGACTTCTTGTTCAGCCTTTGCAATACACTGTTCAGAATGCATGAGCCTTTTTTATATGAATGTAACTGCATATAAAATAATGTGTTAACACTTGGATTTTACAGTCAGTGCTATTTTAGTTCCACTTCACTTTTGTAGTGCTTCTGGTATTTTGATGAGTTTTCACTGAAGTAGTATTATTGATATATATATAGATAAATAGATAGATAATGGAAAATTACACTAAAATATTTAAAATTCTGATTCAAATCTCCCCCCCCCAAAAAAAAAGATAAAAAGATTGCGTGTATGTCATCCTAATAGTAATTTGGAAACCAGCCCAGTTGAATTTATTAGGACTTTATTTAAAGTAAAGATGTTCAGGATTACTGATGCAAAGCCAAGTATGGTTGAATTGTGCAAGAAAAGGAGTAGGGTGGGTCATGGCTCAGTAATAGTGCATTTTTGTTTCTTTTTTTCTTTTTTGCATGCAAGAGGTCCCAGTTTCAGTCTCTGGCATCTCCAAATTTGATCTGGGTGCGAACTCTGCTGGAAACTCTTCAGAACCATTGCCAGACTGAGCTATGCAGTGGCCTGTCCGATAAGGCAGTTTCTTGCGTTCCTGTGTTGTGTGCCTTCAAATCCTCTTTCCATTACCCACCTAACCCATAGCTGCTGCTTCCACTGCCATGGATAAGAAATTCATTTAGAACTCATAATCAGCATCTTGTGTTTTGCACATGAGCTGTGAGCTCTCAGATCACATTGCATCTTCCTTCAGTGCAGCATAGAAACATACACTACATAACTCTTCTCCCCAAAGTTGCGTTGCCCTTGTGTGCTTTCATTAAAAGCCCTTCAAGCAGATACACTCTTCTCTTAGCGCCTGAATAGAACCATATAGACTTGAAGCAAATTTCATATGCTCATTGTTGGCATTTTCTTAGCTTTTTGGAAAGGAGCCCTAAGGCAGAAATCGTATGCATCTGGATTTGGGAATATGTCATGCCGAGCTCAGTGGGTCTTACTTTAAAGTACACATGTCTGGGATCACACTGCATGGCACACTTCATTTTATAAAAGCAGGGTAGTAAAAGGTTGCTTCACCCTTTTAAATACAAAAGCAAGTCTGAACTTGGCACTACTTCTCCAATTAACTTCATACACAATTGAATTAATTTTAATATAAAATGGGTAATCATGCCCTTTTAAAATCCCCGCACTGTGCATTGGCACTGGAAGCATACGGATGAAGAAGGCATTATGAAATATTACCTGTCATGTGCAATTCTATGAATGTTTACTGAGCAGCACTTGACCTAGGATGCAGCTAACTATGAAAGATGGATTTCCAGCTTCATACAAAGTGCTCCATGTAGCATAAAAAATAAATGTTCAAGCTGATCCCCAGGATGGAGGGGGAAAAAACAACCTACAAGAAGTCGCAGAAGCATATAGAGCGTGTAAAATGAAAAAGAAAACGACGAGCAATGGGGTGCTAGATAACAATTGGAAATGGGCATATATGCCCCACCCTGCTGGTTAGCTTTTGTTGGTTTTTTAAATAAACAAGATAGAGTTAACTATAGAGTGTGCTGTCTCACACTGCATGAGTAGAAGGCAGTTTGTGCAAGCAATCATTCCCTTCCCTTCTTTCCTTTTGATGACCCCATTGTTTATCTCCCTTAAAAGCTTATCTAGGGGGTTGGGGTGGGCTATTGTGCATTGTGAGCTGTGTCTTATGGTGCTGAAATGGGAGGCAGAATGACCCAACACAGCTAGCCTTGGATGAGTGGTGCAAGAATCTGCCCAGTTTGGGGCAATTCCTCCTCCCATCGCAGCTTCATAAGTCAAAGCTCATGATGTTCGGCATGATCCATGGGGATGCCAATAGTTGAGCTATCCCAGCAGGCTCACTCTTGCTGCTTATCAGCTGGTTGGCATTACAGCAAGCCTCCCTTGCCAGTGCACAATGGGGAGCACACTTGGAAGCTCTCAATTGTGCATTGGCACCCACGTGTCTACTTGCCCAGCACCTGACATCACGTACGATCACCTACCGTGTAGGACAAGCAGCCCTGGCTTGGGGAAAATGGGCTTGCAGGCCAAATTGGAACCCATGCCAGGCCTAATTAGGCCCAGATGCCAGCATTTCTCTCTCTCTCTCTCTCTCTCTCTCTCTCTCTCTCACACACACACACACACACACACACTGTGGGCAAAGCTTGACAGGTGGGTGGGGAAACCCACCTGCTAAAGTTCAAATGAAGTTGCTGTAACCACCAATCAACTGATCAGCCACTACAGCAACCTTCTTCGAAGGTGACAATCAGCTGATATATTGCTGGCATTGAGTGTCCTATATTATATATATTCCATCTCACATGACTTGTCTACAAAGATGCTGCTGCTGCAATGCAAGATTATAGTTTTCAGCAAGCAGGAGATATGCTACTTTGGTACTATGAGGCTATATAAACTGCCTTTGGGTAGAATGAGATGGTGAGATGATAAAGCAAAAGTTGGCGATACTGCTATACCCATCTTATTGTCCTATATAACTACAAGATTTAATCTAATGCCCCAAGTTGGATTCTCTCCTCCAGGAGAGAAAGCTGGGAGCTTACCCTGACCTTGCTGTTGCTTTTTAGGCATATTACACCATTTTCAGTGCAAAATGAAGCAGAGTATTATTGTCACTAGTCCCATATAAATCACTGCAGTTGCATGCTCCCTCAGAGTTCAAGGCCTCAGTGAGTGCTACTTCTTAGATGAGTAACTTTGCAGCATGAAATTCTGGCATCATCCCATATCAGAGTTATCTCCAACAAACAGGAAAAAATGGTGCAACCTCCAATGATTTGAGCAGCTGGCAGTAAGGATCTTGATTTGATCATGTTGCTTTTCTAGACAGACTAATTGTTCTGATTTATGGTTATCACCTGTATTTCATGGGTGCTTGCTTCCAGCTCTAATTAATGGATAATTTTCAACTGCTGAAACTTTAATTGTCCCCTGAATTTCCAAAAAAAAAAGAAAAAAAAAGTGGAAAGAAATATGGCTCTGGGCAAAATGAAGTTCCTCTTATGTGACCTTTTGATGGCATTTTATGGGTCGAAATACTAATAGTGATTGTAACACAAATAACTGGAATCATAAATAAGACCTAATAAATAGGAGGTGGTTTAACTAATGTGAATGCCAGCAATAGGGCAATGCGCGCGCTCTCTCTCTCTCTCTCTCTCTCTCTCTCTGTGTGTGTGTGTGTGTGTAAAATAAGGCTGACCATTACCTTAAGAAGTCAGGAAAGGATAGCCATATTAGCCTGGTGTAGTGAAAATATTGAATATTCCTGTGAAGCCTTATGAAGTAATTTATATCATGGCATAAGCTTTCGGTGAGCAAAATTCACAGTTTTAATGCATGATATATTAGTGGCCCACAAAAGCTATTGCCACCATATGTAAGTTTGTAAGTTTGCATGTTTTACCAGTTTTATATATATACAGTGGTACCTCGGGTTAAGAACTTAATTCATTCTGGAGGTCCGTTCTTAACCTGAAACTGTTCTTAACCTGAGGTACCACTTTAGCTAATGGGGCCTCCCGCTGCTGCCGCGCCGCCAGAGCATGATTTCTGTTCTCATTTCAGGTTAAGAGCAGACCTCTGGAATGAATTAAATACGTAATCAGAGGTACCACTGTACATCCTAGGATCTTTTCCCTTGGATCCAATAACCAAAAGTGAAACCACTCCCTAGATATGCAGAATCTGCCAGGCTGGTCAGGATAGGCTGCCAGCAAACAACCCCCACACAACACAGTGTCAGGCACCATGGCCTCACCTTGTTGAGACAAACCAGGAGAGAACAGAGGCAATGTGAGCTAAATATCATGTATTGGCAGAATTGAAACTGAACGCTCAGCCTCCCTTTCTTAGGTGACACTTCGGGTATGGTTTGCAGTGTGAATGTTTCAGTGGGTCTCTTTGCAAATGAACAGTGACAGGGAGTCCGCCCTCCCCTATTGTGTTTTTTTCCTGCATAGTTTGTAGAAAGCAAGAGCACTCAGTGTGTAATGGTGTTTATGATCTAGCTGGTATTTCCCAGCAATTGTTGCAGTACAAACAATCTGTATTCATGGCTCAGCAGCTGCCTGAAGTATTGTCACTTCTCAGAGTCAGCCTTGAAGGTGAAGTGGACAAGACTGGTGGGCTTTTGTGTGGGTCTCTGGAATGTGTTCTGAACATCATCTAATAATTTGACTTGGCTAGCTTACTTGCTGACGCTGTAGCTTACTGTTAGAGAATGGGGCAGAGTTTTTACAGTTGTGCCGCCAAGTTGTAGAATTAAACTGGCGTTCCATTTCTAACTGGGTTTCCTTAAAAATACATCTGAACATCTTTGTTATCTTGAGTTGTCTCACACTTTGTACTATTATATAATCTAAATAATATGAGAAAGGGGGAATGTGTGCAGTAGTTTTTATATTTATCTATTTCTAAGCATTTAAAACTGCTTAAAAAAATACCCAAGGCAACACACAGCTATCCTCAAACACAATACTGATTTTTTGTTCTTGGTGCCGTTCTAATGGCACGACAAATTACATACCCTCCAACATCCCACATGAAAAGAGGGACATTCTATTGCCCTAGAATAGAATGCATTTTAATTAATCAAAAACCCACTTATATATTTTTAACAGGATTTGCGTACCACTGAATCAACAAAAAAACCACTATGTGGGTTATAGAAAACAATAGAAAATGTTTATTAAAATACTGAAAAAAGCAAACAGTGAAAACAAGTTGATACAAACCTATCTGAATTTAACTAATTTAACAATTATGTTCTTAATAAGACTTTGTGTTAAAAATGACATGTTTAGGATTGCCTAAAGAAAATTTAGGTACGTTGCTGTGAAGGTGCCTGCTCAGTTTTAATTTATGAATATTATTAAATAATTAAAATCCACTTCTGTGAAAATAGTTCTTTAACAGTGTGTTTAATTTACAAACAAAGAATGCTAGCTTTGCACCTGGAATTTATTGTACATACAAACCTATCATGATTTAAGGAAAAGCCCTGGTTTTAAAGGTGTGTGTTTCATTTTAGAACTTCCCAGTAGTCTCTCACCTTGAATACAGTCTCCTCTTGAAAATCCTACTGACTCATGAAGTGTGAATGTGGCACCATTATGCAAATAAATCCTTTCAGTCAAAAGGACATGCAGATCATAATCTCATTTATACTGCATACTTTATTTTAGAACTTTAAAATAAAATACATTTGACTGAACTGTGTAACCTGCAGGGGTTGTTTGCAACAGAAAGGCACGCATTAAAATAAAATCCCTCATAACATTTCAAATGTTTTAGCTGGCAGCCTCTTGACACCAAAAAAAATATAGATTTGGCCTCCCTGACCTTGATTAAGTCATGCCACTCACTGCTGGTTGGGTGTGTTCTCTCCCCTAGTGCTCTTTGCCAGAGCCTGGCCTTTGCTGATGACTTGGAGATGAAAACAGGTCTATTGAGGTCTATTATGTTCCCATTAACCTAAAAAGCCAAAAGCACTTACTGTCATTGTAAGAGTCTGTGTATTGGCCTAAGCAGCATTAAGGTGGATCACCTCTGCCCTCGTACAACATATGTCATTAGAGACTGAGAGAGCAACTTTAAAATGAGAATATTTCATCAGTATCTTGCAAGTTTAGTGTGGCCTGCAAGCCTTTGAAATATGCCCTTGCATATATGAATAGTAATACTCTAGAAAGGTAAACTTAGACTTATCAATTATTTTCTTTTAAAAAAACCCAACAACAACTAAAAAGGGGGAGGGGGAGAGAGAAAACTATTTCATCCACAAATGCAATATCTGGACTAATGAGTGAAGGCCGTGTCTCAAACATGAGATCCTTCCTATCTTTATGAGAAGAATATAAGTAGAGTTTTGCTGGATTGGACCAGATGCTTTTAGGAGCATGATGGTGACACACACACACACACAAGTTTGCTCCACGTATCTGGTTTGAGGAGGTCTGCTTTCTCTGAATATGGAAAATTTCATTCATCCATTTAATTCATTCAGATTTCTTTGCTGAAAGCCGCCTAAGAGATGTCTTGTAAATGTTTGCCAGGCTACTGCTTTGCCGCAACCCAGATGCTGGGGAGGAAAGCGTGCCACAAATTATATATTTGGCATTTTAATAAGATTGTCAAGCTCATCAATTGTCAGGGAGAAAAGTGGATAATCGTCAAGAAGAAAGTTCAAGGTGATGTCTACGTTAGCTGCAGAATGCTAACAGCTGCAAACAGCTATGAATACCAGAAACCCTCCTCTCCCCATCCACTGATCGACCCAAAATCTGTATTTCTTATAGCCTATCTGTTCCGATTGGCTTCCTGCTGCTGGTTCTTATATCCTAAATATTTTTAGCATGGCAGTCAATGACACAAAAGGATACTAATTTTCTGCCTTTGGATGTGCTTCCGATAAATATGAAAATCAGCCCTCGGTACTATGACGTGGCATCCCTTTCTCAAAGAACAATCACTGTGAGTTAAGGGCATGACTACACTGCAAAAAATAAGCCAGTTTAAATTAGACTTTTGTTCCTTGAGTTCAGAATTAATTCATATTCAGGTCCTTTTCACACTAGAGCTCTTTATTACTGCTGATGTCTTGCTCTTCCATAATCGGTGTTGTCAGATTGCCTCCATTTTGCCTCCATGTATTTCACTATGTCTCCCACTTTTATCTATATGGCTGCTAAGTTGGCAATGCCTGGCAGCCTAAAAGAAGGATATTGCACTCACTGGAATAACCTGAACCCTCAACTGAAATAGTTACAGGTAGGTAGCCGTGCTGGTCTGCCGTAGTCGAAACAAAATAAAAAAAATCCTCCCAGTAGCACCTTAGAGACCAACTAAGTTTGTTATTGGTTTGAGCTTTCGTGTGCATGCACAAATCTACTTTGAAATCACACCCTTTCCCAAACCATAGGACTACAAACAAAAATCAGAGTTTAACCTAAACTTCAAAGAGAGATTTCACCATGGACATTAAGTTTTGGCTCCCTATAAAAAGTTTGTCCTGTGTTTCTCTGGATCATGGCCAGTGCAAAAATACAGGATCTACAATAATAGCTAGCTCAAACATGAAGAAGTGTTCATGCACACGAAAGCTTACACCAATAACAAACTTAGTTGGTCTCTAAGGTGCTACTGGAAGGATTTTTTAAATTATTTTTTGCCTCAGCTGAAATGCGGGGGAGCAAGTTCTAATCCCCTTGGATGTGCTAAAGCCAGTCAGGATAATACCCCCTGTCATTCATTAAGAGGCAATAAATACCTGAAAACCCTGAGTGCCTTTGTAACCTTTCACCTTGTACCAAAGAAACCTATCCAGTGCCTATTGACCTGCCCCCCCATTGATCCCTGGGATCTCCACCCTTTTTGTTCACCTTTCAAGAGACACCCTGGCTACCTGTATCCTAATACTTGAACTCATTTTGTACCCTTGGATCAGTAGTGCTTTGTGAAGAGTTGTCTTTCAGGAATCCACATCACCCACATTCTCCCTCCTGGAAGTCCAGTGTTTGTGACTGCTTTTTCACCCCTGCAGGAGTCCTACATTACTGCTCCATACATGTTGTACCCTGATCTGGGAATGCTGTCAATTGCCCCCCTGTTCTCTTGCTAAATTGCAACTGTGCTAGTTTAGGGACCAGCTCTACCAGACTGATACCAGCCCGTGCAGCAAGAATAGAACCAGAGGACAAGGAAGGGAATAGGTTTTTCGCCTACCGTCAGATTAAACACCCCAGCCATCCTTTGTTGCTTAAATTCCTTGGGAGTATTCAGGTTCAGAAGTGTGTAGAAAATGTATGCCTTTGGTAAGTATCGCAGCAACATCTGGAGGTGCAATTGGAAGTGCTTTTCACTTGGCCATAACAATCTTGAAACACCTCTCTCCGTAGGAAAGGAAAAAAGTGAGTGGGATATTACTGGTAGGATGTCAACTCAGAGTTAAATCCCTTTCAGTTCAATATAATATACACCCTAGAACAGGGTAGAACGATTTTTCATGCCAAGTGGGCTGCAAGAGTACTTTGACATGGGACCTCTCAAGGGCTGGTCACTGCCTTGTCACATGGGTTAGGAGGAGCAAGCCCAAAATTTGCCACAAACACCCCAGCCCTCGCATAGCCTTACCAAAGTCAGATAAACAAGGTGCTGGGCTTTGGGAAGGAGGCACAAGGCTCTTGCAGAGTCCTAGAGCCTCACACCTCCATCCCAAAGCAGGGAAAGTACCAACTAGGCTTTGGGAAGACTGCAGGAAGACTCTAGGACCCTGTCAGAGCCTTCACGCCTTCTTCCCAAAGCCCAGAGTCTTGGTTACCCAGATTTGGCAAGGCAATGTGAGGGCATCAAATGTCACTGAGACATTGACAGCTGCATTGCAGCCCTTGGGCTATGCGTCGGACCACCCTGCCCTAGAAGGTTTCCTTCTGAAGGCTTCAGTCAATGAAGGATGTGCAGCAGCATAGTGACAACAACACCTGAATGTTCCATAATAACAGTTACTTCCATTCCAGAGAAAACAGCTAGTATGGAAGCAGCCTCAAATATACAAACACGGCATGCTTCAATGTTCAAATATCCTGGCATCCATCTGTTTTGCGAGACAATGGAAGAGTTGTGCCTTTGGGGGCAAAGTCAAGCCACTGGAGAGTTTCAGAGCCTGCTGTGGCTGTAGAGACAGATATGGGAAAGACATGTTTTGTTGCAGCTGAGGCACATGAAGGTGTCCAGTGTATAGTGTATAGGTGTATAGTGTTTCTCCCAGGGGTTATTCCTCCTCTGGTCACTGCCGCGGATATGGGTAACAAGCCATTCTTCACGCCATTTCCATACAAATACTCAAGAGAACTGTACCTGAAGGTCCCTGAACCATGTCATAAACAATGTGTCCTAACAACAAGGCACAAAATCGCAAGCCCTCAAAAAACATTTCACAATAAAAAAAAGTTGCTTATTGATTTCAGGCGAGGGAAATTAAAATGGGATTAAATGCTCTGTTAAGTGTTTTTCCCCTTCGAGCTACATGTATAAATAATTAGTGTGAGTACACAGAAAAAAGAGCACCAACTCTATTATCCAATAAAAATGCACAACACAATAGTGTTTTGTTCTTGCAATTAACAGCTGTGGCTTCTTGTGACCTAATTCAGGCAGTAACTATTTTGATCTTTTTATATGTCTCATCCAAATGCCAAGCGCCATTTCCCACATTCAAGCACTGTAATTGGATAATTGCAGGCTGAATAGGATTAAAAACTAGAATGGGAGGTGTGATATCTAAGAATATAATTATTAAAAATGTTTGAATAAGAACACCTTTTGCTAACATTACTTTGCATCTTGCATACCTTGATACTCAAATTTATCTTTCCCCTCTAGGAAAGCAGTAAAAACAATTTCACCCTGTGAAGGAATTTCTAGTGCATTTGGTGCTCATAAGTCTACACTCCTTGAAGTCTTTACTGGAGATGGTAAAGCAGTCATCAAAAATATTGTGAACTTTGAGTAAAAGGTCAAAGGGAAGAGAAGGTGAAGTGGCAGAAGAACATATTTCCCCCCTAATTTCTTAATGCTCTCAGATCCCTCTCTGCTCTTAGGAAGGAGTGGATCTAGGTGGGGAAGAGAAGAATAAAGCAGGGCACAAAACAAAACAAATTCCTTCCAGTAGCACCTTAAAGACCAACTAAGTCAGTTCTTGGTATGAGCTTTCGTGTGCATGCACACTTCTTCAGATAAGGGCACAAAGTGAGGGAATAGCAGGGCACAAAGTGAGGGAATAGCAGGCCTTAACATCATTTACAGGAAGCATGCCATAAGATAAAAGTGAGGGTTGAGTTTTTGATAGCATGCATGGCTGTCTGTCCTGCCACCACACGCAGTGAGCAGCTCTTATGTGTACCTAATGAGACCTTTATCCAGGCAAGTAACGGTACAGGCTTGGCAGCAAAAATAGAGTTCAGGAATCACGGTGCAGAAATCGGGCAAAATGTTCAGAACTTGATGGAAGTAACAAGGGTGCCCCTACACTTTCCACACCCTGCCCAGCCAAGCTTCTAAAGACTAGATGTGACATGTTAATTTGCAAGAACTTGCTCACTTTGTGAGAATGTTGAAATTGCAAACTCATGCTCCTCCAGGGTGTGTGGGTTTGCTTCCCTTTGCAGTGGCAGCACCTGCTTCCAGGTGACAATACTGCACCCTCCTTTTTTTAAAAAATAATATTTATTGACATTTTTTTTAATACAATACACAAAAATAAACAATATAGCATATATCTCAACATAGTTTCACAACTTCTTTGGACTCCCTCACGCCTCCCACTCCTACCTTCATCACAATAAATTTTTTTCCAGCAATTTATCGCCTTATTTCCATTATTGTTAACTATCTTTCCCATGTTACTTTTCTATTTTCAGATACCCTATGTTCAAATCCTAGAAATTTAAATATGATCTGATAGTTATCCAAAAATTTATGCTTTCCTAAATCTAACTTATCTTCATAACTCAATCTAATTTAATGGTGCCAAATTGTTTATGATCTAGCATCCTTCCTAGCATTCAACCAAATTACAATGTTTTTGTAGATAAATCTTGAATTTCTTCCAATCTTCTTCCACCCTCTCCTCTCCCAGGTCTCGGATTCTGCCAGTCATCTCGGCCAGTTCCATGTAGTCTATCAGTTGCGTCTGCCATTCTTCCAGTGTGGGTAGATCTTGGGTTTTCCAGTACTTAGCGACGAGTATCCTTGCTGCCGTTGTTGCATACAGAAAAAAAGTTCGGTCCTTCTTTACCACCCTCTGACAATACCCAGGAGGAATGCCTCTGGTTTCTTAGGGAAGGTATACTTAAATACCTTTTTCAGCTCATTATAGATCATTTCCCAAAAGGCCTTCACTTTAGGGCAGGTCCACCAGAGGTGAAAGAATGTTCCTTCATTTTCTTTGCATTTCCAACATTTATTATCAGACAAATGGTATATTTTTGCAAGTTTGACTGGGGTCATGTACCATCTATAAATCATTTTCATAACATTTTCTTTCAAAGCATTACATGCAGTGAAGTTCAGCCCAGTAGTCCACAACCTTTCCCAGTCCTCAAACATAATATTATGCCCAATATCCTGTGCCCATTTTATCATAGCTGATTTGACCGTTTCATCTTGTGTGTTCCATTTTAACAGCAAGTTATACATTCTTGAAAGTACCTTAGTCTTAGGTTCTAACAGTTCTGTTTCCAGCTTCGATTTCTCCACCTGAAACCCTAACTTTTTGTCATTTTTAAAAACTTCTTTAATCTGAGCGTAGTGTAACCAGTCTCGCACTTTATCTTTCATTTTCTCCAAACTCTGCAATTTCCAATTGTCTCCATCTTTTTCTAATATTTCCCAATACTTCGGCCATTTGGCCTCCATATTGAGTCTTTTTCGGGCCTTAGCTTCCAATGGTGAAAGCCACCTTGGAGTTTTATTTTCCAATAAGTCTTTGTATTTTGTCCAGACATTAAATACTGCTTTCCTGACAATATGGTTCTTGAAAACCTTATTAATCTTTACCTTGTCATACCATAGATATGCATGCCAACCAAAAGCATTGTCAAAACCTTCCAAATCCAATACATCAGTGTCTTCGAGAAGTAGCCAGTCTTTTAACCAGCAGAAAGCTGCTGCTTCATAATACAGCCTTAGGTCTGGCAGGGCAAAGCCCCCTCTTTCTTTCGCATCAGTTAGTATCTTAAACTTAATTCTGGGCTTTTTGCCCTGCCAGACAAATTTTGAAATGTCTCTCTGCCACTTCCGGAAGCACTCTGTTTTATCCACAATCTGTAATGTTTGAAACAAAAACAGCATTTTTGGCAAAACATTCATCTTAATAGCAGGACAATACTGCACCCTCCTGTTAAGGTGCCACCTTCTGAGTAGCTTCTCTTCAGCTGTTCACAGCCCTCTGTTCAGAGCCAGCGTGGTGTAGTGGTTAAGAGCGGTAGACTTGTAATCTGGGGAACTGGGTTCGCTTCCCCACACCTCCACGTGCTGCTGCTGGGTGACCTTGGGCTAGTCACACTTCTCTGAAGTCTCTCAGCCTCACTTGCCTCACATAGTGTTTGTTGTGGGGGGAGGAAGGGAAAGGAGAATATTAGCCGCTTTGGGACTCCTTAGGGTAGTGATAAAGCGGGGTATCAAATCCAAACTACTTCTTCTTCTTCTTCTTCTTCTTCTTCTTCTTCTTCTCCTCCTCCTCCTCCTCCTCCTCCTCCTCCGCTACCCTGTCAAGATGCTCTGCTGGAAGCAGGGGTGCCGACTTGGGCCACAGATTGTGGGTGCCCAGTGGTGCATGCAACATCATGACATCACATTATATCACACACACACTGCAGCGGCATCTGGGAGCCCCGAAACTCATGTCATAGGCCCTGTGAGGCCTTGGAAGCGACTTCCAGTGCTTCACAAGGACCTGGAAGTACGTTGGAGGACTTGCAAGATCTCAGACATGACTTCTGGTGCTTTGCAAGGCCTTGGACGCAACTTCTGCTGCCTCACGAGGATCTGGAAGTCACATCGGAGGCCCCACAAAGCCTCAGACGCCATCTCCGAGGCCCCGTGAGGCCTCGGATGTGACTTCCAGTGCTTTGTGAGGCCCCAGAAGTTGCAATGGAGACCTGCAGTTGGGGTGCCGAGCACTCACAACAGTTTTTTTTGTGGGTGCCTGGTCCCCTAGGACCCCCTGTAGTTGGTGCAAGTAGCTGAAAGGTTGTCTGCAGGGCCAGCAAAGCCAGGAGCTGAGGCCAACGCCACGCTGCACAACCAGGCTCCGTGCTTGACCTCCTTCCAATGCATGAGCGATGACGTCACACACCCCTATGTCGGCCGCAAGTCAGCACCTCTGGGCGGGGCGCTGACTGACTCGAGCAACAAAAGCTTTAACTTTGCTGTTTTAAATGTGCATTCTGTAGTTGACCTCCTTTGTCATGTTTTATTTTGAAAGCTTTACAGTAATATTTTAGTTTCCTGTTAATTATGATGTTTCGAATGCATAATTTATATTCGAATTTCATCATAGATGTTTTATTTTGGATTGTTTTAATTGTAAACCGTTTCAGATTTCCCCCCTTAAAATTAAAAAGTGGTATTGAAACAACAACAACAACAACAACAACAACAACAACAACAATGGGATTGGCTCATTATCCAGTCAGACAGAATTTGAAGCCCAGCTAAGCCAGATAAATATACCTGAAGGAGCGTCTCCAACCCCATCGTTCAGCCCAGACACTGAGGTCCAGCTCTGAGGGCCTTCTGGCAGATCCCTCACTGCGAGAAGCGAAGTTACAGGGAACCAGGCAGAGGGCCTTCTCAGTAGTTGCACCCGCCCTGTGGAATGCCTTCCCACCAGATGCCAAAGAAATAAGCAACTATATGACTTTTAGAAGACATCTGAAGGCAGTCCTGTTTAGGGAAGTTTTTAATATCTGAAGGACTATTGTATTTTAATATTTAGTTGGAAGTTGCCCAGAGTGGCTGGGGAAGCCTGGCCAGATTGGTGGGGTATAAATGATAATAGAAATTAAAATAAATTAAAATTAAAATTAAAATTAAAATTAAAATTAAAATTAAAATTAAAATTAAAATTAAAATTAAAATTAAAATTAAAATTAAAATTAAAATTAAAATTAAAATTAAAATTAAAATTAAAATTATTTATTTGGGGAAAGTGCAAATGAGTAGAGGAATCTTTCTCTTCTTTCCTGCCAAGCAGCTTTTGTGTATTCAAACAAACTGCAGGTGTGGCTGCTTACTTTGGAGATTCTAAATCTTTAGGAAGAGATGAGGAATTCTAGAAAGCATTTTTTGGTTACACCTCCCCAGCTCCCAACTGTTGTGGTCCTACACTGAGTTTCCCCGCAGCTGTTCTTGTCGTGTTGAAAAGCCACAGAATATCCCATCACGGGTCAGCAGCTGCTTTGGCGAGCTGTGTCATCAGTAATAGCTATCTCCCAGATAAAATAGGTAAAAGGAGAACAGCTTAATTGTCACAACCGCAAGTTAGCAGCTCACCGAAAAACAAAATGCCTGCTATGTTTAGCGTTTAATCTTGATACAAGCTTTCTGTTGGCAACTCCCACCAACTCCTAGGTATCCAGTATATTTCCTATTACTAAAAGCCTGATCCCATCAGAGCCACTCGCTCAGAATGAGTTGACTGTCATCACAGATAAAGCTCAGAGGGAAATTGAGAAGAGGACTCCCTGAGATCCAAGGCTATTGCTTTAAATGTTCTTTTAAATTGTACTATCCCTGCCTTGCAGAGTGCAATGATATGTATAGCATCTTGCCCAGGCAGCGCCTTGAAATCCCACGTGACAATATGAGGGCAAGGTTTGGGCTGGAACTCAGTTCTAAAAATGAGCCCGGGTTTCCATATGAAATATTAATTTACTGTGCACAAGCTCCAAATCATATATTAATGAATGTGATTTATGCCACCCAAGCAGATGTAGAGATGACAATAAAAATAGAAGCACGATGCACTGGAAGAAATTGGCAGCTGTTCCAGAGGCTTGTTGAAGTAAGCTAGTCATCTTGCTATTTTCATACATACCAGTGATCAGGAAAATTCAAAAATTATATATAGTAACAGAGAGATGACATAACTCTCAGCTACTATTACCCTAGTTTTAACTCCCTTTCTGCCTTAGATACTGCATTAGCATATATGAGCCCAGAATATATGCAACCCAAAACGTATAACATATACAAAAATTAAAATTTTAAATACCATATTGGAGACATGGTAAATTCAAAAGTTTATGGAAGCACTGACCTTTTGAATTAATTATGTACTTATATGTTGCAGGTCCCTAAACAGGCTGTCTAGTATACTGACAGCTTGGCAGATATATCAGAAGCCACAGACACTGTGGGTGCTTACAAATAATATATATAAATGTGAGTTATTATTAGGCAGGTGTTGAGCATAATAAAATCTTACTTATTTTGCTGGCTTATTTAGAGAAGGAAGTGTTCGGCTTCTCTGCTTTCGAAGAAGAAAATAGCAAATTGCCATACACTGGTTACAAAACCCCCCACCAGTTTACATTATACTATGGAATGGATTTCATAAGTTATGAGATTGTACACTGGGAGTGACACACACACACACACACACACACACAACTTCCTAGTTTGCTAACTACACAAATATAATGGAGATGGGAAGCTATGATGGAAGTTTTGAGGAGCACTTGTTTTCTGCATTTGTAAATATTTCCCCTAAAACCACAAAAGGCCAATATCATTTGCAAGGCTGGTGAAGTCAAATCAATTTCAGATGTAAGTAAACTGGAAAAAAAAGACATTGCTGAATGGTGTAACTATTGCTGTCTCCTTGCAGCCACTACCACAACAGCCTCCAAGGGTTCCCTGAATAATATTTTTTATCAAAGAAAACCAGTAAGTGCTCAATATTTATTTACTAACATTTTCCTTATATTTACAATATCCCCTTGAAGAACATCCCCAAAACAGTGTGCATTGGTACGCATCTGTAATATGTACTCTTCATCATGATCAGTGATGTCACGGGCACTAGCCAATCAGGTTTAATTGGGGGGGATTCTTGCTTGAGAACTAATAAGACCTGGATTTCCAGTCAACTTGAGGGAAATGTCTCTGTATCCCCAGTAACCAAAGAGGCTGTGGGGGGGTTGCCTTATTCAGTGAAGCCCTGTCACTTTTGTACCCTGCATTGTCCTGATTTCCCTATTTGTACAAATTGTCTCATCACTCTTACTTTGTCAATTCCCCTAGCTGGATGTGCTTTTCTGCTCTAGCAGCAGATATTATGCTTGCCAAAGTGTCAGTTTTGCTGAGAAAGGGGCAACGTTTTGCCTGACTCCTGAACTAAGTTGCTGCTCCGTATTAGAGTCAATTCCATATGAGACAACTTGTTTACATGTAGATAAGATTTGACAGGTCTCATGTGTCCCAATGAGACCCGAGGCATGAAGGTTACTGTAAAAAAAACAAATATATAAAATATAAAAAAATCAATCTGTATATTTCAGAAGAGATACTGCAAATGCGCTTGCTTTTTCAGAGCTTCTGTAAAGCTCCACACCTTGCAACCCCTTTCTCAACACTTGACCTGGGATTCTCTCCTTAAACAAACCAACAACATTGCAGCCATTTTAAGCTGCTCCTAAGTGGACAGAACTTACAACCATGGCAAGTACCATGTCCCCCCCCCTTTAAAAAAAAATACCACCTGTGTTTTCTCTGGCTTAAACTGCAATTTCAAGCAGGCAAACAGGGCAGGGGTGCCAACTTGAATAAAATATTTTGGAGGCCCAGGTTGTCAGGAGCTCAGCCTACACTCGAGTAGGACCCTGGTAGAGACACATGCCCAACCAGCATGTTCTCTCCCTCCTGGTCAATCGTTCGGGACCTTCAAAAGCTTTCTTCAGCCTGAACATCACAGCGACCGATACCAACCGACACCGGCACACTTAGGGAACCGCAGAGTCTTCGCAGTTTGCATAACAGACCTCAGCAACTCAGCATTTTGGCTAATCTACTTTATTTACATATAAACACACACGGAGCACTGCAACATGGCTCCCTCTCTCTCTAGCATCAGACAGCAAAGAGAAAAAGAACAAAGGACAATAGTCCCACTTCACAGAACACAGTAACACAAACATCCTGTTTCTGTCACTTCCCACTTTGTGGATTCAAAACATATACCATCATGTGATAGACAACAATCCCATGGACTACAATCACGGAGCGGGAATTCTAACACAGGTAAGCCCTGCCCTACATTATCGATCACATGATGCAGTGCACACAAACACCATTTGAATGGGAATGCCCATCAACTTTGCTGGGGCCCAGCCCCCTCAAATATTTTATTGTGGAGGCTGAAACCCCCGCAGCCACTTCCACAGCAAGAAGTGCGCCAATGGGAAGTCCCTCCCCTCTTGCCTTTCCTTTGTTCTCCGACACACTCATACCTCCTAGTTCTGGGGAGGGGGGAGTTCTCCCCCCACTCTCAATTGATGTATCGCCTGTCTGTCTCCCTCCCTACTATCTCCAAGCTGGGCAGTTCCTGTCTCAACTGTGCAGTCTCAGAACCTGCCTGTCTCTCTGCTTTGTGAGACTCTGGAAATGGGGGGGATGACTAATATTCTCCCTCCTCTTCTGTTAGAAGCTGATCTCCCAATCCAGACCAGCCCCTGACAGCCACGGCCATTGGAGCTGCACGGCGCTGGGCAAGGCTTCCTCCCAACGATGCTTGTGTGTTGCATGAGGTCCCATATGCAGCGCGCCTCTGACCCCTCTCTCCATCTGCAGCCCAAGGTGGTGCCTCTGGGTGATAGAACGGCCCATCTTAAATATCTTGAAGAAGCACCGTTGCAGATTAGCGCAGTATACAGAAAGAGGAAGAACTGAGGGTCCTTTTCTCTGGTATTTGGGATAATGTTTCATGGATCCGCCCCAGAAAATAAGGTTGGAGACAGACCAAAGAATGAGTAAAAGTAGGACTAATGGAGGATTCGGTTTGGTTCTCAGTTTTGTGGCAACTCTTAGGCACTCTACCTGGTGTAAACTTGCACTCCGTCACCTTCCGGTCTCAAATCAATTTTCAAATCAAGTTGATAGATTATTAGGAAATGTTCACCTGAGAATTTGGTAAATCTTTTGTCCTTTGTCAGAGTATTTACTGGGTAGGGGCTTCTCGATTAAATACTTTTTATTCTACACAGTCCAGAAAGGAATAGAACTTTGTGCAAAATGGATATATGTATGATTATATCTATTCTGTATAAATGTATACAGGGCTGAGGAGGCTATACAGAAGTGGTATACAACCACTGCCCTACCATGTTTAAGCTTTGGGATGTGATAGGTTATTAGTTCTTAGAAGATTTCTTGGATGAAATGCTTCTCTCATTAATATACAACAAAGGTAGAAAGTACTTCTTCACTGATTTTTAATCAGTTTATGACATGGACTGCAAGACTTTTTGAAAAGGAGATTCTGCTTGACTAATAATACATTAGCAGTAATCTGGTGATCTGGCCATGCATTAAGGATACAATTTATTCTTTTACTGATCAGTTCTATTTTTCCCTGGTAAAATGAATTACCCAGCTTTTCATCAAAGTGTCCAAGAAACGGCTTTTGTGGTTGAAGTTGACAGACGTTATTAGGCACGGTATACCCTAAATGTGAAAATTATAACATTTCCTATTTGAATCAGAATGGAAAGGAACTAGTTTAAATTGAATACTTCTGATACCCACCCCCAAACCTGTTTACTGCCAGCCTAGATTATTTTAACACAGTATGCCATGCATCTTTTCTTTCAGCTGAGAAAAGGAGATGGGAAATATTTAAGTTCTCTAAAATAGTAATGGTTTTTGGCAAAGCAGGGGAAATATGACTTGTGAATGATCTTGAGGTGCTTGGTTTGTGCATCTTTCTTACATCTGACTTTGTGGTTAGGAAATCTCACCACATCTGAAGCCCAAAGAGAAGATTTACAAGCAAGCTACTGCTTCAGACTATACTCACAGGGTCAAAGTACACATATGCTTAATTCATAGCATGCTTCTCTGCCTCTTGTTTGCCTTAAATTAATTATAGCCATGGTGGGGAGGGGATTTTCATTCAGATTCATAGCTTGTGGGGAAAGGAGGGTTTATCCTCTCAAAGCATTGACCTCCCGGAGAGCTAAAAAGCTCACATTGGCATGAATGTAGGGATGGATGAATCTGTTGATTTTGATATCTCTCAGTTTCTCATTTTTCAAATCACTGCAGATTCAGGTTCACCAAATTTCTACACCAGATGGTGATTTTCCAATTATTAAAAAAGGTCCTTGTGAAAGAATGTAGATGTTTTAGCATGCATTTTCCTTCATATGCACCTTTTGGTATGTGATTCTGCTTAATATGCAGATTTTCTTTTGCAATACAGGGCATCTTGCATGTTGCATGTTGCTTTAACTAGTGTATAAATTTGTATGTGCCTCTTCCCCTCATATGTTTTGTTTAGAGAACTACAGCACAAAATCTGGAAAAATGCAAATTTCAAAGGATAGCAGTGTTTCGGTTTGTCTCTTACATTGGGGAGTTCACATAAAACATCCCACCATTCATTTCTCACCAGTTCCTATGGTAATTGGATTTCTTTTTTTCTTTTTTCGCCGCATTGCCATGGTTGTTATTAATTGATAAAAACAAGAAACACAGCTGCATTCCACACATTAAGTGTGGCAGGTATTATGTCCATTTTACAGAATTGCAAAAAAAAAAAAAAAAAAAAAGTCGAGAAGTGCCTTTTTATGCCTGCATTCCCTGGGCTTCAGAACTCCCTGGTTAGGGCATTCAGAGGAAATAATGTTTTCTGGGTGGCGCAGTGGGTTAAGCCACAGAGCCTAGGACTTGCTGATCAGAAGGTTGCGGTTCGAATCCCCGCGACGGGGTGAGCTCCCGTTGCTCGGTCCCAGCTCCTGCCAACCTAGCAGTTTGAAAACACGTCAAAGTGCAAGTAGATAAATAGGTACCGCTCCGGCGGGAAGGTAAACGGCGTTTCCGTGCGCTGCTCTAGTTCTCCAGAAGCGGCTTAGTCATGCTGGCCACATGACCCGGAAACTGTCTGCAGACAAATGCCAGCTCCCTCGGCCTATAGAGTGAGATGAGCGCACAACCCCAGAGTCGGTCACAATTGGACCTAATGGTCAGGGGTCCCTTTACCTTTACCTTTAATGTTTTCTGGATGTATTATTAACTTCAGTGTTGGGGGCCAAGTATAGCTAGCTAATAGTTATAGCAATTTATCGAAAGTCATCAGTGTGGCTGACCATTTTTTTGTTATGCAGTGAAGAATCATTTATGTGCTTGTACAAGAAATAAAAGAAAATAATAATGGAAAATTCATTTTTTTAGAGGCCACTAAAGGTACACTTTATCCCTTATTCACAATTAATAACAGACTTGCAATGTTTATGCATTATCACGCTACCCTGTTTTCTTAAGAGCCATAAATTCTCCATATTTGATGGTTTAGATCAGTTGGGTTGCATAAAAAATTCCTTTCCTGCATAAATATCTCATATTGAAATAGTGATTGAAAATTCTTATTCATTCTCTCATGCTGACACTATCCATATGACTAAACAGAGTCAGGAAATTATTTCGCTTCGTGAGCATAACCCAGTAAATAATGCCACGGAGCAGATCAGTTTTAACATCATTGCTGATGGTATGCGACATTTAGTATTATTCATGTCTAGTGGACATTCTTTCTATTATTTAGGAAAATGTGTTTTTCATTTACATATTGCTAGTAAAATGGATATGATGATAACATACCTCATGAAAATGTTATTAGCATTTATCTTTAAATATTACGAAATGTATTTCTACACTGCTATCACTGTGTTGTAATGATAATACCTGTTGATAGCTTGAATTATAACCATAGGAGGCATCGCAGCCACGATCCCATGCCGTAGAATCATCTGATGGCTATCGCTACTATTTCAACTTGTGAGACTATAGATATTTTTTATGCCACACATAGCTGTGGAACTAAAAAATATATAGTTGGAAAAAGAGTCATTCCAAAGGATAGCTTGCATTTTGTAAGGGGGGGGGACACCCATAGGAATAAACATATAATATAGTACGTATGTAATAAGGCATGATATTGATCTTCCATATATTAAGAATCCTTTATACTACAGTGACTGTACATGCTCAATCAGGGTAGTCAGTTAATCCACTACTATATGAGATGAACTGGGATACAGGTGACGCTGTGGTCTAAACCACTGAGCCTCTTGGGCTTGCCAGTTGGAAGGTTGGCAGTTCGAATCCCCATGATGGAGTAAGCTCCCGTTGCTCTGTCTCAGCTCCTGCCAACCTAGCAGTTCGCAAAGACGCCAGTGCAAGTAGATAAATAGGTACCGCTGTGGCGGGAAGGTAAACGGTGTTTCAGTGCGCTCTGGTTTCCATCACGCTGTTCCGTTGCGCCAGAAGCGGTTTAGTCATGCTGGCCACATGACCTGGAAAACTCTCTGTGGACAAACACCGGCTCCCTCGGCCTGAAAGCAAGATGAGCACCGCAACCCCTAGTCGCCTATGACTGGACTTAACCGTCCAGGGGTCCTTTACCCTTTACCTTTTACCTGTATGAGATGAGGAAATAGTGATCACAATGGGATCAGTACAGAAAGAAGTTGGTTGTTTCCCAGATGGAAACAATCAAAGTAAAGTAGGTACTTTCCAACAACAAAAAAGTTTAAACATTAAAAAGACTCTCCAAAGGAGTGAGGCAGTATCACTTACTGAGTAGGTTGAGGGTTTAATCCAGAATGGGGGGCGGGAAATGAGTTGAATGAATGCACCTAAGGGGAGCATCATCACAACTGCAGGTCCTATTGTCTCCTTTTTCATTATTATATGTAAATTTCTGGAAAAGTATTGTTTAGAATGGAAACCTGAGTTTTGCAGGTGAATGGGGCAGAGGGGATGCTGCAAGAGAAAAGTGGTAGGTGAGGATTCATTTGACAAGGTACCAATGTACCATGGATTGCCTAAAGATTTACCTGTGAGCTTAGTAGGACTGGCATGCTTAACCTTTTTCGCATTTTGCACCCTTAAAATTTGGCATATGATATTTGCTGTCACATAATAATGAAACAGAACTTTTATTCAAGTTATGCTTAGCAATTTATAAGAATATCACATGTTACTGAAATAGCTAGAATACAATTACAAGGGCCATCAATCTTTTTGTTTCAAGACATGAGGTAATCACAGGCAGAGGGCAAAGATGAAATGTCTCCTGTCTTAGGAAATAGCATAATTAACTGCTTTAGGGGGAGTATGTAGCTATTCATTTCTGTGAGGCGACTGCAACTGGCTATTCTCAAAAACATGATACAGTTCCATTATATATATTTTTTTCATTTCTAAGTTGATGTGTGTGCATGTGCAATATTTATTATTTCACTGAATGAAAAGAAAGGCCTTCTTACTGTTCTTGACATAGGACAGCTGTTATCAATATTCTGTGCATGCACTGTAGCCTTTTAGACTATGGAAAATGTGGCAAATATGGAATATCTATTACACCAAATATCTAGTTTTATGTTGAATACAAACAGTGACCTATTTAAAATGACCTATTCAGTTATATGATTATGCAGTGCTGTGAATATCTATGAAATGTAATATGAGAGAAAATAAGATAATTAAGCTCAGTATTATAATGGACCTGTTTACACAGAAGCATTACAAAGTAATGAGCTGAAATGTAGCATATGAAATAATGAAATCTTGTCTCTTCCTGATGGCAAATTCTCAGAACCCCTGTACATTTCTTTGAGATGAAGCCTTTGATCCATGATAGTGGCCTTTGGAGAGTTCGGTTTTGTATCTCTAACCTAACTTTCATCATGGTGTAAGTGAGGTCTGTAATATTCTGCCTGCATCAAAGCTAAAAAAATAAAAAAAGTTCATATACGATACCAATTACTGTAAACATTATTCAAATAACCCACCAATTCAGAACGCTAATAGTTTTCATGGCTTTCATAGACCAATTAGGAAGCGAAGCATAATTTACCTTATTAGCACTACAGTCGGCACAGATCTTCACTTTAATTGCCCATCAAAACGAACACGGACTAGACTGGAAAAGAACCATTAAAAATCCTATTCACATCAAAGAGGATAACATTTGTTTGGATCAAGGTGTGCCAGCAATCCAGCACAATATGATCAATGTACAATAGCTCTTTCTTCCTCTCTCCCACCCTTTAATATTCCTTGCTACCAAGTAAAGAAACCACAGTAGTCTGCCAGAGAAACAGGCACTGCCTTTTCTGGCAGAAGATCATTTAAAATACAGAGAAATTCGTGTTGTATCCTTCAGAGAAAGGGGTGGGAGAAAAAGAGAAGACAACTTTCATACAAACTGTTCATTGCAAGTCACATCATCCAAATTAAATAGTCCTGGGTCTCATTCCCCCCCCCCATAGTCTCTCCTGAAAACCATCTGCATCATTATTATTTTTTAAATATGGCATTTCACACTTGTTTAAGTCCAGTGAGACTGCAGAACTATGTGGTCAATGATGCAAAAGGTGGCTCTGCTCTAAAGTGGGGAGTGGCCGCTTATCCAGTCCTGGGGTGTGCATTGGCTGAGGCCCACGTGGCTGGTCCGGACCCCTGGGAGCAACACTGGGCTGGGCAGTGAGCAGCTGAGAAATCCCCATGCCGGCCACAGAGGAGGGCAGGAGTCCCCACCAGTCCCTATTTTCTCAGATTTAAGCCATAAAGTGTCACCTTCTCAAGCTGGTTTTAAGTGCCATTTTCTTCCTCTAGCGTCTCAAGGGAAGTATGGGTGCCTCTTGGGCTTTGTCAATAGCTGCTGGAGGTCTTGTTCCTGGGTCACGCATGCCCCACAACCCCTGTTTCTTGCAGAAGACAGAATTAAGTCAGTCCCTATTTTGAATTTCGCCCAATCAGGCCGGTTCCTGAGGGCAGGGCTTGGGAGTGGAGCAGAGTGGACAAGACTTCACTTCGGTCTGCCCCCTGGGCTTAAAAAGGCTGGCTGCCCTTGACCTTGAGACTGTGGTCAAGAGGGGAACATTTTTCGGTCTTAGGTTTGCATATCCTTCTGGGGAGCATCCTGAGGCCCACATGCTGGTGATGGGCAGGGCCAGAGCGGAAAGTGTGTGGAGCAACAAATGTGATGTTTACATTTGTTCAGTTGCCAATGCATCCCATGCCATCTAGGCAAGCAAGAAGCATTATCAGACACATTCCTGCCAGGTGAAACCGCTTGGGATACAAAGCAGGACCAATGAAGGGTGTGGGCCTAGGGCCCATGGATAACTCTGAGGGCTTTCTGAAGAAGCTTGGAGGGCTGCATTCCACCATTGCTCTGAAGCAGGATGAGGGACCCTCCAAAAGCTGGACTCTCATCCCTGACAATTGACCATGCTGGGTGGGGCTGATGGGTCCAACAACATCTGGAGGGCCACCTCTGATCTAAGGACAACATTGCTTTATTTGCAAATGTTCACTATCCAAAGGAGCCTTTCTCCCACTCCCCACTTAGAAGAAGCATGCCAGGAGTTTTTCCAATATGACAGAAACATCTGTTCTGTCATATTCATTAAATTTTGAGACTGAAGACAGCGTCTTTACTCTTACTAGTAGTCCTAGTTCCCTTACACTAGTCCTGACATTGTAATAATAGTAGTCCTCTCTGTGTGTAAGTCACATGGAGGTTGCATCGCATGATTGCTAGAGTGTGGCTATGCTCCTAAGTTCTGCTCCACAGGAGCCCAAAAAATTTGAGGGGGTCTGCTCCCCAAAATTGATGGGTACTGCCATTCAAATGGTGTGTGTATGTGCCACATCATGTGATCTCCCCCCATATTTTATTGAAGTAGGCACCCCTGATCTGCCCATTAACATGGTCATCAACAGGGGGGAAATCGGCGCATTAGCAACTGCTCATGCATTGGTTCCCTTGCAGTCAGGACATGAGTGCAATTGGGTCCTGCAATGAGCATGCTATGCTGAGGGTGCTCTCAAACCTGGAACCAGTTCAGGGTTTATATATTTAATTGGGTAACTACTACAACAAGAGGAATAGGGGCTAAGATGAGGAGATAATGACATTTAATGAATATTTTTACTGCTTTCATGAAGGAAGAGGTGCAAAACCGAGTTAAAAGAATAAACTGAAATGATTGTACAAGAACATTTATACTTAAACTAGGGTTGGTGGATAAATTTCAGTTCACATTTAAAAGCAAACCTACCTAATTTAGACTTTTCAAAACAATACGCAAACTGTAACATGGCCATCCTTTGAAACTTGCACGTCACCATATTTTGCAATGCAATTCTCCTGCCAAGTAACATTTAAAAAATGCATAGATTTAATGTGCATAAAATGCATATATTTGCGAAATTAACACAAGAATTCGTCTCTGAGTAATATCCAAAAATAACATAAAAACTATATCAACATTTTGAGCTTCTGCTCAGGCACAACATCAAACAATTTTGAGGGAACTTTCAACAACTTAAGCAAAATTTTCAATAACAAGCAAAATTTTCAGGCAGATTTCATATTACTCTTCAGATATTCCAGTCTTCCTCTTCTACAATTTTAGTAACATATAACCTAGAATGCATTTCTTCCACATTCATGCTGTCCATTTAATATTTCCCAGAGCTATTAAACTAATGAGTTAGCTTACTAAAATGGATGATTAAAACGTCACAGACAATCTTCCTTAGCAAAACAACTATACAGTATAAAAAATTCCATATCAGCTTTGCTGTAGGAAATAATTAATCAAATATTGAGGGGGGGTGTTATTTAAAAATGCTCTTTCTTCCCAATGATGTTGTCTCAGATTACCTGGTTCACAGGACACATGCTCAAATGCACATTCCTGGGGAAAGCAAGTATTCATTTCAGTATGCTATCTGATTTTATGAGTTGTTTAAATCTGAGAAGCCCTGGAAAACGGGCAGGACTTGTTCATAGATTAATATTGTTTGAAGGTTAATTTTAAAACTTATATCTTTGCAAAAATGCTTCCCAGAAGCTAGTGAAAGATATTCGCAGGATAATATTTTTGAGCAAAATTCATTTTTTATCTTTGCTTCACCTTAAGGTAAGAAAGTCACTATAATTACTATCCCATAACTTCATGTCTCCTGTCATAGTAAAGTCTATTGATCTTGTGTAACCAAGGGGCTCCTGAACCATGAGTTAGTTCAGTCAATAAAGAGATAAACTAACCTGATGACTTTTTCATATGCTACTGTGCTGCCATGTACCGTTAGATCAATTTGATACTGCACCAGCTGAAATCTAAGATGCATGAACAGCTGATAGTTATTCCTTGATATCTTTTTAAATATCATCTTATAATAAGGATGATCAGCAAGTGACTTGTCACAATTGTTTGCTGATTAGAAAATAAGATTTGAACTTTACTTATTTCACACTTTATTTAGGGTGAGAAGAGAGTGGCAGTGGCGTAGCGTGGGGGGTGCAGGGGGGGCCGGCCGCACCGGGCGCAACATCTGGGGGTTAGGGTTAGGGGGCGCAAATCCACGGGTTAGGGGGCGCAAATACACAGGTTAGGGGGTGCAAATTACTTGCCTTGCCCCGGGTGCTGACGACCCACGCTGCGCCACTGGAGAGTGGATGTGTTGGAGATGTTCAGTTATCCCAGAGAGTTCAGATTCTTATTTCATCTTAGCAGATTCGTAGTATTGAGATACTGAGTAATGCTGGGGGTACCTCATCTTAACACAGCCATTTGAGCTTTTGGTAACCTTTCCTATCGAGATCAGCTCAAGCTAATTCTTCTCTCATTGGCAGAATACCTCACATCAAACCTTGATTTTCTTACATGCACTGAGGTCAGCCAGATTGCTGTTTTCACCTTCTCACAGCTTTTGGGATGGTCTGATTTGATTGCAAATAGTTGATGGGTGGGGTATAAATAATAAATTATTTATTTATTTATTTATTTATTTATTATTATTAAGCAAGGGAAAATGAAATTTCAAAAATACAACACATGCTATATAGCAAATAGTTAATTTCAGCCACCACCTCGTACCTTGCAAATCCATAGAGCAGGGAACTGTGTGCTTCTCCTAGGGTTCCAGCTTTTGCACACTCACTCACACCAAAGATTATAGAAATTGTAAATTAAGGCACATTGTTACGGCTATCGGGTGGTTGCTCGAGAGCGATCAGGGAAGATTCCTCACTGGTCTTTTCAAAAGCTTTATTATTGGTGCTAAAACCTTTACAAAGGCAGAGCACCTCTATTCCATGTCTGGCTTACTCGCTGGCAGAATCTGAGAGTGGGCGGTCCTTAAACCTTCCCCAGCAGAGTAGTTTCTTGACCCCCAGCCTACACCTCCCCTCTCTGCATGAAAGCCTACTGCGCAATGAAGGCTTGGGTAAAGGGGGGCCTCCCTCCTTCCCGCTTTCCTCAGACAAGGTGTCCTGGCACCACCTTGCATCCTCCGAGCCCTGCATCTCCTCCCTACTAGAGGCGTGGCTCCCTTCCTCCGCTGAGGAAGTGCTGCTTCCCACGATCTTTGGCGGCTCTCTGTAATCTATCCGCCTTTCCCCCTCTCGCCCCTGAGCCGATGGCAGTTCCCTGACACATATGCATTAACTTATGTGCTAGGTAGGCACCAAGCATCACTTTACAGTAGGGACGGGAAAACCTTGGGTTGAAGCTAGATGTCAAATAAATGCCTGCTTTTCAACCAATCCTATTAACACATTTTCCCCCTTTGAAAAAAATGCAATTTTTCTCCAGCATCAATAAGTTGGTTTTGTGTCTGTATCTTACTTTGAATCCTCATGGAGTTAAAAATTGTCAGCCTTTGGTTGCCACTCATTTTGTGTAAAGAAAAGATTCTGGAAAAATTAATAGTCCTTTAAAAAAAGTAAGAGTCAGTCCTATCCTGTCACTTAGACAACTAATTATGCCATTACATGCTGCAATTACAATTAAAGATTTTTTAGCTGATTGAATGCTGATGATGCCTTCTCATTACCTGATGTTTCCTCACTAGTACTCAAGAGTATCATGATTTTGATGAAACAAAAACATCACAAGTAGTTTCATTTCTTCAATAGCACCAACAGTCATGAGCTGCAATCCAGTGTGCACAGTTAAGCATTTTAAATCCCATTGAACTCAAAGGAGACTAATTGTGCACCAGATTCAGCCTACATCTGTAACCACATTGCATTCCCTCCCATCCCCATTAAAGTTATGTGACTCACATTCCAGATTCTTGGGACCAGCTCATTGTCCCACATCAATTGGAATGTACTATGAAAGCCTTAATGTAGAGAACCTTTCCATAACAGATGAGACTCACACCAAGTTCTGCAATGAGGATGTGCTCTGTAACTCTGCCATTCACTGTGCCAAACCCATTAAGTTAAGCAGAGTAGGCAGTATCAGATCAGTTAGCCTTGGATTTCTGCTTCCCTGTAACAATGCTAGCTAAAATGTGGATTTCCAGACATTCTGTTTGCTTTGTATAACAGTGGCCTTAGATTTTAGCATCTGGGTCCTTCTTGAATATCCAGTGTTAGGGTTTTTGTTTGTTTGTTTGTCTTTCATTTTCCTTATCATGCGACTACTTATTCAAGTCATATTCATGACTATTTGAATGAGTGTAGTAAAAATATTTTTTGTGATTAAATTTATCACAAAAATATTTTTGCTATACTTATTCAAATAGTGGAGGTACCTTTGTGCCAAGTTAGCTCTAGTTTCATTGCATACCTTGACTAGAGATATAAATCTTACATCATGTAACCATGGAGATTTTCATGAAGGGTGGATTTTAAGTGCATTGTTGGGAGAAAAAAGTGGTGATTCAACCTCTTGTTATCGTTGATATAATATTAATAATAATAATAAACTTTATTACAGTCACAGACCAGCATAAGAGCATATGAATAAAATAGCAATAGGGATTTAAACTAGTGATTGTTAAAGCAAATAAGAACAAAGAAACACACATAGGATAAAACATGTGAATAGAGTACGAGATTAAACACAAATAATTAATGAGTAAAAACTGATAATTAAAACAGATAAGGACTAAAAATTATAGCTGATAAAATCATGTGATGAGAAGACAGAGTCCTTAAACAAAAATGAATTAGACAGATCAATTTATCCTATTAGCATTAAAGGAGGGGGGAGGGGAGGAAGCAAACCTGGATACTTAACTATCATCAATAATTTATTTTTATTTTATTTTTATTTTTTTCAAGATCCATTAGCATTGTGCCAGGTGGTTGGAATTATAATATTATCATGGAAAAGGCTCTAGCCTCAAAAGCACGAGTCATGACCCTTTTAAGTGGAGAAAAAGGAAATTCAGATAATTATAATGTGAATTGAGTTTGAACCCCAATTACTATACACTTCTTAATCAGTTGTATTGTCACAAGAGAGCTTCTCCATCTTAGTCAGAATCCATTATTTTTCACAGGATGAAGGAGGCAAAAGCTATTCTGATAAACTGGGTTTCCAACAAAAGACACTTTAATTCAAAGGGAGGGGGGATTGGTAATGCTTGGCCATAAACCAAGCCAGGTAATATCCCCACTCAATTTATTATCCAGCTCATATGACAGTACTACTCCCTGTGAACATTCTCACTTTCCTGTCTTGTTCTAGAGGCAGCAGCCACTGGAATATAGAGAAGGAACAACCTTTTTCTCCTCTCCCTACTTCTGAGAATGTGAGCATCCCAGAAAGATATATCTCCCAAGGACAGGACTCATTGTTCCTGGCTCTGCGAATGTTGCGTGTCGAGGTCCCCAGGGCCACCCCAATAACTCACACAGAAATTTTTGTTTAAGGTTTTTGGCATAATTTTGGCCACAACTTTATTAAAATACAAAAATGTGAGTGGTTGCTTAGGCATTGGTTGCGACTATCTGCCCCACCCCCCTAGGGGATAGACTGACATTCCGCACGCCTGCAAAAGTCAGAAAAGGGGAATACACTTGGGGGTAGCGACGGAGCAGGGAAGCTGCCCTCAGCCCTCCCTAAATGCAACCAGGGGCTCTTGCATGGCCCGAGCCCCTTGACAGGGTGGACAAAAGCAATAGTGAGCCCCTGTATTCCTTTAACGGAATCCCTTGCAGCAGCAGCATTAGAGGGGCAGGCACAGCCAATCCATGCCCCTCAACCAACCAAACCATAAACCAATGCCTAACCACAGCCTTACAAGTTGCGACGATTTGCTACACAGTTGGCAAAAACCAAATGGCACCAGCCAATCAGCCAGATGGACAAAATTCCTACCAGGCCCCTGCCCCAAGACCAGACGACCCCATGACAGGCATAGCAAGGTCAAAGCAAACAACCCTGAATATAGGGAGGGGGGACAGGGAATCCGATGCACGGGGCGAAAAGAGGAAGCTCTATGCCTCGTGCAGGGAGTTTTAGCATTTCTGGCTGTCAATCAACAAATGGCAACATTAACTTCTTCCCAACAACAAGGGAAGCCCAATCACATCAGTGGGCAACGATCAATTAGCCCACCCCACAACTTTGGAGTGTCCTGTCGGCCCCCACCGCAACACGTGCTCTCCATGAAGGAGAACACGCTTTAGCATCCAAAGAGGAAACAGTAAATGAAGCTACTCCGACCCTCCACTGCTGGTCATTTTCTTGCTACACCTGCTGCCAGGCCACAGAAGTGAAGGACAGGGAGATATTGGGAGATTCATGCCTGAAAAATACTTGGGATTCACTCGACACATTCAGAAGCCATATCCTGCTGCTCTTATCATCAGTAGTACAAAGGAGTTACTAACTTGGAATTAAGCACAGAAAAACTGGACAATGCAGGGCCAGGCTAAAATCAAATTTAGCTATCACTAATGTTTTCTCAGTTTCTGAAATACTTACTAAATGATGGCTGGTGTAAGTTTTATCCATAGAAAATTCAAGGAATAGTAGTAAGGCTACCCTTTGCTTTGAAGGTAAAGGTGAGGGTATGGACTTCTGTCTATGATGGAGATTAAAGGTAAAGGAACCCCTGACCATTAGGTCTAGTTGTGAACTACTCTGGGGTTGTGGTGCTCATCTCGCTTTACTGGCCGAGGGAGCCGGCATACAGCTTCCGGGTCGTGTGACCAGCATGACTAAGCTGCTTCTGGCAAACCAGAGCAGCACACGGAAATGCTGTTTACCTTCCTGCCGGAGCAGTGCCTATTTATCTATTTGCACTTTGTGCTTTCGAACTGCTAGGTTGGCAGGAGCTGGGACTGAGCAACGGGAGCTCACCCCGTTGCGGGGATTTGGATCGCCGACCTCCTGATCGGCAAGCCCAAGAGGTGCAGTGGTTTAGACCACAGTGCCACCCACGTCCATGATGGAGATTAGGACATTAAAATACATCTGAATTCACTACTTAACACACTAGAAATCTCTTTGAGTCCTGGGTGTTTTCAAGTTCCATTTCTGTTGTGGCTGAGACTGCATTCAGTTGTTCAAACACATCCAGCCTGTTGTTCTAGTGTACATGATAGAAAAAAAAGTAATTTGCTAACTTTGTCACAGATGTATTTGATGACGGTAAGACTTATAAGGACATATTTGATTGAGGTTGGGGAAACTATCAAAATTGTTCATTTTGAATGTTGCTTATAGTCTGTCCTGCAAAGGGCGGGGGAGGGGGGAATTGCGGCTCACTCAGCAGACTTCGTTACTGTCCCATTGATAGATGATAGATAGATGATAGATAGATAGATAGATAGATAGATAGATGATAGATGATAGATAGATAGATAGATAGATAGATAGATAGAGATAGATAGATAGATAGAGATAGATAGATAGATAGATGATAGATAGATAGATAGATAGATAGATAGATAGATAGATAGATATAGATGATAGATAGATTAGATAGACAGATGACAGATAGATAGATAGATGATAGATAGATAGATAGATAGATAGATAGATAGATAGATAGAGATAGATGATAGATAGATTAGATAGACAGATGACAGATAGATAGATGATAGATAGATAGATGATAGATAGATAGATAGATAGATAGATAGATAGAGATGATAGATAGATTAGATAGACAGATGACAGATAGATAGATAGATAGATAGATAGATAGATAGATAGATAGATAGATAGAGATAGATGATAGATAGATTAGATAGACAGATGACAGATAGATAGAATAGATAGATAGATAGATAGATGATAGGATTTAACAGTTGACACAATTGCCACTTGGTGCTCTCTCCCAAGGAGTATATCCAATATGCCTCCAAGTTCTTGGAGATGAAAGAGCTGAGATTATAGTTATGTGGTTGAAGACTCAAGAAGAATATGACTGAACATAGCCTAGACCCCATTTAAGAAACAAATTTGCGGCAGTGTTGACAGCAAATAAATCTTACCTATTTTTCTGTAAGCATTTCATTTAAAGAATGTGGTTTAGCAAAAATATTGGAGATTGTTATATAAGCTCCTGTTAGTCAACCAGTAGAACTAGCAGTGACCAGTTGTGACCTGTTTCCAAATCAGCTTGTGCAACTTCACAGTTTACGAAGCTGGCTTGCTCAGCGAACCATAGTAACCATGGTTTAGGGTTGGGATGGCACTCTGAACTGTGATTAATCCAAAATGGAAGCAAATCACATGTGCTAGAGCAGGGGAGAAGTGAGCCTGATGCTTGCTGTGTCTCATTCTCATAATAATGCTAAACAATGTCCAAGCATCTTGTCTCAACATCGCCATTGGAATGAAAGAAAACATAGGTGCTGTAATTTTATTGCTTTTTATACACCAGGGTTTGGTCTTCATTGTTTAGCCCTCCACTTGGACAAATTGCACCTAAGTAAGCTGTGTCTTCTCTTCCAGCTGCATCAACCCCTTGTTTCTGGGTCCATCAACTTGTTTCCTGTGGAGCTCATTTCCTCTATTCCTCCCTTGGGCACTTGCAACTGAGTCATCCTGTTTAATGGTCCTTCAGACATGGGGATAATGTTCAATAACACTCCCATCTCCTGAGGTTGTAAAAGTCATTAGCCCTTGTCTCTGTGAAATCCCTGCCATCTAAAATTGACTCTTTTCTTCTAATTATGCAATATAATGACCCAAATAGGGGTTTAGGCATCTGGCAAAACAATCCTATACATGTTTACTCAGAACTAAGTACCACTGTGTTCGTTGGGGCTTATTCTCTAGAAAGTGCCTTTAGGATTGCAGTCTGAAGCTCTCTCACATCTAGAGTTGCATGCTTCTAAAATACTTTTGTTTGTGCAGACAAACTGGGACTGTATGTACATATGTGCAAGTGCTTTTTGTTTTTTAGTATCAGGGAAATACATATAGTCGTTTGTGACCTTAATTTTTCATTTAAGAGAAGGCACCAATGAATTTGGCTCTGTATTTCTCAAGCACTTCATACAGAGATGGAAGCGGGGGGGGGGGGGGGCTTTTGGTTTTTCTAGTCTACAGAACTTTTCTGTACTTCTATTGTACTCTTGAATTTGCTACATTATTTATCTTCTATGCAGGAGACAATGCACAGCTGAAGAATGTTGGTATTTTATTAGAAGATTGTACTGCTGTGTTGTTGTTTAAAATGTATTTAATCATGCAAAATCAAGAGGGGCTTGTTTGACTTTATTTAATTAGCAAATGTTTTGTACAAATAGAGCAGTGAAGATAACGTTGTATATCAATAATCAGATTAATAACTCATATTTTATTGGAACAGTTAACTATCACTTCCGCCAGGTTCTCTCCAGTGATTCAGGATTACCCAGTTTTGAAATAAAACCTTTGTGCACTGTGTGCACAAATAATTTTGCAATGCATGGGAAGATAAAAACATTGAATTAATTCTGGGACTGGCTTACTGAAACTTTTGCAGTCAAAACTCAGAGTTGCTACTGAGGCAGCAGATGAAATAAAGGATTGCACGTTTTGCACACCCCAACATTCAAATAGTTCATTGACTGAGAGTTGTACAAAAACTTAGGATAGTTAATCTTATTAGCAAGGAAAAAGATGCATAACTGCATGATTAGCGAATGATAAGCGTTATTTGTTTTCGAAATGGATATATATTGTTTCCCAAATAATGGTCTAAAGCAGGGATAGGGAACCTCTTGTCCATAATTTCCAATCACATTTATTTAAGTATGAGAATTGGGCAATAATTAGAAGTTCTTGCAAGAACAGATTGAAAATAACAAAACAGCTATAGACATAGCTATTAACATTTTACCCTGTAATTCAAGACACTTGCCAAAGTCAGGGCACAAAGGAGAAATGTGTCTCTTTGGTCTCTTGAAGTTCCATGAAAGCTCAAAATGTCCCCATTTTCTCTTTACGTGGTCACTCCATTTGTGGAAAATTCCAGTAGAATTACTGTTGTACATCAGTCTCTCTCTTAGGTAGAAGTCTGAGACCCTGGGATCAGACACTTCTAACCATAAATGGTGATTTCAATAAGCTTCTGAGAAGGAGAGCTGTGATTGAAAGCAGGTGTACTTTCAGCAGCTCATCCCTAGGATGGCAGGGACGTAACCAATAATAATTCAACCTACATAGTCTCAGCAAGGGGTCAGCAAACTTTTTCAGCAGGGGGCTGGTCCACTGTCCCTCAGACCTTGTGGGGAGCCAGACTATATTTTTTTTTGGGGGGGGAGAGAGAATGATGCAAGAACACCACAAGCCCTGGTGGCTCCTTACCTGTGTCTTGCGAATGGCAGGGGCTGGCAGCGGCGGTGGAGGGATGATGAGCAGCGCGCGAAAGAGCTCTGGAGAGGGGCTGCCCCCTCTAGGCAGGGCGGGGAGAATCCAGGAGGGAGGGAGGGAGGCAGGCACCACCGCTGTGTAAAGGAGAGGGAAAGAAGGTGCATGTCCTGGTGATCCACGTGCTGGCGATCCACACGGCGATTCCTGGACCATCTGTGGGCCGGATCCAGAAGGAAATTCAGCCTGATCTGGCCCACGGACCTTAGTTTGCTGACCCATGGTCTCAGCAATCTCAGGGACTAGATTTCTTCTCCAGTCTTGTTACAGCTCTCCACTTCCCATAGGCATCTGGTTGGCCTTTGCGATGTTGGTTTACAAAGCCTATTGGCCTCACCCAGCAGGTTCTTCTTATAGTCTTATGTGCAGTAGACTGAGGTCAGCCAGGATGCAGGAGGAGCTGTAGAACAAATCTGTAATCAGGAGCGACAAACAGGTTAGGGTGGAAGGGCAAGCCAGAAGGCAGGTTTGAGAGACAAACTAGGCATCAGGCTGAAAATGTCATTGCTTGAGAAGGGTTTCCACATATACACTACTGTTATATGATCACATGCAGCATGTGAATAAATCAGTTGGTACTTTCTTGTTTATAGTAGCCTTCCTTGACATTGAAATATGAAAGGGAGACATAATTTTCTTTTCTTTTTTAAAGCAAGTTCTAGTTCAGCAGTGCTGTTCTCCAAGGCTCCCTTCAGCGTTGCTTCAGCTAGATCAAGCCATTCTTCAATAATCTCTTCGCTAAATTTATGTCCTTGTTCATGTCCACTCTAAGCCAAATTTAGGCTTCAATTAGTTTTGAGTTCATTTTCAAAGCAGAGGTTATGCACATGCCTACTTAGCTTTTCTGAATTTTTCTATAAGTTGTGCATATTATCTTTGAATGAAATACATAGTTTTGATTAGCATGCCCTGTCTAAAACAGGTCACTTGGGGTGGAGGTGCTACAATAGGTTGAGAGTGTGTGTTTGTATGTGTGTGTGTGCACTACGAACAGCAGAGACGCCATTGTCCCAATTTACGCTATTAATTTTTAAATAAATGCGCTTCTGCTACCATATTGCCACCACCAGTGCTTTTTTTCTGGAGGCACTTAAGGATACACAGTACCAGAACCCCCTTTTTTCTAAAGGAAAAGCACTGATTAAAAGTGTGGCACTGTAACAACTTCATGGTAAGTACCGGCACCATTTTACTAGAAGAAAAGCACCCTCCAAATTTGTGGTTAATGGTGAAATATTTAACCTTCTTTAAATAAATCTCAGGGGGTCATGAACTAATCCTGGTGGAATTGTACTTTCCTCAAGCTTGCATGTTCTATACTGAAAAGGTGTAGCTTTGAAATTACCCCTGAAATGTCTGGTTTGTATCATATTACAATAAAATATAAATAAAATAAAATAAACCATTTATCAGGGAGAACCTTTGATTAAAAGCTTTTAACAGAAACTAAGCGGACAGCATTAAACTTGAGCAGCGCAGGTTAAAATGATAATAGCTCAGGCCCATTTCATTATTTTGCTCCTGACAGTCATGTGTTTCCCTTGCTTTAAGCCTTATTGCATGTACATAAGATCACTATTTGGAGACACATCTTGTCCGAAAGATTCTTAGAAACCTCAATTTTATGATGCCCTCAAGAGAAACATGTCCTAAAAAAAATAAGAGTGCTCTCCAGAAAACTCTTGGCAATACACGCAGCATTTCCATCATGTCAAGACAAGCTACCCTGAGCTGTCAATAGTGTCTGCCATATAAAAAATTGCACCAAATCTGAGACATGTTTCCCTTTATACTTTTTTTATTGTTTAAAAAAGGGTTCTCTTAAGTGTACAATATACAATCCAGATTTCCTGTGTGTGCAACTGTTCTGGCCCATAAATAGGTCAGTATAACCATTGCAGTCATCTTGGTCCTAAAGATTAAGAAGGGCAAGACATATTGCTACAGTGATATCTTAACTCAGCCACCTTTTGTTGGGTTAGGTATAGCGTTACACACAGAACTTCTTAATACGCAGAATGAAAGACAACACTAATTCAGCTATACGAAGTGCAGTGCGGCAAGTGATTGCAAATATAAATGTTTTGGGGCCATTTCAGAAGGCATAGAATCTGTTATATGTAAAATATGTATTGTTATATGCAAAATAATAATAATAATAGGCCATAGAATGAATTGTAGCCATTCTTGTCCAATGAACCATAATCTTCTTAATCTTCTTCCCAATCTGTTTACTAAAGAGTGTTGTCTTGAAAGCTTGAATATTGGAACAGCAGCAGAGATTAGTGTAGAGAAAGAAAGAAAGAAAGAAAGAACCTTAAGTATTACATATAGGATAAAATGTAATTATATTAGACTGAGTTTGACTCACTGCTAACAGATTTAAATCAACAGATTTTCACTGCAATTAAATGGGTATCAAATTACGACTTATTGGTATTGTGCGCTGTGCACAGAAACCTCACCCTCGGAAGCCGAGAAGAGGAAGCCAATGTGTCATGGGCCAGGAGTTGGCTTCACCTGAAGGAGCAGAAGGTGAAGTGACTCCACCTGCTGCTGATCAGACTTCTTGCTCCTGATGAGAACCAGCTGGCTCCAGCTTTCTTAAGCATGGTTTCCAGCCTCAGTCAGTTGCTGGAAACAGCATTTGTCATTCCTGACCAGACCTTGCTGCTTCTTGTTTCTTGCAACCTTGGACCCTTGGGCTTTCTTGACCCCTGGAACATCTGACAACGTGGACTGAAATACCCCTCACTTAGGACTCGACTGAACCTTGTATATGGATTCTGCCTCCAGGCAAGTACCCCCCCTGAGACCCACCTGGTTGGCTGGCTTCTCCCTCCACTGAGCTCTGCTGTGGCTGGCAGCACAGGACTACATCACAATCGGGTGTGAGAAAACAATACATGCCAGCCCTGTCAACCAGTGATCAACCATGTTCCCAGCAAAGGCTTAGCCCTGAGGGGCTAATCCTCATTGGGCTATTCCTATTGCCCCTTTTTCTCTTTAAAGAACAACATAGTTGTGTCCTATAAACTTCAAGACCCCCCCAGACAGCAATATGCTGATGGACTCCCACTAATTTCCTCAATGGCCTCCTTTTAGCTCCATTTCTACTGGGTAATCACGGCCAGAATTTGCTCATGGTGAGGCTTATTTACTGCAATATCGCCCCTCTATAGCCTATTTTAAATGGCTCACAAACAAAACATAGATCTGAAATTCTTATTTCCTACTCCCATGACAATAGCATAAAAACTAACGGTTTTGCATTCTGCATTGCATAAGTTCATTACTTTGGAAAACAGAAGGTGATTACTAAGCATTTAATGTAATATATATATATATATATATATATATATATATATATATATATGCCTGAATAACCTCAGAACAGTTGCTGCTGAACAGTTCATGCTTCAGATACACCTAAGGCCTAAACAGAGGGAGCTGCCAGTCAGCATAAAAGGTAAAATGGCTGGATTTCCAAGTGAGATTAAATGTTAGGTTCATATTGCTAAACAGACTAAAAACAATGGGAAGAGAGATCCTCCTCTTATCAGAAACCGTGCCTTCAGGTCTATTGGCCAATAGTTCAAATGCTACTATCCCTTTTACTGTGTGATTTGTGGTCACTTAACCACAGCTGTGAGACCTTCAGGCCAAGGACTAAGAGAAGCTGCTTTTCACAGCGGACACATATTGAGAAGGTTAAGGGAAGAATTATGTGGGCAGTTGGGTTGTACAGACTGGCTGGTTTTGCAGCAGGAGAGAAGCTATTCTAAAAACAAGTTTCCTTTCCTTGTACTACACTGCTAAGAAAGAAGAAGAGGCGACTATGATTATATCTATTGCTTTTTTTTTTTTTAAGATAACTTGTGGGCAGTCTCACCTATAGTTTAACAACTGCAGATATTAAATTGGTTGTTCAAACCTCAAATAATTCTCTTCCCCCCCCAAAAAAAAACAGGTCCATGAGCAGCATCCTAAGTTACTCCACAGCAAATACAATTTGTAACCCTGTTTATAAAGGTAAAGGTAAAGGGACCCCTGACCATTAGGTCCAGTTGTGGCCGACTCTGGGGCTGTGGTGCTCATCTTGCTTTATTGGCCAAGGGAGCCGGCGTACAGCTTCCGGGTTATGTGACCAGCATGACTAAGCCGCTTCTGGCGAACCAGAGCAGCACACGGAAACACCGTTTACCTTCCTGCCGGAGCGGTACCTATTTATCTACTTGGACTTTGACGTGCTTTCGAACTGTTAGGTTGGCAGGAGCAGGGACCGAGCAACGGGAGCTCACCCCGTCGTGGGGATTCGAACCGCCGACCTTCTGATCTGCAAGTCCTAGGCTCTGTGGTTTAACCCTGTTTATACAGAGAATTAAAATGGTCAGAGGCCCCCTTAAGAGCACTTCTGGTAGCTGCTTCTTTGTTGGCCACTTTCTTTCTTTTTTTAAGATATTTATTAAGGTTTTCAAAGTTAATACATTATAACAAAAAGAGAAGAAAAAACAAAAATACAAAAATGCAAAAAGTAAAAACAGTTAAAAAAGAAAAAAAGGAGAGAGAAAAAAACACACATATAAGTTCCATTTACTTATTTTCTTTTAACTTACTTTCCAGACCTCCTCATACCACCCTTTCTTATATTCCAGTTTAAATTGTTTGATCAGCAAATCCTCACCATTAGATCTTTTACTTATCTCAAAACCTTATTTTCTATCTCTTAAGCGTTACAGTTGAAAACCACTTAATTACTATCCAACATCCTTCTAGCATTCCTTAATTTTACAGTATTTCTGCAAGTAGTCTTTAAACTTCTTCCAATCTTCTTCCGCCGACTCTTTCCCCTGGTCTCGGATTCTACCAGTCATTTCTGCCAGTCCCATGTAGTCAATCATCTTCATCTGCCATTCTTCCAGAGTGGGTAGATCTTGTGTCTTCCAATATTTTGCGATAAGTGTTCTTGCTGCTGCTGTCGCATACAGAAAGAAAGTTCTATCCTTCTTTGGCACCAATTGGCCGACCATGCCCAGGAGAAAGGCCTCTGGTTTCTTCAGGAAGGTATACTTAAATACCTTTTTCATTTCATTATAAATCATTTCCCAGAAAGCCTTAATCCTTGGGCATGTCCACCAAAGGTGAAAGAATGTACCTTCAGTCTCTTTACATTTCCAACATTTATTGTCAAGCACTTTGTTGGCCACTTTCAGACTCCTTCGGGTAGTGATAAAGCGGGCTATCAAATCCAAACTCTTCTCTTCTTTTCTTCTTCTCTTCTTTATGAAAGTTTTGAAGTTGAGAGATGGCAGTGGAAGCTGTTTCTCCCTCTACCCCATTGCAATGCCCCTCAGGGAAAAACCAATTAGTCTGTAGACCAGACTTTCCAGCATACCAGTAAAAGCAGGGGTCAGCAAACTTTTTCAGCAGGGGACCGGTCCACTGTCCCTCAGACCTTGTGGGGGGTCAGGCTACAATTTGAAAAATAAAATGATGCAAGAGCACCAGTTGCTGTTTACCTGTATCTTGCAAGCGGCAGGGGCTGGCAGCGGCAGCGGAGGGACGATGAGCAGCATGCAAAAGGGCTCTGGAGAGGGGTTGCTTAAAATGGCAGCCGCTTGAGCACTGCTGCTGCTGCTGCTGGCACCAACAAAGCCCAGCCCCCTTCCTCCTCTAGGCAGGGCGGGGAGGAGCCAGGAGGGAGGGAGGATGTGCCGCTGCAGTGTGAGGGAGAGGGAAAGAACACGCCCGTGCTGGCGATCCACACAGCAATTCCCGGACTGTCTGTGGGCCAGATCCAGAAGGCCATGGGGCCCTTAGTTTGCCAACCCATGGGTAAAAGGATCTGAGATAAGCGTGTATGTGTATTGCTTTGTATAGAATTTCATTAGAGGTTTTTAACATATTGAGCAATAAAATCCAAACTCTTTTATAGAAAGATAATGCAATGCAATACATAAAAAGAAAATAATATAAAGAAAAGTATTCCAACGAGGCCCGTTTCATGTAAATTGTTTTTATTTTGGTGGTGGTGATAGTGAGATGCCCTTGTTCTTAAACAGCAGAGATGTCGTCTTGTACATAAACAATACTGAAAATGAGATCAAACACTTTGAAAGAATGGCTTTATAATATTCTTGTATATATTCATCTACACCAAAAGCTACCTTTCAGAGGCTAATCTAAGCATTCACCATAGTGTTCTTGTTTACACAATGATAATATCACACAATTAATCAGTACTCTATTTGGAGTTTTGTTTGTTTATAATGCTATTAGCATTGCATTGGATAGTTTGCAGAAAGCAGATTGACTCCTTAATGCATTAAATCCTTTGAAAAGGATATTTCAGACTAAATTGCTCTGGCTTCTTATTTGTCATTGTATCATCTGTGAGAACTAAAAATCAATCATCCATTGTGCTTTTTTCCTATTCAGGAGGGGGTGGGGAAGCTCATAGTCACAGTGCAAGGGAATTTCATGATGCTCCAGAGAAAGCAACAATTATAAGCAGCTTCTAGTACATTACTGAATAAAATATGGATAATATTTTTCACGTGTTTTCATATAAACTCTTAAGCCTGTAAAGAACACTTATGACAGGAGTGCCAGCTTGACCCTGCAACCGTGGGTGCCTGGAGCCTTGGGTACCATGCCATGTGCATGGCCTTGGCATTGAAATTTGTGGGTGCTTGGCCCCCTTCATGGATAATTTTGTGAGTGCTCAGGCACCCAGGGCCTCAGGGAGTTGGCACCTATGACTTAGGATGATATTCAATTGCAGCCAATTGCAGGAGGAGACTTATACAACAGCCATTCTAGGACTTTCTGAACCCTTACATTCTAGCCTGATCACTAAGCTTATCCAGTGGAGTACTGTTAGTTGCCCCATGTATTACAAAGACAAGACTGGCCTCAATCAGAATTCAAGCATTTAGTGTTGCTGGTCCCATGCTGTGGAACTTTTTTCAGCAGAGATTCATAGCATCTTGTGAAGACTTCTTTATGCTATGCAGCTATGGTTGGTGATCATTAAGCTTGGGTGTAATCTTGTTGCACATCCACTTGCATAAACACAAGTGATTTCTAGGAAACGTATTTCCAGGAAGTATGTTTAGGGTTTTGCAGCTTTAATAAAGTTTATCTGCAATGAGCTATGGAGGAACTATTGCCACAAGCTGTGAGGAAACCCCTCTTTGCTACCACTGTTTTGTCGAAAGTAATCCCACACTTTAGTGTTTGTTTTCTTTGCTTAAGATATAACCTTTTACTTGGCTCTCGCTCATTTACTGCTGCCACCATACATTTAAATACTAGGTCAATTATGTGCCCCTGTTTACCTAACAGTAATTGTGGGTAACTGTGGGACAAAACAGCACAGTTTCTACTTTAAATGGTAAAACAAAGTAAATCATATTTTATTTCAAAATAATTCTTATAAACATGGATACTATGAACTTAGTAAGTTTCTTTCACTCAGAATAGTTTCAAAATAAGGTTTCTCTTTAACAATTTTGCTCTTGAGTGATTCAGTACCTCCCCCTTTTCTTCCCCTTTCCTTCCCCCTTTTTAGAGAGGCCATTGTGGTGTAGTGGTTAAGAGCGGTGGACTCGTAATCTGGTGAACCGGGTTTGATTCCCCCCTCCTCCACCTGCAGCTGCTGGGTGACCTTGGGCTAGTCACCCTTCTCTGAAGTCTCTCAGCCTCACTCACCTCACAGAGTGTTTGTTGTGGGGGAGGAAGGGAAAGGAGAATGTTAGCCGCTTTGAGACTCCTTAGGGTAGTGATAAAGCGGGATATCAAATCCAAACTCTTCTTCTTTCAAACCTACAGCAATTTCCCCTAAGCAACCTCTGCCCAGTTAACATTAATCAGCTAGGCACCGAGGACTCCCTCTGGAGTCTCTCCAGGTTCTTTCAGGAGTTCTGAAGCATTTACCAGGATCCAACAACCTCAGGTGCTCAGCAATCTCATGGACCCTTGGCTTCAGAGCTGTCTTGAAGGTTGCTTCTTGGGACACATGTTCTTCCCTGCAGAAACCCTTAGCTCCAGCCAGCGATTTCAGCTCTTGGCTTCTCTCAGGAGTCCTTAGCCTCATGGTCCCCTGCCTGACTTCAGCTTCTTCCTTCAGCTAAATCTTCTGTTCTCTTCTGTGCACACAGGCTGATTATCCACTGTGCTGTGAGAACAGTTCTTTATCCTATATGATAACTATAGCAAAGCTGTCCATGACATGTAGTGATGATGACTCTCCTGGGTCTAAGAAACAAGTTTGCTGGCAGGGCCAGCTCCAGGTTTGTGAGAGAGAGACTGCCACAGTGCCCTGCGGTGGGTCCTCAACTTGCTGTACAATCAGTTCAATAGTATTGCATATCTTCACGCAGAGTGTGAGATTGTAAACTGGGTATTACTCCTGAAAATCCCATCATATTTTGTTCCATTCTAGCTGTTATAGCAAAGGAAGCATTAATACTTAATCAGATTTTATAAGCGGCAGAAAGGCTTGATAATTTTGCTTCCAACTATTCTAAATGGTAATCAGGTGTTAGATTTCTTGTCTCTGACCAGGAGGGACTAGCCATTGAGGCATAATTCCTCTCCCCTCCAGGCTTGTATGGGCCATGATTTTGCTCAGGTTGCACCTATAAATTATCATTTATATGGCAAAATTGCTACATAAGGAGCTTTACAACGTGTTTCCGAGCAATCCTCAAAATGATCATTTTATAGATGCAAAGGAAAAGACAATCTTTTTGACAAGACCACCCAATTTCTTTCATCAAACTGCAATTAGAACTCATCATAATTGCAGTAAGTGTATGGCATTTGATAGAACTTAGGGGTTTGTTTGTTTTTTAAAGTAGACCTCATAACTCCATTTTTTAGGCACCATTACCTAGAGGCGGTTCCAGAATGCAGTCTAATCGAACTAATGTCCTTCTTATACCCTGTGGACTAATTTAATCAATGCAGTAAGGAATCAAGTATGCTTAAATAAAATGCCCAGTGAAGGATGCTGAGCAAGGAGAATGATGACCACTATTAACGTTTTGGTGAAGACTAAGAAAAGTAGTGACTAGGATAAATAACATGGGTAGTAAGGACAGAAAGTATTCAAAATATAATGGCTGTTAGCTTTTAATGGACAGAAGTAATTAATTCAGGAAATGGTATATAATTCCTTTTTTATTTTGTGTCGCCTAGTTCCTGTTCTTTCTGTGTATTAATTGCATTAGCTATTGGCCTTAGCAATACTAGATATAAATATAAATACAATAAATTAATCCAATTCCTCCTTCCCCATGGAGCACCCTGTCCCACTTTCCATGCTATTTTGGAATGTCCTTGACCTTGAGCAGATTTGGAGGGGCGCAGGGAGCTGAAGCAGAAAGGAGGAATCAGCAAAAGTTGCCTCTTTCCTCTTAACTTTCCTGGAAGTCTCTGCTGGATCAAAGCTATTCCATGAGTGGAGTGGCAGCACTGGATTCCAGCCCATTTTTTAAGTCTAGTAGACTTTTTGCATAACTTATCTGCTACATACAATATCGCATACAATATCACAACCGTCGTAGAATCATAGAATTGGAAAAGACCCCAAGGGTCATCAAGTCAACCTCCTGCAATGCAGGAATCTCAACTAAAGCATCATGAACATGAAATTTATTACGGTCAGAGACCAGTTTGAGAAACACAAATGGAACTACAGTCCCAATAGCAAAACAAACATTTAAAACAATATACAACAATAGATTTTAAGTTTAAAAGTGCAATAGGCATATAAACACATAAAAACTTTAAAATAGACTACCTTAGAGAAATGACCCAAAGTCGCCCGTGAATCCGGGTTTGGGAATTATCTTAACAAACTAGATTGAATCGGGGGATGGTCTGCGCCTACAGATCTGTGCGCAGAATCTGGCGACAATTTGGGTCATCTTGGGGTCTTTGCCTAACAGGAGAAGATCGAATTTTTGCTTTGCCGGGAGGTCAGCAAATCCTCACCAGCAGGGGGTCAATGGTTTCTCTATGTGCCTCATCGTAAAAGGGACATCTAAAAAATATGTGTTCAGGGCTTCCTACATCCCCCAAAGGACAAGCGCAAATTCTCTGGTCATATGGGACTTTTTTAGAGGATCCTTCCAAAACCGGCGAGGGCAGAGCTGAGCTTCTGGCAAGTGTAAAAGTCCTTCTTGCATTTTTTGATACAAGAAAAAAGATGCTGCAGGTATAGCTATATATCTCTTTATTTCTAAAATTTTGTAGTTGGGGCACCTTGTCTCTCGGTGTCTATAATTCTTTGGCTAACCATTGCTAACTAAAGCATCAATGCGTCATTCAGCCAGATACAAATCTACGTAACAGTTACCTTGTTCAACCCATGTTTTACCAGCTCACACAAATATCATGGGGGACTTTGTCAAATGCCTTGCTGAAATCAAGATACACTATGTCCACAACATTCCCCTAATCCACCAAGCTTGTAACTCCATAAAAAGGGGGGGAAATTAAATTCATCTGCCATGTCTTGTTTTTGAGAAACTCATCCTGGGTCTTAGTAATTCCCGTTGAGTCTTCAACAAGAGAGAATGCTAATTGAGGAAGAACAGCTGTATATTGTACCATTTTCAATGTAGTTCTATTTTTTTTCAACTAAATCTAACCACAGGGTAAAAATAAGTGAAATGAAATATAGTGGAATAAGTCCTTTATGAAATTCACCCTGCAGACACACAAATGAAGTTCAAAGGGAGTGGCCCATTGGGCATATTCACAGCCAGCTTTTAGCTGGGTGGGTTTTTTCTTTTTAACATATAAAGTTTTGTGGTTAATGTGAGTGTGCTACCACCAGGCTTATTTTGCTGCTGACTCTGTATTTTACTGTAGACTGTTGTCTGAGTTTACTGAATTTTAAAACAGTTTTAATTATTGACTGTGGTCAGTTGGAAACAGCAGGTTTCACAGCTAAGGGGGATTTCATCTAATTTCATCCCCATTTCTCTCTCCATTCCCTACACATTCCCTGACCAATCCAGAAGGGTCCTCCAATCACCAGAATTTTAAAGGTTGACCGCACTGGTCACAGGAATAGGGCTTCTAACTAAGCTCATTACACATACATTTGTCTGGTTCCAACCCATTGTATATAAAGGTGATCACCTATAGGAACTGTATTTTTGAGCAGGACTCTTGCCATTAGCAGCTGTAAGGCTAGTAAAAACATGGTAGAAAAAGCTGCACTTGGTGATCTTCAGCTAGTAATACAGCTTTTAATGGTACTGAGCTTTTAACCAGAGAACAAGGCAGTGATTTTGTTAAATCATGGTTCTCATAAACCGTTCTTTACCATTATAGCTGAACTGGGACACACACATTTTTCCTCCTGGGCACGTGATTGAACTTTTCTGTGCATAGAAATTCACTTGAGCAAGATCTTTTTGAAAAACGAGAGCATATATTTTCCTTTATCAAAACATGGTTTACATGAATAAACATCATACTGTTTCGAGGATTATTGGTTGTGCATGAAGTCACCCATATCTTAGTCATTTATTTATTTTAAAACTGATGTGATGTATTTATTTTTGTCCTGACAAATTAAAAAAGGGGGCTTAAAAAGTTGTTCGTTTGTTTTTGCTATTGTTTTCAGTTTAAGATGAAAAGGCTTTTTATATTTCTAGAGAACATGGCAAAACTGTAACATAACTTTTAACATGTGGACTGTATAAAGTAATATACTCCAGAATACAGATGGTTAACCTTACTACACTGGGAACACATTATTGCTCAGTGCTGAAATTCTTTAGGCTCTGGTACCGGTGGGAGCTGTTTGAAACCTGCAGCTGAGAATACTGAACAGCAGTGATGCAGATGAGCTCTACGAGTTCTTCCCTTTTTACCAAATGTTTTGCCAGCCAATCAAGTAGTTTTTGTTTTTGTTTAATTAAGTGTTCTGACAATATGAATTGATACTATATCATGTCTTATTTGCACATATGTCTGGAAGTCAAAGGGATGCTGAAAATACCTAGAAGGGGCTTCAGCATTTTGCTGCCTATCAAAATAGTAGAATTGCTACCTAAATATTGCCAGAAGCAAGCTTAGGGGTTCCACTGCAGGTGAGCTATCTGAGGAGTAGCATGGGGATAGTCTCCTTCACGCTCCCCAACATCACTTTTGCTGCTCCTATAGTTCTCTATGCATTGGGGGGGTTATATTTCTGCAGCAGAAAGTCCACTCTACTCATGGGATATCAAGCTTCTAAATTGCACGCGGAGTCAACATGATTAGGAAAGGCTTCCGACTGCAGACATACAGAGAGGCCTGGGGGAGCAATGATGTTGACACAGCGCAGGGAACAAGACCAGGGAGCACATCTGCCCTTCCCCACTTCTCATGTAAGGAGGTATGCCTGAAGAGAATTTAAGACTACAGTGGTACCTCCGTTTATGGATGGGATCAATTCTGGAGGCCTGGCCGCATCCCAAAAACTTCGTAACCGGAGGCGCCCTTCTGCTCACACACGCAGCGCAATTAAGCATTTATGCGCATGCGATTGAAGACTTCTGTGCATGCGTGTGCGGGTATACTTCCGGGTTTGCCACGTTTGCAACCCGAAGTTTACGTATCCAGAGGTATGACTGTACCAAAATTCCTCAGGTCAGGTGGGTGAGATGAGGGCATGTTCCTAGTTGCCCAGCATTGCTGTTTTCTGAAGGATAACAGCACAGTATTGATGGTAATATAGTTTTCTGCTGTTTTAATCCTTGTTTCAAAGTTCATGGCAAATTGATTTTCATAAGACAAGTGTTCTACACCCACCCCTTACTCGAGATACCTCTAGAAAAAAAATTGACAGAATAAATGTTTCCTCTTATAACCAAGCAAACAGCAAGAACTCAGGAGGGATACATCAGGTTGTGTCATAAAGTTGACATATCTTGTCACTTCTCCAGTGCTCCCGAGAAATGATTGCTCTCTCACTTTGCACCTGTGGTTTGGGTTTTTGGCTTTTGATAGTCACTGTATAGATCATTTATCTACTTGCCTGGTATTTTCTTGAAGGCTTCCAAGAAACATACATTTTATTCCTATGCCCCAGGAAGCAATAGTACTTTATGCAATTATATTATTTCACTTGTCTTGCTTTGATTGCATATGTATATGTTGTTGTTGTTTTATCTGAGTGGCATGATGGTTTGAGCCATCTGGATTGTTTTACTACAATATTCCTTGAATTGTTCACTGCTGCTTATTTAGCTTTCACTGTAATTTTGAGTTAATAGCTAGGGGTTCAAGGTTTTGTATGGAAGTGCTACTATTAATAATACTTTGTGTGCACCCTTGAGATTCCATATCTCATCCTCCCTTTATGGGTAGTAACAGAGCCAGTGTGGTGTAGTAGTTAAAAGCAGTAGCCTCGTAATCTAGTGAACCAGCTTCGCTTCCCTGCTCATCCACATGCAGCTGCTGGGTGACCTTGGGCAAGTCACACTTCTCTGAGGAGATTGTTAGCCGCTTTGAGACTCCTTCGGGTAGTGATAAAGCGGGATATCAAATCCAAACTACTACTACTACTACTACTCTTCTTCTTCTTCTTCTACTACTACTACTACTACTACTACTACTAGACAATGGATATGAGCTTGAGATCTAATCTATGTCCCCAGAAACAAGGCCCCATAATCAACACATTTACCATTTCAGTATATGTTGAGAACCTTTCTATTCACCTTGGTGTTTTCTGACATGTGAGGCCAGACACTAGGCCTTTAAGAATTTTTTGGTTATTCATTATTTTAAAACATTTATTGTTTTTTTAATTATACTGTATATTTGCTTATTTTATTGTTTTACATTTTATCATTATGCACCATCTGGAAACGTGAGCATGGCGAGCAGCATATAAATATTTTAAACTTTACACAAACGGGAGAGTGAGGTAAAAGAACGAGATGGTAGCGTTTTGGTGTGTACTACCTGCAGATGCACTTGTAGTGACACACACACACCTCCAGAGAGCAAGGCCTCAGTAATGAAGGTGAACAAACTGGACAGGACAACTTTCTTTGATTTTAAAAATTGGTCATAACTTCATTGATTTCAGATGTAGGTTGGATTTGGCTTAGGCATTGGGTGTATATCAGGGGTCAGTAACCTGCAGTCCATGGGCCACAAGCAGCCCACGGGGGGCGTTTAAACGGCCCACGAGCCACCCTCGAACTGAGCTGCCCACTCGGCGAGTCCCCGAGCACTGCCCTAAACCGGCACAGCACAGAGCGTGGACTCACTTCTGCGGCGCCAGAAATCACATCTGCACGTGTGCAGATGCCAGAAATTGTGTCGGCACAGATGCAATCCGGCCCACAGAGCGATCTCCGCTTGAGTGAACTGGCCCAGGCGAGGTAAACCCCTGGTGAATATCCTTCAAAGTCTCTCCCCCCCCCCCCGGTGGAGGGCTGTTTCATGACAGGGTCAAGCCCAGGATTAACAGGTCCTTCGCAAACCACAAGTCTACATGGATAACCCTCCCAACCACTGAAGGAAGCTTTATATGGCCCATCTGCCGCACAGCTTTTGGACAGAGACTTCCTACTAGACCCCTGTAACAGGGTAACCTGTTATCATACATTTCTGCACCATGAACCCCGAGATCAGACACAGACCGCTTTTATCAGGTCCCAAGCCCCACCCACTTGACCCTGCCGGATTGGCCAAGATTCAGATAAACAGATGGGGGGATATCTGCCACTCCCCAGTGGGCAGCCTAAGAGTTCCCCAACAGCCATCTGCCTAACTCAGGTGTTGCGTGTTTAGAGCGATGGGCTGCAACAGCTGCCTACCCTGTGACCATTCTCACTGTAGGTAGCAGATAAATTAAGCCCCCCTTGAGGACAGTGTTGGACATGGTACCAGGGCTGCAGGGGATAAGGGGATTGGCAAAAGTTTCATTTCTCCCCTCCCCCACCAGGCAGCTTCTGCACCAGTGTGCATTCACCCTACTAGTGCTTCATTCCTGCCCCTCTCTGTCCTTGGTAGGCAACAGGGATGTTGGCAAACAAAGGCCAAGTGGCTGCTGCTGCCCCACGCTGCCATTTGCAGGGGTCCCCCACTGGATCAAATGCCTTCCATGGATGGAAGGATACAGGAACCCAACAGAGATAGTGAACAAGAAAGAGAAAAGATCAGGGGGTATTTTCCTATTTGCCAACATTGAGAAGCACATACTGATGCAGTTTTATTCAGTGAGCAATAATTGTAATCTGTTTTTAGCTACTGTGTTATTTAATTTTTTTATAGAAAGTCTACTTGAAAATTAGCTGGGAAATGCAATGATCTGGTTAGTAAACAATCATCCTTATCAGTTACTTTTTTTTTTTTTAATTAAGAAGCAATGTCAGTTGAAGATAGCATCACAAAAGTATCAGCTCTTCCTTGTTTCAGAAATTCTAATGTTTGAGGCTGCTGGGGGCTTGTCGCTTAAGTAATTTGCATTAACCATGTCTAGGAATGAGGGCATTTTGCCCAGCAGCATCTGCTGCCCCTACAAGAATTAAGGCGATAAAGAGAAAACCAGGAAATTACCATTAACTTCAGAGGAACCCTGACTCATTCAGCAGACAACACACAAAACCTGAGACATACACATGCATCAAAAGGAAGCCCATAACAAGGGTGTGGTGGGGAACCTATGTAATACCATAGATCCAAAAGGGCTTAGTAATTTACAGAAAGGGGAGAAAGAGTTTAGAGAGCTGCTTATATATTATAAAGGGGAAAGGCCTTTCACTTCCCCTGGCCTGGCCCTCACATCCTGTCCACCAGTAAGTGTGGATGGCCTGGCAATATGTACCTCACTCTTCTACAAAAAAATATCCCACCTAGAAATGTGACTGCTTCACCTAACAGAGAAGGCTGGCTACAGGGCTGATCAGATACTTGAATTCTCCTGGAAACAAGTCATGGGACTCATTCAGAAAAGCAGTAGTACTTACTTGTTATCCATATACAATCAGTTTCCAAACTGGAACAATTTCCATTACCCATTTATCAAAATTGCATTGTTAAAATAAAAGGGTTGTGTGCCACCCCGAATCTCCAAAGGGTTCCAAGCACTCACCTAGGGTTGTATTTCTGTTGGGAAATCAAGACACAACAGAGACCAGTGTCTTTAAGAAATATGGTTTATTGTACACATATTTTAGACCTGGGTCTACTTTGAAGAGAGTTCAGAGCAGTACATCTCCAGAGGGGCTTGTTCCTCCCAGCAGTGCAGCACTGTAGTCCAGGCATCATTTCTGTGCTTCTATCCCAGTCTGTCAAGATGGCCTCTAAATTTCAAAAGGACACGTTATTTACTGTGTGAAATCACACTTCCTGTAATCTCCCCCTCCCAGCTCTATTTGCCCATTGACTGGCCATTGTTCAGTTATTACTCCCTGATGGACCTTCTCCCCATGCAATTTTCTGGTTTAGCCTGCCTTTTCAATCTAACATCTGACATCTTCCCTTCAATATTGTAAATATTATCTAAATTCTACCATTTATTTATTTCTAACATTACATAACAATTCTAGCAGTTATGGGTGTCCTTACACCTCCAAACTCTGTTACCCCAGATCTGTAAAAAAAAATACATTCATGTTAGACAGTGCCAGAAAAAAGAGGTGCCAGAACTCGCCATGAACACCTCCCTTGTTCTCTTAAAATGGCAATGGTGCCCATCTGAAAGGTGCCGGAACTGAGTTCTGGTGAGTTCCTCCCGTCTCTTCACTCTCATTAGCACTTGTATGCTGGAAGAAGGCAGTCGAACAGGGAACACCAGCAAGGATGAAGGACGACCTGGAGTCTCCAGGGTTGCTAGTGAGGCACCAGCAGGACTGTGGCTTGGAACATTACTGCCAATTCTGGCAGGAGTTCAATCTCTCCTCACAGTTCAGTCTGGAATCTGAGGTTTGGTGTTGTCAGTCCATTCTAACAGCATGTCATGCTCCCACCACATTTTTGTTGCATATTTAGACTGTGATTAGAGGTGGAGAATACATGTTTTAAATAAATGAAAACTGTAAATTTCTATTTATTAATTTCTGGTGATAACATTCTGATATTTTATTGTGCTTAGTCGCTTTTAGGTATTTTTAAATTGTTTGGAAATGTTTTAAATAAGCCTTTATTTTTAATTGTATTGCTATTGCTGAAGTGTTGTGATTAGCATTATTTCAACATTTTCTTTGAACCTCAATATGAGATGACATTTTCTCTGTGTTTCTTTTTTTACCTGTTTCAGGTCTCAGGGTGGAGAATTTGGAACTGAATCAAAATCTACACACTCAGGGTAAGACTGATAATTTCTGTTACCTTTTTTTGCTGCAAAGTGCTTAATAATCTAAGAAATTAAATTCTAGTGAGAAGGTGCTCTACTCAGATATGGATAACAGGCATGTTTTTGCTATTTGAAGTTATTTTGAGACAGCAGGAAGTTACATGGCATATATGTGGGCAGATGTTTCTGCAGTTTCAGTTTTAAGAAGCCAATAAGATGGTCCTTGTTTCTATCTAGAATTGGCTGAACAAATCAGTGCTTTTTGACAGACATATGTTACCATGTTTGAGTTTCAGGTAGGTAGCCGTGTTGGTGTGATGCAGTCGAAATAAATAAATAAAAATTGTCCAGTAGCACCTCAGAGACCAACTAAATATGTTCTGGGTATAAGCTGTTCTGTGCATGCACACTTCTTCATGTTTGAGCTGTTCTTGTAGATCCTGTATTTTTGCACTGGCCATGATCCAAAGACACATAGGACAAACTTTTTATAGTGAGCCAAAATTTAATGTCCATGGTGAAGTCTCTCTTTGAAGTTTAGGTTAAACTCTTGTTTGTAGTCCTATGGTTTGGGAAAGGGTGTGATTTCAACGTAGATTTTGAAACATGCCTGAGATATAGTTGCTTTTTAAAATGGGAGATGTTCTGCTGAAATAAATTCCAGTTATAAACAGAAAAAAGATTCATGGTAAGAAATTCCATGATGGAAAGGAATAAAGCCTACCAGAAGTAGAAAGTAAAATGTGCTTTATCACCTGTCAAGCATTATCAAAATGGGTTTCAGCAGCCAAACTTTAATACCATAGCTCCAGGAAGTAAAAAAAATGGATGCTTTTTTCACTGAAAATAAAAATTAGGGGTATGTTGTTAGGGCTTGGAACTGTTTTATATCCTATGCATTCCAATAAACGGGGGGGGGGGGGGACACCTCTCAAAAAACCCCACAGCTCTAAACCTATTGAGAATAGGGATTTTCAGATGATCCTGTACTGCATTTTTACATGGAAGTAAGTTTGTTTAACAGAATTTACTCACAATAAGTAGCAGTCTGCTGTGATTTAACAGCCAACAAAGTAACTGTGAAAGTTGAACTGATAACCTTAACACTGTTTCCAGAATGCTCTGCGATGTTTAAGACTGTTCTATAGGATTATGGATAATAAACTCAAGTGCTTGTTTACACAGAGATGCTCTAGTTAGCATTCCACTGAGATAAAGCTTATAAGGTAACATCATTTGTATTACACAAATTAGCTGTCATGCACAGAACATTTGGGCAGACAACAAAAGCCCCAAAGAGCAGAAAACCCAAGCCCAGGAGAACTAGCTTGTCAGCTTTGTTTTGTGGTTTTGTTGATTGTGTGAAAACAGCAGTATCAAATGTATTCCAGGAAAAGTGATATGTCTCACTACCCCCTTCCACTGTAAAAATACAACCTCAACTGTTTAAAGCCAAGTATATGGTTCCATTCACGAAACGCCTCTGAAGGGGGTTGCAAAAATGAAGGTTTTTCCTAAACAACATATGATTCATCTGGGGGAAAAAAGGTTTGCTGTACCCAGTTGTCCCTGAATGTACAAATCTTTCTTTCTTTTAAAATGTATTTTTACATATTATGATGGGGGATATTATTGGGTTATTCAAGAATCAGTAGCTTCCTCTGCGTTCCCATCATTCTTGGTCTACTCCTTGACCAGCAGCATTTGATTAACAACCTTGAGATGAAACCATATTTTTGTTAACCATTCTGATATTGTTGCATGCCACCCCAGTAGTGAGAGATTCCAGGCTTTCCAGGCCCTTACCTGGGGTTCATGTTTCCTTTTAGAATGAGGCATGGTGGAAACTGTGGTTTATTTATGCATGCATACAACCTGAGCATACGATGAAGAGGTTCACAGCATTATCAACCCAAAAGGGTATTGTTTCTCCCATAGCAGCAACCTTGATTCAAACAGAAATCAAACATTGCTCTACAGCATTGCTCTTCCCTCCCTCTCCAGCTTGCTGATTTCCTTCTAGATCACATCACTGCCATATTCTCCAACTATTTTAATGGGACATTCCCAGAATAACAGAAGTCATCTCAGCTTCATCCCAGGATGTCCTGGGGTTGAGCTGGTGCTTGCAGCCAGCACTGATGCTTGCAGTGGTGTCATGCTCTCGCAAGGGCACAGCACCAAAAAACACATTTGTTTTGGTATTGTGCTCCCACACAAGCCAACGGACTCACATGGCAACAAAAGACACACTCTCATGTCCCGATTTTCATCAGGGGAATGTTGGAGGATATCCCCTGCTACCTCTGCTCCAAACTCTGCCTTTTTCTGTTGAGGGAAGGACCCCACCCATTTGCTGTCACACTCCGAGCCTCTTAATACCTTTTAATGGCTCTAGTTACAGGTAGGTAGCAGTGTTGGTCTGTCGTAGTCGAAACAAAAATAAATAAATAAATGAATAAATAAATAAATCTTTCCAGTAGCACCTTAGAGACCAACTAAGTTTGTTCTTGGTATGAGCTTTTGTGTGCATGCACACTTCTTGAGATACACTGAAATAGAAGTCACCAGACCCTTCTATATAGTGAGAGGGTGGGGAGGGGTATTACTCAGAAGGGTGGTGGGAATGGGTGATTGGCTGTTAGGTGTGGTAAACCTGCTGAATACTGTTAACAACTGGTCTTACAGGAAAAAAGCAAGGGGTGAGATGGCTAAAAACAGCTTTATCATGTATAATGAGATAAGAATCCAAAGTCTCTATTCAGACCAGGTCTCTCCATGGTTTTAAGTTTGGTAATAAGTTGCAATTCAGCAACTTCTCTTTCCAGTCTATTTCTCAAAACAAAACAAATTCCTTCCAGTAGCACCTTAAAGACCAACTAAGTCAGTTCTTGGTATGAGCTTTCGTGTGCATGCACACTTCTTCAGATACTTCAGATAGGTATCTGAAGAAGTGTGCATGCACACGAAAGCTCATACCAAGAACTGACTTAGTTGGTCTTTAAGGTGCTACTGGAAGGAATTTGTTTTGTTTTGACTATGGCAGACCAACACGGCTACCTATCTGTAACAGTCTATTTCTGAAATTCTTTTGTTATAAGACAGCTACTTCAAGATCTTGTATAGAAAGTCCTGGGAGATTGAAGTGTTCTCCGACTGGTTTCTCTGTCTTGTGATTCCTGATATCAGATTTATGTCCATTTATCATTTGGCTGTAACCTTGCCAGGAGGCTAGCATGGCTATTCCAAGAATTAGAACCCTTGATACATTTCATACTTCCTGGATCCAGGTATTAGAGGGGTCTGGCATGCAGCATACTTCACCCTCCCCCCCCCAAAAAAAACCCCACCATATAACAGGGATAAGGAACTATGTGGCTAGCTAGATGGTGCCATCATTCCTAACCGTTGGCCATACTGGCTGGCTAGCTTACTCAATTTACTAACTAGCTTACTCAATTTCAGATTGCTGGCTTATGGGAGCCCTTGAACATTTGCACTACTTTGGCAATGAAAGGAAACAAGCTGATGAACAAGCAAGTTGTTCCGTTTTGATTATGGAATAGTGAAATGTAAGGATACTTGGAAACGAAATGGAAATGGGAATGTTTCCTATGAAAGCTAGCCATGTGATGCTGTGCAGTTTTGAGTGAAAATCACCTGTGTGTATATCTCCTAGGAAATCCCACGGAAACTTTAGAAGGTGAACTTGTTTTCTGTAGTTACTAATGACTCAAAACTTAGTGTCATAGGGTTCCTCATCCCAGTCATGAAGATCTGCTTTCAAATGTAGGTGATGAAAAGGAAATCCTGCTTTTTTTAAAACCAGAAGTACATGGCCTTCTGCAGTTTCATTATTTCAGTGCTCAGAGTTCTCTCTTTATAATAAAATGGTACATAGAATGACTGCATTAGGTTAATCCATAGATTATAGGATAGGGTTGAAATGAAAAGGTTTTGAAACTTTAATTTTATGTAGTCTAGGAAGGAAAAAGATGTTTAAATGGAACAAATCTAATTGAATTATATAAACTTTAAAGGGAAGTACTTGATAATGTCAGAAAGATTAGCTTCTTCTAGCACAGCATAAATGATGAGTCTATGAAGCAAAAGACAGTCTCAGAAATTTGAATTCAAATAGGCAAGGAGGAGTTCTTTGTGTAACCTGGCAAAAATGCAGGAAAGTCTTACAGGCACCATTACTCAAGCAAGTCTAGGCTATACAGCAAAAGACAAAAAAATACACTGTATAGTTAGTATATAGACCAGGAAATGCTTAGGAGTCTTCCAGACCTACCAGTGGTGATTTGTGTTTTAATTTATTTTGGGGGAAAATAAGCCTAATCAGTTGCATTAGAATTAGTGGTGAGAATAGAAGTATCAGTTACAATTTTATAGGTTTGTAATGAAGGCTTTTTGTGTTGCACTATCACATTGCATACATTCAAGTATTGACTAAACTTTTTTTGTTTTATTTATTTATTTTGGACTACTGATGTGTTTGGTAGGTCATAAGTAAATCACACTGAATTCAATGTGACAAACTCCCAAGTAAATCTGCATAGCCCTGCACTGTCCAAATAATAGAAATCCAATGAATTTTGTTCTTTATGCTTAATAAGGTGTTACAGGCTATGAAGCTGTAGATCAGTATACCAGCAGTTTAAGCCAGGAATTATGGTCTGTTAGCTCTGAGGTTTCCTAATACCATATATAATACCATTTTTTGATGTTGTCTCATTCTATAGCTCCCCCCCCCAAAAAAAACCTGGTACCTTATCAAGCTGGCTGGCATATCCTGATATACTATACTACAGTTGTACCTTGGTTGTCAAACGCCTTGGTACTCTGACGTTTTGGCTCCCGAACGCTGCAAACCCGGAAGTAAGTGTTCCTGTTTGCGAACATTTTTTGGAAGCCAAACGTCTGTTTCAGCTGTTGGCATTGTTTCCGGGGCCAAACAACCAATCAGAAGCCATGCCTTGGTTTGCGAACATTTTGGAAGTCGAACGGACTCTGTTCAACAACCAAGGTATGACTGTATATTATAATATACCACACTTGGTATGATGTATATTTAAGTGTGTCTTCTAATCAAGTTTTCCCAGTCCCAGATGTACTTTTCTTTATCCTAAACCAAATAAATACCATAATTGAATATATTTCACTGAATAGTTCATTGAATCTAGAGTATTAAAAGGTAGGGAGTAGTTGCTGTCCAAATTATCCAATTATACTGAGTTTTATTTAAAAACAACAACAGCCAACAGTGACAGAATGACTCTACACATTATATACTACAGTTACCCTTTGTATAACCACTGGCTTAAGATTTAATGCAAAATCATTAAATCAGTTCTTAGGTAATAGTGACAAATTTTCTAGAACGATACAAGAAAAGCATTAATATTACAAGTCCATTCTTCTACATTTCAATCTGTTCTTTGTTCCCACTCTAAGAAATGCAGTTTGGAAGAAGGTGGAATGAGTGGGAAGGCAGCACTGGAATAAGCTCATTGTTAGTGATAGGGGTGGTCACCCCTTTGGTTCTGCCAGTCCATCACAAGCTGTGCAATGCATCATTTTCTCCCCCTTCTGTACGTTGCACCTCCCACTCATAACCGTAAGGCTTGGGGTGACGAGAGGATATTGAGCACTTCTGGGACGTCGCTGCTAGCAGGGGTGGGTGGATTGTTAGGCAGCAAAGCAGAGCCAGTCTTTTTACTAATTTTCACAAGAGATAATGATCTGGTTTAGAAAGAATCGCCCAGAAGCAGCTGTAACAATTGGAGTTGGGGGCATAAAGTCACCTTATTATGAAGGGAGGTGTATCTGAATCAGATTACGAGCAGTAGCGGTTTTTGTCAACACAACCCCTGTTCAAAACCTGTCCTGTGGATTTGAGTAGTTCTGTACTCATTGCGACGGTTGATTACCTAGTCCTTCCCCATCCCTTGATAAACAACCATTCTCAGTAAACTGCAAAATGAAGTAACTACTTTAAGCATCTTGGGACTATTCTGAAAAAATCCAAAAAGGTTTCAAGGTAGAAAATATCAGCTGGGAAAACTGGACCCTCATAGTGGGGGAAAAAGTACCATGAGAACTGTACTTAGGCCCATTTATTTCAATAGGTCTACTGAGTATGACTAATGCTGGGTATCATCCCGTATCTATTGGGTCTGTCCCAGCTTACAGAGCAGAATATAATCTTTCTCCATCCTCCATGTGAGAGCCCTTTAGATATCTGAAGATGTCAAGCTGGGTCTTCTTTTCCCCTCCCCTTTTTGAAGATGGGGACAACATTTGCCCACCTACAATCCGCAGGGACCTACCAACTGAGCTATCCCAGACACCTCTTCTTCAAGAAGAGAAATAAAGAGACTAAGGACTCATACAGACTAAGGGAAAAGGGACTGCCACACCCACACACAATTCAGTGTTTCTTTCCACCCAATAAACTCAGCCAACATATCCACAGTAATCATTTGTTAAAGATATATTAGTTCACTACTGTTATTTTTAAGATGTATGTGTCCCATTTGTCACAATGTTGTTGTTGTTTTTGGTCTCGAGGCATCTGCACTATATGAGTTTGTGAAGTCTTCTGTCTCATCATCTCTGTTGAATGAAAACTTTTGTGCTTAGATAAGAATTATTTTTTATCATGGCAGGGCTCTGCTTGCTTATGTGTGTGTTTTAATCTATAAAACAATAAAAAGGACAGTTAAAAAAACGTAGGCTAGATGAGAGAGAAAAATAACCTAGAATTCCCAGATCCCCAGAGGACTCATTGTAATAACTGAGCACAAAAGAACACCCTTTGCTGTAGTTTTAATTTATCTTTTAAATGTAGTACCAACTTCATTCTCACCAAGACTAGCTGTTTCCCAACCACGATCCACCTCTACCCTACTACTGGAGTTCCACTCTCCTCTATGGTAGGAGAAAGCGCGTAGATGAAGTGTGGAATTTGCTGTCACAAGATGATGTTGTGGCCACAACTTGGTTAGCTTTCAAGGAGAAATAGACAAAGTCATGGAGGACAAAGCTGGGTACTAGTCATCATTATGGCTTTATTTTACCTCTGGTATCTGCCTCTACTGTAATTAATAGTTGCTGGGAAACACGAGTGAGAAAGTGTGATAATGTTCACTTCCTGATAATAGGTGTCCCACAAAAATCTGAGTGGTCACTGTGATAGCAGAATGCTGGCCTAGATAAGCCTTTGATATGATGCAAGGGGACTTTTCTTAGGTTCTTGGATCATTCATCCTTCAACCAAACATACCTGCCAGCCAGGCACTAAGAGAAATTCCTTTCTTCATTAGGGAGAGAATATGCCACCAAGACCTATTTTAGCCTCCGACGGCATTGTACTTCAGCTACTCTCTCTTCCCTTTGGCAACACAACTTATTTTCACACACATACACCCTGCCCATTCTTGGTTCTTATTCCAAATCAAGGGAGATCAGGGGCCCAGTTTGGCCCTAATGATTCTACCAAGGCATCTCTTATTCCCTCCCCCCAGGCAACTTACTCAATGATTAGCTATGATAGACTGAGGAACCACTGAAGAGGGTGACCAATTTTTGCTAGGGAGGATTTGGGTTTGAGGATGAGGAGGTATAGGATATATATGGGGGGGGGTTGTTTTAAAAAATTGCAGAAGTAAGGAATAAAATCAGCACGGAGCTTGCTTGGTCAAATGGTGAAACATAACCTTTAAATATGACAGGTAAAAATATTACCTTGAAGATACTATCTTTGATAGTCTTCCTACTCCATTCAACCTTGCCTGAAATATTATGCATCTACTTTTCTAGGTTTACTACAATACTAATGAAATGTATTAGCATCACAGCTGGGATCAAAAAGCTCTTTTGGGGAAAACCTTGTGGCTCCAAGTTTGCAATTTGCTTTCTGTTCTGCACCAAGTTTCATTCATCAGAAGCTTTATTTTCTGCTGCTTTAAATCAAGAAAACTTAAAGCAATAAATACGCTTCATAAAAAATTGGATCTTTCTTCTTTTAATATTTGTAGGTGGGCTTTGAATCTAAAACAAATACAGCACTCCTTCATGCATAAACACAGCAGTGTAGGAAGCATTCTTCCATAGTTTCATTTCACTCCATCACAAAGTATTTTGAACTTGGGAAAGCCACCTGGGCTGAGTCAATCATGAGCATCTTCCCATCTGTTATGAGTTTGTGGTTGCCAGACATCCTCTAAATTCCTGGACCTAGTAACTGTTAGAATTTAATCAAGTTTTCTGAACCCCTGGATCCAGCAAGGGTTAGAATATAAGTCAGGCTAGCTTCCTCATGAAGCTATTAAGAGAACAAAGGAAAGGTGATGAGCCATTAAGAAAGCAATGGAAAGGGGGCTCTGTCCCAGAGGGCAAATTGGTGGGGCCCCTCCTCCAGATCTTAGTGAGATAGAAGGACAACAGCCAGAGTTGTCACCAATTGTGTCACTTCATTAGTGGCAGATGTTGAGAGGCCAGCTGGTGAACTGAGCAAAGGGACATCTCTGTTCAATCGAACCACCCCACAGATAGCCTGGCATAAGAGGTGTTTAGATTGCTCTGTAAGGCTGCAATTGTAATGATGCTTTCCTAGGAACAAGCCCCATTGAATTCAGTAGAATTTTCCTCTGACTAGACATGTTTAGAATTGCCCTGGAGGAAGATCAGTGCATTATTTTATCAAAGCCTTAAAAATAGCACTATAAACCTGTTTACAACCTTTTTTTCACCCTTACATACAGTTTACATATAGCAGTTGACTTGCTGGACAAAGCTCTGATTGGCCTAAGGTGCTTTGTCACCCACTTAAAAAAGAAAGAAAAAGGTTTCTTTACAAAAATTCCACGACTACAAAATATTCATTAAATCATACTTTAATCACATAATAAGTTATATATTGTTAAGCAAATATTATCAAAATATATCAAGGTGCTTTCTAAGTTCAGACAAAACTCAAGGGGATTTTGTATTTGATTAGCAAAAGTTTTCCATTTCCACATTTGGGGGTGTTTTTTTATATCCATCCTTTTGATTCTAACATTTGGCAGCATTGCCATTTTAATACTTTCTTAGTTCCACTGACTAGCAGGCTGATCATTTGGTGACATATTAGGTCCCCCCCCTCCAGCTGATACCCTTTAAAATTATTACCTGATGATAGTCAAGCTTTTTTAAACATGCAGAAATAATTAGTAATGGGCATTTCTAATGGCAGTCACCACCAATAGATTATTAACAATTGTTCTCAGGCTGATTTCATGACATGCCTTTGACCTTCCTGAACAATTCACAGCAATCCCTCTAACAATCTTTCTCGTTCTTGTCAACTTTCAGAAAAAAGGAAGGAATTCTACTAAGCAATTACTTTATATTCAAAGGCCATGTCAATATCTGCTTATCATAAGCCTAGAGTGACTCACATTTACAAAGGATGTAGAATAGAAAATGGAAATTAAATGCTAAAGTTAAATTATTACTTTCATCAAAATTCCATTGTTCTTATTAAATACCTGAAACATAAATGATTTAAAATGCACCTGAGCTGAAACCTTTCTGTTTACTTATTCAAAGGCTTTGGTAACTTTGCTGAGAAGGGCACATTTTGATTGCTCCTCAAGACCACGAGGGTATTTGCAAAGGATAGTTCATGATGGCTCTCTTCAGAACAAGGGTAATGAGAGTGTGTGTCCTTGGTGAGCTCTCTCATCCTTTCTCCTTGCATGGGAATCCAGTTTCACAGCAGAGAAGAGCAGACTTGTGGTGCATTAACAAACAAAAAAGTTAAAGAACCCCTGGATGGTTTGTTGTTGTTTAGTCGTTTAGTCGTGTCCGACTCTTCGTGACCCCATGGACCAGAGCACGCCAGGCACTTCTGTCTTCCACTGCCTCCCACAGTTTGGTCAAACTCATGCTGGTAGCTTCGAGAACACTGTCCAACCATCTCGTCCTCTGTCGTCCCCTTCTCCTTGTGCCCTCCATCTTTCCCAACATCAGGGTCTTTTCCAGGGAGTCTTCTCTTCTCACGAGGTGGCCAAAGTACTGGAGCCTCAGCTTCAGGATCTGTCCTTCCAGTGAGCACTCTGGGCTGATTTCCTTAAGAATGGATAGGTTTGATCTTCTTGCAGTCCATGGGACTCTCAAGAGTCTCCTCCAGCACCATAATTCAAAAGCATCAATTCTTCGGCGATCAGACTTCTTTATGGTCCAGCTCTCAGTGGACCAGAGAAGAGCAGGTTTGTGGTGCAATTAAACAAAAAAAGTTAAAGAACCCCTGGATGGTTATGTCCAGTCAAAGGCGACTATGGAGTTGCGGCGCTCATTTCACTTTCAGGCATAGGCGCCGACTCCATGGGGCCTGAGGGGCCCGAGCCCCCTCAAAAATTCATTTGGGGGGGCTCCGCCCCCCCCAATAATTTAAGAACATTATTAGTTATATTATGCTTTGTAAAATCACAAAATTATGTTGGTATTTTTTATTTTCCTTGTTTGACGATAGTTACCTTTTAAAATACATTCAGTAATGAGTTAAAACAAAGCCACTCCCGATCTAGAGAGGGGGTGAGGTTGCGGGCTCTTGACCCATCAACAATCTCGCAGGGCTTCCCCCTAGCTCATTAATATTCACCGCCCACGGCGGCAGCCAATCGGCTGCCGCAAAGGGCGGGCCCTCACAGGTTCACTTAAGGTTGGGGCAGCCCGGGGCTCGCCCCTTTCGTTCCCCCAGCAGCAGCAGTTTGGAGGTCTTGGGCCTCCCCAATATTTTTTATAAGTCGGTATGGGCCCCCGCCCCCCCAATATTTTTTATAAGACGGCGCCCCTGCTTTCAGGCCAAGGTGATTGTCCACAGACAGCTTTTTGGGTCATGTGGCCAGCAGCATTAAGCCACTTCTTATGCAACAGAACACCGTGACAGAAGTGCACAGAAATGCCATTTACCTTTCCACCGCAGTGGTACCTATTTATCTACTTGTGCTGGCGTGCTTTTGAATTGCTAGATTGGCAGGAGCTGGGACAGAGCAACGGGAACTCATCCCATCACGGGGATTTGAACCGCCAACCTTCGGATCAGCAAGCCCAAGAGACTTAGTGGTTTAGACTTTTTGCAATGAGGGAATCGCCAGAAGGCCCTCAGAGCTGGATCTCACTGTCCTGGCTGAACAATCGGGGTGGAGATGCTCCCTTAGGTCTATGGGGCCAAGGCTATTAAGGGCTTTAAACAGGAGTCAGCAAACTTTTTTTAGCAGGGGGCCGGTCCACTGTCCCTCAGACCTTGTGGGGCGGGCGGAGTATATTTTTTTTATAAAAAATATGAACAAATTCCTATGCCCCAAAAATTATCCAGAGATGCATTTTAAATAAAAGCACACATTCTACTCATGTAAAAACACCAGGCAGGCCCCACAAATAACCCAGAGATGCATTTAAAATAAAAGGACACATTCTACTCATGTAAAAACACACTGATTCCCGGACCGCCCACTGGCCAGATTTAGAAGGCGATTAGGTTGGACCCCCCCCCCGGGGCCTTAGTTTGCCTACCCATGGCTTTAAAGGTCAACACTTTGAATGGGTTATTTGGATATGAAAATGAAGCTGGTGGAGACAGATTCTTCATCTCACCTCATTAAGCATGGATTCATGGACTGTTAAAGCTTCAATTCACTGCAGATCAATTAATAGATAGTTGAGAGAGGGAGTCCCACCCATTTGCACTCTGGCACAGAGCTACTTCCTTTGTTTTCTTAACAATGCATACTTAGTGTGCCATTACCTGGCTGGCCTGGCTATTCCAGCAATTGAAGGATGTCTAGGCATGCAGCCCAGCCAGCCAGCCCACAAGCACATATCCCTAGGTTTCAATAGAGCTTTCTGCCATGTAATTCTGTTACAGTTGCAGATTTGATATTAATCAAATTGTAACCTTCATTTTATTCAAGTTTTGTCACTCAGTTCGTATATAAATGCACAATATCCATGCTGTAAATTTGTAACTGGATTATGGTGAATTATCAAAGGACGCCCCACTTTTCCAAAGGCAACTAGACAATAGAATGTGTATGAATCAGTAAGTGTGTGTTTGTGTGTGTGTTTGGGGCACACTCTGTTTTCCTCATAGCTGAATATGTTAAGTATAATTAATTTTGTACTGCAAAATCATTCTGCTTCTCTGATGCTGATTTTATCAGCCATTATAAATATTTGTACCTCATCTGAAACTTTCTCCTTATTTAGCAGATTGTGGTTATGCTGACATATCATCAAGATAAGACTTCTCTTGATTTAACTTCCTGATAAGAAGATATTGCAGTAAACTGTATTGAGGAACAAATTTGAAAACACAGTTAAGCTTGCAAAAACCCTTTAAACAGAATGTTTGCAATTCTGGAGGTAATAAAATGGATTAGATTTCATTGTGCAGCTGAACAGAATACAGTATCTAATATGTCAGCCTTACACGACAGATTATTAATACACTGCCACTGTTATCAGTAGATACTAATCTGCAGTGATGGCCATGAACTTGAAACTACTCTGTTTCCCCCTAAGTATCCTTGGCTTCTAAATCACGTTTATTCTTTCAATACAAATGATTTTCTGCACCACAAAGAGCAGCATATATATCTGTTATGCCATACAATTGATGACCTTCAGGTTGTTAAGTAATATATTTGCGTTAAACAGTAGGCCATAAATTGCCACACAAATTAATCTTCTTCATTCTGCTTCCTGCCAAGGTTGTCTGCGCTTACAGTATTTGGGAATGTTGCGAATCAATATAGCGGTGCCCATTGAATTATATCAGCATTAGAGAACCACTGCTTTACGGTTCAAACCAGATCTGCCAGGCTACCCAGTTTGGCCCACAAAGCCATTTTTGGCTGTACACAGCCACCTCTCACTCACCTGCCATCAAATGATGTCAGGTGTGGGGCAGGTACAAGGAACAGCCATGAATGCATGACTTAGAGTGTGCCCCACTTTTCCCCCTTTGCAGTAGGACTTGGTGCCGTTAAAATTTGGTGCAGGAAAAGGTTCCACTTTGGGGCTATAAATAAAAATGTGCCAGAATTATAATTAGGCCAGGGGTTCAGGAACCTCTTGCCTTCCAGATTCTTCTATCATCCTTATCTGCCACAGCTAGTGGCCAGGGATTATGTGAATTGTACTAAGCAAACCATCTTTCAAGGTGCCAGCAAAATTATTCGTTGACAATGAGATCTTGTACACGCCTAGTAAGACAATGTGTTTAATGGGACTTACTCCCAGGTAAGCAGGTGTAGGATTGCAGCTTTAGTGTCATTTTCTGAAAGTACTTTTGTGGGGAGAAATGGACCTGTCATGTTCTACCTAATGGGCTTCTTCGAATAATTGTTATCTGTGCTCCATCAGTGCATGGGTTTAGCATGACAGGAAGAGTGCTCACTTTCACGTATGTTTGTAAAACTACCTCTCAGTGAATGTAGGCAGAAAAGCTTTGTACAAAGATCAGCAGTCTATGGGCCCTAGGACATTTTCCAGCATAGGGTTCCTCTCCAGTTAATGCTTTTCTTAATTGGAACAGTTGACTGAATGTGTGACTTGCAGCTTTTTATCATATGAAGAGTTCAGTATTTGGTTTAGTTAGTATCAAGAAAATATGGACAGCCTTGGGCCTATTCTATAAACAACAGCAAAAAGTGGATCATTTCTTTTCTAATTTAAGGCACATTCCCCTTGGCTCAATAGCTACCGAATTCTTTATTTAATCATGCTGAATTTCCTAGAATTGCTAGCGGACATCTCTCCCCCTCCACTGCTCTGCTCCGGAATGAGACATAGTCTAAGTAACTAAAGCAGAATCAGAAATCAAAGACAAAACAGTTGAGCCATGATGCCGATTGTATCTCTGAATATAGTCATTTATTTATTTATTTATTTTTATTTTAAAGTTTATTTTGGTTACTTGAACTGTGTTTGAAGAAAGCCTTCTGGTTGGCTGTCATTCTTTTCCATGGCTAGATTCTGCCTCTGCCATATGCTCTTCCTATTATATAAATTGTTTTCGCTTAACTGGGTTTCTGTCTCTGTGTTCTTAACCTGAGAAAGCTATTCCAGTTTACTGGGCTGCAATAAATTGCTGGTTCAGCATACAATGACACAGTAAGGGCTTTCATACAAAATTGGGATACTATTGATAAATCCAGTGAGGGAAACTGGCACAGCTTCCTATCACGTGTCATTCCAAGTAAAAAATAGTAATCAGTTTGGCATAGGTAGCAGCAAATCTTCATGGTCACCACTGCAATTTCCCCTAGAAAAATGTGAATCCCGCCATCCAGACAGGCTGCTCAGGACTTTTGCTTTTATTTGGAGAGGAACAATGATTTCTGATACCAGGTCCATAGTTCTCTGAAGAGTTTCAATGTGCCTTTAGATATTTTTGTTGTATCTAGATTTGGTGTACCGGTACTTTCCTATTCCTGGATTTAAAAATGCAACGTTCTGCTCCCCCAGTGGGCAACCCTGTCATCCTCTAATAGGGTGGGAGAACCATGGCACTTGGAAATTATTTCTTTTGTGGTTATGTTTATATTGCTTTCTTTTCCTGTTCAGAGCAGGAACTATTGTTTCAATAGAATATCATTCATTTGCATCTCTACTACAGAAATACCATCATTCAGATTACAGTAGCCAATTGACTTGTGACTTTGAACAGGAATAGACTAAAGGAAGGAAAACATCAGCTTTCACTTGCTCACCCTTTGTTTTCTTGAGTGTTGGTTGCTGAAAATTATAGCAGTGTGGGAATGCTACTCAGCAAGCACACTATGCTGGGAATTTTAGGTGAGATACCTACACAGTGGAAGTTGCTTCCAGTACCAGTCACCACACGAAAGCGGAGGAAGGTACAGATAGTTTACTGTTGCAGAAGATAAGGCTCAGTTAAACAGTTCTGGACATAGATATATACAGCTTGTAGGCCATTACAGTTACAGATATCTACATATGCATAGAAATTCAAGGTATCTTTGTTGCTCTAAATAAGTTCAGCAATTCAAGATATAACACTGGGCAACTAACAGACTCAGGCTGACTCAGACAACTGAATCAGCTGACATACATTACTCACAGATATAGTAGGGGCACTGGGTTGTAACCATAGTAACTGGCTTGGCTGACCATAAACTTGCAGCTAGCTCATCTATGGGGATGATTTACGGTCATGAAGGAAACTAACCCCTTCTCATGTTCAGTTACTCCCAACATACTAGTGGGCTCTCCATAAGTGCTTCTGTTTACTTCATATTTTTATATCCCGCACCATTCACAATGACAATCCGCATGTATTCCACTCTCCTGCTAACGTCAATTAAGAAGATACCGCAAGGTCTAAACTCCCCTCTCTCTTTTTGGAAAAATGCAGAAGCATTTGGTTACTGTAGTTCAACTCACTAGCTGCTATACCTCAAAAAAGCATTCACTCCCTGCTGACGGGCTGAGCTGCCTGCACAGATACTTTCCCCAAAGAATTTGGCTGGAGAATAACAGCTGATGCACCAGTGCGCTATATCCACAAGCACAGCTAGCAGCAGTCTCCTTAGGGATGAAGTGACTCAAAGCATCCTTCAAGTTTCCTGACATATCTTTCCCCGTCCAGATCTGCCTACTTTAGAGACTTTTAATAACTGGTTCAGCCGGATAGAGGAAGGCTTGTGGGTATCCTACTACCAACTTTATCCTACAGGGAGGTTGACATCATCACTGACCCCAAGTGAATAGAGATCAAAGCACAGAGCTTTCACTCCAATGTATACCTTTGGGAAGGGAGAAAGTTATGCACAACTGGAAGCACATGTTCAAATACTATAAAATATTGTAGCATGGATATAGCTTTATGAGTTCTTTCAGTCACACAGTATAAATGAGTTGCTTCATTATTGTCATTGTTATATTCCTTAAATCTTCTATCCCTCCCCACAAAAAGGTGGTAAATTTACAGGCTCAAGATGAGTACAATGTAGGAATATGCAGATGGCTGGCATTGGGATCAAACCTGTCACCTTGATGTTATTAGCACCACACTTTAACCAAAGGGTTCCTCATGCAATCCACTAATCATGGAATAGTATGTAATGTTTTTGGGGTAAAAATGGACAATTCTACAATAAGTTCTAGAAGACAAGAGAAACCAGGAGGTGTGGAGGTCAAGTTAAACAGATAGGTTTAGCATAAGTTTTAAATTTTGTCTGATGCCATTTTGTCTGAAACAAGTGCCACAGCAGTGGCAGGCAAACCTGAGAGTTCCTTCATGGGTTGTGTTCAATATAATTATGTCCATCCAAACATGCTAGTCATGCCCTACTGCACAAACACATTTTGCTTGACAATGTAATCCTGAAGAAGAAGAAGAAGAAGAAGGAGGAGGAGGAGGAGGAGGAGGAGGAGGAGGAGTTTGGATTTGATATCCCGCCTTTCACTCCCCTTCAGGAGTCTCAAAGCGCCTAACATTCTCCTTTCCCTTCCTCCCCCACAACAAACACTCTGTGAGGTGAGTGAGGCCAAGAGACTTCAGAGAAGTGTGGCTGGCCCAAGGTCACCCAGCAGCTGCATGCGGAGGAGCGGAAACGCAAACCCGGTTCCCCAGATTACGAGACTACCGCTCTTAACCACATTGGCCATTGTGTCACTTCCGGTGAAAGATGAAAGGTGGAGACAATAATGTTATATTGTCCATGTTTTTTCTACTCAGTGCTGCCATTTTCTTTATGCTGTTTCACTCCATTAAACCTACTCTTAATTGCATGTACAGTAATTTCATGCTTGCTAATTGCTAATGTTTTTCTTTTTCCCTGATTTATCCTCAGCTTTTTATATGATTGGTCATGTCACTCTTCTCTTTTCTCTCTAGAGTTTGTTGAGCATTGCATTCTTGGCTTCATTCTTATCTATCTGAACATAACTTGTGTGTCTTTTAATGGCAGTTATTATTATTTTCCCCCACTGAAGCTTTTCTAGCATGTCTCTCAGGTTCCTGTCCGTTTTCTCTTATCCACCATTCTCTTGCTCCTATTATCCATTCTCTTAACATTCACTCTGACATCTGTATTGACAAGCTTCATATCTTTTCTTCTATTTCAGATTTATCATCATCTTTCCTTTCTAATATCTCTTTTTGTCTTGCTGCTATTTCTGACTTCATACCTTCTCATTATCTAAGGAAGTTTTTTTCATATCGAAAAACTTCCTCCTTTATTTTCCGTCTCTTTAGGTCATTGTATTCTTCCTCTTCTCAAATTTGGAACGTCGGGAGTCCTCTTTGACCTCCTCTCTTCCATTTTCTCCCTTTGTTCAGGCTACTGCAAAAACTTGTTGTTCCCAACTTTTAAATATTGCTAACATTCACTATTTTTGTACTGCTTTGAAAACACCAATTCTTTCTCTTACCCTTTCACAGTGTGACTGCTGTAATTCTCTCCTTCCTGGCCTACCTCTTTGTCAACTTCAATTCTCTTCCTCCCCTGCCTTGTTTTAACTCTGCTGCTCATTTAATTTTGCCTACAAAAGGTTACACTCACTTCATTGGTTTCCATTTCCTTATCAGACCCAGTTCAAGCTACTTTTTTTCCAGTTTTCAACCCACTCTTTGGCCTCTCTGACTTTTCTTATTGCCTCTCAGGAAACTATATTTTAAATGCTGCTTTTGAATTATCTAGTCTGCGGCCCTGGCCCTGTCTCCAGCAGTTCTCTCCCACAGAAATGGCTTTGGTAAGGCGATGGATACTTTTGCTGACTCCCTCCCTTCTTTTCCTGTTAAGAACCAAGGAGGGGGAAAAATAACAAGCTAAGATTCATAAAGCAGCAGAGAGGTGGGTGGCAGGGGCTACTCTGGCCACCCAAACTATTTTGGTCAGCTGACCCTGAGCCAATCGAAACTAGGCATACTTCCTGTGGGTATTCATCTTTCAGAGTATGTTCCCTCGCAGAACACTTTGCAGAAGGAGCAAGATAGCCAGCCTTGTAGCAGTAGGAATGTTTTAAATTTATTTATCTCCCTGTTAAAGTGCAACTTATTTATTTGTGTCCATGAGAGGCGGGGGAGAGAAGCTGAGTGCCTGTGTGGGTTCCTTCTGCATCATCTTCACTCCTCTCTGCTTACTAAAAAATCATAGTTAAAGCTGTCTCCATGCTGTCCCCTTTCAAAGTGCATGCATTTTGTCTGACTTATAATAAATACTTGCAGTGTCTGCATGTTAAAGTGTATATTCTTGGGAAATGGTTTAAACTGCATATTTGTTGTGCTTTGACCTTAATTTACAGCTTTAACGGTTTTGTTTGCACAGGAGATTTGCAAACAACTGCTTTCGTTCTACCTGTGTGGCCATGCTGGTCCTGCCTCCATGACCATCTTGACCACAGGCTGCTCCTCTAGGTCCAGGGGCTACCACTGAGTATTGGGATTGCTGATTGGAAGGTCGGCGGTTTGAATCCCATTGCTCTGTCCCAGCTCCTGCCAACCTAGCAGTTCGAAAGCACGCCAGTGCAAGGAGATAAATAGGTACCGCTGTGGTGGGAAAGTAAACGGCGTTTCTGTGCACGCTGGCTTTTGTCACGGTGTCCCGTTGCACCAGAAGGGGGTTAGTCATGTTGGCCACATGACTCAGAAAGCTGTCTGAGGACAAATGCCAGTTCCCTCGGCCTGAAAGTGAGATGAGAACTGCACCCCATAATTACCTTTGACTGGACTTAATGGTCCAGGGGTACTTTACCTTTACCTTATACTGGGAAGAGCAATCCTAAGTCCTGATCCATTCTAGAAGGTTTGGAATAAGGTGGAAGTGTCCCTCCACTGGATTCCACTGATGTGTGTGTGTGTGTGTGTTAATGGCACACAGATGCCTATTGCACCTGCCATAGGCACCACCCACCACCCTGGGATATATTTGTATGATGGGTGGTGTACAAACACCTTTAACAACTCTTCCCCCCACTCAGCTTCTAGCTGGCTAAAAACTCAAATTACTTCTAGTCCATGCCTTCATATATCAGTGCAAGTGTGGCGTTCGTTCGGAGCCCCCAGTCGTCTCATGGACTATTGACCTGTATACCACTAATCCGCTGCCACCAACCAGGTCCTCTCCAGTAAATCACTTGGTCTCAGTCAGGTTCTTAAGTTAACAATGAAGATTATAGTTTATTGCAAACACAAATAAACTTTAAATGCATTCGAAACGCTGTTACCCTTTACCCTCTTAGTCTTATTTTATTCTGTCTCTAACTCTTCTACCTCCCCTCACACAAGAACCAACTGCACTATCTCTCTATTTCCATCTGTCTGTCAACTGCTTTCCCAACTGCCTTTTCCCTCCCTCCCTCCCAACCAACCAACCAACCAACCAACTAGCTAACTAAACAAACCTCGGGCCCTTTTATAAACAGGCAGGCTCCGCCTCTAGCTTTTCCATTGGTCTATCTATTAACTCTTTCTCTCCCCCTGTACAGACATTTTCAAAAGAACAGGCAAACGCCACAGCAAGTGTTTTAACAATATTTAAAAATGTACATCTACTGAGTGTAATCTTAGCCGTGGTGTTGTAGTGGTTAGAGTGTTGGACTAGGACCTGAGAGACCAGGTTTCAGTTCCCCATGCAGCCATGAATCTCACTGAGTGACCAAGGGCCAGCCAGTCACTCTCAACCAAACCAACATTACAGGGTTGTTGTGAGGATAACATGGGGAGGAGGAGGACTTGAGCCCCCTAGAGGAATGGTGGGATATAACTGTAAATATATAATGTAATGTAATATATATTCTGTTTTCTAGTTCCTTTTGTCCTTTCCTTTGCTCTAATGGCTTTGTATTTTAGATTGGAAGGCTACAATGCTAAACATACTTACTAGGCCGGAGTTGGCCAAGCCGACCGGTAGAATCCGGAACCAAGGCAACCAAAAATTGCAAAGAGACTGGAGTAAATTTTATTTGGTATATGAGCAATTATTGTAAAAACGTGAAGACACCGGCAGGACTGGAATAAATCTTGCAATGATAAGCTGGAAATCCTTTTCTGACCAGAGAGAAAGAGATGATTTTAAGACTATAAAGGTCAGAAATTGACTATCTAAAGTACGAGAATAAATATTTGAAAATAAAAAAACCAGTTGAAGAGATGGAAGGAAGCCACGAGCTCGGCAGAGCAAAGAGTGTACTGTTTGTTAATGTAATGTTTGAAATATTGTGTTAAAAAAAGAAAATATATATATGTGAGAGACTAGGTATTGTGTGTGGGGGGAATACTTACTAGGGATGAGCCACATTGGACAAAGTGGGATTACTCCTGAATGAACATGCATCTGGTTATATTTCATGACTGAATAAAACAGCACGTGTGTGTGTGTGCGCGCGCGCGCACACACACACACACACACACACGACCTTACTGTTAAAGACCTTTAGAAAATAAGCAAATAAATAAAAAGTAATAACTTTCTAAATTATTTCTATTTTGCTGCTAATTAAATAAATAGAAAGAGAAACTCACATATCATCCATTGTGAAATGCACCAAGCTAACCCTTACTGAGATAATTCCGATGGTGAATACCTGCTAGTTTATTGAATGCTTTGGCTTTGTAATATCAAGAATGTCTGAGGCTTAAGTTATATGGTTTTTCAAAACCCGTTTAACAGAGAGTGCATGAAAAGCCGCTTTGGAAATTTCATGACAAGCTTTTATTTCTCTTGTAGTATCTGCAGGGAGGAAGAATTGTTGATTATTTTTAAAGTAGTTTATTATACATATGGGGGAAAGGCTGGGCTGTTCTTTGGGGGGGGGGAATTGCTGTACAAAAGGGGACTAGGCAACTTTTTCAAAAATTAGCTTTTTGAAATCTGACCAAACCTTCCAGATGTTACAGCATTTCCAGCAGAGTTTCTCTGTGATCCATGTCAGAGATGCAGCTGTCAACACTAACGTACACCTGCTGCTAGTTTCCTGTCAGCAAACAATTCTTCAATTGTTTTATGAAGTGTTGAAAACTCTCAAGATGATGCCCTGGCCTCTTAATGAAACCTGTGCCATGTTTTGAATTCATGATGAATCAAACGTTTAGTTTAGCTTCATTAAATTCCCACCCGGACTTTTTTTTTTTTTTTAATGCTTTTTAGTCAAGTTAATTATACAAAATCTTAAAACAAAAAGACAATAGATAATAAGTACCCATAAGCCCTGATAAGCAAAACACATTGGCTATAAATAAAATGCAATTAAGCAGCTAATAAAGCAGTAGCAGTAAAATATAGTTCCTAAAAGTTACTAGAAACAGTTTTTCTCCACTTCTTAGAAACCCAAAGTCTGGGGTTCATGTAGGTCACACTTGGTCTGGGAACGGCTTTCATAAGGCCCCAGGAGGAGGAAAAAAAATGCCTCGTGACATGTCTTTTTACTCCTCAGATAAAGGGGTTTCAATGAGATTTATATAGTGAATGTAAAACATTAACTGATTTCACCAAAGAGAGAGTTGAAAACTCGGGCAAGATTTATTTCTGGCAAATGAAGACAGAGAAAATACTGATTTCCATTTATACGATGTACTTAAGGAAGTACTACTCTTGGATTATTATTTTTATTTTTTTTAATTGTTATGCCCTAGACTTAATTGCAGCATGATAGTGGCATGCACTGTTCTCAAAAAGATGTGTGCATCTTGCAGTGTGCTCATATTGCTTCTGTCCAATTCTCATTGCTGTCCAATTCTCATTGCTGGTCAAGAGGTTTGCAGTGCTTCAAAACCCTGTTTTGTTAGAGATGATGAGACAAAATAAACAAATGGTTCATACTACCTTCACCTCTCTGAGAATACTTGCCTGCCTCTGTTTGGAATACATGGGTTTTACATATTCTGTTGATAGTCATGAAATCGCAGGGCATAGCCTTATGTGCCTGCTTAAAATAAGAATTACATAAGACAGGTGTGGAGAACCTTTCAGATGTTGCTCCCATCAGTCGCAGCTGGCATGGCCAGTGTCTAAGGAAGACGCGAGCTATAGTCCAGCAACACTGGGAGGACCAGAGGTTTCCCACACCTTTGGTGGGAAACATAAAGTGAAACTTCTAATGACATACTGAAGGTTAAGGGTGTAGAATGTTCCAAAGCTCTTGAACCAAGGTCTCTGGCAGGACGTCCCAGGAGCCTCACTCCATCTGCAACCAGGTCAGATCTGAGACAGAGAGACACCAGCCTGATAGCTTCTGTCATGCACATACCCCAGAAAAAACCCCTAAAGAGATCACTGTTGTTCTTCAGGTGACCTGAGCAACCAATAGGAACCTGGTGGCTCCATATAATTGCTGCTGTTTCTCAAGGTGAGGAATGTAGCACTCCATAGCTTCCCAGAATTTGGTCTTGTGTCTGTCTCTGGTCCCTCTGATTGAAAAATGTGCACACTAGAATCCAGCTAATGACCTTTGTTGGACTATGTGATTGCCTCTAACCCTCCAGATTCTTGGTTGCTGCTTTTGGACCATATTCTTATCCTGTTTTCTTCCTTGCCCTGGTAGGGCAGAGACATTCATGAGGACACAGCCCATTGTGAAAATGCTTACGCATGTAAGCATTTGGTTTAAGCCTCCTTGCATTTTTAAATGCACATGCAACACATGCTGCTGCAATTGCATGTCGCGTTGGCTTGCCAGTACTTAGGGGTGCTGGTTTGCATTGTCAATGCAAAAGCAAACGTGGCATCCTGTATTGCACATGCATTTAAACAGGATGTGGAACATTTCATTCATGGCCTATATCCTTTCTGTTTTGCCCCTTGCTCAGAACAGGTCACAGTATCCATAAGGACCATTGAGATTTTATTGCAGAGATGGCGTAGCCGGATTGGCCTCAGAAAATATAAAAAGGAAGTCTGAGAATGAAAGTTGGGAGCTGGAAATTTAGGTCCCTCAAACTGCCTTCAGTAACTAACACCATTCTTTCTTTACATTCAATAAATCAGTCCCCACTATTGCTCTGTCTTGTCTGTTCTCTCTATAAAGACACTAGTCCCATTTTATGTGCACAGGATTCTGAGAAGGAACTGAACTAGCTATAGCACATTTTATATGGGATCGCTAGTTTATAAGACTTGAACTTCGTTCTCCCAAATAAATAATTGGGTCTGTATCTGCAGTGATACCTTGCTAGAGGCACTACAGCTTTGAACGCCATTTGTCAGTTCCATAAGGTCATGCTATCAACTGCTGAGTGCCTATTTTCAAGGGAAGGTAAAGGAACATCCGTATTGCTTGAATGTGTAAAATGAGAGGGGAAAAGAAATAAATTGATCTTAATCCAACTGCTAACTCTGTCAGTCTATCCATTTGGGCTATTTGTTTAAAGAATTCAGAGTGCAATAGTTAAATACCTTAATTCCCTATACTGCTAAGATAGTCTAGCCTGGTAGTCATAGGTAACAAATAGCTGTAATTGTTTGCAGCTGATTGCATAGAAGTCCATACAGGTGAGCATGTGGTCTGGTAGAGGAGAGACGTATCCCATCTTGTAGGTGATCTGTGCCACCATCCCTCCACCACAGAAACCAAGTTGGCTGTCAAAGGAAGGAAGCCCTCTGTGCCCAGCTATGAGAGATTGAGCTTTCTGTCCTTCAACAACTGCTCTGAGCAAGAGAGCAAAGAGTTTTTTACTTTTTATTTTTCTAGTTGTTGACCTTTGTGGACTTTTTCTTTAGAAGGCTGTGATAGCTTTTTTATTATTTAATTTTATTTTTTGCTGAGGCTGCTTCATTGCACAACAGTTAAAAGATTTACATATATTAAATTAGTCCACCTTTTTATTTGTGTGTGTGTGTGTGTTTCTCCACTATAATTTCAAACTTTTGGTAAGATACCTAGTAGCTAGGCAATCCTATTTTGTAATCATCTAGTCCAGGGTTTCCCAAACTTTGGTCTCCAGCTGTTTTTGGACTACAACTCCCATCATTCCTAGCCAGCAGGGCCAGTGGTCAGGGATGATGGGAATGGTAGTCCAAAACCAGCAGGAGACCCAAGTTTGGGAAACTCTGATCTAAACTATTATACTTTGCTTTAGTCTTCCAAAATGACAGGAATCTTTGTATGACACTGAAAGTAAGAGCTGTTAGAAAATTCCTGATTAGGACAGAGCTTGGTTTTACCAGCAAGAAAGTTCAAGAAAATTCAAGAAAATAGTACAAAGGTAAACAGTTCTATGGAAAGAGGAGACCCTTAGAATAATTATTGATAATGCATCCTCATAGCATGTGCTAAGCTATGTAGAGAAAGCTAATGCAGTTTACCACATTCTACTTTGGGGATAATCTTTCACTGAGACAGGAGAGTGTTATCGTGAGATGAGTTTTAATGGGTAGGAGAGGATATATTAATTGCAGTTTGCTCCTCCAGGCTCCCACATGTGTGGGCTGAATGGAGTTTCAAAATCTCATCACTGGCAGCAAAGTTAATAAAAGCATAGGAATTGCACTGTAAAGCCTTGTTTTGAGCAAATCCAGCAACAAAGTAAGCTGGCTCCCCTTTCTTACCCCACTTAATAAGGATCGGGCAATGACCTGGGAAGTAAGTTTTTTTAAATAAATAAATAAATAAATAAATAAATAAATAAATAAATAAATAAATAATTTACTTATTTATAATCTTGCATTGGTTCACATCAATAGCAGCAGTAAAAACCATGCAGGCAAAATACTTATATTTACAGTATAGCCAGCTTAAGGAGCAAACAGAGGCACATCCGCATCCATCGCTGGTCAAAGGAAGAGAGGAAGGAATGGGAAGTACTATATGTTCCTTCCTCTCCAAGAGAGGAGGGGGAAATGACATCACACAGAACCCTCTCTACCAATTGTATTTCTGTGGTCCAAGTACCTGCTTATCAGCAATACAACTCTGTAGACTTAGCCCCATTCTTATGCTCACTAGCTAGAATATGCACTTCTTAGGTCCCACAATTAATTCTCATACTTTCATTTATAAGCCTATAAAGCCCCACCAAGCATTCACCAGTTGCCCTTGGGCCACATGCCTTTTGTGTGCATGCACACACACAATACAGACCACACACTTCAAACTTTCAGGCAGGCGTGGAAGCTCATACACGCACCTTCAAACAGTCCCTGTCCTTTGCCAATCAGCAGAGAAGTGTTTCTTTAACTTTGACCTTGCCTACTTGCCAGCAAAGGTCTGTATAGTTAAAGCTATGGTTTTCCCAGTAGTGATGTATGGAAGTGAGAGCTGGACCATAAAGAAGTCTGATCGCCGAAGAATTGATGCTTTTGAATTATGGTGCTGGAGGATCAAACCTGTCAATTCTTAAGGAAATCAGCTCTGAGTGCTCACTGGAAGGACAGATCGTGAAGCTGAGGCTCCAATACTTTGGCCACCTCATGAGAAGAGAAGACTCCCTGGAAAAGACCCTGATGTTGGGAAAGATGGAGGGCACAAGGAGAAGGGGACGACAGAGGACGAGATGGTTGGACAGTGTTCTCGAAGCTACAACATGAGTTTGACTAATCTGCGGGAGGCAGTGGAAGACAGGAGCGCCTGGCATGCTCTGGTCCATGGGGTCACAAAGAGTTGGACATGACTAAACAACAACAACTTGTAAGCATTGGCTATGCCCACTTTGACAAGCCATTCCTCCCAAGGGTTGACAATAAAACATTGGTGTTTAAAAGGCTTCTATCCAATGCAGTGAAAGCATAATTCCACTCACACTACAGGACATGTTTCATCTTCTCCCACTACATGCCTCTCAAATCTTCTTCAGAAGCCACCCACTCTCTGGAGCTTATGTTGAGGGTTTATGGGCGGCAGGAGATGGAGGTCTGTTGCAAGCACGTTTAGCTTACAGCCCCAATGTTTGCATTGGCATTGTCTCTGCTCTTTTAGTGCGTCTAAGAAAAGTTGAGGGTTAGTCTTGGAGGGTTTGAATTTTAGGGATATGTTCTTTTTACTAATCTGCGATGAGCATCACAATTAGTTTTTGTTAAGTAGTGAAACTGGTGTTTTGGTGCCAGGTGCCATGAAGTTTGCTGCCTTTACATAATCAGCCTTGGTATAGATGTCTTAAGCAGTCGTGATTGCACAATCAAGGCTACTGTAGTCGAGGTATGACACTGCCTGTTGATGGGGTGCCATTTATTATGACACCTGCACAGTTGTTCAAGCATCTTCCTAAAAATTCCTACTTGTTCAATTTCAATAACATATGCAAAAAAGACATTCAACAAGGAGCGGTAATTTCCAGCGGATAGGAAGGCTACATAGTAATCAATTATTTAAATTTACCTAAGTTGCCTGATAGATTTTTGGACAATCAGTGGTATTGATATGGTTTAGAAGGTCCGGTTCCTGTGTTCAGAAATAATAATAATAATAATAATACACCTAAAGCAAGCAATTAAATATTATATTACAGTGGTACCTTGGTTTAAGAACAGCTTAGTTTATGAGCAACTTGGATTAAGAACACTGCAAACCTGGAAGGAGGTGTTTTGGTTTGTGAACTTTGCCTTGGAAGCAGAACATGTTCCGCTTCCTGTTGAGTGTGTTCCATTTGTAAATTGAGTCCCCCTGCTGCTATGGGAAAGCACGCCTTGGTTTATTGTATTTTAATATTCTGTTGGAAGCAGCCCAGAATGGCTGGGGTATAAATAATAAATTATGATGATGATGATGAATGCTTTGGTTTAAGAATGGACAGATTAAGTTTGTAAACCAAGGTACCACTGTATTAACAAAAGAGCTACTGTAGGAAAAGAATACAAATCTCAGGTTTTGCCTGGTAGATTATGGAAAAGCCACTTGAAATGTATATGCGTGTTTTAGCACTGTTGAAACACTGCTTTTCCAGAATTAGCTGGAAGTGGAATTAAAATGGAAGTTCCACACAAGCAGTTTGGAATCAATGGGTGCTGGGTCACTGAAGCCACAGTCTCTCCCAGTACTGTCAGCTAGTGCATTGTGGTCTACTAAGGAGGTTCCACCTGGAACCGTGATGCATTCTGCAAAGCTACATGGCAGGGCCTTCTCATCTGTAGCACCCGAGCTATGGAAACTACTTCCTCTTTGACAACTTTCTGACATCAGTTGAAAACATGGGGGGGGGGGTGTCTGCTAAAATAGTATACAATAAGATAAAAATGAAATGCAAAAGATTGCAGATTTAGTAGAATAAAAGCTATAAAACCATTTGTGCAGTTAATATTCCATAAAATGACTTCATCACACTAGGTGCTAGAGCATGACATACACCCATTGATTTCTTAGCCCTTCTCCTTGCTATAATGCACAGTATGCATAACCACATGCATATACAAAGTTGAAATTCAGCTGCCGTATGTCAGTCCGGAAGATATGCCCATCATCTCTTTATCCTCTCAGTGGCTTCCTGCTTTGACTTCTACCGATAGGGACTACAGCGCAAAGCAAACTTTCCCTTGCTACTGAAAAGTTTTAATTGAAAATCAGGAGTGCCAGGCAGAATGTAGGTTCAGGAGATTAGCAGTTAAATGAGAAGGGGCTTTTCGTTTAAGTTCCAGTGTTGATATGTCACTGCACTGTGTCACTTTGAAAAGCGATAGTGCTTTGTTATCAGTGCTGAGCTCAGGCTGCCTCCTGATGTAGAGTTAGACTAAAATAGAATGCCAGAGTGATGGAAGAACTGCTTATATTTAACATCCTTACAGCTGCTGGACGTGGAGGGAGGTGCTGACACACTGCTCTGTGCAGACAAACAGGTTGATCATCTTCCAAGGTCTGTTTTCCTGACATTTAACAAAGAAAAGCTGATAGCCAAAGAAAGGTTCATTCCAGTTCAGATCAAGAAAGAGTACTGAGAGCATTTCTTATTAATAAATGATTCCCAGTGTGTTGGCTTTTAATCCCTCTTTGTCAAGGAAAATGTTCTGCACGATTAAAATCCTTTATATCATTGATTTTTGCTAGGAATCCTCTGTGTACCAGAACTGCAGTGCTGGAACCTACATTCTGAATGTTGAGTAATGTGTGTTTTTACACAAACTAGAGGGATTGCATTAAAGTCTATCGGGGTTGGGTGAGGCACGGCTGTGCCTTTGCTGATAAGGAAACCAGTAATAGGGGAATGTTTTTTGGTCATTTTAACCAAAGTACTGATAGCTTCCCACCCCATTGTAGGATTCTTGGATAACAACCATGTGATCTCTGCCAGCCCACCAGTTGCTAAAGGGGAAAATGCAGATTCAACTGTAATGGCATTTGGGTAGAGAATTTTAAGAAATCAAATCTGGCAAGTTGAAAATTTTAAGAAATCAAATCTGGCAGTGGATTGCCCATGCAGTGCTTGGTCCCATCGGAGTTCACATCCCTAGTCCTTCATGATATTTTCTCATGATGCGCTTGTCAACTGAGGCCATTCTATATGTCCCCTATCCCAAAGAGATCTGGAGGGTGGCAACAAGAGAACAGGCCTTTTTCTGTGGTCTCCCTGATTCTGAAGCGCTCTCCCCAGAGAGCCTTGCCTAGCACGATCCTTACATGTCTTTAGGTCCCAGCAAAACACATTTCTCTTTGCCCATGCCTGTGGCTATTAAATAGTCTATGGCCTGTAAAAGTGTTGGGGAGAGGACTGTTATTAAGATGACTATTTTATTATTAGGCTATTTTATTATTAGGCTCTCAGTATGATTTTTATAATTGATATTCTGTAAAGCGTGTTCTTCCTGAAATGAGAGCACGTGTTGCGGTGGGGTCTGCCAGGCCAACCCTCTGTTGCCAGGCAGGTTAAATGGTGATTGCCTGAAGCAACGATTGGGTGACCGGGTTGCTGGGGCAAATTGCATGTTGCAAATTGGGTGGGTGGGACCAAAGGCTTCAAATATTGGGGCACTCTGCTTTTCCTTTCTCTTTTGCTGAGTGCATCGGATCACCCGCCTTCCCGCCCTGTGTTCCGGTTGACCTTGCTATGCCTGTCATGGGGTCGTCTGCCTTGGGGCAGGGGCCTAGTAGGAATTTTGTCCATTTGGCTGATTGACTGGTGCCATTTGGTTTTTGCCTACTACTTAGCAATTCGTCACGACTTGTAAGGTTGCGGATAGGCATTGGTTATAAAAATTGGTGGAGGAGGGGTCAGGATAGGCTGGACCTCCCCCTCCAGTGGTGGTGGAAGGGAATTCCGTTAAATGAATTCTGGGGCTTGCCAATATTTCATCCAATCCCTGAAATGGGACCAGGGCCGGCAAGCCTTGGGGAGCAGGTTGGGTGAGCGGTGAGGGACTGTCGCTAAGCTCAACTGATCCCCAACATTGTTTTCCCTTTACTGGCTTCTGAGGGAGTTCGGATAGTCAGTTCTGTCCCAGGCGGTGAGACAGATAGTCATAACCAATGCCTAAGCAACCACTAACAGATTATGCATTTTAATAAAGTTGTGGCCAAAATTATGCCAAAAACCTTAAACAAAAATTATGTGTGATTTGTGAATTATTTTGAGGGGTGGCTTGGGGACCTCCACACGCAATGTGTTTTTAATGTTGTACACCACCCTAGGATCTTTTGATAAAGGCCGTATATAAATTGAATTAATAATGAGAATAATATCATTAAAGAATACTATAAAATATTTTCCAGATTCATGTTTCCAGTGCTGTGCCCTGTTTTCCTATTTGTGCACAGCGCTGAAGAATTTCACAACATGTTTGCTTGTGACAAAACACAATGTTTTGGATACTCAAGCTACGCCTCAACTCAAGTAGCATTTCTGTTGACAGTTCACTATGCAATGAACACCTACAGTGGTTTTGGCTCTCTGTGTCAGTTGAGACAGTATGATCCAGATCATCTGGTCCATTTCAGATTCCATCCTCAGCAATAAAATTATGGTTGACTTCTGTTGGTGCTATTCCACTCACACAGCAGACTTTCAGTGGTGCACACAGTATCCCCCCTTCCCTTCTAGCCATCTGCAGTGCCTTGTGTCCCTCCAAAAATCTTTTCACATCTTCTGGCACAACATTGGATATCACCCTGGATATTAACCTGGTATGTGGACCACATTGTTTTTTCCTTTCAGCTTCACCACTGGCTGAAACTGCTTTTAAGGTTTATTGTACAGTACTTTTTCAGCTCCTACTTAAAATGTCCGATTTTATTCACATTTTGGCATTACAAAATGAAACTGTATTCTAGGTGTTGTTGTTTTTTAAAGTCATTGTCTGAGGGAGTCTTGATTTGTTATTTGCTAAACTAAGTGATAAAATTCTACATTAAAAAACAAACGCAAAAAAATGCTTGCAATTTTTACATTCAGTTTCTCAGGTTTCTTCAGAGGATTGATATTCTTCTCTACAAAAAACATTGGTCACCCACTACAAACACCATAAAAGCCTGTTCACATAGCATAGATTTGGAATATGAGAGTCTGTGTTGTCAGTTAATATTGGAAGACTGATAATGTCATTAATATTACAATAGGTTAGCAAGTGTATGTGAAGTAACGAAAATTGAATAAGATGTGATAAATTACACTGAATTAAAGCCTGTTTGGAGAAAAAAAGAAATGCTTTATTTGGAGGTCATTCCATACAGTGATTATCATTCAGGGTATTTATCAGATCAGATGGGTTGATAGAAAAAAAGGAGGAAAGAGATGGCATAAAATGAGAGAATAACATTAAACATTTCTCACATTTATAGGAAGGTTCTCCTTTTCTTGCTCTTATCATAAACATTAGAGGTGCACTGCCTTGACCTTAGAAATTCATTTTTTTTAAAAAATGTTTTATAACTTATTTGAAAAAGAAGCAATAAAATGTCAGGTTTTCTTCCACACCTTCAAATAATGATGAGACTTTTTAAAAAAATGTCTTTCCTTTTGACGAATCATATCTTGATATCTTGTAGTTCCTCAGTAAGGACATATTACTTTAAATATTATTAAATATTACATTAAATATTGTGTCCAGAAGAAAGTGACCAAGATGCTGAGGCAATTTGGAACATGTTAAGCCAGGAGGAGAGAAGATGAAGCAGAAACATGGTTGGTATCCTCAAATATCTGAAGGAATGTCATGCAAAAGAGCAAGCAGGTTTGTGTTCTGTAGCTTCAGAGGAAAGGAGTGGAACTAACAAGGCTCAGGAGATGTGTCTTCTCTTTTACGGGAGGTGTTTAATAAGAGGCTGGACAGCCATATAGTAGGGAAACTGTAGAAGATGCAACCTGTATTGTAGACCCTTCACTGAAGTTCTTCCAAAGCGTGTTCTCCTTCATGGAGAGCACGTGTTGCGGTGGGGGCCGCCAGGACACTCCAAAGTTGGGGATGGGCTAATTGATTGTTGGCCACTGATGCAATTGGGGCTTCCCTTGTTGTTGGGAAGAAGTTAATGTTGCCATTTGTTAACTGACAGCCAGAAATGCTAAAACTTTTTGCATGAGGCTAGGGCTTCCTCTTTTTGCCCATGCATCAGATTGCCCGTCCCCCCCTCCCTAGAATTAGGGTTGTTCGCTTTGACCTTGCTATGCCTGTCATGGGGTCATCTGCTCTTGGGGCAGGGGCCCGGTAGGAATTTTGTCCATCTGGCTGATTGGCTGGTGCCAATTGGTTTTTACCTACTGCGTAGCAAATCGTCACAACTTGTAAGGTTGTGGTTAGACATTGGTTTATGGTTTGGTTGGTTGAGGGGCATGGATTGGCTGTGCCTGCCCCTCTAATGCTGCTGCTGCAAAGGATTCCATTAAAGGAATTGGGGGCTAACTATTGCTTGTCTACTCTGTCAAGGGGGCTCAGACCATAGCAATGAGCTCCTGGATGCATTTGGGGTGAGGACTGGTTCCCTGCTCCGTCGCTACCCCCAAGTGTATTCCCCTATACTGACTCTCACATCATGTGGAATGTCAGTCTGTCCCCCATGGTAGGGGCATATAGTCGCAACCAATGCCTAAGCAACCACTCACAAATTTGTATTTTAATAAAGTTGTGGCCAAAATTATGCCAAAAATCTTAAACAAAAAATTATGTGTGATGTGTGAGTTATTGGGGTGGCCCTGGGGACCTTGACACGCAACTCAAAAATTTGATGATTTTGTGCTTTCCCCCAGTTTGTATGAAGCAAACCATTCTAAAAATGGTTAAACCAAGATTTATGCAGGTTTCTAAGGTGCATAACGAATCACTCGCTTCAAAGTAAGACATATATTTTTGAGTAATAAATGAAGTTTCATAAATTAGGCCATAGAGCACCAAACTTACTGTATGGCAGGCATGCCCAAAGTCTGCTTTGGGGGCCTAATTCGGCTCCCTGGCTGGTTTTATCCATCCCCTGTCGCAGTTGAATCCTAAAAAAAGCTCTACAACTTCATTCCTAAAAAAACAACTTTGGTCAGCCCTTACGCATTGTTCACTTCATCAAATCTGGCCCTCTTTGAAAAAAGTTTGGGCACCCCTGCCATATGGTGAACAAAAGATTGGTTTATAATATTGTGTGTCTGTGTTTAAGTTCTTCTCAGAATAGACTCACTGAAATTGATGAGAGTTCAGTTAGTCATGTCCACTAATTTCAGTGGGTCTGCTCGGAGTATGACTAACACTGGGTACAACCTTCAATATGTTTTAGTCCTCACTAAGGTCTCAATTAGCTTTATAAAGTGAAGGGAACTTGTATATGAATTTCCCCCCAATTTGTTCAAGGATGAAAGCCACTTTGCTTCATTCCTTTTTCCCTTTTCCTCCCCAGCCTGCGTTAAATGTCACTAACTTTGTTTTATGATTGCTTGAGTTCCTAGTCGAATTTTATATTTGTCTGTATATCTTCAGTCAAGACTTCAGCCATTTATTGAGTTTCTGTGTAATGGGAAATAAATCAGACAAATAGAATCTTCTTGTTTTAGCAAGTGATAGCCAGCCTGTCTTCTATGATTTATTGGGCTACTAATTAAAGGTCATTATGAAATTTACTGTGGAGAAGCGTATCATTGCCAATGAAAATTCTGCCACTCAGTTGTTTCCTTAACGATAAATGTTTGCATAAAGGAAAAACAAAGACTGTGTTCCCAGCTGACATAAATAGCTACTGATTAGAACTGATAAAAAGTCATTCTAAACTTAGAATGAAGGGTAATATCCAACCAAGTCCTAGATTGAACAGAGCCATCGAAATCTAAAGACTTAATGATTATGACTCAAAATTATGCAGTCTGATAGATATGTTCAAGGCACCCCACCTGAAACAATCTTCGCATGTTTCATAGCTTACCTGCAAGGATTGCCTGGAAATAAACATGAATCATGACTGGCTGGGTGCCATTTGATTAATTTTCATTCACAAAGGGTAAGCAGGGCCTTCTGCAGGTTCCCTCCCTGCGAGAAGTGAGGTTACAGGGAACCAGGCAGAGGGCCTTCTTGGTAGTGGCTCCCACCCTGTGGAACACCCTCCCTTCAGATGTGAAGGAGATAAAGAACTACACAGCTTTTAGAAGGCATCTGAAGGTAGCTCTGTATCAAGAAGTTTTTGAAGTTTGATGTTTTACTATGTTGATATATACCATATTGGCCTGAATATAAGCCTCACCCCCCCCCGCGCCAAATTCCGACCATGAATAGTTAAAGTGCAGCTTAAATTCACAACCTTAAAAAAATCAAGCTTTTACAGTATCACTGTTGAAACAGACATAGGGTAAAATGGAACAGGTGGAGTGCCTGCGAAATTTTAAAGGAGCAGCTTATATTGGGGTACAGTGGTCCCTCTGAATGCGAATGGGATCCCTTCCGGAGCCCCGTTCGCATCCTGAAGCGAACACAACCCGTGTCTGCGGGTTGACAGGCTTATTTGTTTTCACCTGTTATAGAAATGTTTTCAACCAGCACATTCTAGAAATAATTGCGTGTTCAGAGCCAGAAACCTCCCCCCTAAATAAATTCACACTTGACTCAAATTTTTGGTTTGTTTTTTGGCAGAATTTAGGCCACAACTTTATTGATTACAGAAAGTGACTGGTTGCATAGGCTCTGGTTCAACTAGCTCCCTGTCGTGCAGGTAGCGCTGACCCAGGGTTCTAGCATAGGTCAGCTAAGGGTGAACACCTGGATAAGTGGAAGCCGGGAATGGGCTAACTCCACCACCCAAATGTCCCCCTGGACTCAGGCACAGGAACAATCCCTTCTCAGGGTTTGACCAAACCATTGAGTCCCTGGATCCCTTTAACAGAATACCCTTCACATAGGGATGGCGAGAGCGTTCTCCCACCCCATCACCTGAACCACAGCCTATCTGCAAGCTTACAAGTTGTGACAAAACCCAAATGGCACCAACCAATCAGCCAAGTGGGGAAAATTCCTGCCATGCCCCTGTCCCAATGACAGACAACGACATAGCAAAACCAAGCACAAAGCCCTAAATGTAGGGAGAGGTGGGCGGGTGTTCCGAATGCACGTGCCGAAAAAAGAAGCTCTGGGTCACATGCATGGGCATAACTACGTCACTCTATCCATTTAGACTGCTTCCCATTGGCCAGATTGTACCCAGCTTCAAGGAACCTACCAATCGGGTGTTGTGGCTTACGAAATGTACCCACCCACAACACAGGGTGTCGGTTGTCCAGGTCTCACCGCAATACGTGCCCTCTTTAGGGGAGGACCCGATTACTCAAAGAGCGATAAGAGCCGTTATTGTTATACAGCATATAGTACCCCTCCTGGATATTTATTGCTGTAGTGTCATTTGTGGCTTGTATAGACCAGTTTTCATGGCACCTTATTAGCTATCAACGATTATTATTTGGCTCTGGTGTTTACAAACTATAATTCATCATCATCCTATCTTTTATTTATAAGGAGATATCAAAAAAGAAATAAGCAAATTATGCATTGTTTTTGGCTGGAAGAGTTTTGCAGGCTCAGTAAATCAACCCTACGGTTGCACCGCAGACTTCAGCAGTCTGCTGTGACTGCACCTGATCTCGCCTAATTCCAAAATAGTTATGGTGATGAGGGAGGGAAGGATGCTGCCAGTCTCCAGAGATTGCTACACATCAGTAAAAAGCTCTCTTTTTTAAAAAAAAAAAGTGCTAGTTTTGAACCACAGAAATGTTTTAAATAGTGTTAGTTTCACATTTTGTCACATATGTGTTTCTAAAAACGCCACTTTGCCAAAATGCATTGTTTTATAGACATGTGTATCATACAAAAAGGCTCTCCGACAACAACAAAAAGTTGCGTGTTAAGATGCCAAGACCTCCCTCAATAAATAATGACACAATTGACACAGAATTTAGTTTAAGATTATTGGCATAATTTTGGCCACAACTTTATTGATTACAGATTGTGAGTGGCATTGTACAGATTTGCTTAGGCATTGGTTCCTGACTAGCTGCAACTGACCTCAGCAGGGCAGCACTGATGGCTGGACTCCAGCAGATGTCAGTAAGGGAAAACATCCTGGGGGAGCATTGGACCAGGCGCAGACTCAAGCTCACCCCAAATGCTCCCAGGGGCTCTGGCGTGGCCTTAGCCCCTGGAAGGGGATCAGACAAAAGCAAGGCGAGCCCCTAGATTCCTTTAACGGAGTACCCTAGCATTGGAAGGGCAGGCACAGCCTATCCACATCCCCTCCACCACCACTGAACCAATGCCTAACCGCCAAACCTTACAAAGTTGTGATGATTTGCTATGTGGTAGGCGAAACCCAAGTGGCACCAGCCAATTAGCCAAATGGGAAAATTCCTACCGGGCCCTGCCCCCAAAACAGATGACCCACAACAGTATAGTAAGGTCATAGCAGGACCCTAAATATGGGGAGGGTGGGCGGGTGATCTGATGCATGAGGCGCTAAGAGGAAGCTCAACGCAACGTGCAGCGGTATATAAAGGTCCCTCAGTTAATGCATGAAAACGATCCCATTGGCCAGATTTACCCCAGCAGCTGAGGGACCACCAATCGGGTTGTTGTGGCTGTCCAATCACTCCCACCCACAACAGCAGTGAGGTCAGTCTTGGTGTTCTCACCACAGTGCATGCTCTCTGGGAGGAGGACACAATTTCTGGAGCAGAATAAGTATATTGTGGACTTCAGCAAATGTTTATCGGAGAGGAAACAAATGAGTCAGTGGCTCATAGGAGTTGCAAAGTCTGCCGTGAATGCACCCGGTATCCCCAAAAAGGGGGGACAATGGGGGAAGGGAGTATATCAACAGCCTTCTGATATTGGTATGTGAAATATTTCATTTCCCTTGAAATAGTTGTATGGTGGGGGAGGGGGCAGAGTAACCAGGTTGTGGGATACTTCCATATTCAGACTACACTGTAAGGGATTTCTTTTTGCATCAAGAATATTAAAAATAAAAGAATAAAAGAATATTAAAAATAAAAATAGTAGCAAGGGCACGATGATCATTTCCATCAGCACTCAATAAAAAATTACAGCATGAATTCCAAGCATTAGTTACAGGTAACCATGTGTGACTCAATTAATAATTTAGTTTACACTGATAATATTTGTACCTGAATGTGGCATGAAATGAATTTGTGTTAAATCCAAACTCTTCTGATTTATTTGATTGTTAGGTTTAATGAAAGGGATGCATTGAAACCCTGTGTGTGGCAGGATTACAAATGCAGTGCTGCTTGAGAGGCTCTCCTCCAGATTAAAGGCTGTAGGTTTCCCAGAACTATCTACAAACAGGCTCTCAGTTTCAATTGGTAGCTCTAGGACTGTATGTGATAACCCTGTATGTGATAACCTAGGAGTTAGCACCCACTGAACTCAGACACTGAGTAGCCATGTATATGATTGTGTTGTTATGGATTGTGTTGTGGATTAATTGATTGATTATGTTGTTGTCACTGAATAAAACAAATTTTATTAGGTGCAATATAATTAATTAATGATGCTAGAAGTAACTTCACTGACATTTAGTCTGAATTCTTGAAACTTTTTGAGCCTTGATTTATGTTTTCTGTTTCTGGTATCTTTAGTGGCCCATCTCTACTCTTTCTTCTTGTTTGGATCAAACTAGATGCACTGCTAAATACTAAATACTAGGTGCATGGGGCAATTTTCACCAGGACCATAATGTATGGGGAGTAGAGGTTTGGTTCTTCCCTCTCCAGCCTCGATCTTGATTAAAACCATAGACTCATGGGATTGTAGAGTTGGAAGTGATCACAGGGGTCACCTAGCCCTACCCTGCAACATCCCTGCACTTGTAAGTAGCCTTAGGAAAAAGCTCCTATTAGTGGCAATACAGGTGGAGTCTGTAACAGTGCATTTAGTGCTGTATCAAGGTTGGCCCCTAAGCTGACTCCCTCCCTTCCAGTCCTTGCTATGTTTGATGTTTGGGTTTTGCTGTTGCAACGCGTGGAGGAAGCAGCTTGACACCACACTGTCCCAACTGAAGCTGCAGTGAAGGGATGTGGGTGGCACTGTGGTCTAAACCACTGAGCCTCTTGGGCTTGCCGATCACAAGGTCGGCGGTTCGAATCCCCGCAATGGTGTGAGCTCCCGTTGCTCAGTCCCAGCTCCTGCCTACCTAGCAGTTCAAAAGCACGCCAGTGCAAGTAGATAAATAAGTACCGCTGCAGCAGGAAGGTAAATGGCATTTCCATGTGCTCTGGTTTCCATCACGGTGTTCCGTTGTGCTAAAAGCGGTTTAGTCCTGCTGGCCACATGACCTGGAAAGCAGTCTGTAGACAAACGCCGGCTCCCTAGGTCTGAAAGCAAGATGAGCACCACAAACCCATATTCACCTTTGACTGGACTTAGCTGTCCAGGGGTCCTTTACCTTTTTGCAGTGGCATGGCATGGGGAGGGGCATGGGGTGGTTGCCCCAGGTGCAAAACTATTAGGGTGTGCAAAATTTCAACCCCTGGTGCTGCCTCCATAAAGCTGCATGTTTCCATCACTGACTTCTCCATGCAAATCAGGTAGTAACAGACAAACCAGGCAACAAAGTGACTCTTCTTTTCTTATGTCTGCGGCTGTGATGTCCTGAGTGACATGGATGCCATTAGGCAGTTGAATGCGTATGCACGCTCTGTCCATTTCCTTCCCTCCCTCCCACCTCCTGCACGGACCTGGGCTCTGGCAACTCATGATATACCACTGGGAAGCTGTATTCTGTAAGAAGAAAACTGCTGTTAGCTTTGGAGGGTAGGGGAGTTCTTCAAGAACATGTTGTGGGTCAAAGTATTCAGCACCTCTCCTCACATGCCGTAGCCCTGACTGTCCCCTTCCAGTTGCTGCTAATTAACACAACACAATAACACAACAAAAACAGACATTGAATACAGTAAATTGTAGTTTTGTTTTACATTTAAGTTCATCAGGGTTCATAACTGGGTTCCAGGTAGTGTGGCTTGTGCAATACGTTCATAATAATAACAATTTAACTCTGACCACCTGGCTGTGTTGCCCCACCCACTCTGGGCAGCTTCCAACACATATAAAAAACATAATAAAACTTCAAACATTAAACAGCCCGGTTTGGCTGTTTCACATTCTAATATTCACACATGCATACACGCATCATTTAAATAAAAAAGTAATATGTATAAAATAAGACAGAATAATTCACTGTGTTTTGGGAAGCAAATAAAGAACAAACAAAAATGTCTTACATGAAATGTAAGAAATGATAGTCGCAATTTTGCTGAGCAGTATATATTCTTTTGTCCAACTACTGAAAATAAATTATTTCTGTGGTGTGGTTTTTTTAAAAAAAACAACTACCATGTTATCATCCCCATATATAATTATCCCTATTTTACAGATCCGGAACTGAGATAGAGAATGGGCTAAATTAGATCATGGTTGTGCTATTTGAAGTGGCGTCTCCTCAGCTCACAGTTCTGGGATCTTAACCACTTTGCTAGCTCTAGATGCTGAGCTTTGGAAAAACCCCAAAGGAAGGGGGTTTCATAGCTTTATTCAGTCACCCAGATCTGCAGTCTTCCAGCTTCTTGCTGTTTAGATTCATGACCAGATGGTCCAGTTAAGAGGCTGTCCTGCCAATCACAATAACCCCTAAAGGGATGGAGATGGTGTTCAAGGGCTACATTAACTGGAATCAGCACATTGAGTCTGTGTACACACTAACCCATTTGCTGTTGAGGTCCCCAATACACCCCAAAGGAAAACACAATTGACAATTTTTGTTTAAATTTTTTGGCATAATTTTGGCCACAACTTTATTCAATTACAGCAATGTGAGTGGTTGCTTAGGCATTGGTAGCACTAACTGCCCCCGCACGGGGACAGCTCTGACATTCGCACCCCTCGCAAAGTCAGGAAGGGTAAGTCACCTGGGGAGAGAGACGGGACTAGGAACCATGCCTCACCTCTCCCCAGCATGCTCCCAGGGGCTTGCGTGGCCCTAGCCCCTTGCCAGGGGGTTTCAGACAAAAGCATGGGGGAGCCCCTGGGTTCCTTTAATGGTAAAACCCTTCAGCAGCAGCAGCATTTTGGAGGGGCAGGCACAGCCGAATCCATACCCCTCCAGCAACCAATTCCAGACCAATGCCTAACCGCAAACCTTACAAGTTGTGATGATTTGCTACGCGGTAGGCGAAAACCAAGTGGCACACACTAATTAGCCAAATGGCAAAATTCCTACCGGGCCCCTGCCCCAAAGCAGACGACCCCATGACAGGCAATAGCAAGGTCAAGCAAACAGCCTAACATTAGGGAAGGGAGGGCGGGTGATCCGAAGCACGCAGCGAAAGAGGACGTCCGTTGCTGCGTGCCTTGTATTTAACAAATAGGGCTGTCAATCACTAAATGGCAACATGTAATTTTCCCCAGTAACAGCCCTCCCCTGCTTACGAGTTGGCCAAACCATCTGCCCAGAAACAGCAAGGTTGCTTGGAATCCCCAACCGCAACACGTGCTCTCTGTGATGGAGAACACGCTTTGTAGCACAAAAGGTTGCTTTTTTCAGTTCAGAACTGTTTATGTTCATCCTCAACATGCTGTTTTCAATCCAGATTGATTTTAGATTTTGCTGTCCACAAGAATGGGTGTGGCTACTTGGTATTCAAGGGGAGGGTTTTGAAATGTGCACATTATCCATGGTTTTTCTTCCCTGCACATGCCTCACTCAAGTGAATGAAACAGGAACCACGGATTGTGGTCTTGGTATGTGCTCACCCACAATATCATGGGGCAGGTATGATTACCCCCCCCCCCCATTGCTGGGACTCCCTATACAGTGGTACCTTGGTTCTCAAACACCTTGGTACTCAAACAACTTGGAACCCAAACACTGCAAACGTGGAAGTAAGTGTTCTGGTTTGCAGACTTTTTTCAGAAGCTGAACGTGCTCTGTTTTGAGTGTTATGCTTCCGATTTGAGTGCCACACTTCCGATTTGAGTCCCACACTGAGGTCTGTCTGTTTTTGCTATTTATTTTATATTTTTGTGGCTCTATTTGGTGTGTGACTGGGTGGAAGCCAGTTCTTCTACTGATAGATTGATTGTGTGACTGCAGTACATTGTTTATTGCTTTCATTTTATGGATCAATGGTCTCGTTAGATAGTAAAATTCATGTAAAATTGCTGTTTTAGGGCTTGTTTTTAAAAGTCTGGAATGGATTAATCCATTTTGCATTACTTTCTATGGGAAAACACACCTTGGTTTTGGAACACTTTGGTTTTGGAACGGACTTCCAGGACGGGTTAAGTTTGAGAACCAAGGTACCATTGTATTTGTTGTTATGTGTTTTCAGATGGACACACTGCAGGGTTAACACAGAAACAATCTGCTATATTGCAGATTATTTTTTGGAATTAACCAGCTTCTCAAGAAGCACTTTTCAGGGGCAAAAACATATAAGCAATAAATCTAGATTGTACATGGGGGAAAAAACAAGTACAGTGGTGCCTCGCAAGACGAATGCCTCACAAGACGGAAAACCCGCTAGACGAAAGGGTTTTCCGTTTTGGAGGTGCTTCGCAAAACGAATTTCCTATGGGCTTGCTTCGCAAGATGAAAATGTATTGCGAGTTCCTGCGGTTTTTTTTCCTCCCCCCCCTTTCTAAGCCGCTAAGCCGCTTATCTGCTTATCCGCTAAGCCGATAAGCCGCTAAAAGCCGCTAATAGCGCTAATAGTGCTAATCCGTTAAGCCGTCAATGGGCTTGCTTCGCAAGACGAAAAAACCGCTATACGAAGAGACTCGCAGAACAGATTAATTTCGTCTTGCGAGGCACCACTGTACTCAGTCTCCACTGATTCTAGAATAAATTGTTTGTATGTACCCTGATTTATCAAAAAGCTATAGGAAGGTAGCCCAAACTATAGGCAACAACACAACATGTTCTTGGGGAATGCGATCTGAACATGCTCTTTCCCTCCCACATCACAAGCTGTGACATTCAGTCAGCGGCGTAGCGTGGGTTATCAGCACCCGGGGCAAGGCAAGTAATTTGCGCCCCCTAACCCGGGGCAAGGCAAGTAATTTGCGCCCCCTAACCCGGGGCAAGGCAAGTACAGTAATTTACTCTCCCAAGCAGCAGCAGTGAGGCTTCTCTTTCCCCCGCGCTCTCCCGGAGCTGCCTCTTTTGTTTCCTTTTTTCCCTTTCTCCAAGGCTTTTCGCTTTCTCTCCTTAAATGATTCCCCCTCCACACCACGGCGTTTCCTGGCTGCTCCCCCCCCCTTCCCCTCTCTCTCCTCCTCGCTCTGCTTGCCTTGCCCTGCCCTGCCCTGCCTGAGGGCGCCCTGAGGAGACTCCGCTCTCCTTTTTGACCAGGCGAGGTGGAAAAAAAGGGGGGAAAGTCTCTTCCCGCCCCCTTGCCAGACTCCCTGCTCGGCTCAGCTCGCTACCCAGAAGGCAGGCCAGTGGAGAGAGAGCCGCAATTACCATAAAGCTCCTCTCCCTCCGCTTCGCCAAGCTGTCAAAGCCCGGCAGCAGCGGCAACGGCAGCAGCAGGCGCAGCCAGACCCCCGCCAGCCAGCCAGCCAGCCCGCCCGGCTTCCTCTCCTTTTTTTGCCCGTGGCAGAAGGCTTTGCTCTCCCCCTTCTGCGACCTCCTTGCCAAGCCGAGCGAGCGCGGGCTCCCTAACCCGTGGATTTTAGTAGGGGCAGAGAGCTGCTAGTGCGAGTGCGCCCCCCGCCCAAGTTGAGCCCGGTGCGGCCGGCACCCCTGGCACCCCCCACGCTACGCCACTGCATTCAGTTCTATTTGAGGTTCCAAACAATTTTCAAGGGATATCCATATTTAATTTAGTATGTTGTGGTATCAAAGCCTCCAGGCCATTAAGGCATGAATGATAGTTTTCAAGTCAAAACTTGAAAGAAATAAACCCTGCTGGCACATTCCTCACACACAGGGTGTTACCATGTTTTGGAGCAGAGACACACTTTAATCCCCACACTGTGGTGCTGTGCCTTTTCCTCAAACAACATTTGTCTTAAGTGAAAACCCAAGCCACAAACAGTCTGAATTAATGGATATCCTGATTGTGCAAAGCAAGCAATATCTCTTTTCCCCATCTCTTCTCCCTCTCTGTCTCTCATATGATCTAATTTTGTGTAGGTGACAATTTTGTCTCACACGGAACTTTTTTTTTTTTTTAAAAGAAATGAATATTTATTCTTTTCTCGAAGAGAATGTTGTGAAATAACTGATTCATCAATTTCTCTCCATAATCCGAATATTAGTTTATGGTCTGTGCGTAAATTTTCTCTCTTGTCTCGATATATGTTCTGAAAAGATGTTTGAATAAATATTTGAACGGTGCATTATGTGGCATTAGTAAATCAGAAATCAGCAAAATGGCAGCTTCGGCATAGTCTCTAAATCCTGTTTTCAGTGGCTCTGTATGCAAAAGAATTATCTGAAATGCACTTTGGGTGAAGCAGGGTGGAGTAGGATGGCCACATATAAAAGCATGGTGCTTACAGATGCATGATTTATCAGTGGAATAACATTTAAAGCTCATGAGCGCTTACTGGATTTGAAAGTTTTAGCTTTCAGATTTCATTGATCAGGGGTTCTGACGTGTTTGTCTCTACACAACACAATTTTTCCACTTTCTTGGCCTCCCCCACCCTCCAACATGCTAAGTTCTGTCTAAATGAGCTGCAGTGTTCCAGGGCTGTTAAAGGCTCAGTAATATTGCTTTCTGCAGACTTAATGTACCACTATCCCCTTGTTGTGTTTCAAGAAGGCCTAGTTTCGAAGTAGGGTGGCTTAGGAAGTCAGATTCTTTTCCCCCGGACATGATCCAGATTGATTCCCCAAATCCTTTTTTGAAATGAGGATACAACCGCATCATCATAAGATAAACCACCCTGGATTTCAGATTTCTTTTTGACATTCTTTAACCAAGACAAAGAGAGCAAAACGTGTTTTGTAAGGAAGGGTCGTAACACACTCGGGAACTGGCATCAGTTTTGCCTGTCTTATCCAAGATATACCCAATTCTCAATAGATTTCATTTCTGTGTAATGATATGGCATTACCTCACCTATCTGAGGTGGTAATCAGATTCTTTCATCTATCTTGATAAAGCAATCAGAACACTACAAAGAATAATGAAATTCTGATGCACAGATCATCCAATTACCACCATTGTCATAATAATAATAATTTATTTATACCCCGCCCATCTGGCTGAGTTTCCCCAGCCACACTGGGCAGCTCCCAATCGAGTGTTAAAAACAATACAATATTAAATATTAAAAAGTCCCTAAACAGGGCTGCCTTCAGATGTCTTTTAAAAATAAGATAGCTGCTTATTTCCTTGACATCTGATGGGAGGGCGTTCCACAGCGGGGGCCACTACCGGGAAGGCCCTCTGCCTAGTTCCCTGTAACCTCACTTCTCACAATGAGGGAACCTCCAGAAGGCCCTCGGCGTTGGATCTCAGTGTCCGCTTTGAATAAGTTTGAATTTATCACCCTGAGGTCCCAGGGTTGATTACAACAATTAAAAATGCAGCATTAAAAAGGTTTAAACAACTTACAAGAACAAAAGGGCGAGTCCTTTTAAAAAAAGTACGTCTCAAACGTCAGAGGCAGGGTAAGCAGGTGTGTCTTCAGTAGAGTGGTACCTCTGGTTACATACTTAATTCATTCCTGAGGTCCGTTCTTAGTTTGAAACTGTTCTTAACCTGAAGCACCACTTTAGCTAATGGGGCCGCCTGCTGCTGCCGCACTGCCGCCACGTGATATCTGTTCTCATCCTGAAGCAAAGTTCTTAAACCGAGGTATTATTTCTGGGTTAGCAGAATCTGTAACCTGAAGCGTATGTAACCTGAAGCGTATGTAACTCGAGGTACCACTGTATTTGCCAAAAACTGCATCATGAAGTTGCCACACTCATCTCCGTGGGGAGGGAGGTCCACAACCTAGGAACTGCCATGGTGTCTTTTTTTTCTGCTAGAGAGGAGGGGGCAGGCAGTGGACAAACACATGAAGTGGAAGCAAAAAGTGAATAATATTCCAAAGTCATACATCAAGCCAAACACTCACCTATGATTATAAACTAAGATTCCTAAATATGCTCACTATTCAATGGACCGCTGATTCTCCACATGCTGTCAGGCACCTAGTATTGTTCCTTGGCAACCTCAGATGGAAACACCTCAGAAGCTTGAAGTAGTTGAATGACTTGCTCATTTTTTTCTGCAGAAAAACCACCTTTTGCTCCGCTGAGGCAATTCACATACAATTTACTTTAAACCCCATTTTCCTGCCACAGTTGTGCTTTCACAGTAGCCGAGGCCACTTGTAGTAGCAGTAAACAAGAACCTCAAACGAATTTCAGCCGTTTTTCTCACGTTTGCAAGGACAGCGTGCTTGTCACATGAAATTGCTAGTGACAGTTGATGAGGAGGACATAATGTGGCGAGATGATTAAAAAGCACACCTGTGATCATATTATCAATAAAAATTAAAATGGGCTGTTTCAACTGGCTTTCTGTGCTGTCATGTAGTTCTCACAACTTCTGTGGTAATGAAGCATTTATGCAGTTAATCATGCTTTCAGGAATACTTGCCCTTCGTCCCTTATCATAGTATATAGGCAGTTGTTAACACCATCCAATTTGTTGCATGAATGCTAAAGCGTTCTAGTTCTGCAGGTGTGGTAGGATGCATCATCTAAAACCTATAAAGAAACAAAGGCAGTACCTACTCTCAGTTTGCTTTTTGTTAAATGAATATAACCTGGTTAAAAGTTTCACATGCGAACGTCTTCCAGCTGCATATAGCAAAATCAACAGCAAAAGGAAATCTTACGAAAACAAGTTCGCATCATCCGGACAACCCTGGAAATCATGTGGTACAGAAAAGATGAAAACTTTACCACATTTAAACATTTAAGAGCTAAGAGCTATTGTAAAAAGCTTTTCTGATGATGAAATTTATTATCTGCACTTCATCAACAGGTCGTTGTTCGGTCCCAGCTCCTGCCCACCTAGCAGTTCGAAAGCACGACAAAGTGCAAGTAGATAAATAGGTACCACTCCAGTGGGAAGGTAAACAGCGTTTCCATGCGCTGCTCTGGTTTGCCAGAAGTGGCTTAGCCATGCTGGCCACATGACCTGGAAGCTGTCTGCAGACAAACGCCGGCTCCCTCGGCCAGTAAAGCGAGATGAGCGTCGCAACCCCAGAGTCATCTGCGACTGGACCTAATGGTCAGGGGTACCTTTACCTTTAAGCAGTTAGCATTACTAGTTGGAAGTGCCGAAATTAGAGAAGGTGTCCTTATGTTTACTCATGGTGGAGATAAGATGGAGATAATAGCCAGGTTACGGCAACATGCAATGAGGATTTGTGAATGCTATACAACACTAACTTAAGTGTTAGATGCAGGTTTTTGTGAGTGGTTTTTTTGTTTTGGGTTTGTTTTTTTTGTACTGAACCCTACCGGAATCTTGTGCATATGCCAATAAAGGTTTGAGAATCTGAATCTGAGTGCCCTTAAGGAGTTAACATTCCTACTTGTAAATCCCCAAATTAGAGAAGCATGCTTTGCACACTTTTGGTGTGCATAGTGATGGCATTTGTGACACCTTTGTATATGTCAGAAGGTAGCATCTACTTTTAAATCTGGGTGGGCAAATCTAGCAAACTTGGCTTCCTAAGCAGACTCACTTGATTTGATCCAGCTGGGTCATGAATCAGATTGGATCCTGTTTACTTCAGAATCTGCAGTGTAGCAGGATGATTCAAGGACTGCATCATTGACTCTTATTCCTGTAAAAAAAAATAATAATTCTGTTGGTACAACATTTAAAAATTGGTAATCCAACAAACCACAGCCTGGAGGAACTAGCATGTGAGGCTGCTTGCTGCCACATACTTGATTGCAAATACACCAAGCCTAGAGCAATGCAACTAGATGATATTATGCCATTAGGGGGAATAGTACAGGAAAAAACATGGCTGCCAACAATGTCTGCATGGGATGGACAGGACTTTAATGGCTCCATCCATTTCTAGCACTCTTCAGCCATTTGCATGTGATTAATTGCATATGCAAGTTCTAATTGGCAAAAGTAGTAGCAGACTATGGATACAGTCACACTTCAACTCATGATAGGCAGAGGGGAGCAGAGATAGCACTCTTGTTTGCAGTCTTTATTGCACTGTACATATGTCTGAATAAGGTTCACATGTTTCAAAAAATAATGATTTGTTCTTTGTCATTTGTGAAGGTTGCATGACTTCTGTTGTTGGGCAAAAGTTTCCCAAGACTATTGTTAGAGCTTTCGGACTACTTAACTTTTCATAGTTTATATGCTCCACTTAAGAGAGTTATGTGATTAAGCAGTCCGCAAAACCTTTCTAAATAACAAGTAAATGAAATCATTAAAATCAAAAGCACATTAAGGACTGCGAAGACCAAATCCACTTTCAGCCATGAAGCTCACTGGGTGGTCTTGGGCCAGCCACAACTTCTCAGCCAACGTAGCTCACAAAGATACTATGGTGATAAAATGGGAAAGACACACACAGCACTTGGAGGAGATAAATAATAAAGGTAGTAAATAATAAAATACATTTATGGATTTTCAAATGTGTATGCGAAAGTGACTTTTTAAATTAAAATGACAATATAAAGCCTACACTTCTGTACATACAATTTTTCTTCTATTTTCTATACCAGTGGTGTCCAAACTGGGCCCTCCAGTTGTTTTTGGACTACAACTCCCATCATCCCTAGCTAACAGGACCAGTGGCCATGGATGATGGGAATTGTAGTCCCACAACAGCTGCAGGGCCAAGTTTGGCCCCCACTGTTCTATACTATTAACATTAACATATATTTCTTTTTGTCTTCATGAGTGAGAAGGACCCAACACTTTTTAAAAGAAAGTCTGTCCGGTCACTCAAAAAGCACTCCATCGTGAGCTTTTGAAACTTATAATTAAATTTCTTGGTGGAAGCAGGATAGGGCTTTGGTGTCTGAATTTTCAAATTTTAGACTGCAAAGCTGCAACTCCTGGTATCTTCAGTTAATTACTGTGAAACTGCCGATATCACAATGCCATGATAGAAATCTGTAGTCTGACTGTATTTGAAATAATGTGTACAGTTCTGGTTGCCTCATCTCAAAAAGCATACTGTAGAGCTTGGAAAGGTTCAGAAAAGGGCAACCAAAATGATCAAAGTGATGGACCAATTCCTCTAGGAAGAAAGGGTGGCGTTAGGGATTTTTCAGTTTGGCGGAAAAGCGAGTAAGAGGAAACAGGATAGAAGTTTATAGCATTCTGCATGGCATGGAGAAATGGATAAAGCACAGTTTTGCTCCCTCTCTCATAAAACCAATGGTCATCCAATGAAGGTGAAGGTTGGGAACTTGCTCCAATAGGAAGCAGTGATGGCCACCAAAGGATGACTTTTAAATTCATGGAGGATAAGGCTATCCATGGTGTGATGGGATGATGAGCTGCTTGTGCGTAAAAGCTTAGTCCCTCAGAGTTTGGGCATGGTTCTCAAACTCTGTCCTTAGCGGAGCCCTTAAACATGACTCCCTTAATCGCTGGCAGAATCCGACAGTGGGCGTTTACGGAATCTACTCCAGCATAAAAGCTCCTTAACGGAAACACGTCTTCTGGATTCTCTGCGTGACAGTTTCCGGCGAGGGGTGGGTGTACCTATAGGAGGTCCTGAGACTTCTCCACTGTTCTCGCTAGAAGACTCCCTGAGCCATCCCTTCGACTCACTTTCTCTCTGATCTCCCTCTCTCCCCCTGCTGGTACCTTCCTCCGCTGCTGAGTCTCTCCTAGCTTCCGAGAGCCCCTCCACCACCTGCCTTTCCGATGGCAGTTCCCTGACATCCACCTCCCCTCCAGGGCCCCCTTCACCCCCTCCCGCCCCCTCCTCTACTGGCGGTGAGGATGGAAAACCCCGGAAAGAACACTCCTCATCGTCAGAGGATTCAAACACTTCTCTCCACTGACCCCCGTCTCTTCTCCCTGAGTCCTCCTCCTCGTCGGAGTCTATTCCCTCTTCCAGCCCTGATTCTGGGAACCCTTCAAACTCCTCTTCCTCATCGGTGGTGCCGAAGTGTTCCCTCCCGAACCGTGCCACGGGCTGAGGTTTCCTTGGGAACCGTTGATGAAACGTTTCTATTAAAACCTCGTCATGGACCTCCTCTGCCGGTACCCATGTGTTTTCTGACTCCGGTTCCCCTTCCCATTCTACCAAATACTCCACCTGATTCCCTTTCCACCTGGAATCAATGATTTCTGCCACATGCATGTTGCGTTCCCTTTCTTCTATGACTGGTGTTTGAGTAACCTCCCTCTCACGTCCCCCCCACTCCCGCCCCTCTCGGTACGGTGACAGTAAGGACCTGTGAAATACTGGGTGCAGTTTCATGTGGTTGGGCAACCTGAGTTTGAATGCCACCGGGTTGACCTGTTGTATGACCTCAAAGGGTCCCAGCCGTTTGGGTCTCAATTTCTTACACCCTCCCTTGAACGGCAGTCCTTGGGTGGATAGCCACACCCGGTCCCCCACCCTTATGGTTTCCCCTTCCCGTCTGCTTCTGTCTGCTTGCTTCTTGTATTCTTCCTTGGCCCTCTCTAAGTTAAGTTGGAGTTGCCAGTGGATCGCTTCCATCTCTTCAACAAAGTGTTCCGCTGCCGGGACACTCCATCTTTCCCCTCCTTCTCCTGGAAATGCCCTGGGATGACACCCATAATTAGCCAGGAAGGGACTCATCCCTGTGGACACATTCTCCGCATTGTTGTAGGCAAATTCTGCCAGGGCCAACTTATCTACCCAATCATTTTCTCTGTCATTAACATAACACCTCAGGTATTGTTGTAAAATACCGTTTGCCCTTTCCGCCTGCCCATTTGTTTCTGGGTGTCGGGCAGTCGAAAAATTGACCTCTACGTGCAGTAAGCTCATAAGCTTCCTCCAGAACCTGGAAGTAAATTGTTTCCCTCGGTCTGAGACCACCCTCAAGGGGGCGCCATGCAACCTAAAAATATGTTTTACAAACAACTTGCCGGTTTCTTCCGCTGTGACCGCATGCGAACAGGCTATAAAATGGCACATCTTAGTTAATAGGTCTACCACCACCATAACAGCTGTTTTCCCCTTGGATTTTGGCAGATCCATCATAAAATCTATGGATACTGCCTCCCATGGCCTTTCTGGTGTGGGTAAGGGTTCCAGTAGCCCTGCTGGTGCCAGCCTCTCCCCTTTTGCTTGCTGGCATCGGTCGCACCCCCTTACATATTCCCTTACGTCTTCCCTCACCTTGGGCCACCAAAACTCCCTGGTAACCAGCCACATGGTTTTGTGTTGCCCGAAGTGCCCCGCTGTGGGGCTGTCATGCAATTGTTTGAGTACCCGGCCCCTCAATTCTCTTTCGGGTATGTACAGTGCCCCCTTGTAATACAACATTCCGTTCCTTTCCTCAAACCCTCCTGTGTTCTCTCCACCTCCCCGGAGTCCTCTGAGCTTCTCTTGGGCGTATTCATCGTTCTCGGTTCCCTCTACCAGTTCTCTCGGCCCCACCAATGCCGCCCCACACACCCAGTGGTCCTCGGGGATGATATGTCTCTCCTCTGGCGCTCCCTCTCCCTCTAAATATTCTGGTTTTCGAGACAGAGCGTCCGCTCTGACATTCTCCTTCCCGGGCACGTAGCAAATTTCAAAATGGAATTTGGAGAACTCCTGGGCCCATCTCACTTGTCTCTGGTTCAGTACTCGGGCAGTTCTCCAGTATTCTAGGTTTTTGTGGTCGGTGCGCACTTGGACCTTGTGCTGCGCTCCAATCAGCAAGTGTCGCCATCTCCGGAACGCTTCATGAATGGCGAGTAGTTCTCGGTCGTACACGGTGTAGTTCCTCTCAGATTTGTTCAATTTCCGCGAGAAGAAGGCACACGGTCTCCATTCCGACGTATCCTTTCCCGGCTGAAGAAGCACCGCCCCCACCGCTCGGTCTGATGCGTCGGTCTCTACTCTCATCGGTTGCCGCAGATCCATGTGCAAAAGTTGTTCTTCCGACGCGAACGCCTTCTTTAACTTTTCGAACGCTCGCTGCGCCTCTTCCGTCCAGACAAATTTCTTCTTGCTGCTGAGACAATCCGTGATGGGCGAAGTTCTTGATGAACTTCCGGTAGAAGTTTCCAAACCCCAGGAACCTTTGCACATCCTTCTTTGTTTTAGGTGTCTTCCATTCCAGTACCGCTTGAACCTTGCTGGGATCCATGGCTAATCCCTTGTCTGACAAACGATACCCCAGGAATTCCACCTCTCTGGTATGAAACTGACACTTCTCCAGTTTCACCCACAGCTGGTTTGCTTGCAGTCTGCTCAGTACCTCTCTTACGTCCCGCACATGCTGCTCCTCATTCTCTGAGTACACCAATACGTCATCTAAGAATGCCACACAGTTTTTGTAAAGTAAAGGTCCCAGGACGTGATTCATAAATGACTGAAAACAGGCTGAGCCTGCCTGTAGACCGAAGGGCATAACGAGGTACTTAAAGGCCCCCAAGGGGGTGAACATGGTAGTTTTCCATTCATCTCCCTTTCTCATTCGTATCAGGTTATAAGCCCCCCTCAGGTCCAGTTTGGTGAAAATTTTCCCCTTCCTCACTCGGGTCAAAATGTCATCAATTCTGGGCATGGGGAAAGTCGCTGGTTCTGACACTGCATTTACGGCCCGGTAATCCACGACCAATCTGGGTTTATTCGTGTCTTTTTTGTCCACGAAGAACACTGGACTACCCCCCACCGCTCGTGACTCCCTGATGAAACCCCGTTTGAGGTTCTTGTCAATGAACTCCCTTAACTCCTGCATCTCCCTGTCAGACATGGCGTACAGCTTGCCCACTGGCAGCTGGGCTCCTGGGAGTAGGTTAATTTGACAGTCAAAGGGTCTATGCGGGGGCAGTTTATCTGCTTCTCTTTCGCTGAAGACGTTACCCAGATCGGCGTATTGTCGTGGTATCTTCCCCTTATCTGTTACTTCCATCCCTGCTAGAGTGGCCTGGGCTCCTCCCTGAGCCTCCCCCTCTTTGCAGTGTGCTAGGCAATGTGCTGACCCAAAGGAAACTACCCGCTGGTGCCAACCCACTAGCGGATCGTGCAGCGCTAGCCAGCTCATTCCCAATATGATGGGCGCTCCTCCCAGGGTGGCCACATTGAACGCTATTACTTCTGTGTGTCTTCCCACCTTCATTATCATGGGGACAGTTTGTTGGTTAACTTCTCCACCCAACAGTTCCCTCCCATCAATCGTTGTCACCTGCAAAGGGTTACTCAAGGGGATAGTCTGTATCTGGTGTTCAGCTGCAAACTCCTTGCTCATGAAATTGCAGGAGCTGCCTGAGTCCAATAGCACCTTTATCTTTAGCGGATGTCCGTTTGGCAGCTCTAGCACCACCTCTACGACAAGCGCTGGTCTTGGGGTTTCAGGTTTGGGCACATTCACTGATCTTTGGCCTGGCTGCTGTGCCCTGATGCTGGCAACCAGGCATTGGCTTTTACCTGCTCCTTAACCCACTCCTCTTCACCCCCAACAGCTCCCGCCATTCCTTGCCATCCCTTCCTTTGAGGGCAGACTCTGGCAAAGTGACCTGGCTGTTGGCAGAGGAAACATTTCTTGGCGCTCTTTCCCTCCTTCTTCCGCCCTTCGTTGGTGTTTGAAGCTCCGCACACGCGCGCTGCTCCAATTTCCATCGGCTCTACTGGCGGGGACTGCTCTGGCATCTCTGGAATGCGGAACTCACTCCAACGTTCCCCTTTCCCTTCCCGCTTTTCCAAGGCTCTCGCCTCCTGGCGCGCTCCAATGGCAAGCGCGGATTTGGTCAGCTGGTCCATAGACTCCACCCTGGGCATGCGGGAAAGTTCGTCTTTCACCGCCGAGGACAGCCCTTCTTCGAACAGCATTTGAATGGGGTCCGCAGACAGGTTCCACCCCAATTTATGGATGAGCATGGTAAACTCTGTCCAGTACTCTCGGACGGATCGGTTCCCCTGTTTACACGCCATCAACTGTCTGCACACCACCCCTTGCTCAATCTCGCTGGAAAACATCAGGTCCATGGCGCGAAAAAACTTTCTCGAGTCTTTTAGAGCGTCATTGTTCGCTGCCATCAGGGGCCTCACCCAGTCTTTCGCCCCCCCCTTCGAGATGCCCAATGACAAACGTCACTCTCGATTCCTCATCGGGAAAGTCATCAAACTGCAGATTGAGGGTGTATTGCATCTCTGTCCTAAAGGCTTGATAATTTCTGGGATCACCCCCAAACTTTTGCACCAACCCTGGCACCTTCCTTGTGAGTGGGGTGGTTTTTCCCTCTCCAGCTCCTCCTGCGTCTCCGGCTCCGGTTGGGTTGCTCATGATGCCTCTCCTTGCACAAGCGGCTTTCAGGGACTGTTGGATTGCTGTGATGGGATGATGAGCTGCTTGTGCGTAAAAGCTTAGTCCCTCAGAGTTTGGGCATGGTTCTCAAACTCTGTCCTTAGCGGAGCCCTTAAACATGACTCCCTTAATCGCTGGCAGAATCCGACAGTGGGCGTTTACGGAATCTACTCCAGCATAAAAGCTCCTTAACGGAAACGCGTCTTCTGGATTCTCTGCGCGACAGTTTCCGGCGAGGAGTGGGTGTACCTATAGGAGGTCCTGAGACTTCTCCACTGTTCTCGCTAGAAGACTCCCTGAGCCATCCCTTCGACTCACTTTCTCTCTGATCTCCCTCTCTCCCCCTGCTGGTACCTTCCTCCGCTGCTGAGTCTCTCCTAGCTTCCGAGAGCCCCTCCACCACCTGCCTTTCCGATGGCAGTTCCCTGACACATGGCTACTAGCCATGGTGGCTATGCTGTGCATGCATGATCGGAGGCCACAAGGCTACTGAATATCAGTTGCTAGAAACCCTTTCCCCATACCCCTGACTGTTTCCAGGAAATAGCCATATTGACTATCAACTGCAGCATCCGCAGGTCCTACAAATTCTGACCCATTCGAAAGACTGTAGCCATGTTTAAGGCCCTTTGAAACCAATGTGACAAATCTGTCACGGCGCATTTGTTGCATGTATTTGCGGAACTGAGACATGACTCTGTTTCTCTAATTTGGGAACCATAGCATAGATTAGGTATGTTCAAGAAATGCTACAACTCTGAACAAAGGGACCAACTAGATACAAAATTTGGCATTTGGGTAGCCCTGCCATGCAAGATAACTGCATGGCTGACACAACGTCTAATTTGGCCCTAAGAGCTATTCACTTGTGAGGTTAGCTGTGTCTAATAAATCAACGTAGTCACAGGGCAGCTCCTCTGATTTGCCCAGTGATCCCCTCTAATATTTTTCGCATTGCAGTAATGCTCAGAGAGAATTCTTGCAGATATTTTATTAGTGTTTGTGGAGTGCTTTGAAAAGGTGCAATGCGAATAAAAAGTATTGCTATACTCTATATTCCTATCCTTTCTGGATTTCACGAAATCCCTTCATTATAGTGCCCTTTTACGATTTTCCCAGTTAACCTTTGTCTCTTCCCTTATATAAATATCAAACAGTGCTATGGGGAAATGTTACAGGACCTGAATTCTCAGTTATCTATGAACGGCAGGAGCGCCACACTAAAATACACTAAAATATTTTAAAACTTAGGTTCTTTCTTCTTTTTTTAAACTGCCAGGTGTCACTTCCTTCAAAGGTGCAAGTCTTGTGTTATGATGTAAATAAAAGGAATATGGAAGAAATATTTAACAATATTGGAAATCATACAAGCTATAGAAATACTCCCCTTAAACTTAAGTGAAACTACATACTGATTTATTGAGGGCACAGTTAAATGTGACACAGGGTCACAGGAAACCCATTATTAGGACTTCCTGTAGTTTCGTTTTGATGAATAGCATCCATGATTGAGGTGTTAACCCTTTCCAACCATGACATTATTAGGACCTGTTGTTGTTTTAATTAATAGCATCCATGAAGGGGGCATTACCCCTTTTCCACCTTGACATTGATCTTATTAACACACAAACACCAGTACTGCTCCTTGTCAAGGGCACAAGGGACCTTAGGTATGCCTCTGGTTTGGGGGGGGGGCAAGGCCCTCTCACCACATCAGCTCTAGAAGGCTAAGGATGCTCATGCGCAGGGGTGCCAGCTTCAATAAAATATTGTGGGGGGCCAGGTAGGTCCCACCTCACATAATCTATCACATGACAGTGCACATACACCATTTGAATGGGAATGCCCAACCTCAAATATGCTGTTGTGGGGACTGGTGCCCCCATGGCCCTTAGGAATTGTCTCCTATGCTCACGTGAGATCTCTCAGGAACTTGGATGGCCCATAAGATCTCACAAGAGCATCCCAGAATCATCACACTGAGAGGACCTTGCTTCTTCAGCAAGGCAGAGAACTTAAAAGCCAGGGCTCATTCAGCATACTGGTTCAAGAAGACTAGGGATGCCTGCATGGAGGCAGTTTGATGCTGTTTGAGGTCAGATTTATTGGCGCTGGCTTCAGTTGTGTAAAGGTGGTGATTGGGCTATCTCTTAAAGTGCTAATTAAGGATTTTAAAGGTTTGTTTTTTAAAAAATTGAATTGATTCTTTGAGCTTTATTTTTGTGCACTGGAATCCTAATGGATGAGGGGCAGTTAACAAACTGAAAGAAGAGATAAATAACAAGCAACAGTATTCTTAATAGTTATACTTGGAAGCAATATATATTAATTGCAGGGCCATAATAAATTAACCTGTATTTTTCCAGGCAGTCTCAGTTGGGTTTTGTATATGGTAACAAAATGTGTTCATGGTGTTTTCCAGGTAAATATCAATTTACTTATGGTTCATTTTCAATGATGCTTGTTGAGTTTATAACTGTGGATAGTTTAGATACAATTTGCCCAGCTCATCTGTTCAAACATATAACAGTTGCTCCATCATTAAAATACTGTAATTCACTTTTTTTTTTATGAAGTGCATTTTAAAAATATTAATCAGAGGGGTTAATTAATTGAACAGCACCTATAGACTTCCTGTCAGAATTGCTTTATAAATGCAATAAATTCTGTGGGCAACTTTCCTGAAATGTTGGTGGTGGGGTGGAATCCTATAGCAGATCACCTAAGGCATACAAGCTCTATCCAAAATCTTTACTTTAATCCTGCTTTAAACAGGGATCGATGTGGTGTCCACTTATGCAATTATTTTAAGTCCTTGCACCCCAATCAGCAAGCTAATAATTTGGATAGAAAGCTCTCTGAAATAACGCATGCAGTATGCACACTCTGTGGTATATTTATTCAAGGAATTTTTTTAAAGTAGCAGAAAGGCTCCCAGAGTCACTTACATGAGATCATTATAAAGAAGCTAACCCATGCCTACAAGTAGACACAATATCCCATGAACCCTGTGAAGGGATAACATGGGCTGGGAGACATGAGATTAATACCTGAGATTAATGAATCCTGGCCCCCACTGTCCATGGTGCACATCTGGCACTCATATTGATTGCATGACACTGGCACCATTGTTAAGTTGACCAGAAATCTGGCATGGTCATCAAAGTGGATCTCTGAAAGTTGTCCTCCAAACCTCCTTGGGGATTCCTTCCTTCCTTCCTTCCTTCCTTCCTTCCTTCCTTCCTTCCTTTTATATCCCACCCTTCCCCAGGCCATGTAGCATCTGCTTGAAAAACCAAAGCCCAAGAAAATTTTAGTCATGAACAACTAGTTCTGCAGTTCTTTGGATGCAGGGCCAGTGATTTGTTCCTTCTCATGCTGAAAAGGATAGGTTTCTATTCCTAAACTGTCTTCACAATTAAGACTTATATCTTTTTTTTATCTGAACACAGTGTGTTTCTTCCCAAGAACTCTCCATTCATGTTCTCCTTTTTTTTATGTTGCATCTGTGTTATTCTCCTGACGCTGCACTCTGATATAAAATTTGTGAAACATCTCAGGCAAGAGTGTCACAGTTTGTTTATTTTTACAGTTATCTTGTTGATCTTTTTGACAAAGTAGAGGTGTTAGACTTGCTAGAAAGCTTTTACCTGACACCTTGAAAACCACCTGCTGAAAAGAAACCCATGGCTTTCTTTCCTGCTCAGATGAATCTAAAGTAAACCTGAAGAAAGTACCAGGATTTATCTGACAGCAAAAAAGAAAAAGAAAAAGAAAAATGAAAGATAGATAACCACTGAAGTTGTTCATCCTTGAAAATAAATAAAAATGAGATGAACTCATATGAACATTGCTAACTTGACTTTAGGTGAGCAGAAAATAATCTGTGATTCAGCATGCTATTATTATACAGACTCCTGTGCTTAATTATGAGAGGATTAATAACCTTGCCTGCTTCCTTCAGAGAGAAGATTTATTTTTGTTGATGTTTGGATTTTTTTGAGGGAAACATCCTGGAATTATCTTGCAAAACTATTATTCCGTGATACTGAAAATCTATAAAACCTATCTGCTAAAAAATTGTGGATAGGAGGTGTTCACTCACATCATATTCTTCTTTGTAGATGGATGAAAACTTAATTAAGTTCATGATGGAAAAATATGAAGTTCTTTATAATATGAGGGCATGAGACGTACAAGAAAATGTTGCAGTGCACAATATAATTCCTTATACTTATTCAGATCATTTGTCTATGTGTCCCAGTATGAAATACAGTCGTACCTTGATTCTTGAATGTAATCCATTCTGGAAGTCTGTTCGACTTCAGAAATGTTCAAAAACCAAGGTGTGGCTTCCAGTTGGCTGCAGGAGCTTCCTGCACTCAAGCGGAAGCTGTGTCGGACGTTCAGCTTCCAAAAAATGTTTGGAAACCAGAACACTTACTTCTGGGTTTTCGGCGTTTGGGAGCCAAAACGTACAAGTACCAAGGCATTTGAGAACCAAGGTACAATTGTACACTGATGGGCAGATGCTTTAAAGCTTTCAGGCAGGAGTCTTTTTCAACCCTACTAGGAGATCCCAGAGATTTAAAGCATGGTGCTTTTTGTGTAAAGCATGAATCTACCACAGAGCTATAGCTCATCTTTCAAAAGGGAGAGATATTCCCTATATAACACATGCATCATATCCTCATACCATTGGCAGCATAGTACTGTGAGCTGACCCAAAGAGCACATTCAAGGACTTGTAAATATAGGAGGAGGGGCCAACTTTCTGATATTGACATTTCATCATTTTTATGAAAGGAGATTTTTTGAAAACACACACACACCACAACAGTGAAACATTCATTTTTATAAGGAACTCTGTTTTTTAACTTTCATTTTCAGCTATATTAGCATAAAATATTACACAAAATGAATATTCATGTCCAGCTGCATGACAGATGAATGCAGTCATTTTATCCTCTAGGTTGTTCTGTTGAAGTCTATACGGTTTGACATATTGACTTTACTGATTTGGATTTTTGTGTGTGAGCTGAACAGTTGTCATGAAATAAGAAACCACGGGTATAAACAAAGATACTGCTGCCTCATGCAACATTTAGTCATAATGTTGACTAAAAGAAGCTTTCACCCTAACCCTGAGACAAATGGGGGCTGTTTTTGTCAGTATCAGAAATTATTCCAGCAATTCTTTTCTGATGTTCAAAATCAGTGATGAGCTGAAAAGAGGGGAAATGTTAAATCCCTGCCAAATATGCTACCCCGTTTGGGCAATTTTTTTGCCCTAGGGTATGAAACTGCTAAAATAAAGGTGGGTGTTGGGGAGGAGGGGCTAGGAAAAATGTATCCATTGCTGAGGCTGTAACGCTAATACAGTGGTGCCTCGCAAGACAAAATTAATCCGTTCCGTGAGGCTCTTCGTATAGCGGTTTTTTCGTCTTGCGAAGCAAGCCCATTGACAGCTTAGCGGATTAGCGCTATTAGCGGCTTTTAGCAATCAGCTGATAAGCGGCTTAGCGGCTTAGGAAAAGGGGGGGGAGGGAAAAAAACCCGCAGGAACTCGCAAGACATTTCGTCTTGCGAAGCAAGCCCATAGGGAAATTCGTTTTGTGAAGCGCCTCCAAAACTGAAAACCCTTTCGTCTAGCGGGTTTTCCATCTTGCGAGGCATTCGTCTTGCGGGGCACCACTGTATTTCATTGATCCCATCAAGCTGTGCAACTAGTTAGGGAAGATGTAGATGGCAGTGAACATTTGGGTGAACATATGAATCAACACCCCACTGAAAGTAACTGCAGGTGGATAGGTAAAGGTAAAGGACCCCTGGACGGTTAAGTCCAGTCAAGGGCGACTATGGGGTTGTGGCACTCATCTAACTTTCAGGCTGAGGGAGACTGTGTTCGTCTATAGACAGCTTTCCAGGTCATGTGGCCAGCAGGACTAAACCGCTTCTGGCACAGTGGAACAGTGTGATGGAAGCCAGAGTGCACAGAAACATTGTTTACCTTCCCATCACAGCAATACCTATTTATCTACTCATGTTGGTGTGCTTTCGAACTGCTAGGTTGGCAGGAGCTGGGACAGAGCAACGGGAGCTCACTCAGTCGCAGGGATTCGAACTGCCAACCTTCTGATTGCCAAGCCCAAGAGGCTCAGTGGTTTAGACCACAGTGCCACCCGCATCCCTTGCAGTGGATAAAACTCATAAAGGGATGCATTTATGTATTAAGAAGTTGTTCATGGACATTAAAAGGAATGTGTGCCTGGATGTGCATTCTTTTCAACTGCTTATGCATAACCCTGCAAAAGTGAACCAAGGTCAGGGCAGAAGTCTTTTTCTGTGCAATGTTAGTGAGCAATGAAATGCTTGCATGATGCAACAAGACCAGGAAGTTTGAAGGGTTGCCTGGGCAACAAGGATGCATTCCATCCCACCAATTGTAAGGGCAGTGGGGAATTTCTATTCGCTCTCATGGATATCATTGAAATCTGGCTACGTGGTGTTGCTGTGATACCATTATGTTGACTACATGCTATTGTATTGGGCAGAAGCGCACAATGAAGAAATCCTCCTAAGTAGAAAAAAGGTTACTAAAGCAACAGGGATTAACAGTGGTTGTGAACCAGTGCAATGAAAATATGCATGCACACACACACACATGGTGAAAAGCTGGGGTTTTGCTTGTGCCCCTGCCCCTGAAATGACAGTCTTCACAATGAAAACTGAACCTTGTGGATTTTTAGTTCAGTACAAATGAAAAGCTTTTGCCAATGCAGAGTGAAAGCAATTGATGTTATGGACTGGGATCACCTATTTCAGTTGGTTTTGTTTGATCACCATGATGTGATCATGTTGGCAAATCTGTTTTGCCATTCCATTCACTGTCAGATCCTCAACTGGTTGGAATCACCCATCAAAGCAAACAAATATTCAAACTTTCAGATTTTATGGCCTAATTCTCATTTTGACATTGTAAAGACATCACTATATGAACATCACCTTGTTTTTCTCTCTAGTGGTCTCCTCCCTCCTGCTTCCCTGCTTCCGATACTCTTCTAATTTGTGCTCCTTAAAAACTACAATGTCCCTTGTTTGGTAAATCTTAAGTCTTACCACAAAAGATGCAAAATTAGTTCTATTGTTGTTACTTTTTTCTTTTTTCTTTTTGCTTTTTCTGTTGTAAATATGCCTTAGGTTCCAGTAGGCAATTCTCCCAATCTTGCTTTCTATTACTTTTGCCCACTTAAGTAAATGCTCAAGATTGGGGAATGAGACAACTGAGACTCACTATTCTTTATAGACAGAAATGTACATATTTGGATCTTTGTTAAGAATTCTCTAGTGATGCTTATAATTGCTGGCCCAATTATGAATTGAGTCATAAGAATCCACCCATCACTTCTTGCTATTTTGCCTAGAACCCATTCCTGGGCAAAACCAGGAGCATAGATGATGTAAGAACATTAGCATCTTGCTTTGTTTCTGGTGTTTCATATCTGAACATATGAATGAATGATGAATTAAATGCTCATTGATGTTTATGTGAAATTCTGGTGCTTCTAGAAAGGGGTTTAGGAGTAGACAATACTTAATTGCTGCAATTTGTAAACTTTTAATACCAAAGTTATTTCTATGCATTATTTGACCTAGCTTTGTTTTCTTGCAAGGAAAGATATTGTTGAAGCATCTCTGATTAAGAATGTTCATCAATTGAGGCATGGTTTATTTATCATTCTAAAATGAAATGAAATAATTATTCCATGCTTTGGTTATAGGGTTATCTTTCCTGTTAATGTATATTTTATTGATTCCGTGAAAAGCATAAGCAAAGACTCAGCAGCTTCAGACATTACTGAAAAAGCACTGAAAGCAGAATGTGCAGTAATTTTTGCATTGAGATGCTTCTTCTAACATTCAAAGCAGAGCTTGTTTAGATTTCATCTGCCTCTGCAGTTTGCAGATTTTCCCTGCATGAAGCATCACTAAGAAGCCCTGTGAGCCAAACATGAAAATTATTTAAATATTCAGCAGGTGTGAACCAAGATAATGTCTGAAGTCATCCAGTATTATTTTCTAATGTACGTAACAGGAATATCTCTTCAACGAAACCAAACCAAAATCGCAGTTCTTTTCATTTGATCATTGGGGGAAATTATAAAAAAGTAAGTGCTGAATGAAATGGCCCCCAAAATTTGCCAACCAGTTCGTAAGTGGTGAACTTTGGAGGGTTAATTCTGTTGTTTGTAAAGGAGGGACAACTGTCTGAAGTAATTTTTGAAAGGAAGCATGCACCAGCTGTGAGCTACACAAAATCATTCAGGAGAGATATGGTGGTTGCAAGCTGGAAGCACTGTCGGAGGAATAGGGGTGCAGAGGGAGCAGACTGCCCCCGGCACCATTATTCTGGTAGGGTGCCATTGCAGCGCGCGCCCCCGGACACACACCGCACACCCCCTTGCGCGCTGGGCACCACACCCCACAGGTGTGCCCCCAGAATGTGACCACACCCCTGCGGGTGGTGCCTCACGCCCCCGGGATGCACACCACGCCTCCCTGGGGGCGCCAGCTACGCCCCCGCCTGCTCTCCAACCCTGGTAGCAGAGCATGCAGCTTCGCCACAGGCTGGAAGTGGTACACGTTAGAAAGATTCATTTCCCCGCCTCTAGTTGGCACCTATATGACTCAAGAGACAATGGAGGAGTAAGCCATCAGGAGTAAAATCAAACCATTGGAAAGTTACAGCACCTGCTGTGGCCATAGAGATTGATACGAGAGAGACATGTTTTGTTGCAGCTGGGGGCAGCTGGAGGCATCTGGTTTCGCGGTTACAGATGAACCATGCACAGATGCGCTCCTCTCAGCCATCATTTCTCCCCTGGTCACTGCTGTGGATATACAACTTGACTGTCTGTCTCCAGGCACTGCAGCCATTTGCAAGGGATTCCCACACAGCAGGGTTAACGTTGCCAGCCTTCTCATCATGTTTGAAGCTTAGGCTTCTTACTGCCATGCAAAGCCCCTCACCCCACTGAAACAGTTCAAATAATTTTGGGCCCCAATACAAAAATTAACAAAATGAGGTCCCCTCTATCAGGATATGTTTGGTTTGAGCAATATTTGGTCCAGTCCTATCTGTAGTATAAGCCCTATCAGCCCTGTCCAATATGGCCAGTGGTCATTGGGTACCTAATTCCTGCTGTAGAAGAGCTAGGAAAAAAACATTTGTACATAAGAAAGCATTATGCACTTTCTATAGAAAGTACTTTCTATAGAAACACACAATTCTATATTTAACTTAACCAGGGAATATATTATGCAAAGCTTTTCTATGAATGTTTAAGTACGGAAATATCTTTAGTCTTGCTATGCTAAAACATTGCAACCTTGCAGAAGTTAATGAAGGTTCCTCCTGTAAAATAAAGGCTTTTCTAGAGTTTAAAAAAAAACCCCACCAGTACTGGAAATATTTATTTCTTGGAGATGCTGCCTATTAAGCCAGCTACTGGTTTGCTGGTTTATTCATTGCATTTATATCTCACCTTTTTCTCCAAGGAACTCAAGCTGTCGTACATGACTCTTCCCCATCTGGTAATTTAAGCTGAGAGGCATTGATTGGTCCAAGATCACCCAGTGAACTTCATGGCTGAGTGGGGATTTGAGTGGGTCTCCCAGGTCCTAGCCTGAAACTTTAACCACTATGTAGCATTGATTCCTTCTTTGTCTCAAACATTACACTAGTTAACTGTTTTGGAGGGGGCAGTTGTGAGAGATGGCAACAATCGCACAAGCTAGCAGTGCATAGCCCCCAACATTTCTCCAATGGCTTCCCATTTCTGGGATGGCTTCTCTAAATCAGGGACGTCCCTGGGAAATAGGGACACTTGGCTGGTCTATCAGTGGAGGCCTTCTTCCTTCACATCTCCTCCTTTTCCTCATAAGTATATACTTAAATAATTTTTGATTTAATAATTTTGTAAAGACCTTTTGGGAGAGGAGGCAGTCAGCTTTTAAATCTAGCTGTTCTTTGTTTTGTTTAAAAGGCATAAGTCTAAAAATTAAATAATCACAGAAGATAGATCAGAATATTCTTCAATATACTTCAGTTCAATCTAAACGCCTATTAAAGCTGTCAGATTCGGTTAAAATGATTTCAGGCACTGCAGCCATTAGAAGAATTTCTTAATGACATTTCATTTTTAACATTTTATCTGCATTGTTACATGCAATCACATACGCAGCAAGAAATTGGTTTTAAACTGGGACCTCTGCCCCCTTTTAACCCCCAAATTTAACAAAAGCCTCTGTGGACTTTGTATAAGTCACCTTTCACACACTTCTAAGAATGCTTTGAATGTGTATGTTAGTGAAAATACTGCACCAGCATACATTATAGAGAAAATAGTTTTCAAAAATGCCTATGCAAGGTGTTAAAAGTTTCCTTTCTCTTCAATAAAAGTCTGCCCAACTGTCAGCCAGCCTAGGTTCCTTCAGAAGCTAGCCCAAATCTACCCCAAATGAGACCCAGCCTCTCATAGCAGGAACTTAACTTTCAGATAATATTTCATGTCCACCTCATTGAATTAATTATTCTACAGTCCCTGTTTACTTTCTCTCTTATTGCGTTCCACACTCCAGCTGTGGAGTTCCTTCACACACAGCCTCTGCTTGACTTCTTTCTCACAGAGCCCATAATGCTTACCTCTTTTGTTTAGCTTTCATCCCCCATGGTGACAAAGACTTCCAGATTCTAGCCTTCCAAATTATATGGCTGCTTTCCCTCCACCAGCACCACCTACTGTTTGCCTGAACCTTTATCTACTCATCTTCTTCTTTGGTGATCGCTTGTAGACAAGTAAGATTGTCTTCCATAAACACAGTTTTCACAGTTAGTCCCTCAGTGACTGTGGAGGCCAATTCTGGATCCACACGTTCTTCCACAGTGAGGACATAGGTTTCTGAGTAGGAGATGATCATGGTGAGGGTTTGCCAAACATGCCTCCCTCTAAGTGTGTTTCTCCCTTTCATCCTGAGTTTGAGCGTCTTCAGAGCCCTTGACACCTTTGGTAAAGGCTGTTCTCCAGTCAGAGCACTCGCAGGCCAGTGATTCCCAATTGTTGGTGTTTATACTACATTTTTTTATATTTGCCTTGAGAGAGTCTTTAAATCTCTTTTGTTGACGCTTTCCATTTTTAAGTTTGGAATAGAGTAGATGCTTTGGAAGACGATAATCAGGCATCTGAACAACATGTATTGGGCATCCTTGTCTACTGATAAGGGTAGGACCAAAGCTCCTTTCCCTGACCCTTCACCACACCATCCAGTTTCTGGCCCATCTATGCTTAAACCTCACCAGGTTGAGGCCAGAGAGCACTAAAATTTTGAGTTACCTGTTGGCAGCTCCTCTTACAAGACACAATTTTATACAAAAATGCATAAGCACACTGAAATGTATGTGAGTTTTCATGTTGCCCTTAAAAAAATAAATAAAAAAAAAGCTAACTGGTGTGGAAATGGAGGGAACTGAATTTAAGTTTGGAAAAATCAAAAAACATGAGAAACTAAAATTGACACGATTCGTCTATCCGCAGTAGACATATAGTCAGATTAAAAAACAAAAACAACTGTTGACAAAGTTCTTGACTAATGTTCTGTAATTAAGGGACCATAATTTACCACTTAAAAAGAGGATACAGAGTTTAGAAATTAACGTATGGTATTCACACTTTTAAACTGAGATTCTCCATGAGCATATTTTGAGACAAATGCTATTTTTATCTTTTTTCATAAATGAGGAAACAGGTGAATAGTGAGTTTGCAGATGACGATAAAGTATTTATGAAATATGCTGTCTTATATTAAACCCCTTTCTCAGTACTGTTTGACATAGACTTTGCTTTTCCTAAAAGCACACACACACTCCTGCAGCATACTGCTTTCAAATTTTACTCACATGTGCTATATCACTGATGCCTACATAGAATTAATGGGCATTTGTATCACAATGAAGCTTTAATTTTATAGTTATTAAGAAATAGGATTAGGCAACATAAAGACATAGAGAATGAGACTTGATCCAAAATACCCAGCTAAAGTGGTACCTTGGTTCCCAAACGGCTTGGCCCCGGACAAATTGGCTCCTGAATGCCACAAACTCGAAAGTGAGTGTTCCGGATTGCGAATGTTTTTTGGAAGCCGAACGTCCGACACCTCTTATGCGGCTTCCAATTGAGCGCAGGAAGCTCCTGCAGCCAATTGGAAGCCGCGCCTTGGTTTTTGAACCATTTCAGGAGTCAAATGGACTCCTGGGACCAATTAAGTTCAAGAACCAAGGTACCACTGTACTGCAATCTTAAGTAATTCTGACGACATATCCTCCAACATTTCTCTGATGAAAATAGGTATGTCCCATTACATAATGATAATTTTTCTGTTTATACCCCATACATCTTACTGGGTTGCCCCAGCCACTCTGGGCAGCTTCCGACATATATAAAAACATAATAAAACATTAAACATTAAAAAAAATCTTCTCTATACAGGATTGCCTTCAGATGGCTCAAGAGTCAGATAACTCCATACCTTTCAACATCTCTCCAAAGAAAATAGGGACATCCTAAGGAAACATGGGACATTCTGGGATCAAATCAGAAACTGGGATGGCTTCTCTAAATCAGGGATGTCCCTGGAAAATAGGAACTGTGATGATTTTGTTACTCTAACCACAGCCTGCCTGGATAACGAGGCTTAAGGGTACTCCTCTCTGTGACTTGACTGTGATCTTCCTTTCCACTTTTGCAACACCTACCCAGGGTTTCCAGAGCTTTTTGCTTCCAACAGTTCCAAGAACCTAAGTAGCAGATGGTGAGTTCTTTTCCTTCCAGAACTAGGCTGGCGGTTACTATCTTCTTACCTGTCCATTGCTCTGCATCTTTTCTTCTCCGCCCTGTGAAATGATAGAAAATGGCAAGGACTGTAAGTGGGAGCAAACCCTTCTGGACCAGGCCATTCTTTCTACTGCTATGGTACTAATATGTCAAGAATTCCAAGAAGGTAGCAGGCTCGACTGGAAACAGCCAGTGGCCCTACTCTAGCTTCTTGCCCCAAATTGCCCCGATTGTAACAAACTGATGTTGGCACCTCACCCACTACTTTGGAACTTGAAAACCGGCTCAGTTGGAATTGTAATAGTCTATGGTCCTTAGGACTGTGCAACAATTAGATTTTTTAATTAAAATGTCAAGACCGTAAGAGCTTGCTAGAATTATTAGATTCCTTATTTCCATCAACACTAACTTAATAAGTAAAGGTAAAGGACCCTGGAAAGTTAAGTCCAGTCAAAGGTGACTGTGGGGTTGCAGCACTCATCTTGCTTTCAGGGTGAGGGAGACGGCATTTGTCCACAGACAGCTTTCTGAGTCATGTGGGCAGTAGGACTAAACCGCTACTGGCGCATGGAGGACTGTGCTGAGTGCCAGAGCGCATGGAAACACCGTTTACCTTTCCGCCGCAGTGGTACCTATTTATCTACTTGCACTGGTGTGCTTTCAAACTGCTAGGTTGGCAGGAGCAATGGGAGCTTGCTCTTTCGCTGGGATTTGAACCGCCGACCTTCCAATCAGCAAGCCCAAGAGGCTCAGTGGTTTAGACCACAGCGCCACCCGCGTCCCTCACTACCTTTTATTAACTTAATATATTTATCTCACACATGCACTACGTTAACCAGGCAGGAATAAGACCTGGCATGCCCATGCACAGTGTAGAGAGGCTCCTGGAGACTTGTGGGATTTTTCTAAAATTTGTATGTTTATATAGAAATATACACATTGAAAACGAGAGAGCAAATAATCACCCTGGCACACATTGTTCATCTTTAAAGTAGCAGCAGTTCCCTCCAAAACAAACACCATATGCTCAGAACCTCTAGCCAGCTGCAAAGCCTTAAGACTTCTGTCTCCATTTCTGGCTACACTCTACTTCTGACACCAGAGTTCTTCACTCACCATTTAATATGATAATGCAATTTTCCGTTAAAATAAAATAAAATAAAAATCCTTCCCCACCACATTAAGAATTGGATCACACATAGTTCAGGCACGTAGGTTTTCTACACAGGAGTCCAAACCTCAAGCTCATGCTTCCTCTCCCACCATATAAATGAATGTTAATTTCTCCCAGGACATTTGTGCAACAATGCAAACACTATGGCCTGTGCATTTGGGCCCCAGTCATTATTACAGGTTATATCCAGGAAGATGGGTAGTTTATATATTCAAGACTCTTCTCCCCTATGTCTTGCCATGTAGATAACCTAGCATTCTGGGCTCTGAGTGAACCTCCCCTTCAGAAAAGTTAAGACATTTAGGTGTGTGATGTGTCTTATCAGCATTTTCTTTTTTCTTTTTAATAAAAAATGACAGTTTACTGAAGTGGAGTAGTACCTTCTGAATCAAAGGAGTGCCATTGATTATCTATGAAAATTTTCTCAGTTTTCCAGAGGCTATGGATTTCAAAAGCTTGATGAGATTCTGTTCCCTTTGGTTAGAGACATGCTGAATTCGACAGAATCCTGTTTGAGCATTCTGTGAGTTCTTTCGGTGTTCCCATGCACAGTGGCAAAATGCACACTGAATGGTTAATTTATATGAAAAGATTAGTATGTTAATTTATACTATTTTGGAATAATTTATACGGTGTATGTGTTGGTTTTAATTGGGCAAAAATTAAGTTTGTTTGATTGCCTTATAGCAGCTAAGAACTATTCATGTTGAAAAATCCTCCCCTTATACAGCATTTTACTCAACTAATGTGACCACTAGAGTGCTGATTAGCAGTACAGGGAAAATCACTCATAATTTTGCTTTGCCCAAAGTTTAATTGGGGTTTTTCTTTAGAAGCATAATAAATCAGTATTTTTGGTAGCAAAGTGATCCCGTTGCAATGACTGGTGCAAAAAAATATATATATATATACCTCAGAATTTAGTGGATGCCAAGCTTTGGTTAGAAACAAAAATTAAACCCATTTACAACACCATCCTATGCTTGTCTGCTCAGAAGTAAGTCCCATTAACTTTGATGGCGCTTACTCTTATTTAAGTATGCATAGGATTGCACCCTTAGTTAAAATGCATTTAACTGAGTTGGAAATTATGTTGCAGATTTAGGAATCTCTGCAGCTATTATCTGATAACTAAAAGTGTCATTAAGGTGATCGCTAAATTAACAAAGGGAGGCTCATGGCTAATCTACACTTCTCTAGTGCCTGAAAAGCAAGGATCTGAGGAGTCTCCCTCTTGTCCCATACTTTCCCTTTGCTTCTCAGAAAAAAACGCTCTTTAGTGCTAAATCAGAACAAGTGGCAATCCACAGACAACCTGATTGCCAATCATTCCGTCTCAGCGCTAAATATTATGTTTCTCCAGGGGGCTGCAATGGGGCAAATGGAGGTGTGGATGCCCCCTCAGTTCTGAATCCCTGTCGTAACTCACAGTGTCAGAGAGTGGTTTTGATGGTGACAACAATTTAGGTGTGGGTTTAATAACAATAGGAAATGGCAAGCACCATTGTAATACAGTGGTATATCGGGTTACAGATGCTTCAGGTTACAGACACTTCAGTTTACAGACTCTGCTAATCCAGAAATAGTACCTTGGGTTAAGAACTTTGCTTTAGGATGAGAACAGAAATTGTGCGGTGGCAGTGGGAGGCCCCATTAGCTAAAGTGGTACCTCAGGTTAAGAACAGTTTCAGGTTAAGAACAGACCTCCGGAATGAATTAAGTTCTTAATCTGAGGCACCACTGTATCCCGCTAGTCACACACCTGAACTGTTCTGTTGCGGAACTGGCTTTGGAGTTTATTTTCTTTAGCTCTGTTGAAGACAAATGTTTATCATGGCAACTGCTGAGGTTTCTCTACCTGCCCCCCCCCCCCACTAAATTGCCTTCTGTTACTCTACAACCAGGTAAGTAAAAAAATGAAAACTATAAAAGAAAAGATGCTGTCTCTGAATGTATAGTGTCAGATCTGAGATCTTGCGTTTCATTTTGCTCTTGCTTGCAGATGGTATCTAACAAATGGCAACAGAAATACAGATAATGCCACGTCCATAAAAACTGAGAAATAATTCTGTCAACATTTCATTGTGATATCGTCTGAGTAGAACACATTTAATAAAGATCATTAGCTGATCATATCAAGGTGAAATGACAGCTTTCGGAAAATTTAAACATTCAAATTAATTTCTGTTGAGTTTAGATAATTAGGGACGCGGGTGGGTAAAACCTCAGCGCCTAGGGCTTGCCGATCACATGGTCGGTGGTTCAAAGCCCCGCAGTGGGGTGAGCTCCCGTCTTTCGGTCCCAGCTCCTGCCCACCTAGCAGTTCGAAAGCACCTCTAAGTGCAAGTAGATAAATAGGTACCGCTTTCTAGCGGGAAGGTAAATGGCGTATCCGTGTGCTGCGCTGGTGCCGGCTCGCCAGAGCAGCTTCATCACGCTGGCCACATGACCCGGAAGTGTATCCGGACAGCGCTGGTCCCCAGCCTCTTAAGTAAGATGGGCGCACAACCCTAGAGTCGGACACGACTGGCCTGTACGGGCAGGGGTACCTTTACCTTTTACCTTAGATAATTAAGACTGCAATCCTACATATCAGGGGTGGGGAACTGGATCCATCTGCATTCTTACCTGGGAGCAAAAGCCACTAGACCCATTAGTAGATGTGAATAGGATTTCATGGTGAGGCCACATTTACCTTGGATTAAGTCAGGCATAGGCAAACTCGCCCCCCTCAGATGTTTTGAGACTATAATTTCCATCATCCCTGACCACTGGTCCTGTTAGCTAGGGATGATGGGAGTTGTAGTCCCAAAACATCTGGAGGGCAGAGTTTTCCTATGCCTGGATTAAGCTTTACCAAATTCAGTGATATTTCCTTTTGAGTATGCATCCATGAAAGTTCAGTGCTACACTCCCATACTATGTAACTTTACTTGGGAGTAAACCCTATTGAACACAGTGGGACTCTGCATATTCATTTCAGTTCCTTTTAAATTCTCATTTTTCCAGTTCAAACTTCAGTTCTTCACATTCCCACATCAGGTTTATTTGCACATTTTTGCCAAGCAGTTTTGCCTAAGATGGTGTATTTTGTAGATTATTTTCATTAGTATATGCATTTTATGCATACTTTACAGTACTTGAAAATTGCATTGATATATATATATATATATATATATATATATTTGCTTTCGTAGATTTTCACGGGTACAGGAATGCAGGTTTTGGTGTCCTCGGGTGTCTTCCCGTGTAAAAGTATATATATATATATATTTGAAGGATGGTTCCATTTCATTCCATGTATATTTTGGGGAAATGCAGAATAGGTTGGTATATCTAAACACATGATGTTTTAAAAACAAAGAAACAATAGGTATACTTACATTAATTAAAATGTAAGTATCTATCATCCTGATTCACAGCTGATTTAGTTAAGTACTTTTATTCATTCTGACGTCACACATCCATCTTGTGCCTGTCCCATTAACTTAAGCAGAGCTTACCTTTAAGTCATTATGCTATAGGATGGTAGCCTCAATTTGCAATCCAATCCATGTTTGCTTGGATGCAAGTCTCACTGCCTTCAGTTGGTCTTCCATGCTCAGGTCTGCAGCCTTATGGTACTAACCTAAGCATATTTACTCAAACATAAGTCTCGGTGGGTGGTATTCAACTAAGTTTTGCTCAAAGTTGGCCCAATGAAATTAACTTCATTATTTTTAGTTACAGGTAGGAAGCTGGGTTGGTCTGCTGTAGTCAAAACAGAATTTAAAAAAATCCTTCCAGTAGCACCTTAGAGACCAACTAAGTTTGTTATTGGTATGAGCTTTCAAGTGCATGCACACTTCTTCAGATACACTGAAACAGAAGTCACCAGACCCTTATATATAGTGAGAGAGTGGGGAGGGGTATTATTCAGAAGGTGGTGGGAATGGGTGATTGGCTGATAGGTGTGGTAAACCTGTTGACAACTGTTAACAACTGCAATTGGTCTTACAGGAAAAACCAAGGGGTGGGATGGCTAAAAATAGCTTTATCATGTATAATGAGATAAGAATCCAATGTCTCTATTCAGACCAGGTCTCTCCATGGTTGCTTACCACCTATTGAAATGGCATGGAAACATGCTAAACCCCTGAGGTGTTTTGTGCATAAAAAAACAAAAAATTATTCTTATTGTTGCTATTTCCCTACTTCTCACTTCACAGTTTACAAATACAGAGGCGAATCACCTCACAAAAAGTCACATAAAGAAATCACAAACTCTTGAATTCTCAGAAAAGGAAAACAAGCTAGCAAAAATAAAAATACAGTAGTTTAAAAAAAGAGAGGAAAGAATGGACAAATCCAAAGTGCCTTCTGCCCTATTTTTTCCATTAGCTATAGCTTACTCTGTTGCAGGTTTTTGATTTACAGACTCAAATAGGCTTCAAAAATATAATAGAACATCTTTAATTAAATCCCAAAAACTCACATTCAGGGATAAATAATAATCCATCAGCTATTTCATTCTCTTACAGTACCCAAGAGGACTTGACAGTCTTAATCACTTCAGCCATTTATACCTTCATTTTAGCTCTATTTCAGTCAAGCCATTTAGTGGAGTTTATCTAAATTACAGTATCTTTTTTTATCACACGTCTGGAGCTGTAACACAGAAACTAATTTCTGGTGCAAAATGGAATATCTCAGAAGCACAGACATCAGTAGCAGAGGCGCATTAGAATGAAAAGTTACCTGTCACTAACTGATATTTGTCTCTGTAATGAGCTGAACCAGTCAGGAAATGTGGCTATAATAAAATTAGGAGCCACCAGCAGCACAGCAGAATGCTAAGTATTGAGGAACATGACTTCACTTGTGCTGTCAGTACCAGAGTCCTTCTGCGTAGTAAGCAGAGTCCATTTCACTCATCTGTCTGAAGTAGCTTATGCAAAGTGCTTTGGATAGATGACACATTGCCCAAAGACCAGGGGGAACTATCCTATCCTACATTGGCCCCAGTATATTTCCAAGCACAATTCAAAGTGTTGGTGCTGACCTTTAAAGCCCTAAATGGCCTCGGCCCTGTATATCTGAAGGAGCATCTCCACCCTCATCGTTCAACCTGGAAACTGAGGTCCAGCACCGAGGGCCTTCTGGCAGTTCCCTCACTGTGAGAAGCCAAGTTACAGGGAACCAGGCAGAGGGCCTTCTCAGTAGTGGCACCCGCCCTGTGGAATGCCCTCCTACCAGATGTCAAAAAGAAAAACAACTACCAGACTTTTAGAAGATATCTGAAGGCAGCCCTGTTTAGGGAAGCTTTTAATGTTTCACAGACTGTTGTATTTTAATATTTTGTTGGACGCCGCCCTGAATGGCTGGGGAAACCCAGCCAGATGGGTGGGGTATAAGTAATAAATTATTACTATATTATTATTATTATATCAGCAGCTAATTTAACCGGGGCTGCATCAAATTCCATTGCTTGCCCGAGGGAGATGGCCGTGCCAGAAATATACCAGCCCAGGCATCGGAATGGCAAGATTCCAATGCAAGAGAAGATGCACTATAGAACCACATAGACATAGGGTTCTGACACCACATTCTGGAAGCCACATGAGAACGAGCTGGGAATTTCACACTGCTATTCCAGGCAGCTGCCAAGTCTGCTTTAGTGAAAAGATTTTCAACATTAACTTTGTTGGACTGGTCATGTTGTTCAGATGCCTAATTATCGTCTTCCAAAGCAACTACTCTATTCCAAACATAAAAATGGAAAGCGTAATGCTGGTGGTCAACAAAAGAGGTTTAAAGACTGACTCAAGGCAAATCTAAAAAATAAAATTGTAGTATAAACACCAACAACTGGGAAACACTGGCCTGCAAGAGCTCCAATTGGAGAACAGCCTTTACCAAAGGTGTCATGGGCTTTGAAGACGCTTGAACTCAGGATGAAAGGGAGAAACAAGCAAAGAGGAAGGCATGTTTGGCAAACCCTCACCGTGATCAACTCCCACAGGCAAACCAATGTCCCCACTGTGGAAGGACGTGTGGATCCAGAACTGGCCTTCACAGTCACTTATGGACTCACTGTGAAAGCTGTGTTTATGGAAGACAATCCTATTTACAAGTGATCACCAAAGAAGAGAAGAAGAGTGTTTAGGTCCCTAAAACAACTATTATCCTCAATCCTCATGGTGATGCTGCAGTTCTGGCCTTTTCTTTCTTCTACTATTAGTGCATCATTGTTTTGTTTTGCATTTATACCTCACCTTTTTCTCCAAAGAGCTTGAGGTAATGTGCATGGTTTGACCCTCATTTAATCCCCACAACGACCCAATGAGGTAGGTTAGGCTGAGAGGCAGTGAGCTTCATTGTTTGGGGGGGGGGGGATTTGAACCCTGGTCACTCCGAGGTCCTACTCTGACAATCTAACCACTACACCACACTGCCTCTATGCTCATGGCAGCCTTCCATCATAGACTCCCACAGCTTTTGGCAAAAGGAAAGGGCCATAGGAGCTTTCCCTCTCACGTAGAAGAGAGAAGGCATAATCTTCTATGCTTAGGAACTGCATATGGATAAGTTTTAATTATCTCTCTACTAAGAAAAATGTGTAACTGAGTCATCAACTTTTTAAATATTTTTAATCTCATTGAAAAATATACTGCATTTGATTTGTCAAGACTCTACAACTGAACTTTGTTTAGTGGCTGTCACTCTTGTACAAATAAATATGATCAAAGCTTTTGAATAGGACTTTGTCATCTAAAAGGAAAATTCAGTGAGCACGGTTCTCATCTGAAAATGTTTGTGTGTGGTTTTTTTTTAGTTTTTTTTAACACAGTGCTTTTAGGAAACAGTTCATAGGACAGGCCTTTAATATTTGTCAGGAGGCAGGTGGTGGAATGTTCTGCTAACGCTTAGCGCACTCATTAAATTTTACACTGCACATATGCATGTGCTTCCAGTGGTGCAATTAAAATTTATGCTTGTATTTTACATTTTCAGTTCTGTGCATCTGTCTTTCGTCAGCTGTATTGAAATAGAAAAAGCAAACAGCAAGACAGTTGTAGCCTCTGCTTTGAATGACCAAGTCATATGACCCTGAAAATATGCTGAGATTTGGGATTCTGGTGTGGGGTATGGCTATGGTAGCTGAGTGAAGTGATTCTAGGACTGCTTCATTGCACACTGAATGCACATGGACAATTTATATTGTCACCACAGACCAATTTTTGGAAATAGTTGCAGTGGCACATTGTCCAAGCAGGATGTGGGTACAGTATGGAAAAGAACAAGAATAAGAACATTGGTGGATGTTGCCACCACATGCCTCTTTCTTGGTGTTTTTTCTTCAGGAACGTTTGTAACCATTTTAATTCTTGTGTATGTTTCACAAGTGTTCTCTTTTGCACAGCAGTTAAATATTAGGTAAAGGGACCCCTGACCGTTAAGTCCAGTCATGGACGACTCTGGGGTTGCGGCACTCATCTCGCTTTACAGGCCGAGGGAGCCGGCATTTGTCCGCAGACAGTTTTTCTGGGTCATGTGGCCAGCATGACTAAGACGCTTCTGGTGAACCAGAGCAGCGCACGGAAATGCTACTTACCTTCCCGCTGGAGTGGTACCTATTTATCTACTTGCACTTTAACATGCTTTCGAACTGCTAGGTTGGCAGGAGCAAGGACCAAGCAACGGGAGCTCACCCAGTCATGGGGATTTGAACCGCTGACCTTCTGATCGGTAAGTCCTAGGCTCTGTGGTTTAACCCACAGCGCCACCCGTGTCCCAAGAACTTGGAATAGGAATGGGCTAATTCAACCAACCCTAGCCAAGATCCCATGATACTCAGTTCTGTTCCTGCATCTATGGATGCTTTGTTCTGTTTCTTCAGCATTAGTTCTGCCATCTCTGCCAAGGACCAGTGGAAAGGATTGTTGAGAGTTGTATATGGTTGTGAGGGGTGTGTGTGTGTTTGTGTACACGTATAATTATTCCTACTGGTTGAGTGGATTAGTCTAAAGTATCTCTTATATCCCAGCTTTGCCAAAAATCTTTCTGGGCAAATGATTCAAAATCATCCTAACTACCTCTTTAGCGACTACTTCAGAATGTCTTCCTACTTCAATATATGTCCCAGCAGTCCTGCCTCTCTCTCTCTCCTCTTTTCCTGCTGGGCCCACATTGCTAACAAACTGTCCTGATGAGAGCCATCAATGAAGCACATTCGCTGATATTTCTGCTCTATTTCCAAGGCTCCAGCTGCCATGATCATAGCAGTCTGCAAGCCAAGGACTGAGGAAGATGAGGGGTTACCACATATTTAGCGTTGCTCTCCAGAATAGCTTACTCCACATTTTGAGCCATTCATCACCAGTAATTTGCCATGTGAGGAGCTCTCATCTCTGCAGGCCATCATTACTCACCCAAATGCCAAGTGATCTTTTGAAACACTCTCCTTACACCAGTAATGTAGGGGGACCATTGGGCGAAATGCAAGTGTGAAATATGAGCAGAAAATAGCAATCCATATGGTATTTTGATTATGTCAGTGGGAACCAACAGTTTTATATTCGTTGCTTGTGTTTGGATGAACATTGGTTAGGAACCTAAGAAATCAAGCTCAGCCTTTTTCTTCAGTTCAAGTAACAATCCAGTCAATCAAAATGTGGTTTTTTTGTGTGCAGTT